>NW_022059994.1:4998929-5694081 GCF_007399415.2 Gopherus evgoodei | reverse complement strand
CAGACCTTGCACTCCCCGGCGCGTACTCCAGGAGGTGGAGGCCGCTTTGCCGCCCGCTGCTCGGGCCTATCTCGACCGGGTCCTGCGGGAGGGCACGCCCCGCCCACCCCCCACCCAAGCCCTCCGGACCTTTTCATCGGGCCCCTGCCCCGTAGGCCCGACCGCCCCCCCCGTCCCTTCTCCGCAAGCCGGCTGCACGACCTGCAGCCGGTACGTTTCCAAACCGCGCCGAGGAAACAGCTCTACACGCTCGTGCTCCACACCCTTCACCTCCTCACCCTCGTGTCCCGCCCTGATACGAAGTGGCGGGACCTCCTGCCACCTCTGGAGGGTGAGGAGCCCCGGTGGGCCAGCCTCTACTCCACCCTGGTCCCACGGCCCACTGGGGATATTAGTTGGCGGCTCCTCCATGGGGCCGTGAGCACGGGCGTGTACTTGGCGCGGTTTACCCCTGTCCTGGACACCTGCCCCTTCTGCGGCGTGAGGGAGACCCTGGCGCACGTGTACTTAGAGTGCGCCAGGTTGCAGCCCCTACACCGGCTCCTCACAGCCATCCTCTTGCGTTTTTGGTTACACTTTTCCCCTCACCTCCTTCTGTATGCACTCCCTATCCGTGGCCCCACGAAGTCCCGGGACCTCCTGGTCAACCTCCTCCTCGCCCTGGCGAAAAAGGCCATCCACGCGACCAGGGAGGGGAGGTTGGCCGACGGAGACTCCGGTGACTGTGGGGCTTGCTTCCGCTCCATGGTCCGATCACGCATCCGGGCGGAGTTCCTCTGGGCGGCGTCCACTGGCTCCCTTGACGCCTTCGAGGAGCAGTGGGCGCTGTCCAGGGTTCTCTGCTCGGTGTCCCCGTTAGGTTCCCTCCTTCTGACCCTTTGACCTCACTCCTTTCCCTGTTCTTTTATTAGTTGTCCCCCGCACTCAGTGGGTTCTGTGGCCCTGTGGTTACTCCCCTTAGGCTGGGGGAGGATCCTTTAGCAGTGGGCGGGCTTTGCCTGCCCACTTCCCAGACACCCAATAGATGAATAGCACAGGCCAGAGACCTGCCCCACATACTTCCCAGAGCAGATCTGCCCTGCTCACGTTTCCTGGCCACCGGGCACGAGGGAGGGATCCGGAAATCAGCCTCTTCCCCAGCTGTAATAAATAAAAAACAAGCAGCTACATAGGGTCTAGCTTTGCCCACTTGGGGGATCAGCCCTGGGTCCTCCTGATCTCTTCTGCTCCTTGAGGAAAGGAGCAGAGGCTACTGCCTCTGCAGCTTCTCTCCTTACAGTGGAGGAAGGTGATTTCGGGATATTTTAATTTGCAAGCTAGTTTCACATGAGGCAGGGCAGACCTGCAGGTATGGGGGCAAGTGGGAACACAGAACAATGCTTGCAAACCGTATCTGTTCAAAGCATAACATGAGGCAGTAGGAGACTCTGAGCCAAAATGCGGGAGTCAGTTTAGTGGGGCTAATACAGTTGGGACTGAGAGCAGAATTTGGAGCATCGTAGTTAAGGCATAAACTGGGTGGCTAGAAGGCTAGATGGGTGTCAGATGGCAGGAGAATAGAGCTGGGAACAAAAGGATAAAGGAAATAGGTGCATTCAGAAAGAGAAGCTAGGTTGTTACTATGCTGTGTGACTGCACTGCTGTTTGTCTGTCTGTGATGTCCTGGACCCCAAAAATCTTTCCCTCTAGTTTATTCTATGTAAATTCTTATACCACAGCCCATGGGATTATTAGTGCTTGCCTAGAGCCCTGGTTCTCAACCAGGGGTACATGTATGTACCCTGGGGGTACGCAGAGGTCTTCCGGGGACACATCAGCTCATCTAGATCTTTGCCTAGTTTTATAACAGGCTACAGAAAAAGCACCAGCGAAGTCAGCGTGAACGAAAATTTCAGACAGACGATGGCTTGTTTACACTGCTCTATAAACTATGCACAGACAGGTAAGTACAATATTTATATTCCAATTGATTTATAATTATATGATGAGAAAGAAAGCAAATTCATAGTAACAGTGGCTGTGACACTTTGGTACTGAGTATCAGAGGAGTAGCCATGTTACTTTGGTATTGTTATGTCTGATTTCATAAGCAAGTAATTTTTAAGTGAGGTGAAACTTGAGGGGATGCATGCAAGACAGATCAGCCTCCTGAAAGGGGTACAGTTGTCTGGGAAGGCTGAGAGCCGCTGGTCCAGAGCCCAGTAAGTATACATCTACACAGCAATGGAAAACCCGTGGCTGGCCCATGCCAGCTGACTCAGGCTTTCGTGGCTTGGGCTATGCGGCTGTTTCATTTTTGTGTAGACTTCTGGGCTCTGGGACCCTCCCACCAGGAAGGGTCCCAGAGCCTGAACTCCAGTCTTAGCCCAGATGTCTACACAGCAATGAAACAGCCCTGCAAGCCCAAGTCAGGTGGCACGGGCCAGCCACGGGTGTCTAGTTGCTATGTAGACATGCCCTGAGTTTCATGCAGGCACTACGCTGGTTCTGGCACCACATGGCCTGTCTGTCTGAATATTTATCCTGTGCTGATCCTACAACCTTCCTGAGTCATCTCCTGAGTGAGCCCTGTGACTAACCAGGGGCGGGAACAGCCAGTCACAGGAAAACATGAGCCACCCGTATGTGACTGTGCAGAATTTGAGCAGTGGTGTTGTAGCTGTGTCAGTCCGTGCATATACAAGGTGGGTGAGAGATCTTTTACTGCACCAACTTCTGCTAGGGAGAGAAACAAGCTTTCAAGCCTGTCTATTCCAAGCTCTACTGCTGAGGAGTGGGGGGGGGGAGTGGTAAATTGCTTTCCTCTTCCCTGTGCCTCAGTTTCCCCATCTGTGATGGCACAAATGATTTTTGTAAAATGCTAGGAGATCTACTTTATGAAAAGCACCAGATACAAGCTAAGTGGTGGTATTATTATTATTATTATTTATTAAAGACTGTGAGGAGTTCAGATACTCTGATAAGGGAACCTATGGCTAGAGCCCTACTGATCTGGGGGGGGGAGACCAGAAAAATCTGATGTCCATGGGTGCAAGCAAGGGGAAACTGAGGCCCACACAGGGCCATTTTTCATGTGACAGGCTGCTGCCTACATATATTGCAGGTGGCCCCTTTAACGTGCCATGCACTCTTGGCGCACAGCTCAGCCTCCATCAGCAACGAATTGTGCCACTCTCGGGTGATTTCTCTGTGGGCCCCCTGTTGGCATGCTGGGTCCCTCCTCACACAGAGCCCCCTGCTGGAGTTGCATTCCCACCTTCTTCACTGGACCCAGCCTACTCAAAAACAGGTTGCAGTGGGCAGGGAGACACTGATCAGAGTGAAGACCCAAGGCAGTGGGAACTTTGCCTACCCCCACCCCTCCTATAATTGGTTTTCCATGTGCACCATGCCATAAAGGGGAAGGAGGGGGTGTTTTCTTAGACCCCTGCAGAGGCCTCTGTGTGAGGACGGAAGGGCCAGCTGCTAGCATCCCTGCAGAGCTCTGTGATGGATTGTTTTAGGGGTTTCCCCTGGACACCCTGCTCTTCAGGTGTCTGCTGTTACAAGCTTCCTGTGGCCTTCTGGATCAGGCCCTCTGCAAACTCAGGCAGACCTCACTGTGTCAGTTGGGGGCATTTTTGGACACTAATTTTTGCAATCCTGGGGGGGGGGGTGCACAGAGAACCTGCCCTGGGGTGAGGGGAGGAGGAATGGAGTGCACCCAGGGCACCTGCCCTGATGATAAGGGGAAAGAGTGGTATGGGAGAGGGGGACATGAGGGGGACACAGAACTCCTGGCATGGAGGGGCACACAGATGAGGGTAGGAATGGGGGTGAAAAAAGACCCTGGCAATGGGAAGGGGCAACATTGGAGAGGGGATTGTGAGGGTGGCACACAGCGCCTCTGGGCTGGGGGGAGAAGTGAGTCTCCTGGTCTAAGGGTCATGGAGATGTGGGGAGCACACGGAGCCCCTGGCATGAGGGAGGGAGGGAGCAGTTGCAGGTGGGGGGAGGGTCCGTGCAACAGGGCGGGATGGTGGGAAGGGAGGATGCAAAGGCCTTGGTTGTGTGCAAGGAGCTGGACACAAGCTAGGCAGCTGATCCTCCTTAGGAGAAAATAAAAGCGGGGTCTTTTGCAGAAGCTGCAGGGGAAGGGAGGGCTTGGCTAGGCCAGTCGCTTCAAGCCTTGGGCTGGAGGGAGTGAACCGGGTCCTCTGCAGAGGGGGCGGGTCTCGGAGATGTTTACAACGCAGCTGGTTAAAGTGCGTAGCCTCGGCTTTCGCTTTCGCTTTCTCGATCTGCCATCGAAGGGGTGGGTGTGTGTGTGTGTGTTTGTGTTTGTGTTTGTGTTGCTCCGCCAAAGGCTGCCTCCCCACCCCAGCGCCCTGGCGGGTGAGTTTGTTGCTTTGGGGTCCTAACGCAACCCCACATGTTGCTGTCTCAGTGCTTAGCTGCACTCACTTGGGGGGGGTGTATGTGGGGAAGGGCAGGGGGAGAGGGGAAATAATGGGGGGGGGCTGCTTCCCCTCTGCTGCCGTGTGTGTGTGTGGTGGGGGGGGGGATTGCATTTCTCCCGCTGCCTTAGCTCGGGAGCTGAGCCTGCTTGCTTGGGGGGTGGGGGCTGAGGCTGCGGGAGTTGCATTGAACTGTGGGGGGGGGGGCGAAGGGGGGATTGTCTGCAGCCGTGACTGTTGTGTTTTGCACGGAGTTGGGAGACGGGATTGGAGGCCCTTAGCTTGGCATGGGGCAGGCGGGGCTGGCACCAGAGAGGGGCGGGGCTCCAGGTGTTACAGGATGGACCCCACGCGTGTTAGGGTGGAAAACTGCACGTCACTGCCCAGATGATTGTTTCCCTAGGGATTGTGTCCTCGTGGAATAACTTTACTCTGGCACCACGGCTCCGGATTAGCTGCTCCGTGTGTGAATGCTTGGCCTTCATATTCGAGATTCAATTTATAAGGGAAGGCAAACCCTTCCTCCCTGCACCTGGGCTCACTTTACCTTTTCTTCCTTGTCTCTCCCCTGTACTCGCGGTTGGGGATCGGGAGGGGGCACTCTCCCCTTGCAGTCAGTGTCAGCATGATGCCAGGAGGCATTGTGCTGCAGGGAGTGGGACTGGGGGCTCAGTAGGGGGCACTGTCTCCGGGCAGTCAGTCGTGACCCCAGTGCACCAGTGTGACACTAGGGGGCGCTGCAGGACTGGGGGGGGCAAGTGGGGCAATTTGCCCTGGGCCCCATAGGGGCCCCCACAAGAATGTAGTATTCTATAGTATTGCAACTTGTTTTTATGGAAGATGCCCCCAAAATTGCTTTGCCCTAGGTCCCTTAAATCCTCTGGGCAGTGCTGGGGTGCTGTGCTGCAGGAAGTGGGGCTGGGGGCTCAGCAGGGGATACTCTCCCTTGGCAGTCAGTGCTGACCCCGGTGAGGTGCTAGGGTGAAGGTGCTGCTGAAGGTGCCACCTTTAAGCTGCACCCCTGTAACTCATGTAACCCCACTGGGGTTCAGAGAGCCTGGCCCCTTTACAGCCTTGTCCTGAGGCAGCGGAAGAGCTGGTTGCCCTGGGATGGGGAAAGGGGGAGCGACAGGGTGTGCGTGTCTGGTGCTCTAGACAAGAGCTACAAGCAGGCAGGCTCTCACAGTGAAGCAGCCAAGAACGTGCCAGGACAGGAGCCAGGAGGAGCACCGTGCCAGAGAGAAATCACCCAAGAAGGATAAACCGGAGCTGGACCCAGGATCCCTGCTGCCCAAAGCTGTGTGGGACCATGAGCTCTGGAACCTGTGACCTTGCATTAGGAATAAGGAGAGAGGCTGTTAGCTAGTTAAGTGGGGAGTTTGTCCCTCTGTGTGGCTTTGCAGAGAGCTGCAGAAGAGGGCACCGGAGGGGTTTGTTGGGGAAAGTTCACTGCTGCCAAAGGTGACCGGGAGCACCCAAGACTCGCCACTGGACTGGAACTTTGCCCAGATCACCTGAACTCTCTGTAGATGCATTGCTCGGTGCCTGGCCTGTCAGACTGCTGGTACCATTGGGCCTGTGGGACCTCCTGTTGGATATAAACCTGTTTTACTGCTTCTCCCCCCCCCCACCATCTTCCCCTCTGTTTTTCCCCATTCATCCCTCTGTAAATAAATATTTCCCTTTCCTGTATTCACTGGACTGCTCTGGGTGTGTGCTGTGTTCATTCCAGGGGGGTGGAACAGGAGTTTCCCTGCTGTGTTCCTGCAAACGCCTTTTCTTGGCCGGAGCTGCCTGCAGAGCAGACTCCATCTGGGCCACGAGGAGGCCATAGTTACACTAAATTGACTTTAAAAATTGATCTAGTTACACTGAGGCAAATACCTAATGTAGATACCAAAGTCACTGGAAGGGAGAGACCCGGGGGCCATGTCCCCCCTTTTACTGGCTGTAAGAGCAAGCAACGGGGGGAGGGGCAGAAGAGCAGGCATGTTCTTGGGGAGACAAGGTGATGGAGGAGCAAGGCGTCCGGAAGATGTGGGATCTCTGGGGAAGGGGCGAGGCCTCCATGAGAATAGGCAGTGTCAGGGCAGGGGCTCTGGGAGAAGGGGTGGTGTGAGGGCGGGGCCTTTGAGGGCCCGGCAGGGGGTGGGGCGATGGTTTGGGAGCCGGTGGCCCCCTCACTTTTAGCATGCTGCTGCTCCCGGCCCTTCAATGGTTTGTCTTCCTTCAACTGGTTTAAATCTCCATCAGGAATTTACACTAGTATAATTAGAAGATCAATGTTAAAACTGAGTTAGTTACACTGCTACGACTTGTCTAATGTAGACAGGCCATAGATTAGCAGTACAGCACATTCCGCTTGTTCGCAAGCTGCTGGTTGATGCCTGAAAGCTGCCATTATCTCATGCTGCCTGATAAGCGGAAGTCAGGGTTGTGGTGCTGTAGCCAGGAAAGGACTCGCTAGGACATGATTTCTCTGGCTCCAGCCCCGCAAACCTGCCTGCAAGCAGGAGCTTTCCCTGGAGACTGGGGGTCTGGGGGATGCTGACCTTTTTTAAGCTGTGAAGCTGATTGCAAATAGCCAGACCAGTTACCTTTATTGTCAACTGGACAGTATCGGTTCCAGGCAAAACGTAGTGAGGGTTGTTATTAAGCAGCATCTACTGTAAATAACATCTCTGGTTGCATCTGGTTGCCTTTTCTGTGTCTCTTTCCTGAAGAAGAAAGGGGCATTCCAGTCAAATTTCCATATAGGAACTGGCTTCCTGGAAAATCCCCCTTCAGTTGCACTTTGGACAGGGGCAGTTCTCTTCTTTTCCAGTGGTGGGTGAATAAATCCCCGTGTGTAATCTCTGCCTATCCATTTTACATTCTGAATCCCTTTAGAGTCCAGTGGCAGGGAGGAAATCCAGGATTCTGAGGCAATGTGAGATTGTTTGTTACACTGCTAACACCTCTGGATGTGTGGACAGGGCTGGGGAAGGAACCTAGGGTTCAGAGAAACCCAGGCAACCCTTGAAAATCAGGACTGTTTCTGTCTCTTGATTTCAGTTCGTCCAGTAGCTGCCAAAGGCAGAGGATCTGGCGCTGGGATCTCTGAAGTTGATTGCTGGCTCCAAATTGGACCCAATTGCAGCTAGAGAGGAACTGGTCAGAGCCCAGGGCGTGTACCCCAGCGTTCATCTGTCTTGGTGAGAGAAGAGAGGTGACAAAAGGTGTGGGTCCCATGGATTCGGAGCTGTCACGCAATGGAAGACAAGGTAACTGACGCTTGACTGAGTAGGAACAGTCTGGAAGCTACATCTATACTTAGGGTATCTAAGTACTTGGTTTTTTGACCGCAAAGTCTGGTTACTGGTGGTGGGGGAGGCGCTGGGTCATTACCCGCTCCAGCCCCTACTCAGCTGGGGTCACCGCCTCCTGCGTCGGGTGGCTGCAGCTCCGAGCCCCAGCTCTGCAAGCAAGTTCCTCCCGACCCGGGAAGGGGAGAGAGGGGAATAAACAGCAAGCAAGGGTGGGGAGGAGGGAAAGAGGAGCAAATGGGGATAGGGCCTTGGGGAAGGGGAGGGCAGGGGCATGGCCTCGGGAAGAGGTGGGGTGGGGAAGGTTCTGGCACTCCTGCAGGAGTGTCTGTTTCTTAAATATTACAAAATGTTTCAGAGGCATGTAAGTGATCTGCCAAAGGTGATACGAAGTCTGTGGCCCTGACTCTCAGTCCTATTTTGAGCAGTTCTAGATTGGTAAAGAGTGACCAGTGCAGTCCTGAAACTGGGAGCTGGCTCATCTGCTTTCTGAGGATCCTGTGGGTGTGGGAGAAGGGAAGGAAAATGCTTTTTTTTTTTTTTGTTGCTGAAATTTTGGTGGCTTCATCATTTTGGCTGGATGGAACTAATTTGAGAAACAGTCAGATGAGGAGCCTTAGGGAAGCTAAAAGGAAACGGGACAGAAGGAAAGTCTTGGCATCATGTGTCTGCTGCTGGATCATTGTGATCCAGGGCAAGCTGCCTCGGTTTCCCCAGCTGTGAAGTAGGGGCGATAATACCGCCTAGCAGGTGTGCAAGTAAGCTCAGTGATGGCAGAGGGCTGCAAGCATTGGAAGAAAGGGGCTGTGGAAGTGCAAAGTTGGTTACTCCTTGGGATTTCTCCTGAGTTTTCCCGCTGCCTTCCATGAACCTGGGGTTGCCAACTCTAACTGAAGCTATTCTAGGAGGGTTCCCCCCATATGATGTAATGCCATTTTTTTCAAAGAGCCTATTAAAATCTCCCTGCTTGCTTCAGTAGTCACTGGGAGATTGACGCTGATTCCGGGAGACTCCAGGCCAATCCTGAGGGGTTGGCAACCCTACGTGAACCTGGTTCCTTGTGTTAAATGTGGAAGCAGATTGTGCATCAGATTGTGAGGGGCTCCGTACCAGGAGCACTTTCGCAGCACCATTAATACTTTATCATCTGTTCCCCACCTGGGAAGCCAGTTGCCCTGGTGATGGGCTGGCTAATGGAATGCTACCTGGTCTCTGGCAACATAAGTGCTGACGGTGCTGAATCCATCTGGTGCCATGAATGGGTTTGTTTTCCTCTTTCAGGTGGCCTGCCTCACTTCAAACACAGGACAGCTGTTGGGTGGAAAGTCCTGCTGATCATCGGTGTTGTACTCGCAGCCGTTGTTGTTGTGGTTCTCATGATACTTTTGCCTGGTGAGTTGTCGGCCATCGCTGCCCATTCTCATTCCCCAGCCACAGATTCTCTCCTAGGCGACGTGAGGGGGGAGGCATGTGGGGTTAGATGCCTCCCTCAGATTTCTGTCAGGGTGCACGGGTGAGAGGGACATGCAGGGAAGCCAGGTGACTCGCAATTCGCATCCCTTCCTTACGAGCCAGCAACTGCAGTTACCAGTTGCCTCTGTTTGGCTTGAAATTAATTTTAATAATTGGAGATATACTTATCTCATGGAACTGGAAAGGACCTCAAAAGTCATCCAGTCCAGCCCCCGGCCTTCACTAGCAGGACCAAGTACTGATTTTTGCCCCAGATCCTTAAGTGGCCCCCTCAAGGATTGAACTCACAACCCTGGGTTTAGCAGGCCAATGCACAAAGCACTGAGCTATCCCTCCCCTGCTATCCCTAATTACATGTATGTGATGCTTCCTACAACCACCTCTGCTGGTCCCTTTGGTTACCCCCTCTTATACTTTCACGGAGAAGCTAGCTTAAAGCAGCCCGTCTGCCTGAAAGTGTTTCCACAGCTCGTGGGGACCATCCCTCCACAGGAAGGTTTAGGAGACTCCTGGGATCGGATTTTAAAATGCTCCGGACCAGATGTTCAGGACCTAACGTGCTGAGCCCTTTTGAAAATCCAGCGGCTTCTTTTGGTGTGTCAGTGGGAGCTGAGAGCTTGTGCAAATCTGGCCCTGAAAGCTCCTGAAACATCCGGCAGCCACGCAGAAAGGCTGCCGGAAGAGGACGGCTGGCAACTGTACTAGACCAGAGGACAAGTCAGCCCTGAGCAAAAAACCAAAGTACCTTTAAACAGGCAGATCTGGGCTTGTACCTGATAACATGACCCATTTCAATGTCAGTTGATTCATTGGCACAGAAACATGCTACCCACAATACATAAGGTGGCACATTTATCAGCTTCCTCCCTTGAATTTAGAAAAAGCAAAGGGACAAGTCTCTTATCACTGTTACTCTCTTAACTTCAGTGAAATCTCCACCCGAATCCAAGCTGCCTCCTGTCTACACCCCAACCCAGCTAAGTGCAAAACGCCCCGGTGCCTGCTGCCCAGATGGCTGGGTCGGGTTTAGAGGGAAATGCTATTATTTCTCTGATGCCGAGGGGACCTGGGACTCCAGCCAGAGCCTCTGCTCTTCACTCAATGCCTCCCTGGCTGAGATCGACACCGAGAAAGACCTGGTAAGGAAAAACAAAAAGTGAAACTGATCTAGATACCAGGGAGCGTGTTGGTATGATCTTGTCCCAGGGCTCCTTCTAGTGCTCTTGTGAGGGGAAAATCATCTGGAACAAAAGCTCTGGCAGCTGGACTCTCACCTCAGATAGATACAAATATTAAAAATAATCCAGCCGTGTTAATTAGAACGGCCATACTGGGTCAGACCGATGGCGTATCTAGCCTGGTATCCCGTCTCGGATGGTGGCCCTTACCAGAGCTTATGGGGTAGGGTACAGAACAGGGCTTTTGTGGAGTGATCCACCTCTGCTTTCCACTTCCAGCTTCTGGCAGTCAGAGGTTTAGGGTCGCAAGACTGGGGTTGCATCTCTGACCATCTTGGCTAATAGCCATTGATGGGACGTATCTAGTTTTTCATGGTGATCTGCAAAGGGTTTTTAAATAAAATTGGACTTGGGCCCTAATAAATCTTAATCTGTCTCTGAGGACACTAGATGGGGAAGGCTGAGAGTTACTACCGAGAATTCGTTCTCGAGTGTCTGGCTGGTGGGTCTTACCCACTTGTTCAGGGTTTAAATAATCACCATCTATTGGGTCGGGAAGGAATTTTCCTTGTGGGTCAGATTGGCAGAGACCCTGCAGGTCTTCTTGCCTTCCTCTGAAGCATGGGACATTTGCACGTTTAAACTAGAGTAAATGATTCTCTGTAATGTGAAATCTTCAAATTATGATTTGAGGACTTCAGTAAGTCAGCCAGAGGTTATGGGTCTATTACAGGAGTGCTTGGGCGAGGTTTGGTGGCCTGTGATGTGCCAGAGGTCAGACTAGATAATTAAGAGAGTTTCTTTTGGCCTTAAAGTGTGAGTCTTGCAGAAAAGTGATATCCCTCCCAGTAACCCCAGCAGATATCCTCTCCAGTCCTCCCCACCAGATACCTGCCACTGTGCCCAACAGTGTAAGCATGTTAGCTGGATGTCGCTATTTAAACATTTAGCAGCAAAATAGTTAACGTTGAGTTAGACATCACTAGTTAACACGGGTGGAGCCGAAATGTGCAGTTCATAGCTAATGTTTGAGACTCTCTGCAGATTCAGGGACCATCTACACTAGGAAATGGATTTGTTTCAGGCAACAGTTCCCCTTGAAGTGGTGACTGAAAATAGCTTAACCGTAATTAATTAATGTGCTTTTCTTTTTTTAAGGACTTCGTTATGCGATATAAAGGCATCTCTGAGTTCTGGATTGGCCTGAAGCGAGTATCAGCGCAGCTCTGGCAATGGGTGAATGGCGAACAGTTCAACAACCTGTGAGCCCTGTTCTAGCTAGTTACTTTGTTGGGTTCCAAATGGGAAAAGGGCTGAATTCAGGCAGATAAAAAAATTAGTTATTCCCAAAACATGGGTTACTTTTCTCCTTTGTGACATTTCCCCCAGTCTTTGGGGCTCATCCCCCCCTTGCTGACCTAGCAGATCAGTGGGCTGCATGCCCTTCCCCAGGCTCCCACCTTCTTAGATGGAATTGACAGACCCAGGTATTCTTCTGAAAAGTTCACTGGGGATTTAAGCCCAGATTTTTAAAGGTACTTCAGCATTGCAAAGCCGAAATAACTTTCAGAAGTGACTTAGGCTCAGAGGCAGATTAAGGTTTTGTAGGGCCCTGGGCCAGAGCAAGTGGGGGCCCCTCCCCACCCCTTCCACCTGGAGTCCTGCCTGGCCCCGCCATCACTCTTGCTGGGGAAATGGGATCAGGGCACAGGGGCTTGCCTCACTCTGCCCGCCTGATGCTCCTGCTAGGCAGTACGGGGAAGCCCCAGCACCCTGACCCCGCTCCCCAGCCAGAATGGTGGGCAGGGCACAGGGGTGCCCCAATTTGCAGGGGCCCCTAGGCAAGGGCCGCATTGGCCCAGTGGCTAATCTGCCACTGCATAGGCTTCTAAGTCATTTGGGCTTTGCAATGCCGAGCAGAGGAGCGATGCCCAAATAACTTTCAAAATCTGGACCTTAAGCCTTCCTCCTCCTGCCTAATGAAAAAAGTAGAAAGAGAGGCTCCAGGGCCCATGCTGAGTTAATGCCAGTGGCTGCTGGTAAGGAATCTGGCAGGACAATCCCTGATGTCACAGTTATGCTGCAGAAATAACCACGTTTGTGACCCAGCTATGTTAAAAGGTGTCTTGCGTTGCCAGTGTGGACAAAGGACCACTCCTGAACTTTACTGGAGATGAACATTTTAGTCTTTTTTCAGAGTAGCAGCGGTGTGAGTCGGTATCAGCAAAAAGAACAGGAGTCCTTGTGGCTCAGACAAGTTCATTTGAGCATAAGCTTTCATGGGCTAAAACCCACTTCATCAGATGCATGCAGTGGAAGATACAGTAGGAAAATATATATACACAGAACATGAAAAAATGGGTGTTGCCATACCAGCTGTAACGAGGGTAACTAAGAGCTATTAGCAGCAGAAGGAAAAAAACTTTTGTAGTGACAATCAGGATGGCCCATTTCCAACCACTGACAAGAAGATGTGAGTAGCAGAGGGGGGAAAACATTAGCATAGGCAAACAGTTTTTTTACTTTGTGTAGTGACCCATCCATTCCCAGTCTTTATTCAAGCCTAATTTAATGGTGTCTAGTTTGCAAATTAATTCCAGTTCTGCAGTTTCTCATTGGAGTCTGGTTTTTGAAGGGTTTTTTGTCAGATTATTACGATTTGGAGATCTGTAATTGAGTTAAATGAATGATGCAGGAAGGGGGCAATCCTGAGGGGTTTCACTGGATGGGACCAACTGGCAGGGAAATGCCTGGCCCCTGCCCGACTTATCGCCAGGGCATCTCTGTTGCAGGTTTACGGTAAGAGGAGAAGGCGACTGTGCGTACCTGAGCGACGACTTTGCCACTTCATCGTGGTGCTCCACAAAGCGCTACTGGATCTGCAGCAAACCCGACGGGATGCGAAGGCAGGACGCGATGCCGGGGGACTGAAGGGTGAAGGCTGGGAAAATGCCTCAAGGCCCAGCTGCCTGCCACTCCAAACATTGCTCAATAAGATCCTCAGTAGAGCTTGACAGTTTTTTTTTTTTTTTTTTTTGAAATAAGCCTCTCTAATTTTCTCTGTTGTGGCCCCTGTATAGCCCTCGCCTTCCTGGTTGTGTAACTAAGACCTGATCTACACATAAAGCTTAACTCCTGAATGCTATAGTTAGGCTGATGTAACCCCCAGTGTAGACGCAGCTAAGTTGACCTAGGTCCTGTCACTGGGAAGGCGGTGTTCCTACAGGGATGGGGAAACCCCCTTCCCCCACTGTAGGATATCTGCTCGGGGATTATGCCAGCGTAGTCTGCTGCCATGTCCCCATACTGTGACATGGATTAAAACCCCTTCCCAGCTCTGTTTGCTCATGTTGTCTTCCAACCCTGAGCAACAAAGTTGTGAGTTAAGGGTAAGTGGGACCGGGATCGGAACTCACCAGTGGTCCCTTTGTTGACACTCATTCAGTGCTGCCTCCTGCAGAGGGTCGACTTTGTTGCATTGTCTCGCAAATCAATACGTAGTTGCTGCCTCTTTGCTGGAGAGTCTGCTTTGCGGAACCAAGATGACAATTAAGGAGGGCCAGAAATGAGAGGCAGGTTAAAATGGAAATTGTAATGTCTGTATGTTTGAGAGTGTCAGGGCCTTGCTGGGCTTATTGAGATTGTAAAGGGAAGGCCAGGCATGCCAGAAGTTGATAACTAGCTAGGTGAGCCAGCAGAAGAGTTAGGGGCACCTGTGAAGAGGCTGTGGAGATGCCTAGGAGCGGTGTTTACCCTTGTGAGAAGGCATCCGGTTGTGTACTCTGTAGTAGCAATGCGTCACCATTGCATTCCATTGACAGGAAGTTGCCTACAAACTTACAGGCAGAGCAGATGCCTTTTACTTTAATTGAAGCCTCTTTACGAGATCGTGGCAGAGAAGCTGAGGTGTAATAGAACCCTTGCGATTGCGCTTGACTCTCACCGTGATCAAGTTTTTGGTCAGTGAGCAAAAACAAACCACAAAATCCGATTCAGGGTCAGCAGGTGGGTTTCCTGACTTTGTGAAAGAAACTTTGAACTTTCTAGTGTAGACATAGCCGAAGCACTGCCCTGGGAGCACTCCCGCAGCAGTGCTTTGATGTGAGTGCGGCCACGCGTGAGTACTGGCTGAGTTCTCCCAGTGCTCCTGGTAATCCACCTCCATGAGGGGAAAAGCTCCGAGCGTGGCTCCCAGTGCCCTGAGCCTGTCCACACTAGCACTTTAAAACACTCAGACTTGCTGTGCTTAAGGGTGTATGTGGTTTTTTCACACCCCGTAGCCAACAAGTTAGAGCGCTTTAATTTGCCAGTGTAGACATGGCCTTAGATAAGTGCAAAGGTCAACATGGTCAAACCCTAAGACATAGTCTTTAGATGCTAGAAGGGTCATTTGCAACTGTTGCTTACGAGTTTAATTCCCCTCGGACTCCTTTGCAAGCCAAAGTACAAGTACTTTTGTGGAGGACAAGACGCACATTTTCCCGTAGTTTGGGTATTTTCTAGCTGCATCATCTGTTCAGACCACAGGAGGCTGAATCTAAATAATTGAAATGTATGAAATCTCACAACTAATGAAAATTAATTTTGTGTGATACCATGGAGTGTTCACTGGTAACCTATTTAACAATTTGCTGCTCACTCCTTCTGTTTCACAAAGTTTGCTATGACTGTCAGTCCTATAAGCTAACTGTAAAAAAAAAGCACCTTATTTTTCTTCTGTTGTAATTTGCTCAGTCATTGCCCATAAAGTTTAAGGCAAGACAGTACTTGTTTTATTTAATCTATCTTCCATCCTTCTAACTTAGAGACAACTGAACATTTTCTAATGACAAGTTTGTCAAGAAATAGTTAATGTTCAACTATGTCTTTTTTGAAGAAATGTCATTTTCAGTAACTTCATATTTTAAAAAGTGTTTTGAAGTTGTTTAAAATCAAACATTGGGCTTCACCTTAAATTGTTTTTTTCAGAATTTTATAAAATGTTATGAACTGTGGATTTTTTTCATTCTTCTCACCACTTTCTGGCTGCTTTCCAACTTTTGCCAGGTGGAAAACAGAGCATTTCTGAAAGTAATACTTTGTGTTAGTGGAGTGAGGATAGGGCCCAGGGCAGAGGGAGGTCAAGCACCCACCAGTGGGAGCAGAAGTCAACACCTATCCATGGCAGCTGCAATGAAGTCAGCTTCCTGTGGGCCAGCCTTTGCTGTTGTGTTTGAAGCCCATTTTCCATCTGCTTACCTTCAAGCCAGCACTGATTAGCCAGTGTTCTCCTGCTGGTCAACTTTGGGCACAGCCCATCCTTCCTTTGTAAAGAATAGCTGGTGAGGGAAGATAGTGCTGTGGCTTCAAGCCCCTGAAGCAAGGGAGCAAACCCCACTCCAGGCAGGACCACTGGGATCCACAGAGAGCTGTGCTAGTGTTGGCCGATCATCTGGCAGCCATGCACAGAAGCTAGATATGCAGATCCACTAGTCCCAGGGCAGTCTGTCTCTCCTATCCCCACCAGATTCCTGGTAGCCCAGATCCTCCGGAGGGGGTGTGTGTAACAAACACACAAGCGATCTGGGACCATCTCCATCCCCCCCTGTGATCCCACTGAAGACAACAGCATGGCAGAAAAGTTAGTGTCAACTGGGGTAATGACTTATACCAGGGGTTATTTGAATCCCTGCAATATGACAAGTTTGATGCTGATTTCCTAGCTTCCGGGGACTGTGCATTAGGGTAGAAGAGGTAGGAAGTGGGTAGTGAAGACCCAATCAGCTTGAATGGAGACAGCTGGAGGGAGACACTTAAAGGAAGACCCTTGCTCACCTGCAAGCAGAGAGAGCAGATCTGAGGCTGAACTTGATTTCCCAGAGAAGAGGTTAAGTTTTTGTTGCTTTGTGCTGGCTTTGGGTGTGGCGTGCCCCAGAAGGGGGAGAAGTTTGGTAAGTGGCCCAGCTGAAGAGCAAGGTAAGTTGGGGGAGAAGCCCAGTTGGGATGCTGAAGGGCTTGCAAGGGGGTGCGCTGATAAGAACGTGCTATAACCCAAACTGCAATGGCAGCAGGGCAGGCTCATGCAGAGCAGCCCTGGGCATGGGAGCGTGAATTAAGTAAGTCACTTTACACCCTGGTGTTAGAACTTGCTTTCCAATAACAGTCAGAGGAGTGACTGCTTTACCCTGGCATAACAGACTGAAAGTGTGTAATACTGACAGCTAGGGGCCAGGAGACATTTGATCCCCCTCTGCTAAAGGTTTCAGGGTAGCACCCATGTTAGTCTTACCCACAGAAAGATCAGGAGAACTTGTGACACTTTAGAGATTAACAGATTTATTTGAGTATATGCTTTTGTGGGCTACAGCCCACTTCTTTGGATGCATAGAAATGAACATATATTGAGGAGATAGATACACACAGAACATGGTAAGACAACTCCCACCTTTTTCAACTCTGAGTGGCCAATTAGGGTGATTTTAGCTATTTGGCATTAGGATACTAGCCCGGCAAGGCTAGTCCAATATTCTGCCCTGAACCAAAAAAAAAAAGGTGGGGGCAGCAGATCAAACCGAAGGGAGAGGTTTGCAGCCGAGACCCCGGAGAGCTGAAGCCAATACTCACTCCACTGCAAGTTGGAGCTTGTGAAGAAGCCAGGAAGGTTCACAATAGGTTAAAAAGATACTCAGCAGAGATCAGTGCCCCCTTGTGCAAAGATAAATGAGACACTCCCTCTGCTGTATAGCTTATAGTCTAAATAGATATTCCCACAGACAAGAGGGACAGGGGAGAGAGGCACAGAGATAAATACAATAATAAAACCACTTTAAAACAATTAATCACATTTACTTATGATTAAGGCTACAACGGCAGCATGGATACTTTATATTAAGAAAAGTCAGACAGGATGCAGGCAAGAAACAACTCATGGCTGCCCAAAGCCTGTTTCCTGGCATTGAATTACTAGAATGTTCAAGAAAAGTTGTGTAGGGCTTATCTTTGGGACACACCCACACTCACAGTCCCTCCCCTAAAGTGCTTATAATGTACACGGAGAAATATCTCATTTTAAAGATGGGGAAAACTAAGGCATGGGACAGTGGAAGGCCACATTTTCAGAAGAGCTTGGCTCCCTGTTCAGTAGCTCCATGATCCTTTGAACTAACACCCAGCCCCACAGTCTGAGCTGACTATACAGCCCTGAGTTAAAATCTACTAGAACTGGAAGGGACTCCAAGGGGTCATTGAGCCCAGCCCCCTGCCTTCACTAGCAGGACCAGTACTGATTTTGCCCCAGATCACTAAGTGGCCCTCTCAAGGACTGAACTCACAATCTGGGGTTTAGTAGGCCAATTTGCAAACTGAGCTATCCCTCCCCCCAGTTACTCAAAGTCAGACAGGGAGTCAGGAGACCTGGCTCTTCCACCAAGTCCCAACCCGGTGCATTAAACACAAGGGCATCCCTGGCCCTACATGGGGAGAAGCCACATCCAGACTCAAGCCACCAGCTAGTGTGATGATCATAGCCACCCAATACCCACAGGAGGCGCCTGCACCTCAGCCATTCAATGCTATTAAAGTGCTGCCTTTCAGCTACATTGGTGCAGCCAGCTCAGTTCCCGGGGCTGTGCCACCTCTCCATTCAATGGGATCCCCTCACCAGCATCTCCATTGGGTTCTTGGGTTCTAGCCTCATGCTGCTGCAAGACCCAGGCCGACATGCAAATGGGTGAGTTTGCTGAATTGGAGATCCCTTCCTCTTCACAACCATAGTGGGTTATTGGTCTGTCTCCCCCACGTGTCCAGCAGATGCAAATAAAGCAGCAGGCAACAAGCAACACCAGTGAGGCCCACACACCATAGTGGCCCCTTGGCTCTGGAAAGCAAAGGGAGGAAAAGAGTCAGTTTAGACACAGCTAGCATGAGAGGGAGGGTGGCCTAGTGGTTAGAGCCCTTGCTTCGGAGACCAGAGTTCAATTCTTCTCTGCACATTGTGGATAATCACCCTGCCCTATCAGAGAGGATGTTGTGAAGCTAAATACAAGGTGCTCAGATATTAACATGATGGGGACCATATAAATACTTTAGAGTGAGCCTTACTGAAAACAACAAGCTGGTCTCTGCCATAAAGATCTGTGTTTGTACAGCACCTGACACCACGGGTTCCTGGCCATTCATACAAGGTAAATAACACATGGTAATTAGAGTCACTGACTACAGCAAGGGTAAGCCTGTGTTGCTGCCTCTCATGATATTTGGTGCTTTCCTTAAATCCCCAGCTCCTGGAGTCCCGTGATTAAAGAAGACTCACTGCTTTCATTTAGTTTCTCAGTGAAGGTTTCTAGCCCTTGTGGCTGTGGGGAGAGTCTGAAAACACAGACCCTAGAGGTAGGTGCAAAAGGGGAACAGAGGCTGAGCATTTCAGTGCCCTGCCACCCCAGAGCGTGGCACCCTGGCTCCCTAAACAATTCATGGGGCCCTAAGAAAGGGATTCCCACAAGCCAGTGTGTGAGGCAGGGGGCTGCCTAAGGTAGCGAGTCAGAAATGCTGAGAAGGCTGTGACTAGGTGCCTCCCTCCACTTGCAATTCGCAGCCGTGCATCTTCTCCTGGAGTTAGGCACCTAGGCCAGGTCAGTCCTTTTTGAGAGAGCAAGATGGCAGTGTCTAGTGGTTAGGGCATCCACCCAGGACATGGGAGATCAAGGCTCAAACCCATGGAGAGAAGCAAAGACTTAAACCTACGTTCTCCCACCTCTCAGGAACATGCTGTAACCACTGAGCAGGGTCTCTCAGTCCCTCCTGGAGAAGCTGTTCCACTGGGGATAAATAATTATCTGAAGAGCCCTGAGAAATTCACAAATACAAGACACCGTGGTAAAAAAAAAAAAAAAAAAACCACACACACAACCCCCGCAGTGGCAGCACTAGTCTCACAAGGCTGGGCCTGGCTCTCCACTCCTGTGTCATGACCTGGCACATGGGGTCACATCACCGCTCAGGTATGGGGGTGGCTGGGCCAAACCAGGCTGGGATTGGCCCTATAGGACAGGAGCTGCCACTGAAGGGTGAGTGCAGGGCAGGCTCACTCTCCAAACTTTCCCTTGCTGAACAGCCAGACCCCTTCCATCGTCCAGAATGGCCTGGCCCACCCCAGGGCCTCCCCCCTACTTCCACACCTCCCCCGGGGACCTGACCCCCCACCGCTACCACCATGTGGATAAAACAAAACTTCACACTTCTCTCCAAATAAAATAAAATATTTAAAAATATTCATAGGGCTCTAATTATCTGACAGCCTCCAGCAGCGGGTGATCGCTGGGATTCAGACACAAACACCCCAAGTTTTGGGTAAAAAATGATCAGGCTCCTGTAAAGAGATTCAGGTCATTAACGCTTACCCCCCTCGGGAGAGCCGTTGGAAAGCATCCCTCGGCTACTTCCCTCTCCAGTCAGACTGGCAGCCCCCTCTCTGGCAGTGGAAGTGTCCGATAGAGGCGGTGGGAATGAGACAGAACCTGCTGGCAAACAGTAGGGCATAGATTTCGAGGTAAGGAGGCACCATTAGGTCAGCTGATCCGATCTCCTGTATAACCTGGGCCAGAGAACCTCACCCAGGGATTCCAGCATCCAGCCCATATCTGGTGGCAGAGCTAGAGCATTTTTTTCCTGGAAGTCATCCAGTCTTGATTTAGACTCCAGTGATGGGAGGCTGCAATCCACAGCATCTTGCAGGAAGCAGTAACGCAATATTTAGGCTCTAATCTAGCCCCCCTGCCCATCACCGTAGTATTGTGCATCTCAGTCCTTTTAAAGCATTTATCCTCCCAACATCCCCCCATGGTGGGGAAGCACCGTTATCCCCTGTACCAGGGCGGTTTGCTCTGGGGCTGGAAAACTTAGGGCTAAGCCAGCCCTGATCACGGGAATCATCCCAATCCAGCACCTTACCCACTTGACTCATCTGCTGCCAGGAAAGCATCCCAAGGGACGCCTAGGCAGAAGAACTATGCAGCTTTGAATGACATCCCTGGGAATTATACGCCACTCCTGCACATC
Source organism: Gopherus evgoodei (assembly GCF_007399415.2). Taxonomy (NCBI): domain Eukaryota; kingdom Metazoa; phylum Chordata; order Testudines; family Testudinidae; genus Gopherus; species Gopherus evgoodei. The sequence continues at coordinate 5,673,654 of NW_022059994.1, read as the reverse complement.
GGATGGAGAGGGCAGAGGCTGACTGAAACGGAGTCCCATTGGCCATAAACTTTGAGGCAAGTCACCTGAGAAACTTACCAGGCACCGTCAGATTGATATGAGCCATGCAGGTTCCATGAAGGTCACCAATGACTTGGTATTCTCCTGCCATCCATTCACTGGCATTCGTCACAGTAAAGAGGAGTCGGTCTGACAGAGAGATCCGTCCCCAGTACGTGCTGTTGTAGTAGTTCTGCTTTCCTTTATTAGTTAAAACCAGGATGGGGTGACAAGCAGAGTCGGAGGCGGCGGCCGCAACAGTGGTCTGCATCTTACACAAAAAAGATGCATTCTTGGGCAGGTTGATTTCAACGTGTCCAGAGGAGCTTTCAGGCACAGACAGGTTATAGAGGGGACATTCTCCGAGCCCTAGAAGGAAAAGGTGTATTAGTGACAAGTGGATCCTAAACTGCTCTTGTGGAAGCCAATGATTTCACCTGGAAAGGAAGCAGTGGAAGTCAGCGGGCTTGGTGCAGGTCATGAGCAGCGCCAAAACGGGCTGTGGGCAGGATAGTTCAGGGCTGGGATAGCAGAAGGCTGCAGTTGGTGATGGAGGGGCACCAGAAGAGCCCAGAGTGTGGATGGCAGAGGGCTGCAGATCAGGACTGAGTGGCACTGGCAGAGCTGTGGGGGGCAGCTCTGGGCTGGAACAGCTGCGTGGACTGTGGGTCAGGGTTGAGGGGCATAAGCAAAGCTCAGGGAGGGGACCAGGAAGCCCAGAGCTTTAAAGAAGTGGGGACTGAAGGTCAGGACACAGGGGCATCTGCAGAGCAGGTGGGGGGGCAGAGCCTGGGGCTGGAATAGCAGAGGGAACATGGGTTAGGATTAAGAGGAATGGGCAGAGCTGTGTGTTGGGGTGTGATTGCAGTGGGGTCTGGGGATTGAGGGCACTGGGTGAGGAGGGGAGCCCAGAGCTAGAAGAGCTATAGGGCACCAGCAGAGCGGGGTCTAGTGGACCCAGGACTGCAATATTGTGTATGGAATAGGTGCAATACGCTCAGTGGAAAGGGAGACAAACTGCTCCTGCCACTCCAGCCCTGGGTTCCCCAAAAGACTCATCCCTCAGGCTAGCACCCCTGGGAGCTGCAGAAGGGAAGGGCAGATCTACTGTGAAATGTACCCTGCTATTGATAGAGATCTGAGGCTGCAATCCCAAAACAGCTCCACCCACTGAGGGCCATGTAATCACCTCCCTAAAAGTCACATTGAGTTAGCAGAAGCTCCCGGTGGGACAGTTCAAAGATCCCTAAAGCAGCTCAGCTCTGAAAAAATCTGGCTTTAAGTGTCCAGATTGTACAGGGATGGGAGCGGGGGACGGAGGAGCAAGAAGTGAGAGTAAATGTGGATAGGAGGCACCCTCACACCTTGCCCCTCCCCCTGCAAAACAAACACGCCCTGGTACCCAAAGTTGGCCCATAAAAATCAGTGAATGCCTTGGATCCTCTCACACACACACACGTTTACCCATGACACAGTGTCAAGGTTCCTCCCCGACTCTGAACTTTAGGGCACAAATGTGGGGACCTGCATAAACACTTCTAAGCTTAACTACCAGCTTAGATCTGGGTTCACTGCCACCATTCAGATTCCTCAGTGTCTGGAACACCCTCTTTCCCCCCCTCAAAACCTTCCCCCTCCCTGGGTAGCCTTGAGAGGCTTTTTCACCAGGAACTTGGTGAACACCGATCTAACTCCTTGGATCTTAACACAAGGAGAATTTAACCATTCCCCCTCCTTTCCCCCACCAATTCCTGGTGAGTCCAGATCCAATCCCCTTGGATCTTAAAACAAGGAAAAATCAATCAGGGGTTCTTAAAAAGAAAGCTTTTAATTAAAGAAAGAAAGGTAAAAATCATCTCTGTAAAATCAGGATGGAAAATAACTTTACAGGGTAATCAGATTCATAAAGCCCAGAGGAACCCCCTCTAGCCTCAGGTTCAAAGTTAGAGCAAACAGAGGTAAAATCCTCCCAGCAAAAAGGAACATTTACAAGTTGAGAAAACAAAGATAAAACTAACCCGCCTTGCCTGGCTGCTACTTACAAGTTTGAAACATGAGAGACTGGTTCAGAAAGATTTGGAGAGCCTGGACTGATGTCTGGTCCCTCTTAGTCCCAAGAGCGAACAACCCCCAAAACAAAGAGCCCAAACAAAAGACTTCCCCCCCCCCAAGATATGAAAGTATCCTGTCCCTTATTGGTCCTTTGGGTCAGGTGTCAGCCAGGTTACGTACGTACGTCTGTGTCACACACCTGTTACCATCCGCTAGCCCAGCCTGTCAACTGAGATCACCTGCTCACAAGTACAGACCCAGCTCCTTGTTTTCCAGCCCTCCCTTCTCCCCATAACAATGGGGGGAAAGACACCTTCTTCCACACCTCCAACTCCCTGTCCACCTCCCACCCCCCCCACCTACTCCCTAGCTGCTACCCTGCAATAGGCAGAAGGACCACCCCCTCCACCCATCCAGAGTGCCCCAGAAGGGGGAGAAATTTGGTAAGTGGCCCAGCTGAAGAGCAAGGTAAGGGGGGAGAAGCCCAGTGGGATGCTGAGGGGCTCCACCCATCCAGAGCAGCTTGCTACCCCCAGCAAGAAAATTCCATTTCCACCTCCCCAGTCTGAAATAATGATCCCTCCCACCCCCCTGCGCTATGAACCCAGCGCTTTGCCCCATCCCCTTCCCCATTCAGATCTCCCCAGGGGGCTGTCACTTTTTTGCGCTCCAGCACACGGCACTCCAAGATGGTCAGGAGCTTGCCACCCCTCCCACCCCCACCGGTGCATGCGGAGTGATGGGGGGGAGATATTTGGGGTCACATCCCTCACTCCTGATTGCTCAGTCACATGGTGCAGAGGAATAACTAAGAGGCCTGGGAGGGGGCTGCTGCTTTCCCGGAGGGGGCTACCGGACAGTGTGTGGGGGAGGGGGTCATGACTCGAGCTTGTGGCCCCCCCCGCCTCCATTACCCATCCCCCTGCTCACCTGCCACCTGTCCGCACCCTGCAGCCAGCCAGAGGGACCCAAGAAAGATCCCCGTCTTCAGTCCCCACATGGTCCCGGTAGCAGCTGCTAAGCGCGTCTGTCCCCTTCCGAAAATGGCTAAACTTTTGGAGCCTCGTCTTTGCCGGGAACTTGTGCAGCCAGGTCATGACCTTACCTAATGCAACCCCATTGGCTGGCTCTGGGAGCCAAAAAAAAAAAAAAAAGGAGAGAGCCAATTGCAATAGGAACAACTGAGTCCGGCGGCACTTTAAAGGCGAACAGATTTATTTGGGCATAAGCGGACTCTTTGTTGTTTTTGTGGATACTGACTAACACGGCTAACCCTCTGATAACTGCAATAGGCTGCACAGTAAAACAAACCCGAACGGATCCCCCCACACGCAGGCTGGAAGAGCAGCAGGCTTTGGAAACCAGGAGGTTACTCAGAGGGACCCTGGACTAGCTTGAAATAGAGACCGATCATTAGAGCACTGAGCTGATACAAAAATTTGGATCTGCAGCCCTGTGATAATTAACTGGTATCCGACCCTGATCCGCACTCCACGTAGGTATCCGCAGCAGCGCCCTAGAGAGGTGGTAGCGATCTGCACGGTTACAAAAATGGGATCCACATCTGGTCTGCAAGGTAGTAAACACCACAACCACATCCGCGGATGCGGACATCTGCAGCTATAAAGAGGATTATCCCCGGATTTGCGGATTATCCGCGGCTTCTCTAAAACTCCCCTCTCCAACAGGGGCCAAGGAGCAGCTGAAACTGACACACGTGCTCAAAGGAAACAGCAAAAGGAAACAGAGAAATCATGTTGGCGCGAGGGGATAGAGAGCCCTAGCACTCGCAGGGCTGTTTGCTTCTCCTCCCTGAACACAGACCAGCCATCCTAAGGCGGGGAGGGGGGCAAGGCCCTCTCACGGCACTGCTACAAAGGAAGTTCACAGCTTACTTGCTTGAAGACCCCCCCTTTCTGTGCAGCATCCCCTGCAAATGCCCCCCCCGGGCACGAGCGGCCAGGAATGCTCTAAATACCCCATAGTCCAAGCTAGGCAGCTGCATGGCCAAAAGCCCGCGATTTAGCCTGGAGGAAGCCTGGTGATTGGCTTTCATTAGCATACTGTCTCCTGATTGGACAAGGGGTAGGGCTGGTCTATCGAGTATCAGAGAACATAGCGTAGCAAACTAACAGTGATCAGCATAATACGCGGGAAACCACAGGACTGGGAGGGGCCCCAGCTGGTGACTTCTGTATTTAGACAGCTGCTGTGTATTCCCTCCCAAACCAATGGTGTAAAACAGCAGTCGCTCTATTGGAGTCAATGAGTCAGAGCCCCAGGTGAAAACACTACTCTGACCATTAGCCCACACTCCCTGCTCCAAGCCAAGAATGGACCCACCAGCCAGTAATTGCTCCCCTCCATGCTGCTGTCTAGGAAACAGTTTGTGTAACACCCGCTGCCAATGGGAGTGTGTCATTCAAGGCAGGACTCCCTAATAACTAGACCATTTGTGGTCATCTAGTCTGCCTGTCTGAATGAGGCAGGTGGGAGAACCGCCCCCAGATCTGCCCTGGTCACATTTCGAGGCCACTGGGCATGAGAGAGGGGCCTGGAATTCCACTCTCCCCAGCTGTAATAAATAAAAAACAAGCCACCCTGTGGTGCTCAGCTGCACCCACTTGAGGGAAGGGCACAACCCTGGTTTTGCTTGATCTCCTCTGCTTTCTTGAGGAGAGGAGTGTGGGCCCCGCATCTGTTTTCTCTCCTTACAATAGAGGTGCTTTTGGGTTATTGCTGTGTGTCCCTCTGTACTGCCCTGGGGCCCCAGTATCCCTCCCTCTAATCTGGTCTGTAAATTCTTATACCACAGCCCATGGGATTATCGGTATTTGCCTAGAGCAGTGGTTTTCAACCAGGGGTACATGTATCTACCCCTTGGGGTACACAGAGCTCTTCAAGGGGGTATGTCAACTCATCTAGGTATTTGCCTAGTTTTACCACAGGCTACATAACAAGCACTAGCAAAGTACACACTAAAAATTCATACAGACAATGACTTGTTTATACTGTTCTGTGTTTTGCACATTGAAATGCAAGTACAATATTTCTATTCCGGTCGATTGATTTTATAATTCCCTGGTAAAAATGAGAAAGGCGGCAATTTTTCAGTAATACGGTGCTGTGACACTTTTGTATTTTTATGTCTGATTTTGTAAGCAAGTTATTTTAAAGAAGTGAAACTTGGGGGTACAGAAGACAAGTCAGACTCCTGAAAGGGGTACAGTAGTCTGGGAAGATTGAGAGCCACTGGCCTAGAGGCCGGTGAGGGTATGTCTACACAGCAAAAAAAAACCCCATGGCTGGCTCCTGCCGGCTGCCTTTGGCTCTCATGGTTTGGGCTGTGGGGCTGTTTCACTGCTGTGTAGACTTCTGGGCTCTGGCTCTGGGACCCTCCCACCTCTAGGGTCCTGGAGTCTGGACTCCAGTCTCAGCCCATATGTCTACACAGCAATGAAACAGCCCTGCAAGCCTGAGTCAGGTGACGCGAGCCAGGGATGGGTGTCTAGTTACTGTGTAGACATATCCAGAGTTTATTGCAGGCACAATGCTGCCTCTGGCACCAAAGGGCCTTTCTCAGTATTTATCCTGTGCTCATCCTACCCCTGGCCCACTGAGTCAGTCACCCAGGGAACAGCCAGTCACAGGGAAACATGAGTCACCCATACGTGACTGTGCAGAATTTGAGCAGGGTGGAGAATGGGAGACCCTGGTCTGGGGGACATGGGGGATCTGAGGGCACACAGAGCCCCTGGCATGAGGGAGGTGGCAGTTGCAAGGAGGCGTGTCTGTGCAATAGAGAGGGGGAATGGGGGATGCACGGAGGTTTGTTGTGTGGCCCTTGGTCGGTCTGGAGGGGAGGGAGTTAATTGGAGTCTTGCTTTGTTGTTTATATCGCAGCAGGATACAGCGATTGGCTTTTTTTAGTTTTTCTTTCTGCGGTTCCTGGCTCAGCTGACCTGCAGATGGTGGTTTGTTTGCATCGCTGCTCCTGCAAAGGCTCCTTTCCCACCGCAGCCGGTGAGTTTGCTGCGGGTGGAGACGCCCCGTTTTGCTGGACTGCGGTGCGGGAGGTGGTTGCGTCTCTTCCGCGGAGTTCAGGAGCTGAGGCTGCTTGCTGCGGGGACAAGGGCGGCTGCAGGGCGGGGGTGTCTGCAGCCCTGACTGTTGTGTTTTGCAGGTAGGAATTTGGGGCACTCAACATGCTCAGGAACATCTGCGGAAGCCACTGCCCTTCAGCCTGCGCTTGGCAGCGGGAAGATTCTGCGGGCTGCTGTTGACAGGGGCTAAAGAGGGGAAAATCGGAGGAGGGGGGTGGCCGGGGTCTGAGCAGGGGGCGGAAATTGACTTGGGGGGGGTCAAGCAGCTGGAGGCAGAGATAGGAAGGGGCTGAAGAGCAAAATTAGGGATGTGGGGGGGAGCTGGAGTTAAGTCCAGGGTGAGGCACTGGCCGAGGGTAAAACTCTGGAACAATGAGGGCAAAGGGGGTAACAATTTCCCCAGTGGGACTGAGACACCAGTGTCTGCAAAAAATAGGGTGGGAGGAGCAGAGGGATTTTTTTATTTCCCCCCGCCCCCCGACAGCACCTCTCAGCATCCACTTCCCAGGGCTGGGTTCTTCAAGGCACAGGCATCCCAATGCCTGGTCAATGCAGCTCCTCTTTGATGGAAGCTGCTGCAGCGGGAGACTTAATACAGTGAAACAGGGCCTGCCCTGCACCTTCCCCCCCAGGGGGCTGTACACCCCCTGCCCCAAATTTCCCCAACATGAACTTGCCTACTCTGCCTAGGGATCCAGCAGACTGAGCTGTGCTGCCCAAGTGATCAATTTTGGCTGGTGTTGGGAGTTTCTGTACTAAACATTTTTATTGTATTATAATTAATTGTAAGCAGTGTCAGGATAAGCTCTACACTGACATCATAGGCACGCCTACCCTATCCCAGAATGCTGAGCGGTGGGACTGCTTGGTGACAAATGACTCACCCTCAGTTGGGTGCTACTTGCTAGACAAGGGACATGGGTTCCAAAACCCAGAGAATTGAGAGAGGTTGGGAACAGGTATCTGTGCCTGGTGGTGCAGTTGCTTTGTGGAGCCAGAAGCACCAGTTCCACCCCCTCCTCTCTCCACTGTGGAATGTCAGAGTTGATTTTTTTTATTCTCTCAAGAATCTAAATACAGGTTACTGAGCTGAACTCACTTTGGGCTAATGGTGCACTAGCACTGGGGCTCCCCTACTAAGAGCTGGAATCACTAAGAGCTGAGAATCACTAAAAAGCTAAAATCACTGAGCTGAGAGCACTGAGTACAGTGCTAACTAGTGGGGAGCCCAAAGCTATACTGTGGAACAGAGCTGCTGGTGGAGTGGAGCAGTTTGTGGGGATGGCTGGAGCGGATCACGGGACAGCTGGTGGCAGCGGAGCGGCTGGCAGAGCGGAGTAGCTGTGAGACGGGTGGAGTGGCCCGCAGAGCTGAGCAGTTTGCAGGGACAACTGGAGCAGCCTACAGTACAGCTGGTGGAGCAGAGCAGCTGGTGGAGCGGAGCAGTTTGTAAGGACGGCTGGAGGAGCAGAGTGGAGCGGCCGGTAAAGCGGAGCAGTTCGTGGAGAAGGTGGGAGCAGAACCCACGGAGAGGCAGGGCAGTTGGCCCTGGACCACGTAAGGTGCCCCCTTCTACCCAGGCTGGGGGGAGGGACCTCTGCAGATAAACTCTCGAACTTTGGGGGCTGCACTGACCCAGGACAGAGACTTTTGGGATTGTGGGACTTTTGGGACTGTGGGTGATTTGGGGGTTGCTGGACTCAAGAGCCCAGGAAAGAGGACACATCCCAATTTCCTGGGGTGGGTCTTTGCTCACAGTTGGGTCTATGAACTCTAGTTGAGGTGTTTTTCCCAATTTAGTGTTTGTTGTTTATCTCATGTATTAAACCTTTTCTGCTACACCGAGACTCTGTGCTTGCGAGAGGGGAAGCATTGCCTCTTTGAGGCGCCTAGGGGTGTGTGTAAGATTTTCCCAGGTCACTGGGTGGGAGCTCGAGCTGGTTTGGCATTGGGTTATTGAAACAGAACCCCTGGATACTGAACCCGGCCCTTGTTGCTGCCAACTTAAAGGGGCAGAAGGGTTACATAATTTTTACATAAGAACAACCATATTGGGTCAGACCAATGGTCCATCTAGCCCAGTACTGTCTTCTGACAGGTGCTTCAAAGGGAATTAACAGAACAGGGCAATTATTGAGTGATCCATCCCCTGTTGTCTACTTCCAGCTTCGGGCAAGCAGAGGTTCTCAGAGCATGGTGTTGCATCCCTGCCCATCTTGGCTAATAGCCATCAATGGACATACCCTCCATGAACTGAATTTTTTTTCCAATCTTGTTCTAGTTTTGGCCTTCACAACAGCCCCTGGCAAAAAGTTCCACAGGCTGATGGTGTGTTGTGTGAAGAAGTACTTCCATTTGTTGTTTTAAACGAGCTGCCTATTAATGTCATTGGTTCTTGTGTTATGTGAGGGAGCTGTTCGCTTTCTCCACACCCATCGAGATTTTATAGACCTCTATCATATTTCTCCCCCCTCCCTTAGTAGTCTTTTATCCAAGCTGGAAAGTCCCCCAAACTTTTTAATCTCTCCTCATATGGAAGCTGTTCCATACGCCTAATCATTTCAGTTCCCCTTCTCTGAACCTTTTCCAACTCCAGTATATCTTTTTTGAGATAGGGCGACCAGGACTGCACACAGAATTCAGGATGTGAGCATACCGTGGATTTATATAGTAAAAGTGGAGGAGCTTGGTTTGCCAGACTGATCAGCAAAGCCAATGCTGACAAACGATATGAAAAGGCTGCAAAACACCAATCCTCTGAACTGCATCAACATGCAGAAAGCCTTATAAGCCAGTCACCGTCAAAGCCAATTTTAGAAGTACTTAATGAGGCTGATAAGAATGCTGGACACACAACACAGTTTGTGTGACCAAACATGGCTGTCACATCATACTTCCTCTTTCAGCAAGAGATACCAGACACTACAAACTGGAGGTCGGTGTTAAGTGCACTGCCATTTGTTAATCCAGAAGCTGGACACTGGTTCTGACCAAGACCAGCAAATGCTCGTTGTCTTTCTGCAAGAAACTCAGCTGACTGGTTAGAAGCATGTGGTGAAACAGACTTTACAGTTGAAAAAGTGAAGGCCTCTCACCACATTCGGAGAATGTGCGTACGCTGCTGATGAATGCACTGATGCAAAGGAGTCAAGTAGTAAATCACTGCCTGTGTCATCTTGATATCAGTGGTAGGTCAGTAGATGAATTTCTAGATCTTCAGATTATAGAAGACACATCGGCTGCACCTCTGAAACCCATGTCTCAGAGTTAAATGTTTGTAAATTGAACCCCAAAGAGATGGCTGCTTGTGTGGTTGATGGAGCTGCAAACTTCTCTGGAAGACGTAATGGAGCACAAGCTCTGCTCAGAGAAAAGTGTAACTCTGATCTCTCCAATACATACTGCAGAGGCCATCTACTCCAACTAGTAAAAGCTGCAGAATCTTCAAAAGGCATTTAAAAAGCTATACATTTAATGTCTTCATTATACTCTTTTTCAGCAAGAGTCTGAAAGGACTAAACATCTTGGAAAACATAGATGATACATTGGGACAGAAGTTCAAAGTAGTCCAATCTGGGAAAATCCACTGTCTTTCTCATGAGGGATCCTTGGCTGTTGTCTTCAAATGACTGCAACCATTTTTATTGGCTTTGGAAAGTATCTACCGAGATGGGACAGATCTAAGTAGTGGGGCTCGTGAATTACTTTCTCTGCTAAGTTCAGAGAAGACTATTGCCATTCTCTCTCTTTGAAGTCTACTGTTGAAACCACTTGGGTCATTACACAATGCCATCCAGGTATCTGCTGCAACAGCAGTAGATCTCTGTCCCACACTGGAAGCTACACTTGAATCAATCAGAGAGAGGTCCACTGAAAACGTACTGAAAGAAGCAAAGACGTCAGTTCAGAAGTTGGCTAATTAGGGCACTTATATTAACTCCTTAAATGAAGAAGACAAGAAGTGTGTGTTAAGACAGCTGAAAAAGTGAAGTACGCTGACTTGATTCTTACAGCTCTACAAGAACACCTTTTGGGTTCCATCAGCCTCTACATACCTTTTACAGATGCCTGTCTTACAAAACACCGACAATTGAGTGGAGTGAGGCTCTACCAGCAATGGGGCTGCCATCTGATCAGGACAGAATAGAGAATTTGAACACAGAGTGGAATTTCCTACAATGAACAAACGTAGATTTGATTTCAACTTCTTCTTTATCATCACTATTGGGTCGATCCAATTTTTATGCTATGTTTCCTGCAATGAAAGAAGCAGGAATTCATCTCTTTCTGCCATCAGTCACAACAGCTACAGCTGAACGTCCTTTTTCCTCATTGATTAGAATTTTGTGTTTTGAAAGAAGTCGCCTTCTGCCTGATCATGAGCATATCATGAGGGACTGGAAGTACCGGACACGTGAGAAGCCACCAAAAATGAATGCCCTGCATTTGAGAAGTTCATTAACAGAGTTGTGCAAAATTACAACAAAAACCAAGAAGGATGTAGACATAGTGCTTCACAGTAGGCTTGTATAGCCAACTTTAATTTGTGTACTGATTGAAAAACATGAGTTAAATCTAATAAAATGGTTGTGAAACATTTTTCAGGGTTTACTATGGTGCCATACAGCCCACCTTTGCCCTAACAGTCTCATCCCTCATCGGTTCTCCCCTTGTATTTTTGAACACACACACACCCCCAATCTCAATTTCCGTGGAAAACACTGCAGTGAAATATTTGTTCTGTGTGATACTGGTTTATATCCCATTCTGTCAGCTGCAGGATTCAGCATCAATTATCCTCCCAATGTAAATAGCAGGGTAGGTTTGTTTATTCTGCTAGGCTGCTTCACTGGTTCGTTTGTTCACGGGAGAAGCCTGAACCTCTAAAGAGCTATTCACCTCCCCAAAAAAACCAAGTCAGCTTTTCAATAGAACTCTTTGCTGCCTCACTAAGGTTTGTCTGAGTTCGAGATCCTCAGTAGGAACAGTTCTAATCATCCTGCATCATGTTTTACAGAGATCATGAGCATTTTACCAGCCGCAGGCTCAGTTATGTCTCCAAAGCTTGAGCAGTGGTGGGGAGGAGGAGAAGGTGGTGCATCTTCAAGCAGTGGTGGTAGGAGTGGTGTTTGTGCAGGTGGAAGCCAGGGGAAGCCCTTGGGCCACCAGGAGAACTGGGGAGTGAGTGTTTGGGGGAGGGAAAGGACTTTTTGGCCCTCTTCTCACCTCTACCACCACTAAGGCCTCTGTGTAATGGCAGCCATATTTTGACCCTGTAATATAATAGATAGAAACTGCTCCTGCCAAGAAAAAAATCAGGTGAACATAGATGGCCCTCAGTCAGGGTAATAGGAAATCCAAAATACCTCTCTCTCCTTTCTACCCAGATAATGGAATATAGCTGCATGGAGACAAACCCATCAGGCTCATCTAGGGTGACCAGATGTCCCAATTTTATAGGGACAGTCCAGATATTTGGGGCTTTTTCTTACATAGGTGCCTATTACCCCCTCATCCCAACTTTTTCACACTTGCACTCTGGTCAGCCTAGGCTCATCTTTACCCTACAGATTTCAAGATCTCTTGCTGAACAAGCCTTTTCATCTCTAATGAGATATTACCCCAGGGGCTTGCAGGAATCTACAAAACCTTTGTCAATCAAGACAACAGGACAAGTGTGCATTGCTGCCTGGGTCTGCCTCCTGACCTGATGAACTGTAATGGTCAGAGATTGCACCAGCACAAAAGTATACTGAAGGTGAACCCTAAGGAAATTAAGAGTTTAAATTATCCTCCACATGTCCTGTGTCCCACTAATATGAATCCAGGCAAAGTCGTTTGGAAGCTGGACACTTTATGCTTCCATCCCACACCACTGTCAAGTTTTAGCAAATTAGGACAAGTCAGCACATAACAACCCCTATGTATCAGTAACTGCTAGTGGTAACAATTCACTACCTCTCCCTGCTACAGGTAGCACATTCCTACAGAGAGCAGCTGGGGGGCGGGGGAGGGGAGTGGGCCAGTGTTCCAGGCATTATATGATCCTACTACACTTGTTATGGTGGGTAAACTGCTTGTCACTGCCCGCATGATTGTTTCCCTCTAGGGATTGTCTCCACGTGGAATAACTACTCTGGAACGACTGCTTTGGATTAGCTACTCCATGTGTGAACACTTGGCCGTCACGTTCAAGAATCTACTTTCAAGGGAAGGCAAGCCCTTCCTCCCTGCACCCTGCTCCCAAGGAAGCCACTCCTGGGCTCACTTTACTGCTTTCTTCCTTGCCTCTCCTCTGTACAAGTAGCTGTGGAGAGGGTGCTCTCCCCTTGTAGTCAGGGTCAGCATGGCACTAGGGGGTGCTGTGCTGCAGGGAGCGGGGTAGGGGGTTCAGCAGGGGGTGCTCTGCCTTGGCAGTCAGTGTTGGCCCCAATGCCCTAGTGAAGCGCTAGGGGGCGCTGTGCTGCAGGGAGCGGGGTAGGGGGTTTAGCAGGGGGTGCTCTGCCTTGGCAGTCAGTGTTGGCCCCAATACCCTAGTGCAGCGCTAGGGGGCGCTGTGCTGCAGGAAGCGGGGTAGGGGGTTCAGCAGAGGGTGCTCTGCCTTGGCAGTCAGTGTTGGCCTCAATGCCCTAATGCACCGCTAGGGGGTGCTGTGCTGCAGGGAGTGGGGTAGGGGGTTCAGCAAGGAATGCTCTGCCTTGGCAGTCAGTGTTGGCCCCAATGCCCTAGTGAAGCGCTAGGGGGCGCTGTGCTGCAGGGAGCGGGGTAGGGGGTTCAGCAGGGGGTGCTCTGCCTTGGCAGTCAGTATTGGCTCCAATACCCTAGTGCAGTGCTAGGGGGCGCTGTGCTGCAGGGAGCGGGGTAGGGGGTTCAGCAGGGGGTGCTCTGCCTTGGCAGTCAGTGTTGGCCCCAATACCCTAGTGCAGTGCTAGGGGGTGCTGTGCTGCAGGGAACGGGGTAGGGGGTTCAGCAGGGGGTGCTGTGCCTTGGCAGTCAGTGTTGGCCCCAATGCCCTAGTGCGGCACTAGGGGGCGCTGTGCTGCAGGGAGCGGGGTAGGGGGTTCAGCAGGGGGTGCTCTGCCTTGGCAGTCAGTGTTGGCCCCAATGCCCTAGTGAAGCGCTAGGGGGCGCTGTGCTGCAGGGAGCGGGGTAGGGGGTTCAGCAGGGGGTGCTGTGCCTTGGCAGTCAGTGTTGGCCCCAATTCCCTAGTGCAGCGCTAGGGGGCGCTGTGCTGCAGGGAGCGGGGTAGGGGGTTCAGCAGGGGGTGCTGTGCCTTGGCAGTCAGTGTTGGCCCCAATGCCCTAGTGCAGCGCTAGGGGGCGCTGTGCTGCAGGGAGCGGGGTAGGGGGTTCAGCAGGGGGTGCTGTGCCTTGGCAGTCAGTGTTGGCCCCAATGCCCTAGTGCAGCGCTAGGGGGCGCTGTGCTGCAGGGAGCGGGGTAGGGGGTTCAGCAGGGGGTGCTCTGCCTTGGCAGTCAGTGTTGGCCCCAATGCCCTAGTGCGGCACTAGGGGGCGCTGTGCTGCAGGGAGCGGGGTAGGGGGTTCAGCAGGGGGTGCTCTGCCTTGGCAGTCAGTGTTGGCCCCAATGCCCTAGTGCAGCGCTAGGGGGCGCTGTGCTGCAGGGAGCGGGGTAGGGGGTTCAGCAGGGGGTGCTCTGCCTTGGCAGTCAGTGTTGGCCCCAATGCCCTAGTGCAGCGCTAGGGGGCGCTGTGCTGCAGGGAGCGGGGTAGGGGGTTCAGCAGGGGGTGCTCTGCCTTGGCAGTCAGTTGGCCCCAATGCCCTAGTGCAGCACTAGGGGGCGCTGTGCTGCAGGGAGCGGGGTAGGGGGCTCAGCAGGGGGTGTTTACACCTGGGGGTGTGGAACAGGTGCCCATGGGGTGGAAGGGACTTTCCCTGCTGCGTTCTGGTGCGTGCCTTTTCTTGGCCGGAACTGCCAGCAGAGCAGACTCCATCTTGGCCACAAAGATACCACAGCTACGTTAAATTGACTTTCAAAATTTATCTAGTTATGCTGAGACAAATACCTAATGTAGGTGACTGGGGGGCGGGCAGGGGGCCTCCCCCCCACACTTTTAAAAGTGGGAGGGCTATACTGACCCACTTACCAGCTGTAAGGGCGAGTGGCAGGGGGAGGGGCAGAGAGGAGCAAGTGGGGAGTGGGGTTTCGGGGAAGGGGCGGTGTGAGAATGGGGCCTTGGGGGAAGGGATGGGGCCGTATGAGATGGGGTGGTGCAAGGGTGGGGCTGTGGGGGAAAAGATTTAGTCTTGGGGTAATTGGCAGTGTGAGGGCAGGGGCTCAGGGAGAAGGGGTGGTGTGGGGGCGGAGCCTTGCACAGGGGGCAGGGCCAATGTTCAGGTGCCTGGGGCGGGGGTGGGGGGGGGCATTTAAGGTGCTTCTGCTGCTCCTGGTAGAGGCCCTAAAATGGTTTGTCTCCCTTGAGTGGGTTTTGTTTGAATTCCAGATTAAACCAGTTGAAGAGCATCTACATTAGGGATTTCCACTAGTATAATTAGAAGATCAGTGTTAAAACGGATTTAGTTACGCTGCTACAACTTCTCTAATATAGACAAGCCCCTAGATTAGCAATACAGCATATTCCGCTTCTTAGGAAGCCCCCGGTTGACGACTGAGAGTTGCCATTATCTGACGCCGGCTGAGAAGCGGAAGGCAGGGTTGTGGTGCTGTAGCCAGGAATCAGTAGGACGTGATTCCCTGCCTCCAGCCCCACAAACGGTGGTGCTGGGGTCTGTGGGGTGCAGGGTTTTTTGTTTGTTTGTTTTTGTTTTTTTAAAGCTCTCAGTAATGCAAGTCTCTTGCCAATAGCCAGAGCAGTTATCTTGATAGTCAACTGGGCGGTATCAGTTCCAGGCAAAATGTTTCTATTAACTATAAGTTGTGGTGAGAGTTGTTATTATTAAGCAGCATCTACAGTAAATGGAATCTCTGGCTGCTTGTGGTTTCCTTTTCTGTGTCACCTGGCTGAAGAGGAGAGGGGTATTCCAGCTACCCTGGTTCCTTGCATGGGAACCAGCTTCCTTGAAATCCCCCTTTAGTTGCATGTGGTCAGGAGCAGTTCTCTTCTTGTGGTGGGTGAACCGTGTATAATTACTGTCTATCCATTTTAGTTTCTGAATCCCTTTGAGGTCCGGTGGCGGGGGGGAGATCCAGGATTCTGAGGCAATGTGCGGTTGTTCATTACACTGCTAATGCCTCTGGATATGCGGACAGGGCTGGGGAAGGAATTGGGTGCAGAGAAAACCAGCCAACCCTTGAAAATTGGGACTATTTCTGTCTCTTGATTTCAGTTCGGTCCAGTAGCTGCCAAAGGCAGAGGATCTGGCGCTGGGATCTCTGAAGTTGATTGCTGGCTCCAAATTGGACCCAATTGCAGCTAGAGAGGAACTGGTCAGAGCCCAGGGCCTGTACCCCAGCGTTCATCTGTCTTGGTGAGAGAAGAGAGGTGACAAAAGGTGTGGGTCCCATGGATTCGGAGCTGTCACCCAATGGAAGACAAGGTAACTGACGCTTGACTGAGCAGGAACAGCGTGAAGGCTACGTCTGTATGTAGGGTGTCCAGATGCCTGGTTTTTGACCGGAAAGTCCAGTTGAAAAGGGGACCTAACAGTGTCCAGTCCGATCTATTGACCGGACACACAAAGTCTGGTTATTGCTGGTGGAGGAAGTGCCGGGTCATTACCTGCATGAGCCCCTACTCAGCCGGGGTCACCTCCTACCTACTAGAGAGGGGAAGAGAAGTGAGCAATGGTGGGGGGGGGGAGAAGAGCAAATTGGGATGGGGCCTCAGGGCAGGGGCGGGGCTTTGGGGGAAGAGGCGGGGCTTTGAGGGAAGAGGTGGGGCAGGGTGGGCCCCTGGGGGAAAAGGAGAGTCAGGGGAGGTTCCAGCACTCCTGCTGGAGTGTCTGTTTTTCAAGTATTACAAAGTTGGCAATCCTACCGATACTGCCAGTTGGCATCAGGAGTCCCAGGTCCCAGGCTTCTACATGCAGGTCCCGCAGTTCGTACGCACAGCTGCTGTTTTCCAAGCGCAGACATGAGATGATGGTTGTGTAGCGGGAGCGCTCGCCTTTTGAGGGCTGGTGTAACCCAGGTCTGCTGGGTGTGGTGCTCTGTTGCCCTCTGATGGCACCTAGACCACCTAGAGATTAATGAGTCTGCTTCAGCCTTAGCTAAGAGGCAGGTGCCTTTTAGCTCAGGCACAGAGGCTCGTGGTCAGTGGTCCCAGGTTCAATCCCACCGGCTGACTGATTGTGTTACACTTGGCTAGTGTTCCTATGACTGACTGGATTTGTTCTTTCTGTCTCTGCTTTATGCTACGGACAAGTGAGTCAAGTTTGCCATCGCTGCACCTGTTTCACCCAGAATCCCACCCTGGGCATTGCTGAGACCAGCTGTGTGCTGGGGGGAGAGGGAGGACTGGATAGCTTGTTTATGCAAACACAAGTTTGTGTAGACCTGCAGCAAATGCACACCTGCTCCTGTGGCTTCATCCGCTGGGCCGTCTGAAATGCTTCTGTCTGGAATATTTTGACATTGGTTGAGCATTCTGTTCCGTGATTGAAGGGATTTCAAAGAAACCATTAACTGCTGCCCAAAACAGTTTTCACTGAACGGACACAGTCATTTATTCCAACAGCACAACGGCATCCTCCATCCAGGGGTCTGCACACCCCTTACAAACAGCCAGAAATTATCCTGACATTGAGGGTCCTATGGGTGTGGGAGAAGGGGAGGAAAATAATCTTTATTTTGCTGCACTTTTGGTGCCTTAGTTCCATCCAGCCAAAATAACAAACTTTAGAAATAGTCAGATAAGGAGCCTTAGGGAAGCTAAAAGGAAACGGGGCAGAAGGACAGTCTTGTGGCTAACGCCCTGGACCCACAATCATGAGCTCATGGTTATGTATTCATGCCTCTGCCTCTGACTCCCTGTGATCCAGGGCAAGCTGCCTCTCTCTCTGCCTCAGTTTCCCTAGCTGAGAAATGGTGACAACAATACTGCCTAGAGGGTGTGCAAATAACTTCCGTGGTGGCAGAGGGCCGCAGGCATTGGAGGGGAAGGGGCTGTGGAAGTGCAAAGTCAGTGACACCTAGGGATTAGCCAGAGCTTTCCTGCTGCCGTACGTAAACCTGGTTCCTTGTATTAAATGTTGAAGTACAGACCTTTGTGTGTCAGACTGCGAGGGGCTCCATACCAGGAGCACGTCCTCGTCTCTCCAGCAGCATCAATACTTTACCATCTCTTCTCCACCTGGGAAGCCAGTTGTCATGGCAATGGGCCGGCTAATGGCAAGACAATGCTGGTGGTGCTGGATCCATCTGGTGCCACCGCCGCAGGCAACCTAAGGGACCTGAATGGGGTTTTTGTTCTCTTTCAGGTGATCTGCCTAACAGCAAACTCCAGAGAGCTGTCGGGTGGAAAGCGCCGCTGACCGTCAGCGTGGTAGTCCTAGTCATGATTGTTGCTGTTGCTCTGATACTTTTGCACGGTGAGTTGTCGGCCTTTGCTGCCTCGCGTTGAGGGGGAGGCATGTGGGGGGGGGTCACATCTCCCCCCCCAAATTTCCGCCAGGGTGGGAGTTGGGCTGAGCACAGCTGAGGGGGACATGCTGGGAAAGGCACCAGCAGCAAGCACTCCTGCCTGAGTCCCACTAGGTGGCGCCCCAGAGCAGGGAAACGGGACTGGCCTGGCAGCCCAGTTCTCTGCTGCGGGGGGGCTTAGTGGGGACTCGCATCCCTCCCTCCCTCGCCAGCCAGCAGCTGCTGTTACAGCACATCTGGCCTGGCCTGCCTGGAGCTAAGGGAGACCGTTGGGGGTAATGGGGGGGGGGGAATAGTGGGGTCTGGGGTGTGCACAGGGGAGCCCAGGGAGGCAGCGGGGCAGGATCATCTGTGGGGGTCTGGGGGAGGCAGCACGGGGCTGGGGCAATGGGTAAAGGTCTGGGGAAGGCAGTAGGGGCGATGGGAAGGGGTGTGGGTGAGGCATTGGGGCCAGGAGCATTGGGTGGGAGGCTGGGGGAGGCAGTGGGGGCTGGGGCAATTGGGGGAGACAGTGGGGGCCAGGGGTGATGAGAGGGGTGGAGAACTGGCAGAGGCAGTGGGGGCCAGGGCACCAAAATACAAGTTCGCCCAGTATGCCGTTTTCCCTAAGGCCAACCCTGGCAGGGCTGGCCTAAAGGGTGGGCAACATGGGTGACTGCCCGGGGTGCCTTGGTCAAGAAGGAGTTGCTGGAGGGTGCCTGGGGCAGTCACCAGAAAGGTGACCCTAACTGTGGTGGCAAGGGGGGTGGGCTGCCATTGTGCCTCCCCCGCCACATCAGCAGTTACCAATCAGGCCAGAAATTACAGATGTGGGTTGCTTCCATCCACTGCCTGTGCTGGTCCCTTTTGTTGCCCACTCTAATATTATGACAGCACTGGCCTTTTAACAGAGATGCTGGCTTAAAACAGCTTTCAGGGCCCCCCCCACACTCTGAATTCTGGAGTACAGTTGTGGGGACCCGCATGAAAGACCCCCTACGCTTATTTCTACCAGCTTGGGTTAAAAACTTCCCCAAGGCACAAATCCTTCCTTGTCCTTGGTCGGTATATTGCTGCCACCACCAAGTGATTTACACAAAAATTCAGGGAAGGGTCACTTGGAATCCCTATCCCCCCAAAAAATATCCCCCCAAGCCCCTTCACCTCCTTTTCTGAGGAGGCTGGAGAATAAATGACCAACCAATTGCCTTAGCAATGTGAGCACAGACCATTTGCAAGATCAAGGTGGAAAGTAACTTTTACAGGGTAATAAAAAGATTTAAAATGCAGAGGATTCCCCCTGGGCTCAGCTTCACAATTACAAAACCAGGAATGAAACTACCTCTGTACCATAGGGAAATTCACAAGCCAAAGCAAGAGATAACCTAACACATTTCCTTGCCCTACTCAGTTTCTGTAGTTTTAGATGGATTATATTTTTCAGGAGATTTTGTACCTGCTTGGCTTCTCCCTCCATCTGGAGAGGGAACAACACACAGAACAACAAAATAAATCCCCTCTCCCCTCCCCATTGGTCTTTCTGGTCAGGTGCCAACTAGGTTATTTGAACTGCTTAACCCTTTACAGGTAAAGCAATCCAGTACAGCTGCAAAGGAGGGATTTTATGGTTCTGAATGAGCTGGCATACATAAAGGTTGCTACCTTCCCCCTATATTCATGACACAGCCCTTCTGGCGGAAAGCGTTTTTCCAGCTCGTGGGGACAGTCCCTCCATGGGAAGGCTGAGGAGACTCATGGGATTGGATTTTAAAATGCTCAGGCCAGCTGTTCAGCACCCAGCGTGCGGAGCCCGTTTTGAAAATCCAGTGGCTTATTTTGCTGTCTAGAAGTTGAGAGCTTTGGAAATCTGGCCCTGAAAGCTTCTGAAACGTTCAGTAGTTGGGCAGAAGGGCTGTACAAAGAGGAAGGCTGGAAACAGTGTGTTAGACCACAGGACAAATCAACCTCAAGCAAACAACAAAAATGCCTTTAAACAGACAGATCTGGGGTTGCACCTGGTACGTGACCTGTCTGTGTCAGTTGATTCATTGGCGCAGAAAGGTGCTACCCACGATACACGTTGATCAGCTTTCTATAGATTTCTCTCTTGAATTTAGAGAAAGCAAAGGGACACGTCTCTTATCGCTGCTATTCTCTTAACTTCAGTGAAATCTCCACCCGAATCCAACCTGCCTCATGTCTCCACCCCAGTCCGTCTAAATGTAAGATTCCCTGCTCCCTGCTGCCTGGATGGCTGGGTCGGGTACAGAGGGAAATGCTACTATTTCTCTGAGGCCGAGGGGACCTGGGACTCCAGTCAGAGCTTCTGTTCTTCACTCAATGCCTCCCTGGCTGAGATCGACACCGAGAAAGACCTGGTAGGGAAAAACAAAAAATAAAACTGGTATAGGCACCAAGCAGCATGTTGGCATGATCTTGTCCAAGGGCCTCGGGGCAGAGGATGCGGCAGGGCCATGGTCTGGGCGCACCCAGCCTTCCCAAATGCAGGAGTTATGCGCTGCCCATGTCCTCCTGGTCCCATAAGTTAATGAAGGGAAGATCTGTGCACAGATCTCACCCAGCAGTTCAGAGGGTGGGAAGGAACTTTGGAAACAGAACGGGTGCAGAAAGAGGGTGGGGGAGGAAAGAGACGTTAGCATTTCATTTTTAAGCAGTTGTTTCCAAAGTCCGTGGTATGGTGGCTCAGCCTTACCAGAGGAGACTCAAGGAGCTTGGCCTGTTTAACCTAACCAAATGAAGGCTGCAGGAAGATAGGATTTCTCTCTCTAAATACATCAGAGGAATAAACACCAGGGAGGAAGAGGAGTTAAGCTAAGCGTCAATATAGACACAAGATCAAATGCATATAAACTGGCCATCAACAAGTTTAGGCTTGAAATTGAATGAAGGTTTCTAACCATCAGAGTGACGTTCTGGAACAGGCTTCCAAGGGGAGCAGTGCTGGCAAAAAGCCCAAGTGGCTTCAAGAGGGATCTTGATCAGTTGATGGAGGGGATGGGATGATGGGACTGCCAACAATGGCGTGTAGCCGATCTGTGACTGCCAGTAGCAAATATCTCCAACGTTTGGAGCAGACGCTGGATGGGGAGGGCTCTGAGTTACTACAGAGAATTCTTTCCCAGTGTCTGGCTGGTGGGTCTTGCCCACACGCTCAAGGTCTAACTGGTCGCCAGAATTTTCCCCCAGGTCAGATTGGCAGAGACCCTGAGGGGGAGTTCACCTTGCTGTGCAGCACAGGGCATGGGTCACTTGCAGCTTTAAACTAGAGTAAATTGTGGATTCTCTGTAACTTAAGACTTTAAATCATGATTTGAGGACTTCAATGACTCAGCCAGAGGTTAGGGGTCTGTTACAGGAGTGGGTGAGTGCGGTTCCGTGATGTGCTGAAGGTCTAGAAGATCATGATGGTCCCATCTGGTCTTAAAATCTATGAGTCTTGCAGACAAGTGACATCTGCCCCACTCCCCCAACAGATATTTTCACCAGTCCCCCACCAGATGCCTGCCACTGTGCCCAACAGCAGTGAGTCAGCGTGTTAACTGCATGTTGCTATTAAAACAATTAGCAGCAAAATCGTTAACGTTGAGTTAGACACCATTAGGTTTCAGAGTGAACACAAGTGGAGCTGAACTGTGCAGTTCATAGCTAATGTGTGAGGCTTTCTGCAGATTCAGGGACCACCTATGGTAGGAAAGCAATTTGTTTTAGGCAGCAGGTCCCCTTGAAGCAGTGACTGAAAATAGTTTAACTGCTTCAACAGCATTACAGACTATAATGAATAATGTTTTTTGTTTGTTTGTTTTTAAAGAAGTTCATTATGCGATATAAAGGCGTCTCTGAGTTTTGGATTGGCCTGAAGCGAGAATCGGCACAGCTCTGGGGATGGGTGAATGGCGAACAGTTCAACAACCTGTGAGTCCTTTTTCTAGCTAGTCACTTTGTTGGGATCCAAATGGGAAAAGGGCTGAATTTGGGCAGATCAAAAAAATGTGTTATTCCCCAAATAACGCTGATTATTTTTCTCCTTTGTGACATTTCCCCCCTAGTCTTTGGGGTTCGTCTCCATTGCTGACCTAGCAGATCAGTGGGCTGCTGCTTCCCCTCCAACTCTCTAACTGGCAGCTTAGGTAGAAATGAGAGACCCATGGTAATTCCTGAAAAGTTCAGTGGGGATTTAAGCCCAGATTTTAAAGGTACTTAAGCGTTACTCAGCATTTCAAAGCCTAAATAACTTAAGAACATAAGGCTGTGTTTCAAAAGTGCCTTAGGCACCTAAGTAACTTAGGCCGTGCATGGCTGAGCAGAGAAGCAGTGCCTAAATACCTTTCACAATCTGGACCTTAGCCCTTCCTCCTCCTCCCTAGAGGAAAAAAGGGTAGGACTCCAGTGCCTATGCGGAGTCAATGCCAATGGCTGCTGGTGAAGAATCCTGCAGGACAATCAGTGAGGTGGCAGCTATGCTGCAGAAATAACCATGCTTGTAACCCAGCTATATTAAAAGAGTTAGGTGTCTTGCATTGCCAGTATGGACAGAAGACCATTCTTTAACCCTACTGGAGTTCAACCTTTGTCTTTTCCTTCCCACCCCTCTTGCCAGGAAGAGTTTGAGTGGAATTATTGGTGCAGGAAGGGGGCGATCCTGGGGGGTTTCACTGGATGGGCCCATCCGAGGGGGCACGTGCCTGGCCCCTGCCCGACTCTTATCACCAGGGCGTGTCTGTCACAGGTTTACGGTAAGAGGAGAAGGTGACTGTGCGTACCTGAGCGACGGCTTTGCCACGTCGTCATGGTGCTCCACGAAGCGCTACTGGGTCTGCAGCAAACCCGATGGGATGCAAAGGGAAGACACGATGCCGGGGGACTGAAGGGCGAAGGCTGGGAAAACACCTCAAGGCCCAGCTGCCTGACACTCCAAACAAACATCGCTCAATAAGATCCTCAATAGAGCTTGACAGATTATTTTTGTTGTTGTAAATAAGCCTCTTTTCTAACCTGCTCTTTATTGTGGCCCCTGTATAACCTCTTTGTCCTGGTTGTGTAACTAAGACCCAGTCTACACTTAAAACTCACTCCTGAATGCTGTAGCTAGGCCGATGTCACCCCTAGTGCAGACGCAGCTAAGTTGACCTAGCTACTGTCACTGGGATGGCAGTGTTCCTACAGTGATGGGAAACCCCCTTCCCCCACTGTAGGTTGTGTCTGCTCTGGGGTTATGCCAGCGTAGTCTGCTGCCATGTCTGCATACTGTAGACATGGATTAAAACCCCTTCCCAGCTCCCCCTGCTGTTGTCTGTCAGGGTGCGTCTACACTGCAATGGGGGTACGTGATTAAAGCAATGAAGGTGCAGTCGTCCAGGTCTTTACCCAGGGTTCCAGCCTGTGTTGCTGTGGCATCATTGCTCCAGTACTAGCTCCATTAAAATTAGCATGGTTATGTCTACATGAATGGCCACCAAACCCTGTGATTGCAATGTGGACATACCCTTAGCTCTGCTGTGCTGGCCGAGCAGGAAGGCAGCACTGCTTTGAAGATAGATTGAGACAATCTTAAATAGCAACAGGCTAAGACAATCCACAGCAAGCAGGGATGTGAGGCAGCTGCACACAGCATCCTCCCGAAGGAAGGAAGCTGCGGCAAGAGACAAGCAGCCAGGCTGTGAGTTTTCTTCGACTGTTGCAGAACCAGGCTCTGTTTGCTCATGCTGTCTCCCAACCCTGGGCAACAAAGTTGTGAGTTAAGGCTAATGGGACAGGGATCTGAACTCACCAATAGGCCCCTTGTTGAGGCTTCTTGTGATGCCTCCTGCATAGGGTCGACTGTGTTGCGTTGTCTCCCAAAATGTGGTAGCTGCATCTTTGACGGAAAGTCTCCGTTGTGGAGCAAAGAAGATAATTAAGGAGGGCCAGAAATGAGGCGCAGGTTCCAATGGAAATCAAAATGTCTATATGTTTGAGAGTGTTATGGTCTTGCTGGGCTTATTGAGACTGTAAAGTGAAGGCCAGGCATGCGTGCATGCCAGAAGAAGTTGATGACTAGCTAGGTGTACTAGCAGAAAAGTCACAGAGGCGCTGGCATCCTGTGAAGAAGCTGTGGAGCTGCCCAGGAGAGGGGTTTACTTTGTGAGAAGGCATCGGGTTAGGTACTCTGTACTAGCAATAAAGAATTGTGGGTCGCTGTCACCGTTGCATCCCACCATATAAGAATTTGCTTACAGACTCATAGGCAGAGCGGATGCCTTTTAATCTCATTGAGTTATCTTTCAAGGCGAGTTCGAGGCAGAGAAGCCGAGGCATGTAGAACCCTTTCGATTGCACTTGACTTTCCCCGTGATCAAGTTTTTAATCAGTGAGCAAAACAAACCGCAAAATCTGATTCAGAGTAAGCGGGTTGTTTTTCTTGACTTTGCTAAAGAAACTTGTATATGGACAAGGATCAATGTGTGCATAAAACTCGAAGACTTAAGAGTCTTTAGATGCTAGAAGGGTCATTTGCAAATGTTGCTTAAGAGTTTAATTCCCCTTGGACTCACTTGCCAGTTAAGTTACAAGTACTTTTGTAGAGGACAAGATGCATATTTTCCCCTAGTTTGAGGTGGCTGGGTATTTTCTAGCTGCATCATCTATTCATTCCATGGCGGTGGAATCTAAATAATTGAAATATATAAAGTCTCACAACTAACGAAAAATTAATCGAGTAATACCATGGAGTGTTCACTGTTCACCTATTTAATGATTTGCTGTTTACTTCTTTTGTTTTATAAAGTTTGCTATGACTTTGTCAGTCCTATAAGCTAACAGTCAAAAAAAGAGAACAAAACACTTCGTATTTTTTTTTTTCTGCTGTAATTTGCTCATAGTCATAGAGTTTAAGGCTAGAAGGAACATCTTGTTTAATTCAGTCTGTCTTCTCTTCCCTCATTCTAACTTAGAGACAACTGAAAATTTTCTGATGAAAAGTTTGTCAGAAAACAGGATTTGTTGAACATTAACTTTTCTTTTTGCAGAAACTTCATTTCCAATGACTTTATATTTTAGTTTTCTGAAGGTTTTTTTTTTTCCAATACAAGCTCAGGGGGAAAGCCCCAGTGGTTTTTAGAATTTTTGAAATTGTGCTGTTTTTTTTGTTTCATCTCTCCACTTTCTGGCTGCCTTCCAATTTTAGCCACATGGAAAACTAAGAGCGTTTCAGAAAGTAATATGTTATGTTCAATGAACATTTCAAAGTGAAAGTGTTCCTTAAAAAACTACCCTCCTATCCAGACGCATACAAACCCTTTCTCACTCACTGTCTCCCATGCAGAAGAAATTAGGAATGAGTAAAAACATGTAAGTGGAGAAAGAAGTTTTGCCCTTAAATTGTTCGATTGGGATGTTAAAAATGTTTCTTGGGATTTTTTTTTCCCTGTAGAAACTTTTGCAGCACAAAATGCTGCTTTTCCAGCTAGTTCTAGTCTGTATTGTTGTTGTTGCCTTTTATGTATCGGTTTATTTTTATTTTTCCCCCTGGCCTAGCACCATCTGATGGGCCGGAGTAGACATTGCAATGTCTAGGTTTGCTGCAGAGCACTCTAATCTTCTGCTGCGTAGCTAGAGTGGAGACCTGCGCTGGGAGAAAGGTGAGTCAGAAGCATATTGTATTTGACATGAGCTGGGTGACTCCTCCACACTATCCCAGTGGGAAACACCTACTGCAAAGATTAAAATGGGGGGAGAAGATAATATACTAATCAGCGGTACAAACTCAGTACAGGGATTATTGTATAGATTTAATGTATCTAACGCTGTGATTATTTGTGCTTGTAATTAAAATAATTAATCAACACTCTGAGGCCCGTGTTCGTGAGGATCTGTCCTCTTACAGCCATGGCCTGCAAAGTGCAGCTCTGCGTGTGTTCCCTATGTGCGTTCGCATGCAGACAAGTTCATTCTGTGCGTGCACGTGCCCCTGCGGAGCGCTGTTTCTCTTGTGTATTTCTAAAGCGTCCCAGCACTGACAGAGCGCAGGGTGGCGTTTTCCCAGGCTCAGCGACGGCCCTCCACCTTTGAGAGCTTTACCCAAAGCCCGAACCTTAGTCTTGTGTGTCCCTTAATGAAACAGGGGATCCGCTAATGCCATTTATATCGGGACAGCTTCTCTCTGGCAAATCCATTTAAAGGAACCACTGCAGATTTCACCGCGAATCTGATTCTCCTTCCACACCCCACAGCTGTTTCCAGTGTCGGGGGCCAATAGTGAAACCCTGCAGAAAAACAGAGAGAGTCACCAGTGGAGTCTAGATCTCTTGCCTAGCTCTAGAGCAGCGCTTGCTTGTTGTTTGTGAGCACTCGGGGGTTTTTTTCCTGCAGGGTTCAGATACCTCAGTGAGCATGAAATGAGCTGGTAGGAGAATGGGAGAGGAACAAACCACCTGTGATGGGGGTTAGTCGCGTGGCTGCATGCACGGCAGGAATGTGCATAGACACTGGGGGAAAGGGTGACTGCAAGTGTAACCCAGGCCTGCTGGGACCTGGGTTCAACAATAAGTAAATAAAAAGAGTTTTTGTGGTCTATTCAAAAGCAACTGGAGGTCCAGCTTTGGCCTGCAGTCCGCCCATAGCCTACCCCTGCAGTAGATTCTCATGCACTAAACTTCAGAGGTCCCAGGTTTGATCCCACCCGCCAATGACGGGGCTCACAAGAGCCTCATCAGAATAGACTCTTGGGGGACGGGGATCTCTGCAAAACTGCCAAGAGGGTGGGAGAGGGCGGCCATGGTTACTGAATTACTTACCCACCCACTCTGCTGGGCTCAGGTGAAACACACGACATACCCAGAGTTAATGAGAACAGACTCTGCCCATCTCTCCTCCACAGCTTTGTTCCCTCTAGCTGTCATCAGCTCCTCGAGTCCACCAGATTAATTATAAACAGTGTACTCGGCTTCTGTGTAGTGTCTCCCATCAGCCAAACTGTGCCTTACTAAACAGAGCCTCAAACTTTCTCTTTTTTGGGGGGTAAGTTGCAAGAGTTTTTGACTCTTTAAACCGCAGCGTGAGGGAGAATTACAATCACTGAAGTGCCTAGGAGCCAGGATCAGATTATACGAGGCGCTATATGTTAGTTACTAAGGGTATGACAGGAGCACCTATGAGCATAGGTGCCAACTTCTCCTGGCACCGGTGGGTGGTCACTCCCTCCCCCCTGCCCTGGCCTCACCCCAACTCCACCACTGCCACACCCCCTCCCATCCTGCCCTGCCCCCAATCCAACCCTTCTCCAAAGTCCCTGCCCTAACTCTGCCCTCTCACTGCCCCATTGGACTCCTTCCCCAAATCCCCGCCCCGGCCCTGCCTCCTCCCCCCCTCCTCCCCTGAGCGTGCTGTGTTCCCGCTTCTCCCTCCCACCACTTGTTACACCACAAAACAGCTGTTTTGCGGTGGCAAGTGCTGGGAGGAGAAGAGGGGGCAGCGCTCAGGGGCAGAGGTGGAGGTAAGCAGGGGTTGGGGGGAAAGCCTGGCTACCACTGGGTGCAGAGCACCCACCAATTTTTCTCTGTGGGTGCTCCAGAACTGGAGCACGCCTGGAGTTGGCACCTATACCTAATGAGCTCCAGTCTGGGAACAGGCCCTCAGTGCGCTAGGAGCTGTACAAACAGAATAAAAAGAGAGCCCTTCCCCAAAGAGCTTCCAACCTAAGTATAAGAACAGATGGCGACAGACTGGGGAATACAAGGGAACAGTGGGATGAGGGTCAGTGGATGACATGGCAGGGTGCATGGAGTGAGACCGCCATTCCAGCTGGAGAGGCTGCAATCACTGTCTTTGTGGCTCACCTTGAAAATACGGACCTTAACGTGTGCCCCCTGGGGTGAAAGTGACCTTCGCGAGCCAGCCCAGCAGAGCTTTGCATTTGGCCCCACGAACAGCTACAATGATCAAGTTACAAGGTGATTCCAGACTTAAATTCAAAACAGGAAATACTCACCCTGTTTGATTCAACAGGGAACCATCCACCCACGTCCAGTTTCCCTTGGAGGTTGTCAGGTGCAGTCCAATCCAAATGGAGTATTTCCCCTCCGTGATGGTTTTTATGAATGCCTGTAAAGTGTAGGCCAAGTACACTGATAAATGTAACTGCCCATAATTCACAAGGGGCCAGAACCTCGAAAGAATTTAGGCTTCTTCAGTTGATTTGAAATAAATGGATATAAGGAGTCAAAATTACCTTCAAGGATCCAGCCTTAAATTTTGATGTTCTGGGCACAAAAGAAAGCGAAGTATCTGACATGTAGGACCCTAGATACTGGAGCTCTGGAGCTATATATATATATATATATATATATGTATTTTGTAATGAGCTGCCAGCATGGTTCCAGAGTAACCGATTACCATAATGTGAGTGACTCAAGTGAGGTGATCGCTTACCCGGTCCACGGTTAGGACGCTCACTGTGACTCAGGATGGCTGGGTTCCATTGCTTGCTCCCCCAGACTCTCAGAGTGATCTTGGGGCAAGTCCCTCTGTGCCTCAGTTTCCCCAGATGTACAATGGGGAAACTGAGGCACTAAGGGACTTGCCCATCTGTCTGTCAGGGCTGATACTGCCCCATCTCATAGGGTGTTGAGATTAGAGTGGGAGGTTCAGATACTACAGCAATGGGAGGGGTGGGGGTTAGAAGAGCACTGCGTTTTGATAGGTCAAACTCGACAACTCTCCAGCTGAAGTTCCCACACCCTGCTATTGACTTTACCATCTCACGCTGGTCCTGGCTCATGAGCATTTGAGAGCTCTTCGCCGAGCAGTCCTCACGACTCTCGTTCCACTTTTTGCTCTCTTTGGAAAGCCAGTAGCACTTGTCCCCATGCAGCAGCCAGTTCGGGGCACAGAGTCTGCACCCGGGGGGGCCTGGAAGGGGAAATGTCAAGAGATGAATTTACTAAATCTAAAGACTCAACAAAACTGTGCAAATGGTTTTGGAGCCTCCCGGCTAAATATGGTAAGCAGGGACTTTTCTCGCTTGTAGAATTTCATCTGCTTAGAGAAAAGCCAGAATTGGAAGAGCTGGGGGCTGTGGGTCCAGATAGAGGGGCACCAGTGGAGCTGTGGGATGGGGGGATCCCAGGGCTGGGCTCGCAGGGGCTGTGAGTCAGGAGTGAGGGGCGCTGGCTGAGCTGTGGGGTGAGGAGAGCCCAGGGCTGGGACAGCAGGAGACTGTGGGTCCGGACTGAGGGGCACCAGCAGATCTTGGTGGGGGTGAAAGGGTGACAGGGACCCAGATGCAAATTAAGGTCTCCTGGAGCCCTGGGCCAGAGCAAGGGGGAGGCCCTGCTGCCAGAAATGTGGCCCTGCCCCATCCCTTCCTCCATGCCCCTGCACCCATTCCATGCCTGGCCCTGCCTCGTTCCCCCTGTTCCCCAGGGCCCCACCCCGCATTCTGTCCTGCCCCTGCCCCTGCCTGCTCCTTTTTGCCTCTTCTCCTCCTCTGTGGGGCTGCGACCAGAGAAGCTCTGTACCCGAAATCCTCCAGCCCCAGGACTGCGGCGGGGGGGGGGGGAGATTTTTCTGTGGCCCCCAAATTGGCTGGAGCCTCTTGGCATGGGTCCCCTGGGTCTGTGTGGTAATCCACCACTGCAGGGCCCCCACCCTGACACCTCCCAGCTGTGTGAACTCCCCCCACCAGAAGCCTTTGCTCAGTAAACCCTGCTCAGAGCAATGGGTCAAATGCCCCCAAACGTCCTTCTCCTGGAGTTAGGGGAGGGGAAACAGTCTCTCAGCCTTCTCTCCCCCATCCTCAGCTGCCTGGGCATCTCAGCTGCTACAGGAATTGTGGGGAAAGGGAACCACACCCACCCTGACCTACCCTGCTTCTCTAACCAGTTCCCTTTCCCGCTCCACTCCAGCAGAGAGAAGGGGAAGCCGGCAGCCCGTGTGGGAGGATCTGCTGGCCTTTGAGATGACCGTGAGCATGTAGCCATGTCTCCTGTGCAAGGCAGGCTGGAGACCTTCCCCAGCCCGGTAACAGCTGCTTGAGCTGAAGCACGGGGTGGGGCTGTTCATTTTTCAGACGAGGTTCAGATGGGCAGGTCTGCAGCGAAGGAGCCCGGAATGGCCCAGATCAGCCGTACCGGCATTAAGGGGAGCTCTCCCACAGAAACCTAGATGTTGTGGGACCACGTGAGGCTGCCCTCGGCTTGACCCAAGCCCCGGATCTGCGAGCAGCACCCATGATTTGGGCTGCAGGGAGCTCTTCCGCCGACAGGGCGGGCGGAGGGGAGTTGCGTTTACCTGCTGAGCTGTTCTGAGGGGAGTCACACAGACGCCGTCTTAGGTGAGACGCCAAGCTGGAGTTGCAGTCTGTACCGTTTCCATTCCTCCTGGTGACCCAGTCACTCTCGGGGGCCGCGGAGCCTCCGCCGGTCTCTGCTTTACTGCAGGGGCCCTGAAAAACTTCATAGCAGCATCGGTGTGAATGACTTAGGGTTGGAATGGTGAGAACACGGGGTTGTAACGGACCAGGGATCTCAAACGCAAATCACCACGAGGGCCATATGAGGACGAGTACGTTAGCCCGAGGGCCGCATCACTGAAACCTTTTCATACAACGATACAAATGTATAGTCAAAAATGAAGACTAGTAAAGTATGCTATTAAAAATCAGTGTGTTAACTTGTTAAACACTGTAATGTGAAGAGGGGTTTTCATAAAATATAAACACCTGTAACTATTCCTTATGTGGTCAGTAACACTGATAATGATCTACATTAACAGTCTATCAACACAGCTGCAATGGCAGGAACTTTTTAAAGTAACTATTCATGCAAAATACGTTGCCACTTTTAACAAACATTCTTCCTAGCTACTCACAGCAAAGGATCAGACATGCTGAACTTCATACCTCAGATGGCTCGGCTAGTCCATGAGGCCCTTGTCCCACCTCTTCCCCGCCCCCATTCCAACCCCTTCCCCAAAGTCCCTGCCCCAACTCCGCCCCCTCCCTGCCCCTATTCCGACCCCTTCTTCAAATCCCCGCCCCAGCCCAGCCTCTTCTCCGCCGCCTTCCCTGAGCTTGCCGTGTCACCGCTCCTCCCCCCTCCCTCCTGGAAAGTCCTAAGCACCACCAAACAGCTGTTTGATGGCAGGAAGCGCTGGGAGGTAGGAAAAGCAGCGGGGATGTGACTCGTTCGGGGGGGGGGAGGGAGCTTGGCTACCAGTGGAGTTGGTGCCTATGGTGGGCCGCAGGAAATAACTCCGTGGGCCGCAAATTTGAGACCCCTGAAATAGACTATTTGCAATGGTCTATTGACCGGTAGGAATGAGGGGGTAGATAGATGGCTGGGTACGGGAATGGACAGATAGATAAGGTGGTACGGGAGGGAGTGGATGGGTAGATAGATATGGTAGTGTGTTGGTGTGGATAGATAGATGGCTGTGTAGGAGGATGGATAGATCAGGAGATGTGGGAGGGGTGGATGGATAGATAGGTGGCTGTGTCGGGGGATGGATAGATAAGGTAAAGCAGTGTGTGGGTGATAGGGTGGTGATAGATAATGGCAGAGGGACAGCTAGACAAGGTGGTGTGGGGGGATAGATTGTTAGATAAGGCAGCATCTAGGGTGTTGGATAGCTAGAGAAGGCAGTGTGGGGGAATAGATAGTCAGATAAGGTGACATGCGGGGGCACAGATAGATAAGTCTGTGTGGGGATTAATTCATTACAAACATTCAGCTCCATTCCACGTTAGCAAAGGGAAAGTTATCTGGAATGGGTCACTTGAGTGGCATACGTCAATGTTATCTTGTTCATGTAACATGTCCTGCTTGGGTGAAGTACCGAGTCATCCTTTAGCGACTGGAACAGAATCCTAAGTTGAGTTCTTGCCCCATGGTTAGCGTGTTAGCCTGGGACCTTGGAGACTTCCCTGCTCTGCCACAGGCTTCCTATGTGACCTTGGTCAGGTCATTTTGTCTCATTGGGCCTCAGTCTCCCCATCTGTAGAAGGGGATAATAGCTCTGCCTCACAGAGGATTAATTTGTTCAATCTTGCGTGGTGCTCAGGTACTCGGGTAATGTTGGCCTGAGGTAGAGCGGCACTGTGGAGAAACACGAGAATGTTGGATACCTCACCGTATCCCCAAACAAGTGGATGGGTGGTCTTGAGCTACTCACCCCAGATGCTCAGGGCCGTCATAGCTCCCAGCAGGATGATGTTTGCAGCCCCGCTGACCCTCAGAGCCATCTGATGCCAGTGGGGGAAGTGATGGCATTCTGTAAGAGTGATGGCATGCTGACTAAGCACTCTCTGCTATGGGTTAAGTGAGCTAATAATAATTATAAAAGGGGCTGGGGCTTAGTTAGTTCCTGCTGGTTCAGTCTGTCTTAACAAACCCTCCCAACTGGGGCAGGTCTCCCCTTATTGCGATAACAGAGACCAGTTTGTTAGACAGAAATATGCCATTCTTAGGAGCCCCCCTGGGACTGTCTTGCCAGAATGTTGCATTGTAATTTCTGGAACGATAGAACTGATGAAGACTATGAATTTTCAACAAAAACAAAACAATTTCCCCTCCCCCCCAAAAAATCACCAAAAACTGAAATATTTCAATTTGGAAATGTTTTATTTCGTTGTGGGAGCTGTAGTTCAGGTTCCTAATCTTCTCATTCTCCCCTATATACCAGGCTCCTGGTTGGACTACAGCTCCCATGATGCCTTGTGGTCTTCTCTGTTGCGGGGGGAGATGTGCATCACAGCCCCTGGCCTTGGTGCATCATGGGAGATGTAGTCCAGCTGGGGAGCCCGGCCCATAGAAGAGACTGGGGACAAAAGAAACTACACTGCAACTCCCATGTGGCACCAGGGCAAGGAGTTTTATTTTCAGGCATTCTGGTTTTTTAACCAAAGAACCGACACACATTTTCTGCAGAAAGCAAATGTTGTTTGCAAACAACAAATTATCTAGCTGAAAACTTCCCATTGAAAACTGATTCAACAGACAAATTTCAACCAGTCCTCCCTGTGAATTAGTAGCACACAGGCTTACGCTTCTTACACCTTCATTGTCTACTATGACTCTGGATGGTCTCACCATCCAGCTAAATAATGGATTCATTTGTACTCTTGCTATGATTCACGTCTCAATATCTGCCACCCACATTTTTTCCTGCCTTACCAGGCCAGCGTATATTCTTATCACATATACAAGAATGTGTTAAATCTTGTGACGCAGGTACCAGCTTGCAGCCCTGACTGGTAGCGGTCCAGTCGCCTGTGGAAGAAAGGGAGAAATGCACAGGCACTAGCTGGCCTCATTGCGGTCTTCATCCTCATTGTGCTATCTCAGCCTGTGACCTACATGAAGCTCAGCACAATGAGGTGTGAAGTGAGATCTCTGTGGGGAAAGGTTACAGAGATGAACGGCGAGATGAACGGCCAGCTGTCACTGAGCTGAATTTGTTGCTGGTTTATTGTGTCAGTTTAGTTTGGTGTCAGCCTTGATGGGAACCCTGGGTGAATACTGTTACCAAAAAAAAGCAACCGTTACTCTCGGATGTATTAACTGGAGCGTTGCAAGCAAGACGCGAGAAGCGATGGTTCTGCTCTACTCAGCACTGATAAGACCTCAGCTGCAGAATCGTGTCCAGTTTTGGGCGTCACGCTTCGGGAAAGATGTGGACAACTTGGAGAAAGTGCAATGGACAGTAACAAAAATGAGTAGAGAAAACACGACCTACGAGGGAAACCTAAACAAACCCAATTTTTTTTTTCAGTCTTGAGAAGAGAAGACTAAGTGGGGCCATGACAGATTTCACCTACATAAAAGAGTTTTGTGAAGAGGAGGGTGATAAATTGTCCTCTTTAACCATTGAGGATAGGCCAAGAAGCAATGGGCTTAAACCGTAGCAAGGGAGGTTTAGATTAGACATTAGGGGAAACGTCCTAGCTGTCAGAGTGGTTAAGCACCAAGAACAGAGGGAGGTGAGGTTGTACAATCTCCATCATTGGAGATTTTTGAGGACAGGTTTGACAAACACCTGTCAGGGATGGTCTAGAAAATACGTAGTTTTGCCTCAGTGCAAGGGACTGGACTATACGACGTATCGTGGCCCCTTCTGGTCCTACATTTCTATGAAATTCTAAAGTCAGTGGGAGTTCTGCTATTGACTTCAGTGGGGCCAGGATGACACCGTCAGCCGTGGGCCAAGGTTAAGGCCATGCAAAGTGAACGCTACTCCACTTGGGGTTGGTGGGAATAAGAGCTTTAAAGGGCCATGCTACCCCTAAAGTGAGGGACAGTGGCTGAACAGAAGCGGATGATTCAATGTTGCATCTGGTAGAGCCCTGGTGTGAAATTAATTTGCCCCCTAGCAGCCTTCAGCTGGGGAGAAGAGACAATAAGGTGGGTTTGATTCTGCCATCCTGGAGGAGGATGGGAATTTCCACCCCCCCCTTACCACAGGGGGTTTAGCTGCTACAGGCAGAGCTGTGTCATAATGCCCTGCACTGCAGGAGGTTTGTGGGGCTGACCCAGTGTTTATGTGACAGATGCACTTTGAGCGCTGGTCACACACAAGAGAAGAGTGATTTCTCTCTATCCTATGCAGAACTGAACACCTCCAGCAGGAGACACTGGAATCATTATCCCTCATCTCCTCTTGCCCCTGAACCCCAGCAGATCTTCTGTGGCTTCCTGCCAGAATCGGATCCCAGCTACCCTAGGGCAAATACAGAGTAAAACAGTTAACTGAGGGGAGTCACTCCAGATTTACAGCAGAGTCACTGAGACCAGAATCCATCCCTGACTCCAGTGCCCGCAGTGAACGTCGCTCCAGGTTAACAAAGACCAGACTCCAGCCCTGAATCTATTGATGTCAGTGGGGTCGCTCCAGATTTACACAAGAGTCATCAAGGTCAGAATCCGGCACTGAGAGCTCACTCCGGATTTGCATCGGTCTAACGGAGATCAGCACCTGGCCTTAATTCTACTTCTGTTAATTATTCAATATCTGTGTTATAGTCGTTCCTAGCAGCTCCCTTGCACTGTACGCGCACGGTAAAAGAAGAGCAGCTAAGATTTTGCCATCTCGTTTACGAGAAGATGTTACAGGGGAACGAATCAACAAGACCACTCAAGGCTCCCGCTAGAGTAACCGAGAGCTGAATGAATAAAACACCGAAATCCTGGTCCTCCCAGATTCTTCCTGCTAATTACCACTCATCCTTTCCCAGACATGCCCACTGCAGCTCTCTCTCTGCTCCTCGATTTGTCCCCATCTGCTCCACACACAAATCCCAGAGCGACACCTGTACAATTCCCTTCTTTAACCAAGAATCCTTAGAGGTCCTATCACACAACTCGCCTTCCTTCAGATCAGTGTGTAATACCATAAGCGGCCATGAAGGGTTCTGAGACACCTCGCCATTCAGGAGGTTCTCAGAGCGCGCTCTACTGTGTTAAAGGATTACAGATCCCAGTTCAGACCCATGGGCCAGTGCTCCACATGACACTGAGCAGCAGCAAGGTGCTGTACAAGCTCCCTTAAAACCCCCCACGCTGCAGCATGCATTAGAAATACAGGATCACGCCCATCGTAAGAACATTGGTGGTAAAATCCACTTACTCAGGTGGTGAGGAGGTTGGGGTCGGATGGTGAGGGACGAATCTCCACGGATGTTTAAATCAGCATAGACTATTTCCCCAGCCATGGCTGGTTCAACTGGAGACAAGCACACGCCCAGAGGCTGGGGATCTGAGAAAGGGGCAGCTGCTTCTTTATATGTGAACTGAGGCAGGTGACTCAGCCAACATCAGGAAGTGGTATCAGGCAGAGGCTGCTCAGTGTTTTTTTTTTTCCCTCTTCCTTACTGAAGGCGAACGAAGATACTGACTCCATATTCTGCTCTAGGGTGATTATGTTGCAGAGCCAGAATTTTTGGGGTGAAAGCATATTATTATGTTCATGGCATATCTAGAGACAAATTAGATGAAAAACATAAAATATTCTTGATGGAAGATGGCAACGTAACAGAACTTTAATACTTAGATTTTAAAATGATGAAACATAAGAACCCCAAAACAGCGAGAGACAAAACAGGCTGCTCCCTAAGGCAGCGAGGCACAACTCAACTCTACCTTTTTCAAGGTCAGCGCTTTGCAGACTGACTACTGAGACCCAAATTGCAGGCTTCCCTACACAGCGCCTTAGCCTGCCAGCAGGACTAGGAACCCCCCTGAAAATTTTAAGTGATAGTGTAACCCACACAACTTCTGGGTGTGGTGTTCTGTCCCATCTAGTGACACCAACACCACTTAAGAGAGAGCTAAAGTGAGTCAGTTTTAGCTAACAACCAGCTGGCTTTTAGCTCAAGCACTAGGCTCCAGAGGTCCCAGGTTCGATCCTGCCCACCGACCACCGGGGTATGTTGGTGTTACAACAGCATATAATGTTTTGCAGTTTTTGATACCGCACATATCGTGGCTTTTCCTGCACTAGAAAGAAGTGGGAAATGGTTTGACAATCATGCTGTGAGCATTCATAAGGTGTTAGCTGGCTGTGGCCATCTTGAATCTAGGCACCTCCAGCCCTGTCCACCACAACTGTAAGAGTGACATACACTTGGCTTGATGTCTGCGGTGATCATGGCTGAGTTCCCCTTTGTGGTCTCTAACAAGGCTACTCGGCAGGGGGCTGTGAAGATATGGGTGCATCTCCTTTAAGCAGGCTGCTAGGTGAGCAGACGGGGGGAGTTTCCAGAGAGAAAAGCCCCTCTGGGCAGCACAGCATGCCTTCAACAAGGCAGGTGTTCCTCCAGAGCCCTGCCTTGGTCAATGTGCACCTTCAAAGGCCATGAAAGTTTTGGGGAAGCTGAAAATGGGGCTAAAGAAAAATCCAGTTTCTTTCAAGTTTTCCAAACCTTTAAGAAGCTGCAAGGAGACAGTTACCCCCAAACTCCTTGGCAGCCCTTAAACTGCTAGGGGAAATCCAGTCCAGAAGCCCCCTCTTTCCAGCCGATCATCCTATATCACCTTCCCCAACAGCCCCTCTTCCATCCTTTGTCTTCGGTCCCAGGCAAACAGGTCACCTGGGCCCTCTCCCGGGGCTCTGTCTCTTCCATCTTTATTCCCCACTGTCTGAAACTGGCTGGTCAGGTCACTAAGGGTCTTCTCACCTCAGCCCTTTGTCCTCCCACTGGCCAGAACTGGCTGCCTTCCCAAACAAGGTGGGCCTCTTGGTCACCAACACGACGACTGAGGCCTGGTTTAGGCTCCAACATCATTCAGGGATGTGAAAAATTGAAGGCCTGGGGCGCCACAGTTAGGTTGACCTAACCGTCGGTGTGGATGCCGCTAAGTGGACAGAAAAATTCTTCCATCAACCTAGCTACTGCATCTATGGTATGTGAGCTTCTATTGGTGTGGGAAGCATCTACACTGCAGTGGCACAACATCAGCACTGTAGCTGTGGCTTCATAGCAGCTGTAGTGTAGACATATCTAGAGAGAGCTGGAACAGCAGTGGGAGCCAGGAGCAATGGAAGCACCCTAAAAAGGGGCAGGGGGGGCCACAGGCATCCAAACCATGGCCCAGCCCCCAAGCATCACCCCCTCCAAGGCCCTGTTCTTGCACCGCCCCGTCTCCCCAAACCCCTGCCCTCACACCACCCATTCCTCCCTAGGCCACGCACTCACACTGTCCCTTTCCCCAAGGTGCCACCTCTTCCCCCATGATCACTCCCCCTGCTTGCTCCTATCCGCCCCCTCCCCTGTCACTTGCCCTTTCAGCCAGTAAAATGGAGGGGGGCATGGCTCCCTGCCCCCCTCATCCCATTCCGGTGCCCGTGGTAGGGGCTGAAAGTCAGGATTGAGGGCACCAGCAGAGCTGTGCGGAGGTTGGCCAGAGCTGGGATAGGAGGGAGCTGTGGTTTGGGAGAGAGGGGCCTCCACAGAGCTGAGGGGGGGGAAAGGGGGGGAAGGCCAGGATTGGGATAGCAGAGGGCTGTGGGTCAGGGCTGATGTGCAGCAGCTAATCTATATGTACGGGACAAGCCTAACCAGTTTTCCATTCCCTTGGGCATTGAGCCTGCGGTTTTTAAAGGACATCTAGGAAGACGAGGCCTGGTCGACACTAGGAAATTAGATCGGTGTAATGACCTCACTCGGGGGAGTGAAAAATCCACACCCGTGAGTCACACAGGTCAAGTGACCTGACCCCCTCCTGTCGGCATATTCAGCGTCGTCACTGAAGCGCTGCAGGGGTGCTGCTGAAGTGTTTCGTGCATAGACAAGCCCTTAAGCCAGAGGTGGGCAAATTATGGCCCACGGGCCATGTCCGGCCTGTGGGACCATCCTGCCCGGCCCTTGAGCTCCTGGCCTGGGATGCTAGCCCCCAGCCCCTCTCCTGCTGTCCCCCCTCCCCTGCAGCCATGCTGCCACGCAGGCAGCACGGCTTGCACCTGCCCACCTCCTAGGCTTTCCAATAAGCCAGTCCTGCTGTTCTGAGTGGCACGGTAAGGGGGTGGGGCGCAGGGGGGTTGGATAAGGGGCAGGAGGTCCCGGCAGGCAGTCAGGGGACAGGGAGCACTTGGATGAGGTCCTGGGGGCGGATGGCAGTTGGACACAGGGAGCAGGGGTGGGTAGGACCCCCCAGGCCAGATCCATGGACGTTAGACTTTGAGGAGCTAGGCCCCAGTCCCTGGCTTCTGACCCTCAGCCGAAAATGAGCCTGTGGCCTGCAGCAGTAACGGCGATTTCCTTAGCTAGCAGCGCTGAGGCCAGAGAGATTATTTTTAGAGCGGCCGCCTGGACGCTGCTACCAGGCCTGTTTCTGTGCTGGTGTTCATTGGGCAACTCAACGGGAAATCGTACCCTCACAAGCTTCAACAAGCTGATCAAATCCCACCTCACGCTGGGCCTGACTTTATGCCTCGTTTCCTGTGCAGTGCAAAACCAACGGTGTGTTTGCTGCTTTCGAAATGGGTCCTGCTTTCCGATGCCACTTGGGAAGCAGTAGCTGCCAGGAGAGCGCTAGGATACACAGGGCAGTGGCAGTTATCACAGTCGTAGAGTTTAAAGCCATAAGGGACCACCAGCCTGTCTGCTCTGCCCGCCTGTGTATCACAGGCCACCAACACCACCCAGCACCTCGCACACCAAACTCAACAACCGAAATGAGACCAACACATTACAGCCCCCCAGGAGACTAGACTGTTGTGTGCCACAGAAAGAGAACAGGAGGGACCCAGGTGTCCCCATGCCCAAGGCCCCAGTGGCAGGGAAACAATGAAGTGAGACACACCCAGATAATCCCGGCAAGTGACCCACACCCTCTGCATATATGAATAAAACCACATTTAAACACAACCTGCAGGAAGCAGCTAAGGCCGAAGGAATCCTAGGATATGCCCATCCAAGAGAGAGTTAGGCTGGCAGGGTGGTGGGGCTGGTTTCCTTACATGATCGCTATCATCTATGATTTAACTTTCTTTTCAGACCAGGCAATATAACGTCGCCTCTTTTGGGCCAAGCAGTTTGCCAATATTTGCAGTCTCTGAAGCAGCTGGCACTAGCCACTGTTGGAGACAGCAAAGAATCCTGTGGCACCTTATAGACTAACAGACGTTTTGGAGCATGAGCTTTCGTGGGTGAATACGCCCTTCCTCAGATGCATGTTGGAGGCAGGAGCAACAGGTCCCTCACCAACACTCAAACCTTGGCCCTGCCTCTATGCCACCCCTTCTCCCTGAGGTCACGCCCCCCACACTGCTCCTTCACCCTGAAGCTCCGTCCCTGTACCACCCCTTCCCCCAGGGCCTCGCCCCTGCTCCCTCCTCTCTGCCCCCTCTGATCCCCGTCGCTCACCCCTATGGCCAATAAGAAGTGAGAGGGCATAACCCTTCCACTTTTAAAAGTGATGGGGCCATGGCCTCCTGCTAAGGTGACCAGATGTCCCAATTTTATTGGAACAGTCCTGATATTTGGGGCTTTTTTCTTACCTAGACACCTATTACCTCCCACCCCCGTCCCAATTTTTCACACTTGCTATCTGGTCACCCTACTTCCTGCTACTTCCGCCTCCCGTTCCGGCGCCCCTGGTTGGAGAGAATATACTGGACTAGAGGGATCTCAGGTCTGATCCACTCTGGGAATTGCTACTGTCCTTCTGGTTGATTAAAACCTTTGTGGTGTTGTTTGGAGGGATGGGAGGAGACCTGATCCCACATGAATTAAGGGTTGGTTACCCGTACACATCTCACATCATGCAGGAGAGGGGACAGCCACTCTGATCTTAGTGATCTGGATATAAATTGAGAGTGGTCCCAGTGCAATCAGTGGAGTCCGATCTGGATTCTGATCTCAACAACCCCAGTGTAAATCCAGAGTGACTCCAGTGAAGCCAGTGGGGCTGGATTCTGATCTCAACAACTCCAGGATAAATCCAGAGTGACTCCAGTGGAATGGTTCTGAATATGCTCCATTGTGAGACCAGCATTCAGCTCATTGAAGGTGATTACTCTGGATTTACACCAGTCTAGTGGAAAGCAGAATTTGGCCCGTTTCGGGCTCAGCCAGCTGCTGATACTGGAGGCAGGAACGCTATAGAGTTTCTGTTTCTTTTACACGCTGGGGAAATCCCCATGCACTTGCTCTGGCCAGGGTCCTGCTCATCAGGGGTTTCCCAGCCCGTGTTTCCCCTTGGAAAGGTGACGTTAACCCCTGCCTCACCAGTGACCCCATCACCTTACCTTACATTTCACAGCACTGATCAGCTCCCGGGGTCCAGTCTGTTGCTCTGCTCTCCCAACGCGAGCAGGGCCCAGTATAGGAAGGGGAGAAAGGGCACATGTAGGTGTCCCTTAAACTAAAGGCACGGTGCCAGGGCAGGCGCTTATGGGTGGGGAGCATGTGCCTGATTAACTGATGGGCCTGCTACCTGCAGAGATGGGCTGTACCCTGGAACTCCTGCAATTAACCAGCTTGACCAGCGGGTGTCCTTGAAATCCAGGAATGACTCCTGGTTTCTGTAACCGCCCCCAGCCTCTGGCAACTGGCCGAGCCTGAGACATTAGCCATGAAGTGCTTGTGTGCCTCAGGGGGACCAGCCCCCATCAAGCCTCCTCCCCCAGCTCTTCCAGTGGTCACAGTCCCATCTGCCCTTATGCCCATCTTCTGCCTGCATGCAGATCTGGGCTCGAAGTCCCTCCGCTGGCTCAGGGCCATCTTCTAATGCCAGCTGGGTTGGACTCTTCAAAGTAACCAGCTGCAGACCGAATTTCGATCTATGAATCCCTGTGACAGCTGTGCTCATCTGGGACAACGCAACTCACAGAGAGCGCTGGGGGCAAAGCATGCTCCGTCAAGGGGATCTGGCTGTGGAACAATCTTCCAGAGGAGACTGGACCCTGCCGGCGTCTGCCCATCTTCAGGAGATGCTGGAAAGCTACTCCACCATAAGTGAGGCTCAGAATTTGAACACCCCGTTTATTCCCAATGCCCTACAAAAAGACCCTCCCTCAAGCAGGGTTCTGAACTCATAAAGAGAGAAGAGCCAGAGACACTGTGAAATCCACTAGGGACTTTGCAGTTGATTTTTTACAGAAGGTGCCCAGATACCATGGTGATGGGCAGCAGGATGCAACTCACCGGGCATGTCTACACTGCAATAAGGAACCAGCTGCACCAAGTCTCTCAGCCCAAGTCAGCTGACTCGGGCTCACGGGGTTGGGGCTGCATGGCTATAAACCGCAATGTAGACATTCAGGCTCGAGCCAGAATCTGAGATCCTGCCCCCATCCTGGGGTCTGGGAGCCCAAGCTCCAGCCCCAGCCCGAACGTTTACACTGCAGTGTTATAGCCTGGCAGCTCAAGTCACCTGACTCGGGCCATTCATGGCCGTGCCACGGGTCTTTTATGGCGGGGTAGCCATACCCTCAGACGACCAGACGTGCGGAGTGCCAGCAAAGGAGGAGGTGGGGTTGTTAGGCTGAGGACAAGGAGTCGGTAGGTTTTTCTCTCTCACCTTCTAACCTTAACTCTGCCCCTTTTCACCCCTCTGGG
The DNA here is from genome assembly GCF_007399415.2 of Gopherus evgoodei. Lineage (NCBI taxonomy): Eukaryota > Metazoa > Chordata > Testudines > Testudinidae > Gopherus > Gopherus evgoodei. The sequence continues at coordinate 5,631,873 of NW_022059994.1, read as the reverse complement.
AGATCACAGCATCGTACCAGCCTCTGCCAGCCAGTAGCAATACCCACCAGATCAATATTGCTGCCCAGTTAACAACTCTGGGTCCCAAGGTGTAGCTCAGGAGTGGGGATGGCGAGCAGTGCGGGGCACAGAGAGAATGACAGGTCTATTAGGGGAGGAGTGAATTCTGTTATAATCCCGCACCATTCCCAAGGGAGCAGCGTTAAAATTGGTGTGGCAGTTTCTCCGTTCACTTTGCATTTCCTGATTTTCCCCAAAGTTCGCATGTTAGGAATTCTGTTCTTCCATTGCAGACGGGCCCAAGGAGCACAGGGCAGTGGTGAGGCTTCACCCTTAACTCCATCTTCATGATTTTTGTGCATATGAATCTTAATGTCTATTTACAGTGCATACATGAATTTAATGCCTTACCCCATCTGCCTAATTATAGCACAGCCTTAAATTTCTCCAGCTCTTTCCCTGGCAACAGCTGATTTCCAGGAAGCTGGCAACAGAGAAAGGTGAATCAGGCTCTGGCACTGAGTTAACGTCTATTTATGAGAAACCACTGGAGAGAAAATAGACTCTGTCCAGGATCAGCGTGACAGAAGGCTAACTTGGCAGCCCAGTGCCGTTCAGCTTTCTCTGTCCACCTCCCTCTTCACTATGGATCCCGGAATGTGGTTTGTTTAGCTAGCAAAGAAAAATAGAAAGTTTAAGGGGGTGGGGAGATAGTGTCCCTGGTAAACAAAGGAGACAAAGAGGGCGCATGAGTTGGGCAGAAATCCGTTTGCTGTAAGTGTCTGTGGCTGTCAAAAGCCTCTTGTGTCAGGTGGACAGTGATCCCAAAGATCACGACAAGGGAGAAACCCATCTCTTTGCACCACTGCCTTCCCAGCAATGAGGGGATTTTCTCTTGACTCAGCAGATGCAAGTTATCTCAGGGGCTCCCCTACTGCAGGCTCTGGGGAAAGTTGGTTCACTCTAGCACTGCCACGGAAGAGGAAAGATGTCAAAGGCACATCTCCTCTGGCCACTACTGCTGCTCTTGATAGTCACCACCCAAGGGAAGCCAGTCATCACCTCAGGTAAGTGACCTACCACTTCAGGAAGGATTTTTCTCTCCAGCAGGCAAACCAAGGGGCCTGACCTCACCCTGCCTGCTTGGAGAACACAGTTGCAGTACCCAGCTGAGCATAGGGAACCTTAACCTCCAGCCCTCCAGGGCTCATTTTAGGCAGCCGAGCCCAGAGCCACCTCCACCCCCTTGGGGAAACAGAGGACGGTCCCTCCTATCCTACCCCTACTCCAGTTGGTGAGGAGATAAATGGGGCAGGGAGGCAGAGATGGATTTGAGAGGGACCTGGCTGGAACCAGTGGGAGAGTCAGGGTAGGGTAGGATGGATGAAGTGAGGGAGGCAGGAGGGCTGAGGGAATGGGTGAAAGGGGAGATGGAAGGATTTGGGGAGGCAAAAGGAGACAGGTTCTGAAGGCAGGCCAAGGATGGAGAGGAGTTTCTGAGAGGAGGGGCAGTGGGTATGGATGGATTTTTAAGAGCCTGAGGGGGCCATGGCTAGATTAGGGGGTCCCGAGAAGAGAACTAAAGGGGGATGGATGGATTTCAGGAGTCCCGAGAGTAGGGTTAGGTGGCATGGATAGATTTTAGGATGGTAACATGGATGGATATTTGGGGGGATTATGGACAGGGCGAAGGGGCCTGGATGGATATGTGAGGGTCAGGCTGAAAGGAAGGGGTGTGTGGATGGTTATTTGGGGGGCTGACAGGACGGGGAGGATGTGTTCCTGGATTGTGTATCTACTAGCTCTTTGGGCCAAGGACTGTCTTACTGGCATATGCATGTACAGCGCCTAGCACTGTGGGGTCCCAATCCCTGATTAGGCTTCTAAACTCTACCACAACAGATGCTGTTCGCGACCCAAACAGCAGGCCAGATGCTTAGTGACTCTGGAACAGAGACATTTGAAAGGGAATTTAATAACATCGAAGGGCTTCTGCGCAGCACAGAGCCAAAGAGAGGGGAGCCGGAAAATCCCCAACTGGGAGATGTGATTTTCAAAGACTGTTTGGGGGTGGCAAGGAGCCATGGTGGAATACTGGGGGAAACCCAGCATGAGAGAAGTTAGAGATGGTTGGATTTTTTTTGTGGGGGGGCAGAAAAGGGTTTTCAATGGAAAAATAGCTTTTCGACCCATATGAAAAATATCTACAATAAAAGAATTGTACCACTCAAAATTCTGTGCTTTTTGACAACAGAAGATTTGTATGGAATTGATTCAACATGACAAATATTCAGTTTGATTCATGGAGTTGAAATGATTTTTTGTTTGTTTGTTTCCTTTATTAGTGGGTTCCTTTTTGCCCCCTTTTCATGTGTGTGTGTGTGGAGGGAGGAGAGGGGGGTGGATAAAGAGAGGAGGAAGAAAATAGAAAAAGGAAAAAAATCCCCCCCTCCAAAAATGAAAATAAAAACATTTGTTTTGATTTGATTAATTTGATTTAAATGGAATAATAGGTTTTGGTCTGAAATGAGTCGAAATTAAATTTTGGTGAGAATTAGAGACAGTCCAAAATAATGTGTCATGAAGTTTTTTTTTAAAACAGAACAATTTTTTTTCAAACTATATGAAAATTTTCTAGACAAATGTTTGTACCATTCAGATTTTGACAAATTGGAAAATGTATTTTGAATTGATTCAAACTGAAAAATATTGGTTTTGATGCAAATCAAATGGAATTATTATGATTAGGTTTTTTTCTTATGTTTTTGGTATTTATTTTTCCTTGATCTCCACTTTTCCAGAGGAAAAAAAAAGAGGGGGAGGAGAGAAAAGGGGAAAATAGCCCTCAAAAATGAAAATCTTTATTTGTTATTGTTGTTTTGATTCCATTTGATTCAAACTGAAACTAATTTTTTTGATTCGTTAAGATTCCATTTGATTCAAACTGAAACTAATATTTTGGTTTGGTTACATTCTAAATGGATTTTTTCTTTTGATGGAAAAAAATCGGAACAAATGCAATGAGAAATTTTCAAGTGAAAATATAGTGATAGCCTCAAAGAGCTTAAGCTTTTTAGCTTAACAAAGAGAAGGCTTGGGGTGACTTAGGGGTCTGTAAGTATCTACAAAGGCACAAATATTTAATAACGGGCTCGTCAGTCAAACAGAGAAAGATAGAACGCGATCCAATGGCTGGAAGTGGAAGCTAGACAGATTCAGGCTGGAAATAAGGTGTAAATTTTCAAAGAGTGCAAGTAATTAACCGTTGGAACAATTTGTGGTGGAGTCTCAATTACTGACAATTTTTCTAAAAGCTCTGCTCTAGGAATTATTTTGGGCCGGTCTCTGGCCTGGGTTATCCAGGCGGTCAGACTAGATGGTCACGGTAGTTCCTTCTGGCCTTGGCATCTATGAAGCACACATTTTTGGCATAAAGAATCCCTGGTGTTGGCCACCTAGTGGAAAGGTTCGGTTTGGAAACCCAGAAATTCTGGCCAAGAGATATAGGACGCGATCAGCAGCTCTGATTTTGTTGCATGGGAAAATGTGGCCCTTGACAGTTTTCAGGCCGTATCGTTCTAGAAACCCCAGACCAGCTTCCCTCAACCTCACGCAGCCTCCACCTCATCAGCACACACAAATCTAGCTGCAAGCCCACATCCGACCTACTGGTCAGGGTGATTAACCAATAGCACAAACTCCTAAAGCAAAGTGGTGTCTTCCCCAATGTCTCAGTGCCTTCAGCTCCAGCCTGGATGTCTCGCTGGAAGACACAAGTTTCTGGGTTCAGAACTGGGGGGACTAGGTGAAATTCTCTATTCTGTAAGATACAGAGATCGGACTAGAGGATCTAACGATCCCGTCTCTGGCCTTGAAATCTACTCATCAAACCCCAAGCTCCACCTACCATCTCTGCCGTACCACGTGCTCTCCCCTCCTCCTATAATCAGCTTGGTTTTTAACCCTTGCAGTTCCCATGGTTTGTCGGAAGGTCTCCTGGTCCACGACCGAAGGAGGCTCTGTGCACATCCCCCTTCACACCGTCGAGACGTCCTTTCACGTGTACCGCCTTGATGGCTCTGCCTCCCGTTGGGAGGAGATCCTGGTCTCCCTCGATGGGATCTCGCAGCCTCCCCGTATCCCTTTCCCCGAGAAGATCTCCGTGTCCAGCAGAGGCTTTGAAGTGCAGCACACGAGCAGAGGAGTGGAAGGCAGCTACCAGGTGGTCTCCATGGTCACGGGGAAGTGTGTGGCTCACATTGACCTGGCAGTGCTGGGTGAGTCCTGTGCTCCCCCCTCCCCAGTCTCCTAGTAATGCCACTCAGTGCAGGGCCTGTATAGAGCGTGTGCATGGGACCAAGCAGCTCAGGGGATTGTTCTTTCCCTCTCTAGCCTGTGGAGGGCTCATGGGCAGGGCCAGTGCAACCATTTAGGCGACCTAGGCGGTCGCCGAGGGTGCTAGGATTTGGGGGGCGGCATTTTCTTCAGCAGCGACCGCGGCGGCCGGATCTTTGGCCACCCTAGTCACTGCCGGCATTTAGGCGGAGGGAGCTGGGGCAGCAGAGCGCAGGGAGGGCCGCCTGCAGCAAGTAAGGGGCGGGCGGGGGGAACTCCCCGCCCCAGCTCACCCCTGCCCCACCTCCTCCCCGAGTATGGGTGGCTGCTTCACTTCTCCCACCTCCCAGGCTTGCAGCGCCTAAGCTGATTAGCGCTGCAAGCCTGGGAGGTGGGAGAAATGAAGCAGCGACGGCGTGCTCGGTTGGAGGCGGAGCAGGGGTGAGCTGGGGTGGGGGGGGCGTCTCAGGGCAGAGGGAGAGGGGTGAGGAGCTGCCGTGGGGGGGGGCCTCAGGGTGGAGAGGGGGAGCTGCTGCGGGGGGGGAGCTCAGGGCGGAGGCTCGGGGACGGGGGAGGGTGCAAGGTGCCGCCTAGGGCGTGAAACATCCTTGCACTGGCCCTGCTCACAGGGAGCATAGCAGCTGTGTCCCTGGCTGGACAAACGTAGCTGGAAATGGCTAATCTGTGTTGCACATTCTAGGTTTGTTTCTAAAGGCATAGCTGGCTGCAGAATCTAAGGACGGGGGTGGGTTAAAGACGTAACCAGGTCCTCCCAGCATCAGGCCAGACACAGAAGACCAGAGAGCCCACACCCCCACAGAGGAGCAATAAGGGAATCATCTCAGCAGGCTAGAGCCAGCCCTGGGGAAGGGTCAGCATCACAGGGGGAGGCTGTGCCCCAAATCCCCACTCTCATCTCTTACCCCCTTCTCATTTCAGAGCCCACTCCATCTCCACCTGTCCGAGGAGCCCCGCCTCAGGGAGAGGGAGACCTCGGTGAGAATGAAAAGGGAGGTAAATCAGTGTAAATGCAGCCGATGTTAGACCGTGGGTAGAGACGAGACCTGGGCATCAGGATTCCTGGGTTCTGTCCACAGCTCCAGAAAGGGAGTGAGATCTAATGGGTTGGGAGTGGGGGTGAGGGGCTAGGATTCAGGACTCCTGGCTTCTAACCCCAGCTCTAGGAGAAGAGTGGGATCTATTGGGTTCGTGGGTGGGAGTCAAGACTCCTCTTTCTATTCCCAGCGGTAAGAGAAGGGAAAGGTCTAATGGGTTGTGAGCTGGGGGACTGAGATTCAGGACTCCTGGATTCTGTCATAGGCTCTGGGAGGGGAGTGAGATGTAATGGGTTGTGGGTGGGGGAAGATACTCAGGACTCCTGGGTTCCATTCCCAGGTCTGGGGGGGTAGTGGGATCTTTCCTGCCAAAAGTTTTAGTTTTGCCAAATCTGCCTTTTTCCAACAGAAAAATGTTTTGGTGAAAAATTCCAACCAACTCCCAGGGACAGAGTTAAGGTGAAGTTGCTGGGTTAGCATGTACCTTAATTGTATGTACTGGTTTCTAGAGGTTTAAGCTTAGCAGCTCTCCATGTGCTGGAAGGGCATGAGGCAGCACTGGGCAATCCTTAACTCTCCATTAACAACGTTTTGGGGGCAGTTCATTTGTATTGCAGCAACGCTGAGGAGACCCCCATTATGGCCCAGGACTCCAGTGCGCTAGGTGCAGTGCAAACACAGAACAAAAAGATGGCGCCTGCCCCAGTGAGCTTACAATCTAAGAACCTCTTCGCAACACTCCTCTTTCATTTCAGGGCCTTTGAGTGATGCTGCCAGGATGGCGCTGGTGGTGGCTGGAGTGATTGGACTGCAATTCCTTCTCTTGCTGCTGGCTGCGTATATGACACTCTCTCTGTGTGTATAAAAAAGGGAGCAGCCCAACGGCGCTGAGTGAAACTGAATCCCTGAGTGGCTACAGATCAGGAGACCGAGTCAACAACTCCTTTGCCAAGCTATCCTGTGACAAGGGATACTGGCTCTTTAGGACAGAGGACAGACATTTTGGGGGTCATATTACTTATAAAACCTCTAAGGGTGGTGGAATTTCCATTCTTAGAGGTTTTTAAGGCCCAGTTTGACAAAGTCCTAGCTGGGATGATTTAGCTGGGGTTGGTCCTGCTTTGAGCAGGGGGTTGGACTGGATGACCTTCTGAGGTCTCTTCCAACCATAATCTTCTATGATTCTATGATTCATTCCAGGGATTGAGCTGCAAAGAAATGGAAGAAAAGAGATCCACCCTAGAGAAATGGATCCCAGGATGTAGTGCTCTGGGAGAGAACCTAGGCTGTCAACTGTGCCTAGAATGGGGTGCGGGGCAAAGGCCATCCTCTTCCATCAGGCAGAAAGAATCCTGGGAAATGTAGTCCCAAAGGCATGCTGGGATTTGTAGGCCTCCACAGTAGGGAATGCTGGGAACCAGGGTCAGTATATAAAGAGCCACCTCCTTCATAAAGAGGGTGGTGGTGGATGTATGTAGTTGTGGTTGTTCAATGGACATTTAGAATCTGCGAGCTGCTTTGAAAATTTCAGCCTTCCTCCTGTGGGGTGTTGAGTTAACTGCCCATATGTGGGCATCTGATGCTGTTAAGTGCTTATTCTTGTTTGACTGCACGTCTAATTGTTAGGGCACTTATGGCTTTTTCTATTTGTTTTTATACTTTAATTTATATCCAAATAAATATTCCTTTACAACAGCCCAGGCTCCTGTTGATTCCTGCCATTAATCTACAATTGGAGGGAGAATAACCACGATTTGAGGACTTCAATCACACAGACATAGGTCAGGGGGTTGTTACAGGAGTGGGTGGGTGAGATTCTGTGGCCTGCATTGTGCAGGAGGTCAGACTAGATGATCATAATGGTCCCTTCTGACCTTAAAGTCTATGAGTCTATAATGTAGGCATTCCAAAGGGAAATGAGGGATATGCAGGAACCTCCCCCTTTTCAAGGCCCAGCTATTTGCCATTTATCCTAATACCTTGCCCTTCACTCAAGCCAGGAACCGAAGGCTGCAACCTCATCAGGCCAAAGTTCTGATAATCAGGCCATTTGCTGTCTTTTATGCACCCACTGGAAGGGAATATAGGAACAGCATGATCTAGTGGGTAGGGGCATTGTCATGCACCTCAGGAAGCTGTAGGTTCTAGTCCTGACTCCTAACTGTCTAAGGCCTACCCATTCTTTCCCCTGTTTCCCAGCACCCTCAGGAAGGAAATCCAGTAGCTAGGGCATGGGATTGGTAATCAAGTCACATATATTCTATTCCCAGCTCTGACAGGATGCTGCCAAGGTGTATGACCTTGGGCACGGTGCTTCTCTGCTCTGGGCCTCTGTTTCTCCTAGCCTTGACTCTTGTCAATGGTAAGCTTTTGGGGCAGGGACTGTCTCTTGCTGTGTGTCTGTGCAGCATCCAGCACTACGGGGCCCTGATCTCAGCTGGGGCAGGGACTGTCTCTCGCTGTGTGTCTGTGCAGCGCCCGGCACAACAGGGCCCTGATCTCAGCTGGAGCAGGACTGTCTCTCCCAGTGTGTCTGTGCAGCGCCCAGCACTACGGGGCCCTGATCTCAGCTGGGGCAGGGACTGTCTCTCGCTGTTTGTCTGCGCAGCATCAAGCACTATGGGGCCCTGATCTCAGCTAGGGCTGGGACTGTCTCTCCCTGTGTGTCTATGCAGCGCCCAGCACAATGGGGCCCTGATCTCAGCTGGGGCAGGGACTGTCTCTCCCTGTGTGTCTGTGCAGCGCCTGGCACTGTGGGGCCCTGATCTCAGCTTCCATGTGCTACTGTAATACACATAATAATGAAGCCATCTGTATCATGCATCAGTCTCTGGAAGATCAATTTCACACGGAGAACGTTTCTGTTGCTCATCGGCAATGCAGACACAGGGGGTCTTGACTGACTAAAACATGAATTTTAAAAATATTTGCTACTTTGAAACCAGAAAATGTTCAATTAAAAAAAAAACCTGATGGAAATCATTCAAAAAACCCCCAAAATTATGAAATGCTGAAAAATTGCCCTTTTTAAGCTCTAACTTGGCTCAGGCTGATATGCAATGGAAAGCCAATATCCTCAGTGCAGATGCAGCCCTGGATTGGGTCTTACTTTGTAGCTGATGGTTTCCCACAAGCAGAACGGTGCAGGGTGAAGGGGTCTCACAGATGCTGCCTCTGGGATGAGAACCTGCCCAAGGCTGGGAGGCAGGGAAAAATGAATGGGAGAGAGCTGCTGTCTAGGGCTTTTCATCTGTAGATCGCAAGGCGCTTTACAGGAGGCCAGTATCATTGTCCCCATTTGTCAGATGGGGAAACTGAGGCACGAGGCGGGTACATTGACTTGCCCAAGGTCACCCAGCGGACCCATGACAGAGCTGGGAATAGAGCTCAGGTCTCCAGATCCAAAGGCTTGTGGTATTGGAGCTCACTGGAAGCACATGCTGCCATCCCGCTCAGCTGCTGGGGGAAGGACCATGACAGGAGGGGGCGTGGCCAGAGCACTCTGCACTCCAGGCTGTGAAGTTGCTAATAGTTACAGCACCCCTGAGGCTGCTCTAACTTATCCTGGGATATGCGCCAGCCCCCAGAGCAGCCCAGAGGTGCAAGGGCAGCTAAGACCAGCACAAGCAGCTTGCATCTCTCTTATTCTTAGATAGCCAGAGGCCGGTTTGGTCCCTTTCACAGCCCAGGGCCATCCTCACTTGCACCCCTTCTGGGGCATCCCTGGGGAGGAGCAAAATCACCACAGCCCCTTCCACTTCCAGCCTTCTCTGCTCAAGCCATCCATCCCTGCTGTACCCCATGGCCATGCCCCCTACTAGCCCTACCCTCCTCCAGCCCTTAAGCCTGCTCCTCCAAATCCCCCATAGCCATGTCCTTCCCTCTTCCATCCTGCCCCACTCTCTGTGCTGGGGAATTCCTCGGAGGTCTGGGCTTACTAGTGGACCAGTACAGCTGATGCCTAGATGTTGCAGAGCAAGAGGGAGCCCATCCCTATGGAGGGATGGGGGCCAGTCTATATCCCACAGCAGGAGCACGTGGGGAGGGAATACAGGGGAACACTGCCCCGCACTCCAGCTGCTGGCTGAGAGATGCAGGACCTGGGGACTCATTGCTGAAGACACCCCGGGGGAATAGAATTGGCCGGGGGCGAGGATGCTGCATGCTCCTATGACGCAGAGCAGTGCTTCTCAAGGACCAAGGACCGGTCCGTGGACCGGTGCCAGTCCCCGAGATCTCCCTGACACAGTTTAGGAAGGCAGCAAGCTGGTGCCTGGTATCAAAAAGATTGAGAACCACTGATGGAGCCTCCCTTTCAGAGCAGGGTTTGTGGGGAGGAGGTGGGAGGGGCTGTGATGACACATTGCATCAGCCATTGGGCAGCTGGGAACATGCCACTGGCTAAAAAGAAATTGACTAGTCCAGAGTCACACCCTTCTACAGCTCAAAGGGGATGATGCTCTCTCTACACCTCCTAACGGGGCAAGCTGGGGCTTGTACACTCTGATCTGGCCAAGAGGAGTCTCAGCCGGTTTATTTTTCAGCGTGTAGAGCATTATCGGGGAATTGTTGATCCGCCAGCCAGGCGAGTATTTGCACCAGCAATGAGCCAGATCCCCAGCTGGTGCAGACAGACCCAAGTGGGGCTACACCTGATTGACACGGCAGCTGGGGATCTGCACCTGCTGACTCTCCTGGAGCTAGGGAGATGGAATTTTTATGACGCCACTGAACGTGCTGTGTATATGAAGAGGACAATGGGAGGGGGGAAATGTACGGTAAATCCGCCCTGATGCTACATCTCAGATTCCGGACCCAATGGGAAGCGGGAAGGAGGCCAGGCTGGTGCCTCTGCCTGGAATTGGCACCGTGAGTCTGACCCAGCGACACCCAGCCGGAGAAGCACTGAAGATGCTGGGACCAGGCTGCAGGGAGCCATAGAGATAACATCCATCTCCTTCCTTTCTGCACCCCACGTTCTCTATTTACCATTCCTCTTAGGGGCCCCATTTCAAACTGGGGTTGGGAAGGGCGGCCTTGCAGTGAGGGCACTGGCCTGGGGACCTGGGTTCAAATACCACCTGTGCCAGCAACTCCCTGGGTGACCTTGGGCAAAGTAACTTAAGCGCTGCATGGCCCAGGTCTTCCCCCTCCCTGCTAGGAAATAATCCTGCCTTTGTCTGTCTGTGCCAGGGTGTCCAGATGTCCTGCTTTTATAGGGACAGTCCTGATATCTGGGGCTTTGTCTTATAAAAGTGCCTATTATCCCCCACCCCCGTCCCGAGTTTTCACACTTGCTATCTGGTCACCCTAATCTATGCCCCAGTCCTCCAAACAATTATGCTGTTTACACTAGCTAGAGATCTGGCCTCATGGAGTCCTATGGAGCAATGGCTGATTAACCCCAGCTAGCAGGCCTCTTGAAATCATGGTTCGGCAATCACGGATGTTAGGGGTCTTAGTCTGTAAACTCTTCGGGTCCAGATATACAAACTCTTGCCCAATAGGGCCCCAGCCCTAGCTGCAACATCATAATATAAATAATAATGAATGGGCAACTGTACTGCTGCTCCGTCATGTCGGCACTGAAAGGGTTACGTTTCTGGGCTGCCTTCCAAGAAGTTTTCCCCTTTAAATCCGCCTCCTGCTGCATTATGGGAACCAAATGTCTCTTTCAAGCCAAAAGAGGATCTAGTTGGGGGCCTACCAGGGGCATGGCTAGGGTAGGGTTTCTGAGGTTCTGGCGCCGCTGTGTGGACACCTGGGGTCACTGATTGAAAAGGCTTTTCTAAACCAAAGGGCCCTGATCTCAGCAGGGGCTTCTACACACCGGTGTTAGGCAGATAATAATGCCCTGTATTGCTAAACCGATGGCCTATTTCTATGGGGAGTTTGTCTCCTGGTGGGTGCAGTGAAGCCTACGTTCATCACAATGTGCACCAAAAGGCAAAGTAAAGGAAAAGCTCGGGTAATGAGCAAATCCACTTCACGACCTGATGTAGCAGGACAGAACCAGCATCTCAGTCAAATCAAGCTGTGGCCGTAGTGGCAATTCTGCTGATCACCCAGAAACGCTTCACCCTTTTTCATGCTGACCCCTAGTCCACCGGACTGAGGTTGTGCTGGGCATGGATGGACTGTACTTGCCAACAAGTTAGCCCCGTCCACACAGAATTCTGAACATTAGCAGGAACCGGAGAAGACTGGCAGATTCTGTGCTAGATGCTCTTCACATACTAGGGTGACTCTTCTGACTGCAGTCCATCACTGGCGATTTTTAAATCAAGACTGGATGTTTTTCTAAAACACTCTAGTCAAACAGGAATTAGGTCCTACAGCCTGAGAGATGCAGGACATCAGACTAGATGATCCTGGTAGCCCACTCTGGCCTGATAATCTATGAATCTATAACATTTTAGATACTCAGCGTTGCCAGTTCATGAATGAATTGTGCAATATTTGGTGTGTTTCTTAAAACCCCAACTCCTGGAGTCATGTTACTCCTCAAAAATCTCAACTCTCATTTGAAAAAAGAAAGTAATTTTCTGGCCCTTATGATTGAAGAGAAAAGATTGAAGATGAAACCCCTAAATGTTCCAACACCAGAAGGCAAATAAACAGACCTAAACATTATTGTTTTTTAAGTCTCCCCCTCTCAGTGCCTGCTAGTTCCCACAAAAGTTATGAGTTTGATGTGGGAATACTGCTGGTGCGCTCGGACACCTGCCTGTCATGCTGACCAATAGTGTCGCATTGTTTCCTCGTGCTCCTGTCTGTCTGTCTGTATCCATCAGTTGTCGTTTGTCTTATACTCTTTGGGGCAGGGACCATCTTTTGATCTGTTTTTGTGCAGCGCCTAACACAACTGGCCCTCTTCCATGACTGGGGGGATGTGTACACAAGCAAACAAAAAAGAGCAGCGCCAGTGAGTCACAGAGCCCAGATCAACTGACTCATGCATGCATTACTGGCTAAAAATAGCCATGTAAGCCTTTGGGGTCAGGAAAGAATCTGGGCTCTGAGACCCCAGGTTGTCACAGCCTGAGCCCAAACATACACACTGCTATTTTTAGCCCCAGGATTGGAGCACCGTGAAGCCGGGCTCTGAGACTTACAGCCATGGGTCTTTTTTTGCAGTGTAGAAAATACTCTGGGGCTCCTAGGTGCTTGTCATGGTATAATTCCCCACTCTGAACCTTAGCGTCCAAAAGATGGGGTACCAGCATGAATTCCTCTAAGCTCAATTACCAGCTTACTACTTGTAGCGCTGCCACCAACCAGGAATTCCAGTGCCTGGTACATTCTGGTCCCCCCAAAACCTTGCCTGGGGACCCCAAGACCCAGTCCCTCTGGATCTTAACACAAGGAAAGTAAACCCTTTCCCTCACCATTGCCTCTCCCAGGCTTCCCCTCCCTGGGTTACCCTGGAAGATCACTGTGATTCAAACTCCTTGAATCTTAAAACAGAGAGGAAAATTCACCTTCCCCCTCCTCCTTCTCTCTCCCCCTCCCAGACTCTCCCTGAGAGAGAAAGTAATCCTAACACAGAGAGAAAATAACCTTTCTCTCCCCCTTCCCTCCTTTCTCCCCACCAATTCCCTGGTGGATCCAGACCCCGTCCCCTGGGGTCTCACCAGAATAAAAAAACAATCAGGTTCTTAAACAAGAAAAGCTTTTAATTAAAGAAAGAAAAAAACAGTAAAAATTATCTTTGTAAATTTAAGATGGAATATGTTACAGGGTCTTTCAGCTATAGACACTGGGAATACCCTCCCAGCCTAAGTATACAAGTACAAATTAAAATCCTTTCAGCAAAATACAAATTTGAACTCCTTCCAGCCAAATACACATTTGCAAATAAAGAAACAACCATAAGCCTAACTCGCTTTATCTATCTAGTACTTACTATTCTGAGTACATAAGAGCCTGTATCAGGGAGATTGGAGAGAAACCAGGTTGCACGTCTGGTCACTCTCAGAACCCAGAGAGAACAACAACCAAACACTAACAGCACACACAAAAACCTCCCTCCCTCAAGATTTGAAAGTATCCTGTCCTCTGACTGGTGCTCTGATCAGGTGACAGCCAGGCTCACTGATCTTGTTAACCCTTTACAGGCAAAAGAGACATGAAGTACTCCTATTCTATTAACCCTTAACTATCTGTTTATGACAGTGCTACCATAACACACCTAATGTACAGTATCCAACACAACGGGGGTGTGATCCATGACTGGGGCTTCTAGAGGCTACCATAATAGACCTAATAATGTGCCATTGCATGATGCGGGTCCTGATTCATGACTAGGGCTCCTAGGTGCTACGGGACAATAGATAATTAATAATATCTGGGACAAAGGCGCCGACTTTGTGATTTTCTGGGGGGTGCTCAACACCGCTCTGCCCCAGGCCAAGCCCCCCACTGCACCCTCTCCCCCAAACCTCACCTCCACCCTGCTTCTTCCTGCCCTGCCCCACCTTTCCTGCCCTCTTCTGCCCCCTCCACCGAGCACTTCCTGCACACCGTGGAACAGCTGATCATCAGCAGGCGGAGGCACTGGGGGAGGCCATGACCTGCAGGGCTGCCGATGAGTGCTGAGCACCCACTATTTTTTCCCATGGGTGCTCCAGCCCCGAAGCACCCACGGATTCGGTGTCTATGATCCAGGAGGTCATAAAGGTTCCCTCTGGGCCTTGAAATCTACAAATCTATTAAATCATTCTCTGGAACACCCCAGGACAGCAGCAGACTATGCCAGATCCAGGAGGCCCTCCTATTCCAGGAGCATTCAATTCATTCACAAACACATCTTAAAGCCTAAAGCTCAGACTCCTCTGTGCCTCACCGATAAAGCTCGATCCAGTCTTCCAGGAAGCCAAAGCTGTTTCTGGTCCTGATCTTCAAGGTGCTCTGTGGCCTGGGCCCAGGATCTCCAAATGGGTCTACACCTCTAGGGTGAAAACCCTGGGGCATAACTCTGGTCTTCCGGCCCAATCAGACTCTAAAATAAGGGGAAAGCTCATTCATTCAGGAGACAGAATTGTCTCCAGACTGCTGTGAATTCTTCCAGGAACAAAGGATCTTCCCAAACTGCCCCACCTTCTGCTCTAAGGGCAAGGAGCACTTCTTTGAGCAGCCTTCTCTAAATTAAATACATGACCCCAGTGCACCCAGTTTTCCCCCTGGGGACAGGTTGAGAGAACAAACATGTGTGACGGATGTTAGTCATGTTGCTTAATGCACGACTGGAAAGTGCTCAGATGCTATTGTGATGAGCATGGTATAAGAGCCTATATGGAATAGAACAGAATCTCTAGTCCCAGGTATTGCTGAAACTCATGGTCCCCTCACGCCTCCAGATGCATGTGAACTGGCAGATTTTGTTTTAAGCAGGAGGGATTTATTTTTAGAGCAGCTCTAAATTCTCTGTCTTTAGGCTTGTTTGTCTGATGGAAAATCTGCACTGCAGAAGCTGCAGAGAAAATGAAATGCTGCCCTGACCAGCAATCGAGTTCATTGTTTCTTTTCCTGTGTGACCTCAAGCCACTGTGGTTCTGCCTGCTTGCAAAAAGTGTCAAAAAAAGTGCTCTGGTTTCAGAAAGACTTTGCAAAGGGCCCCCTGCACTCTGCATACTCTTGATAAACAGAACCAATGTGGTATAGGCAAAGGATGTTGTTGTGGGAGAGAAATCTACATAGGGCCTCAGAATGGGACAATGAGTGAGAAAAAGGGGTGGGAGGGCTTCATTGGAGGAGATGTGAGAGATAACTGGAGGACCCACAGGGATTATTAAGACCTAGAAACTACAGGCCCAAGTTTAAGGCTCCAGTTTCCAGAGTCATGTGATTACAGCAGAATCTCAGCCTTCATTTAAAAAAAAAAAGTAGATCTCTAACTCACACGGTTGGGAAGAAAAGCTTGAAAAGTTGACCTGAGTGATGTCCACAAGAGCCTGAGATAATTGCTCTGAGAGGAACTGCCCCGTATGTAACCAGTGCTGCAATGTCTGCCTGAACCTGCAGAGAGCCTGAGAAAATTGGTCTGAAAGGAGGGGGATCTGCATCGAATTTAACACTGCCTTAGTCTTCAAAAAAGCCTCTGCTAATCGCTCTGAATGGGGGAAGTGCCTCCAGTGTAACGGATGCAGGGATACCTGTCTGAGTTTCCAAAGAGCCTGAGTCAATCGCTCTCAAGGAGGAACTGCCCTGATTTAACCGATGCCGTGACTTAGTGAAATAAACAGGTGCTGTGGAAACAGATTGCAGGCTTTGGCTATTTTTCACCTGTGCCTTTTCACTGATGAGGCTGGGGTTACATTTATTTTTTTAAAATCAGCGTTATAATCGTCCTGCATCTGAAAGAGCTGAGATCTCCAGCCTCATATTCATATGTCCATAGGACTATATCACCTGGGCCAGATTCTCAGCTCTCTATTTGGCCCCATCTTGCCACTGCAACAGCGCAAAGGGTCCATCAAGTTGCCCTCATCGTGCAGCTGAGAATACCTTGGCATGGGGGAGCCAGTGGCTGGCATAGAGGAAGAACGGGCTAGCAATGAAGTTGTTCGTGTAGAACTTCAGCAATCAGTGTCCAAATCCCTGCTCTAACACCTGTGTCCTGTGTAACCTTGGGTGAGTCACTTAGCCTCTCTGTGTCTTCGTTCCCAATCTGTAAAATAGAAATAACGGCATCATCCTACATCACAGGGGTGTTATGAAGTGAAATACAATAGAGATTGTGAGATACTCATAAAGGACCATAGGCAGGGTGGGCATAGATGTCTCTATTCCCTTTGGCACAGAGGATGATAAAGGGGCTGTGGAGATGTGGCCAGAGAGCTGCTGCATTCTGGTGATTCCCAACTGATATAATGGCTCCTTGGATCCCATTCATTGCCTGGTTTGAGGCTTTACCAGAACATAAGAATGGCCATATTGGATCAGACCAAAGGTCCACCTAGCCCAGTTTCCTGTCTTCCGACAGTGGCCAATGCCAAGTGCCCCAGACGGATTGAACAGAACAGGTCATCATCAAGTGATCCATCCCCTGTCGCTCATTCCCAGCTTCTGGAAAACAGAGGCTAGGGACACCATTCCTGTCCATCTTGGCTAATAGCCAGTGATGGACCTATCTTCCATGAATTTATCTAGTTCTTTTTTGAACCCTGTTATAGTCTTGGCCTTCACAACATCCTCTGGCAAAGAGTTCCACAGGTTAACTGTGCGTTGTGTGAAGAAATACTTCCTTTTGTTTGTTTGTTTGTTTTAAACCTGCTGCCTATTAATACCTTTGGGTGACCCCTGGTTCCTGCACTAGAGAAATGCCCTGATTTCAGGCATGCCTGTAGCTGGCCCAATGCAAACCACTCGGGAAGGCAGGCTCTGAGGACATAGAGTATGAAGGTAGCCTGTTGCTGTTCTTGCCCCACTGCCTAAGGTCTAGAGCTTGTTGGAAACAATAACTGCTTTTCACAGAAGATTTTTTAAAAAATATTTTTTCCAGAAAAAAAGTTTAAAAAAAAGTTAAAGTTTTTGTACCATCCCCACTTTCTCTGCTTTCTCCCCCTCTCTTTTCCCTCCTATTCCAGAGGCAAAAAGGGTAAAAAGGTAAAATAAGAGAGAGAAAGGGGAGGGAAAAAAGCAGAAAAAACACTTTTTTTGGTCAAATAACTGCAAATGTTTTCAAAGAAATGAACATTTCCCATGAAGATTTGCAACTAGGGAAAAACAAGCCATTTTCTGTTCAAAAAAGTTTCTGAATGAAAAACAGCAGCACTGAGTACATCCATCACCAGAGCGCCACTCAGCTGGACCTGAGAATGGGGCCAAATATTTCCACTTACGCATCTAAATTTCCTGTGTGGTCTCACAGTCCCGAGAAGCTGCCAGGACTTTGCATAAAGGCTGCTGCTGGTCAGTTTCACTCTTGTGGGCACACTTAGATCTCATTTTGGTCTGTTTGCTTGACGATAAAGTTCTGTTGCATTTGGGGAGGATGGAGGACGACGAGGGTTACACGGTATTGAACCTCCGACCAACAAAGGGAAACTCAGCCAGTCCGTCCCCAGATGGGAGCCAAGGTATTAACAAAGAATATCGTTAGTTTGAGACATACCACCTTTGAGATTGGGGTTTTTAAACCAGAGGTTTCAAGGAGGGGATGAGCAGAAAGCATTTTCCCTGGGTATGAGGCCGTGTGGTCTAGTGGGTAGGCAATCTCAGTTCCAATCCTGGTTCTGAGACCTTGGGCATCTCTTTTTCCTTTACCACCATTTGTCTGTCTTGCCTATTTATTTTATAAGCTCTTTGGGGCAGAGATGGTCTCTTACCAATAATGTGTACAGTGTGCAGCACAGTTAGGGCCCCAGTTTCAGTCGGAACCTCTTGGTGTAATTATATTACTAACATAACATACAGCTGCAGTGTTAGTGATGACGGAGTTTAGTGTCAATGGCTGTGTGGACAATACTCTGGAGTAGAGAGAGGCCCAGTCTGAAAAATTGGTACTTGAATCTGGACTCTGGTATTGCCGGTGCTAGATGTGCAGTTATTATACTGGTCTGAGGGCTTCCTCTTCTCAGGCAGGTTAGGTTTGCAGAGTTCCAGTATTTCCCGCTGAAGTAATTTTGCAGACTATTGTTTAAAACCTCAGTTTAAATTACAGTCTTGCCACCAGCCGCTGGACCTGACAATAGCATTTCTTCTTATTATTATTTTGTCTTTGTTTTACAATAGTGCCGAGAGAGGCCATCCATGATCAGGACCTTTATGCGCTTGGTGATCTACGGACATATAACCAGAAACAGTCTCTCCCCTAAAGAATTTACAACCTAAAGAGAGGATTCTTTTCCCTCTCCAGATGGGGAGAAATGAGACATAGGAGATTCTACCCGATTCCAATCCCACGCTCATCACCGCAGTATCTGAGATTGAGCAAAGTTGCCCAGAGTGAGACAAGGAATCAGTGGCCCTGGCCCAGCAAGGAATTAAACTCCAATCCACAGTGTTTTAACCACAAGCCCAGGCATCCTCTGGCAACGCGCTGATTGGCTGCAGGGGGAATTTTGGAACTAAGATTCAGGGCTGATAACATTTACTTCTGACCTAGGGTCTTTCCTATTCAGAGCCCTTTGCTGGAGTTAATAAATTAATGATGATGTTTCACTAAATCTTTCATCTTCCAGAGGTTCCTCCGAGTCCCCGTTGTTACAGAATTGCTCTAGGAGCTTTGGGGGCCTGGTGTATCATTCTGACGTTAGCAGGGATTGCACTAGGCACCTGGGGTAAGTGTCCGGGGTCCCAACCATTTTTAAAATCTATCAAATGCAGTCTGTTTTAGATAGATTTCTAGAGTGCTATCACCTTCGCTAAGTAACAGTCTAACTAGATTTGGCAGATTTCAATTGATTTTTATAATTTTGAGGGATAATATCAATGTTTATTTTTAAGTATTTTTAAAATTTTTCTCAAGTTAAAATTTCACAGTTGTGAAAAATTATGGGTATTAAGCTTTTCGTATTTGTATCTATTTAAATGTTCACAGTTGTGGGAAATTATAGGGTGGCAGGACAACAGTGGGGCCAGTCAATAATTATTTAATGACAGCAGACATTGTGATTCTAAAAGTTAAAGCTTTATAACAGTTCACACAGAAATTGTTAGTATCACATGTCAAAATATACAAGTAAAATTAGATTATTATCCATAAATAGTTTTTCATTAGTTTGTGTGTATTTGGCGAAGTCAAAGTTTACCGATAAAAGTCATATTCTTCCAAGCCTCTGTACTACAATTTTTTCTCTAACTCAATTAATTGTACTGGGTGTTGCACAGACACCCAGCGAAAGACAGTCCCTGCCCCAGCCGAGATCAGGGCCCCAGTGTGCCAGGCTCTGCATAGACACATGCAGAAAAACAGTCCCTGCCCCGAACCATTCACCATCTCGATAGACAAGATAAACAACGGAAGGCTCTGTACTCCCACATCACAGGTGGTAAACTGAGGCACAGTTGGCACACAAAGATGCAATGACCAGCCCACAGTCACAGACTGAGTCTGGGGCAGAACTGGGAATTGAAGCCACACCTCCATCCATGACCTTAACCACAAGAACCACCCTACCTCTGTCAAACACTCATCGACTTCATTGGAAATGTTGCCTGAATATGAGCCGCAAACCACCCTTCCTTTCTTTTTGTCCCACCAGCATTATCCTCTCCAAATATCCAAAAGGAAAACCCAGGACACCAGCCCTTGACAGTTTCAATTTGAATGTAGGCTGGAGCTAGCAATCATCCAAGGCAGGAGAACCATAGATTCCCCCCCACTAAAATATTTAATGTCTGGTCTTTTCCCTCTGCCTTTCTGCCTAACTGACCCCGATCCACATTGTCTGATGCTTTATTACAGTCAGACACTGTCAGGCAATTTCCTAACCCCAAATCTGCTGGATGCTGTTAAGTTTTCCAGGGTCATGAAGACTGTCTTTAAGCAGCACGGAACGCATCCCTGGAGGAGCTGGTGTCTCACTTGAGGCAGCGTCTGTGTGAGTCAGCACCCGGCAGCGCTGCAGGTAACCTCACCTCTTTCGGACACTGGGTTGCTATGCCCATTTCACATCACCGGGAAGAAATGTCTGCACATCAGGGTCATCAGTGGGGTTTGAACCCCAGGTCCCATAGCACAGACTTCTACTGGGTGAGCTAAAGGAGTAACTCCAATAGCTGGCAGTAGTAGAAAGTTAGGATCAGACCTATTTGACATATTCATTCATGATCTGGAAAAAAAGGGTAAACAGTGAGGAGGCAAAATTTGCAAATGGTACAAAACTACTAAAGATAGTTAGGACCCAGGCAGACTGCGAAGAGCTACATAAGGATCTCTCAAAACTGTGTGACTGGGCAACAAAATGGCAGATGAAATTCAATGTTGGTAAATGCAAAGTAATGCCCATTGGGAAACATAATCCCAACTATACATGCAAAATGATGGGGTCTAAATTAGCTGCTACCACTCAAGAAAGAGATCTTGGAGTCATTGTGGATAGTTCTCTGAAAACATCCACTCAATGTGCAGCGGCAGTCAAAAAAGCAAACAGAATGCTGGGAATAATTAAGAAAGGGATAGATAATAGGACAGAAAATATCATCCTGCTTCTATAGAAATCCATGGTACGCCCACATCTTGAATACTGCGTGCAGATCTGGTCACCCCATCTCAAAAAATATATATTGGAATTGGAAAAGATTCACAAAAGGGCAACAGAAATTATTAGGAGTATCAGTATGGAACAGATTCCGTATGAGGAGAGATTAATAAGACTGGGACTTTTCAGCTTGGAAAAGAGACGAATAAGAGGAGATATGATTGAGGTCTATAAAATCATGACTGGTGTAGAGAAAGTAGATAAAGAAGTGTTGTTTACTCCTTCTCACAACACAGGTACCAGGGGTCACCCAATGAAATTAATAGGGAGCAGGTTTAAAACAAACAAAAGGAAGTATTTCTTCACACAATGTACAGTCAACCTGTGGAACTCCTAGCCAGAGGATGTTTTGAAGGCCAAGATCATAGCAGGGTTCAAAAAAGAACTAGATAAATTCATAGAGGATAAGTCCATCAATGGCTGTTAACCAGGATGGGCAGGGATGGTGTCCCAAGCCTCTGTTTTCCAGAAGCTGGGAATGAGCGACAGGGGATGGATCACTTGATGATAACCTGTTCTGTTCATTTCCTCTGCGGCACCTGGCATTGGCCACTGTCGGAAGACAGGAGACTGGGCTAGGTGGATCTTTGGTCTGATCCAATATGGCCATTCTTATGTTCTTATGTTAAAGTTATTCTCCTTTCTGTGGACTAGCTACTGGAGGGGGATGTGGCACACACTTTGCTAGCATAAAGTAACTGGTTTCCACTGGGAGCTTTAAAGTTCAAACCAACTCCTTGGAATACTTCTGTTAACGTTTGGCTGCGTTTAGATTTGGTGCCTACCCTGATTGGAGAGGTGGAAAGGTGGCATGTCCAGCAGAAATATGCCATAGGCCCATAATTGTATCTTCCTCCACCAGCCCCCATCATTTCTGCTTGGTGCGGCCTTACTGTTAAGGGTAATAACACATTCTTGGGACCAGTTTTGTGGGTCAGCTGAGACATCTAGCGGTCACTCAGGGTATTTCTCAGTCTTTATTCACATTTTTCCAGTTTTTAGCTAGGTCCTGACCAGAAGCCACCTGCTATCCCAGCCCTGAATTCTCCCCCTCCTCCAACTCTGCCAATGCCCTTCAGTCCCAAACTGCAGATCCCTGCTCTCCCAGCCTGAGCTTCCCCCCAGAATCCTCAAGTCTGCTGATAAAGTCCCTGCTTTTCTGTCTCTTTCCAGATGGTTCCGGGTGCAAAGTCTGCCCCCGGGACTGGCTGCCCCACAAGGACGAATGCTATTGGGTCTCTAAAGAGAGTAAGTTCTGGAGCGAGAGCTTTAAAGACTGTGAAATGAGGACGTCTCAGATGCTGGTGATCCAGGACAGGGAGGAGATGGTAAAGAAACGAAGCTGGGGGTTTAACTTTGCCTGGGGAGGTTTTGTTTACGGTTTACTGGGGATGTTGCTAACACAGCGGATGAGGGTGAATTTCAGAGGTGGAATATTTGGTTTAACAAGCTGGGCTAGACTGTTCCATGTCGCCAAACATCCTCAATGGAAAATTCCATGCACGTCATCCCCTGCTGGTTTAAATCTGTGTCTCTCCACTGCAGGCAGTACAGACAGCCCTACCGAGGAAGGGGTTTGTGGGTAAGTGGGAGGGACAGAGGACGTGGTCTTGCTCCAGGCTGTTGGTCTCAAGAACCATAAGAAAATTTCACTGACTCTTCCCCCCTACATGCTCCTGCTTCCACTCTCAGGAGTGAGTATGGCCTTCTGGCCTATCCTTGTGCTTTCCTCTATAAGAGGGCTCAGCAATGGGGATTTGTCAGAGTTATAGTGGTGTGGATTCCAGCATATGATGCTGTGTAAAAGTCACTGCTCCACACTACATCTTTCCAGTCCCATGGGGCTCTCAACAAGATGGGGTTCCTATGGGTCATGAGGAGAACACAAGAAACCAGAGAATTATATTCACCCTGATGCATCTGTTTCACACTTTGTAGGAGTTCATACAGAACATTACTCAAAGGACAAACCTTGTTTGGATTGGACTCACCGTTAAATCGCCGGAGAAGAAATGGACCTGGGTGAACACTTCCCCATTAGATCAAAGTCTGTGAGTGTTTGTAAGTGGTTACTGGTTTACATGAGGTAGAAAAGTTGTAGCTGTGTCTGTCCCAGGACGTGAGAGAGAGAAGGTGAGCGAGGTAATATCTTTTACTGGACCAATCTCTGTTGGTGAAAGGTCTTCTTCATCCTCAAGAATTAGCAATTGCTAAACTCGTTCCTTCCTATGCCTCTACTTCCCCTTCATGGATGCAGGAGGAATACAACAGAGCTAGGCAAAAACTTTCTGTCAAAAAAATAGAGATTCAGTGGCACTGAAATGTTCTGCAAATTCATGTAGGCTCCACTGAATTGTTCATTTCAGAAAATCAATCGATTGATCCATCAATCAAAGCGTTCTATGTAGACATTTTCAAAACACTGGGAAATGGTAAATAATGAAGAGGAGAGGTCACTGATTCAGAGCGATCTAGTTCGCTTGTTAAACTGGGTGCAAGCAAACAATATGCGTTTTAGTACGGCTAAATGTAAATGTATACATCTAGGAACAAAGAACGCAGGCCCTACTTACAGGATGGGGGACTCTATCCTGAGAAGCAGGGACTCTGACAAAGATTTGGGGGTTGTGGTGAATAATCAGCTGAATATGAGCGTCACACTGTGGCTAAAAAGTTAAAGCGATGCTGGGATGCATAAACAGGGGAATCTCAAGTAGGAGTTGAGAGGTTGTTTTACCTCTGGATTTGGCACTGCGCAACAGTGGCTGGAATCCTGTGTCCCGTTCTGGTGGCCACAATTCAAGCAGGATGTTGATAAATTGGAGAGGGTGCAGGGAAGAGCCATGAGAATGATTAAATTATTTGAATACCTGCTTCATAGTGCTAGACTCAAAGAGCTCAATTAATTTAGCTTAATAAAGAGACAGTTAAGGGGTGACTTGATTTCTGTCTATACATATCTACATGGGGAACAAATATTTAATAATCGGATCTTCAATCTAAAAGAGAGAGGTATAACATGATCCTGTGGTTTGAAGCTGAACCTAGACACATTCAGACTGAAAATAAGGTGTAAATTTTTCACAGTCAGAGTGATTAACCATGGGAACAATTCACCAAGGTCTTGGTGGATTCTCCATCACTGGCAAGTTTTAAATGAAGATTGGATGCTTTCCTAAAAAAATCTGCTCTAGGTAGGAATTATTTCGGGGCAGGTTTCGGGCCTGTGTTATACTGGAGGTCAGACTAAATGATTACAATGGTACTTTCTGCCCTTGGAATCTATGAAAACAAAATATCAATTTTTTGGTTTGAAATCACTTTTCATTTAAAAATTCTCTTTATGTTTTTAAAATTGAAAAAATGTCTTAAAATGGTCAAAATCGAAACAGAACATGTTTAGTTGGATCCCAAATGACGTTTTTAAAATTTTATTTTATGAGTCGCCAAAAATCTCAACAAGTTTTGGTTTCGGTCCAGCAAGAAACAAATTTTTTGTGTGTGGACTAAATTGCCAACAAACCGGAAAATCATTATTCACCCAGCGCCAATTGCAAGCCACATTTGGAGCCATAATCTTGATGCGAAGAGTTGTAAGATATTTAGTGACTGAACATGGCAATATTCTGAACAAAACAAACCCCTGATTCTATCGCTTTACACTGACTCCACGTACATTTTAGACTTCAGAGTGACAAACAGGTGACGCTCCTGAAATCTTCTTATATCAATAGTAATAAATCACATTTTAAATCACAGATCTTTTGCAGGTTCCCAGTAACTGGCTCTGCTGAAGGAAACAGCTGTGGGATGATCAGAAGGAATCGGATTAATTCTGAATCTTGCAACACCGAATTCAAGTGGGTTTGTCAGATGGGAGCCATCCTGCTATAACCCTGGTTGGAAAAAATGAAAGCTTTGTATTTTAGTATATGGGCAGTGATGAGTTTTATGACTTGGAGTTGTACATTTTAAGCCCATGGCTTGATCACCATGTGGTTTTGAAAAAGTAGGAGAAAAAATATTTCCAAATATAAGTGGATGAAATTGTTTGGGGCTTTCTTCTAGAGGGAGGCTGGTCTTGTGGGGTGGGATTCAGGAGATCTGGGATGATCCTTTGTGACCTTCTTAAGAGTGAGAGTGATTAACCATTGGAACAACGACCAAAGGAAGTGTTGGATTCTCCATCTCTTGATGCTTTGATGGGCTGCCCTTCTGGAAGAT
This sequence comes from Gopherus evgoodei, assembly GCF_007399415.2. Classification (NCBI taxonomy): domain Eukaryota; kingdom Metazoa; phylum Chordata; order Testudines; family Testudinidae; genus Gopherus; species Gopherus evgoodei. The sequence goes on along the minus strand of NW_022059994.1, from coordinate 5,607,053 downwards.
GTATGTTGGCCAAACACAAGTTATGCTTTAATCAAACACAAGTAGCTTAATGGCTTGTATTATGTAGGAGGTCAGACTAGATAATCTAAGGGTCTATGAAACTATCTTCTAAAGCACCTAAGTCATCCTGGAGTAACAGTAACCAAACTGTGGCATTCGCAGTCCGCGAGACATCCTGACATTTCAGAATTTCCTTTTGTCCAGAATTGGAATGCAAAGTAAAAATTTCCTGTGAAACAAAAAAAATTGTTTGGGGAATATCAAGAGAGCCTTCTTAAAGTGCTTCACTTTGTCTTTTAGACTATAAACGTCAAAACGAAGTGCTTCTATAATGTTTCATTGAAAATTTTGATGAAATTAATCTGTTCCAGCAAAACATTTTAAATTTTGTCAAATCAGCATTTTCTGGGGGGACGCTCCAGCGAGTAGCAGACTGAGAGGGACCTCAGGAAAAGTCAATACTCTGTAACAGAACAAGGAAGCACCTAAAGGTAGCCCAAAAGGGACTGAAAACTGAGCCAAGAAGGTGGGCTAAAGAGGAGCCCAAAAGGAAAAGAAGAACCTTTTGTTGGCTTGAACTTTTGTTACCCAGGAAGGGGTTAAATTTGTGTAGTGACTTCACTGCAAGACGGAGTGAAATCGCCAACACAGATCCCTGTGCAGAAGGCCAAGAAGACTTGCCTCAGAGGTGGAAACTGACTCTAAGGCAGGGTTCACCTGCAGAGACATGCTCTACAGAAGGGGGCATGATGGGGCAGTCATGCCCTGTGATAGCCTGTTTCTTAAAGCCCCAGCTCCTGGACTCATGTGATTATAGGATGAACTCAGCTTGAATTAAACAACAGCAAGTCTCTAGCCCAGTGGAGGGCAACCTGCAGCCCACAGGCCGCATGTCACCCATCAAGCTATGAGACATTTTGTTGACATTGACCATCTGCAGGCACCGCTCCCTGCACCGCTGCTTCCCAGGGCTCCCATTGGCCAGGAACAGAGAACCGCAGCCACTAGCAGCTGCAGGGGAAGGTGCCTGCGGATGATCAACATCAGCAAAACGTCTCACGGCCCGCCAGCAGATTACTCTGACGGGTCACAGCTACCCACCACTACTCTAACCCCTGTGACTGTGACATAACGCTTGAAAACAGGGCCCCCTGAAGGCTCAAAACCTAGAAGTCAAATAAAAAGGACCTCCTTTTTTGTATTTTTTAATAAAGTCTCATGTTTTTTAAATCACACACATGATTTTCAGGACTGTTTTGACTCCTGATTTGTGAACACTTGGGATTGGCAATAGTGGCTAACAAACTCTTGTGAATGCAATCCTGCTTTGTTCTTGATTATTGTGTTGATCTAAAGGTCCATATGATCACTTTTTTTTAGTAGTAGTGGTATTGTAGTAACACCTTAGTCATGGACTAGGACTCCACTGTGCTAGGGTCTGTACAAACACAGCACACAAAGATAGTCCCTACCCCAAAGAGTGTATAAACAGAGGGTGAAGTTCTGGCCCCCTTGACATTAACAGCGAAAGTCCCACTGATTTCAGTGGGGCTAGGATTTCACGCTGAACCCCACATTCATGACAACATGCTGCTTATGCTTTCGATCCAGTTTTTTTATGGGCTCATAGTCTGGAATTGCTGGGGCTCAGGGGTCATAGAAATGAGTAATGTGTAAATACTTAGGGCAGGGGGGTAATACGTTTCTGCTCAGCCATTACTGCCTTAATGAATAACCAAGATAAAAAACATTTCAATGAGCATATATAGGTGCGCACACACCCCCTTCCCAGGAGGGTCAGTAAAGGGCTGGACAAGGTGAGAGGGGGACGGGGGGAGAGCCATAGAGGGCAGGATAGGGAGGGGACCAGGGCTGTGTGGGTCAGAGGGGCAGCATGGGAAGAGGACAGGGGACCTCATGGCGGTCACGGAAGGCAAGACAGGAAAGGGATGGAAGAACAACATGGGTGTCCACAAAGGGCAGCAGCTGTGCCCTGTAGAATTTTTATCACTAGAGATGCTGTACAAAATTGAGAACCCAGCTTGACTCTCAGATCCCAGAGGCGAGCTTGTAGTGCTGGCAGCTAATGGGGGGGTGAGGGAGGGGAGGAAACCCCTGTAGCATCTGTTTATCTGTAAAATGAGCCCATGTGATCTGGAGACACCAAGGGATGATAAATCAGTACTCCTAAAATGTAGGTTTTTTGCTCTCGGTTTTCAGAGTCCAACTGTGATTTAAGTCCTTCATTTCTGGCATCTCCCCTGCATGTCCGCGTACTTTCCCTTCATCTATTACACATACGGTTTGTTGCAGATCCAGCTTCTCACGGTGTAACACCTTGAAGAGCTGACAGCAGTTTCCGTCAGAAATGCACAGTTTGCATCTCCTCTGACTTCAAATCTGGAAAGAACAGCAAGATGTGGCTTGTAAGCACCCCTCATGGCCCTGCCTCAGTTTCCCTCCGAGGTTCCTGGAAATCAGCCACTCAGCACAAAAGTCTTTAAAACCGTATCACCCTCTTCTTGGGGTCTAATGTATTGAACATAGTCCGGCTCCCAAAGTCAGCCTCCTTTTGCCCACCCCTCTAGGTTCAGGGTTTCCACAGCGCTGCTACCTGGGACGGTGTGGTTCAGGTCGGCCTCTCTAGCCTGCACACACACTTCCCTTTAGATCAGAGTTTCACGGACCTCCTTCCAGGGACCAGATGCTGGCTGAGTGCTTTTTCCAGCAGCTCAGCCTCTGATTCACCCAAAGCCTCACCCTTATCACCTGATTGGGTCACATGACCTCCATTTTCCCCCACCCAGGAGGGTTGACTGCATCACAGGTAGGGCTGAGACCTATGTCCCCTTAAAGGGCCAGATACCCAGCGATTTTGCCAAAGCATTATTCTACGACGCAGGCCCCGATCTTTCACACAGCCCATGGCAAAGCCGGGCATGGAAACCAGACCTCCTGAGTTCCAGTTTTAACCACAGCCCAGCCTGACTCAGCATTCCAGATGAATGAAGAAACTCACAGGTTGCTGAATTTGGTGCCATTTGCCCATTTCCAGTGATGATCGGAGCCCCTCTGGAGACCAATCCACGGATCTGTGGTGCCTTTATATCGCAGCACAAATTCCTTACGGTGATAAAGAAGCAAAGAGGAAGCTCGTTATGTACAATGGCCTTCAGTGACTGCACACAGCATCATTCCACCCCACCCTTGTAGAAGACTAAAGTTCCATCACTCTATCTAGACCCATTCCTGAGCATAACGTGGTTTGGTTTTGTGGGAAATGTCACAATGTCGCAAAGATCCAGCCTTCCTTCAGTCGCTCATTTTATTCAAAAGCGGTGTTGCAAGCTCTTCAGCCATGTCACCAGATGGACAAAAGTAACCCAGCGTACCGTGCTCTCAAACTCTCCAGCAACACGCAAAGGGGACTGTTTCCTGACCCTATCTGGTGCCACATCCGGGACCACCCGAGAGATCTGTGGGTTCGCAGGACTGAACAAGATCTAGGAACTTCACCACACAACACCTGGTGCGACGCCAGCTACCACAAGCACTCAGACCGGTGCAACGGTCCTTAGTACACTGTATGTTTGATTATGATGACGATTCTGAATGTACGTCTACATTTTAGAGCAAGGGAAAATGGAAGTTCCATCTGGTGGGAAATTCTGAATTTTAGTTTTCTCCTGAATCAGGAGAAAAAGTTGAAAGTTTGAAATTTTTTGGGAAAATCTGAATGTTTCATTTCAGCCTCATCAAACTGATAATTTTCCATCAAAAACTCTAAATTGACAAATTCTAGCAAAATATTTCGATGACCCAGCATTTCCCAACTGTTCCGTTTGACAATTTGTGACCTGCTCTAACATATTTCTACAATGCACCATGGATGTGCTTTGGTGCTTTGCAAAAGTAATTAGTCATTAGTGTTGATCCTGAGGAGCTATTTGGATTATAAAATCTTTGCAGCAGAGATTGTCTCTCGCTGTGTGTCTGTGCAGCGCCTTGCATGACGGGGCCATGATCTCTGCGGTAGCCTCTAGATGCTAATAAATAATAACAGAGCTTTTCAGTCAAAAAATAAACCACTTGGGATCAACTTGCAACAGGAAGCCAAAATGCTTTTTGTGGGGAATAAGTGGCAATGACTCCCATGCAGGGATGGAGCTCCTCTTAAGAGCTCTTTGTGGCAGACATTTTTTCTGCTCAGCAGCCCTTGCACTGTTTAGCTACTGCCCACCAAGGAAGGAAGTGGCTGTGTAGATCATTTGCACATGCACATGGGAGAGGAGCCTGGTTTGTTTAAGGGGCTAAGGAAGGATCTGACTGCTCTCTATAAATACATCAGGGGATAAAACACCCCAGAAGGAGAAAAAGCTAGTAAAGCTCAAAGAGAATGTTGGCAGAAGAACAAATAGGTACAAACTGGCCATGAATAAATTCAGGCTGGAAATTAGAAGTTGCTACCCATCAAGGGGGGAGGTTGTGGAACAGCTGACCAATAGCAGAAGGAGGGGGGCAAACACCCTAACTAGTTTGAAGGTGGAGTTTGATAAGTTCATTAACAAATGGGGTTGCCTGCAATAGCAGGTACTGGACTCAGTGACCCTGCCTGTTTTATGTCCCTATAAAGAGAGACAGTTGCGGCCCCAAGAGCTCACAGACAAGACAGACATCAGTGAAGATTATTAACCCCATTTTACAGAGGGGGAACTGAGGCCCCAGAGAGATCAAGATTTTCAAACGTAACCAGTAATTTTTGGGTGCCCATCGTGAGAAGCCTTAAAGGGCTCTGACTTTTAGAGGGCAGGAGCTCAGCAATTTCTCAAAATCAGGCCCCCTGAAATCATCTGGTATTAGGCACCCAAAAAATTACCCTTCACTTTAGAAAATCTTAGCAATAGAATTATAATGGGAACTGCCTTTCAACTTACACTCAGCCATGACGACACAGTTGCTAGTTTTGAATCTAGCTGCTGAAATTTCCATGCTATTTGGCTTCTTTACCACTACAGGGACCAGAAGCTGTTACGAGCTTCAGGGCTGGAACCCTGGAACGAGTCAGTCACTAGCATTCTAAACCCGGAACCCCGGACTGGGACAGTAACAAGCATTCCAAACCTAGAACCCTGGAATGAGTCAGCCACTAGCATTCCAAACCTGGAACGAGTCAGTCACCAGCATTCCAAACCTGGAACCCCGAAATGAGTCAATCACTAGCATTGCAATCCTAGTCTATTGAGATTGCCATAAAGAACAAATCAGTTTCTTCCTTACCAGGTCCTGCCAGGTGTCAATCACAGCCAGGGAGGCATTGAGTCCCGAGCAGTGGCTCTGGCTGTTGTTCCAGTTCCCTTCAGCCTCTGAGAAATAGTAACATTTCCCTCGGTATCCGACCCAGCCGTCCACACACGAGGGGGTGGAACGGTTCATTGGACATGAGGCAGCGTTGAAGAGTGGACGTGACTGCTGGGTTTTAACTCCCATCACTGGAAAAGAGAAAGAAACTGATTCTCTCCTGCCTCACGTCTCTGTGTCACAGGGGCACGAATCAAAAGAAGACCCCCCCAGATTTAGACTCTTCAGTGTCTGGTTGCTGACTGGAGGGCAACTGATAGGAAAGATCAGAAGTGATATCATCTCTGTGCTTGGTTTACCCGTCTTTAAATGGGAGATGATAACTGGAGCCGGCCGGGAAATTTTTAACAAAATGCGTTTTCAATTGGAAAATGCCAATTTGTCAAAACTGAAACTTTTCACCGAAACAGATCGGTTTTGTTGGGAAGGTTTCCTGGGTCCAGGGAGGGATTATGGATCAAAACAAGACACAGAGACGCTCCAGAGTAGCCAATTGGTTAGGGCACTTTCATGGGCTTGCTGGCCTCTTTAAGGAGAGTCTAGGCCTAAGCTACCGGCAAGGAGCTAAATTAAGGGGAATGAACCTATCTAGGCAGTTAATGGAATAACAAGCACGTAGGCCTGATAAAAAGCCATCGAGGGCTCTGCTGAGGGGGAAGAACTCCAGAGACTCCAAGCCAGGATTGGGAAATACAAATCCCAAAGACGAGGGCTGTGCAACCCCTTGAGCCCAAGGGGAGAGACTTTATTTCAAGTTTCTTTGGATGTAATAAAGTAGAACCGCAGCCGGGAAATTTTGCCTCATACCTTTTTGGACTGTGTGGAGTTCTCAAGAGGCCCTGAGAGACAGGAAACCGAGACAAGGTCCCTGCAAGGCCACACCTTACTTCTACGGGCACTGATCTGGGAGGTGGGAAACGCGTGTTCAAGTCTTTGCTGAGAATCAGGCAGACCTGGACGTTGAACCTGGCTCTCTACCCATCAGGTTATTGAGTCGGTCTCTGATTGAGGAGGAGAAAAGTTCTAAACACTCAACATTTCTCTTGGAAATTCAGTTTTGTCTCCAGGCCAGCTCTACTCATGAGGCAAATGGGGATAATAATGCTGCTCTAACCCAGAGGGGTGGGGGGATGCTGTTACGATGGGGGGAAGCTGGGAAGACAGGATGCAGGTTTGTAACAGCCCCATGCAGAGAACAAATACCAAGCTAAGCAAAAGGCTGTTTACTCACCTATCAAAGAAATGAGAAGTGCAGCTTCAACTACAATTCTACTCCAGCGTCTAAGAAATCTGATACATGCAGATTTGCCCTCTGGAAGAGAAAAAGCCATTAGTATCCAAATATCTAACAGAGTTAGCCATGCATCAGACTTGCCCGAAACAAACTCCTTTAGTTTGCAGTTACAGTTGCTGTACAACATCCCCCACCTCTTCTAAGTTAAAGATCTAGACAGGCTTCCACTGGGCGATATTTATTGCTGATCTAATCTTGATAGCCGCCAACCTCTTGCCATCTCCACTGGCTAAAGCAGGGTCTGGTTCATTTCAGACATCTTTCAGGATCCCTTAGTTAAGTGGTTGTCCAACTTTGCTCTGACAGCCCTTGCTGGTTGTCTGCAGAGAGCTGGGTGGTCACATGGCACTGGCTCCTCTTCTTTGTTTCCAGCTACTAAATTACACATGGTTAAGGCACTAGAATGGGACTCGGGACACTGGACACAATTCCCAGCTCTACTACTTAGTCCCTGTGTGTTCTTGGATACATCACGTAACCTTTGTGATTTTGCTCCCCAGCTGTAAAATAGGCAGCTAGAAGTACAAAGAAGGGATCTATTTTCAAAGCAGTGGGCACAAATAGCTGAGACTGAAGCTTACGTGACTACTAACCTGCTGAAAATTAAGCATTAATTTAAGTGTTAGTAGGATTGGGGCCTTCAGACCAAAAACAAAAGAAGAAGATAAGTCTGGCTATTCAGGTGTTCCTGGTGTTTCTGCCTAGGTTAAATTTCAAGGGCTGTTGTTTAGAGTATCTTGGCACCTCTGGCTGGTCCTGCTTCCAGGTGCATTCAGCACCCACAGCTCACACAATGGAAGTTGTGAGTTCTCAGAACCTCTGAAAAATCGGCTATTCAAATCTTCCCAGACACTCAGGGTCTAATCCTTTACAACATGCTTCACTCCCCATGTCCCCAGAAAGAAAGAGGAAGGAATGGCTATCAGATTACCCTTTTCAATCGAGTTGCAATGTTGCACCTTTTCAGAATGAGAATTAGTTTTCTCCATCTTTCCTGGGAAGCGAGCTGTCCGTGTGTCCCAACCAACTCTTTCACTGATATAGAATTACTCCCGATCAGCTGTGACAGTCCTGGCTTCAGGTTCTTTTCTTCCTAAGATTTCTCCACTTGAGTTATAGTTTGCTCTGTTCTTATACCAGAGGATGAAAGAAAACAGACAAGAGTTCACTGGATGAAATTAATTTAAACTTTCAAGACAAATAAATTGAAATACTTTAGGCAGCATGGAATCATAAAGAGCTGGAAGAAACCTCAAGAGGTCATCTAGTCCATCTCCGAATGCTGAGGCAGGAATAAGTAAACCTAGACCATCTCGACAGGTGTTTCTCTAACCCATTCTTAAATACATGGGGATTCCACAACCTCCATTGGTAACCTGTTTCAGTGCTTAACAATCATTAGAATTAGAAAGTTTATCCTAACAGCCAACCTAACTCTCCTTTGGTGCAGATTGTGTCTATTATTTCTTGTCCTGTCTCTGGAAGGCTTGGAGACCAATCGATCACCATCCTCTTTATAATAATCTTTTACGTATTTGAAGACTCTTAGCAAGTCCCCCCTCAGCCTTCTCTTCTCTAGACTAAACAGGCCCAACTCTTTCAACATTTCCTCATACGTCATGTTTTCTAAGCTTCTGATCTTTTTTGTTCCTCTCCTCTGGATTCTCTCCAATCTTTCTGAAAGCGTGGTGCCCAAAACTGGACATAATACTCCAGCTGAGGCCCCACCAGCGCTGAGTAGAGCGGAACAATGACCTCCCGTGTCTTACATATGACCTTCCTGCTAATATACCCCAGAATTGCATGTTGTTAATACATCCCAGCATGGAGTCCATCTGTTGGCTGCACAGCCACAATTAGCTAAAGGAGAATTTGGGGGCTGAGTTTAAAGAAAAATGTTGCTGGTAGAAAAAATCCAATATTTAGTCTTAGTGAGCATTTACTAGCGCTGTTGTAATTGAGGTTGCAAAGCTGTTTCCATTCTAATCACCCTTCCCTGCCAATTTTCAGTCACTCGTAACTTCTGAAATATTCATCACAAGGACTGAAATTTTCCTTTACCCCAAAAATCTGTATTTGGGAAGGAAAAGTGCGTTTTGGGCAGTGGAAGGACAGACATCTGAGTTGTTCTCGAGGTCCAGATCTTCAAAGGTGTTTAGGTGCTTAACTCATATTGATTTCAGTGGGAGCTAGTGAGAGGTTGGAAAGCGGAAGCCCAAGTCAATGGAAGTTAGGGGCCTAACCTGCTTTTGAAAATACCACTAGGTGCCTATCTGCATTTGTAGGTGTCTGAACACCTTTCAAAATTTTTCGCTCACGGTGTTGGTGTCATTTTTGAAAATTTTGCTCTACCTGATGAACCCAAGGGCACACTTGGAGTTTATGGCAGAGTCCAGAATGGAACCCCAGGTCTTTTGGGTCCCAGTCTTAGCCACAAGATTAGTCTTCATCTTATAATACCTGGCTCTTACCTTCAAAAGGTCTCAAAACACTTCGATATCACTACTGCTATTGTACAGAGGAGGAAACTACGGCACTGAGAGAAGTGACTGACTTGTGGTCATCCAGCAGAGCCAGGAAGAGAACCCAGCTCTTGCAAATGCCAGTCTAGCTGGCTGCTCACTAGGCCACGCTGTCCCATCCCTTACAAGCTGAACTCTTTCTCCTCAAATCAGTGTTTTCTCCTTGGGTGCTGTACTAAGCTTACCAGTTTACCAACATTTCCCTATCACCGGGCTGCAATGCTGGAAATCTCCACTACGTGTCAGCATTACATGCAGCTATGGCTCCCTTGTTAACCTTGCTAGCATATATATACCTGCCCCTGGAAATTTCCACTACATGCATCTGAGGAAGTGGGTATTCACCCACGAAAGCTCATGCTCCAAAACGTCTGTTAGTCTATAAGGTGCCACAGGATTCTTTGCTGCTTTTATAGATCCAGACTAACACAGTTACCCCTCTGATACTTGATTGTTAACCAAGAACACACCAGAATGTTCTGGATAGTTACATGAAATTTATAAGGCCGGTCGAATATTTTTCATCAGAACTTTTTCCCTCACAGAAACTGGATTTTTGACTCAACAAAATTACCTGCCTCACCCAAAATCTACAGTCCCCCACCCAAAACTTCCTCTCACCCAGCAACGCTTTGAATGCTGCACCAACTTTCCCACCTCATCACCCACCCTCCTGTGCATTTCTCTCTCAGAACTCTTCTTTTCACCCCATTCCCTGCCTCTCTGGGCCAGACTTCTGCCTTCCCCTCAACCCCCCCTCCCCACTAGTCTCCTAATATCAGAATCATAACTCACCCTGTTTCCTGCAGCATCAACTCTGAACTGCTCAACCCGGAGAGAATTGTGCAACCAATGTTCAGTCTCACGCTGGTAACTGGATGAAACACCCTAACTGGGGGAGGAGTTGACATGAATGTAAACCAGTGAGAAAGCCGTGAGAGAGCATTCAACAACATAACAACCTGCCACCAAATCAGGCCTCTGTTGTAGTGGTAAATGTACCCTCTTGCTCTTTTGGGAGCACAAGGGAAGGAACTTCCAGCCACAGATGCTGGAACTGGAAGAGACTTTCTGAGCTTGTGTCATAAACAGATAAGTAAGAGTTAATAGAACAGAAGTGCTTCATCTCTCTTTTGCCTGTAAAGGGTTAACAAGCTCAGTGAGCCTGACTATCACCTGACCAGAGGAGCAATCAGGGGACAGGATACTTTCAAATCTCGAGGGAGGGAAGTTTTTGTGTGTGCTGTTAGTGTTTGGTTGTTGTTCACTCTGGGGGCTCAGAGGGATCAGACGTGCAACCAGGTTTCTCTCCAATACAGGCTCTTATAAGTTCAGAATAGTGAGTACTAGGTAGATAAAGCGAGTTAGGCTTATGGTTGGTTTCTTTATTTGCAAATGTGTATTTGGTTGGAAGGAGTTCAAATTGGTGTTTTGCTGAAAAGATTTTAATTTGTACTTGTATACTTAGGCTAGGAGGGTATTCCCAGTGTCTATAGCTGAAAGACCCTGTACCTATTCCATTTTTTTAAAATTTACAAAGATAATTTTTACTGTCTTTTCTTTCTTTAATTAAAAGCTTTTCTTGTTTAAGAACCTATTTTTTTTTTATTCTAGTGAGACCCCAGGGGATGGGGTCTGGATTCACCAGGGAATTGGTGGAGAGAAAGGAGGGAAGAGGGAGAGAGAGGCTGATTTCTCTCTGTGCCAGGATTACTTTCTCTCTCAGGAAGAGTCTGGGAGGGGGAAAGAGAAGGAGGGAGGAAGGTGAATTGTCCTCTCTGTTTTGTGATTCAAGGAGTTGAATCACACAGTGATCTTCCAGGGTAACCCAGGGAGGGGAAGCCTGGGAGAGGCAACGGTGGGGGAAAGGGTTTACTTTCCTTGTGTTGAGATCCAGAGGGTCTGGGTCTTGGGGGTCCCCGGGCAAGGTTTTGGGGGGATCAGAGTGTACCAGGCACTGGAATTCCTGGTTGGTGGCAGCGCTACAGGTTCTAAGCTGGTAATTGAGCTTAGAGGAATTCATGCTGGTACCCCATCTTTTGGACGCTAAGGTTCAGAGTGGGGATTGTACCACGACAGCTTGAGAGACATTGGACTAGAAACGCTGATTGAAAACCACAGGAACCAACTACAGCTAGAGGTGGGCAAATAACAGATTTTTTTTTGCTTCGCTGACAATTCTTAAAAAAATCAGAGGAAACATTTATAGATTCCAAGGGCAGAAGGGACCAATGTGATTAGCTACTCTGACTGGCTGTATAACAAAGGCTAGAGAACCTCCACAAAGTAATTCCTTTTGTTTCAGGTCAGTTTGTTTCAATGTTGAACTTTTTTTAAACATTTGATTGATGTTCTTGAAAAAAAAAAATGACAGGGACCAAAAACAAACAAGTTTCAAACCAAACAAATCAAAGTGTGTCCTTTTGAAATGAAACTTCTGATTTGTTTTGGAAATTTTTGTTCTCCACCCGCCCAATTAAAACAATTCAGTGAAATCAACACAAAGTCACAAAATGTTTCAGGGTCACCAAATCTGTATTTTTCAGAGTGGATAAAAATCAATGACTTAAAAAAAATAAAAAAAAAAAATCCAATCCAATTTGGGAATATTTGAATGAAGTTCCTCTACTTGTAGGTAAGACAGGCTTTATATTTAACTATTTTAGTTAAAAACAATTTTTAACAAAAACAAACCTGAATTTTAAAAAACTTGAATGTTTAACTAAATTCAAAAATTCATATGCTTGTTTTGTTAAAATATTATGTTTACTGTTGAAGAAAAAAATCCAGAATACAGAACGTTGTTGTTTTAGTTAAATAAAACAATGTAAATGTTTGTCTGGTGATGTTCTCCTCCTAAAACAGTCTCGCAAGAAAATCCTCCAAATATTAATGATTAACCTGTTGAATTGGAGATAATTCACCTCCCAATGACTTCATAAATATCTGCTTCAATTACCTTTGGTAAATGAAATAACCAAACAATCATTCGTTTTCTGATATAGCTGTAAACTGATCTGAAAAGTTTTCAGAATAAATCACGGTTTAAAAATGTATAGTGTGTACCTTCTAAAAATGAAGCCTACGTCTATCTCTGAGTTGTGAAGAATATTAAGGTTATAACAACCAACAAGAACGCACTTTTATGTAGAAATCCATAATTAAATCGAGTCTTCCTGACCAGTGATTTAAATCAATTTGATTTAAAGCAAATCCACCTTGGTATTATTCAATGAAAAAACCTGACCCTTAAAAGCACAGCGTTGTAGTTATTAGCTTATTTCACCCTGCGTGAGAAAACAAGCTGCACCAGTAAAAGCACTGTTTGGTTCACAGAACTGCATCTATGCACCCTGAACTGACAGCTATGCGGGCAAAAGTCTGTACTGTAAACGCGACTCTTGTCTACACAGAAAATTTTTCCCTGTTATATCAGTACAGTTAAACTGATACAGATACAATTTTTGTTGTGGATACTCTTATTCCAGAATAAGGCCTGGTGTACTCTTCAAAGGCACCGACTTTCTGCTTTCCCGATGGGTGCCCCGAGGCCTTGCCCCCACTCTGCCCTTCCCCTAAGGCCCCACCATCGCTCTGCCTCTTTCCTCCTCTGCCCCTCCCCTGAGACCTCACCTCTCCCTGCCCCCTCCCCGAGTGTGCCCTGCCTAGGGATGTAACTAGTGTCTTCAAAAAGTAAATGTTTAAAATATTAAAATTGTTCCGGTTAAACATTTAACCATTAGGCTCCTCTGCTGCCCCGTGATCCCAGGATCCTGGCTGCTGTGCTGCGTGCCTGGGGCTCTGCTGCTGCCCTCCGCCCAGGGTCCCAGTTGCTGGCTCAGCGCCCAAGGTCCCAGCTGCCGACCCCACGCCCAGGGATCTGCTGTCGCTCCATGCCTGGGTATTCCGCTCACTGCTGGTCCCATGCTGGGGACTCCATTGCTGGCCCTGCACCCAGGGTCCTGTCTGCCACCCTGTGCAGAGCCCCGGGGGCAAGGCCAGCAGCCTGGGGCCCGGAGGTGTGGCTGGCAACTGGGACCCCAGGGGCGGGGCAGCAGCTGGGATCTGTGGCCGACAGCTGGTACCGTGGGGGCAGGGCCACCAGCAGCTGGGATCCTGGTGTTGGGGGCAGGGCCGGCTTCAGGGGTTTTGCAGCCCCAAGCAGCCGGAAAAAAAAAAAGCCACGATTGCGATCTGTGGCAATTCAGCGGGAGGTCCTTTGCTCCGAACGGGAGCGAGGGACCCTCGGCCAAATTGCCACCAAATACCTGGATGTGCTGCCCCTCTCCCGAGAGGCCGCCCCAAGCAGCTGCTTGCTAAGCTGGTGCCTGGAGCCGGCCCTGGTTGGGGGAGCAGAAGCCTGGATCCATCATCCATGGCACAGGGCTGGCAGCGGAATCCCGCAGTGGAGTTTAAATGTTAGCCGGAATACCTTACCGATAAAAATGATGCTTACTGGTTAACTGGCTGACTTTTACATCCCTAGCCCCTCCCTCACTCCCCCCCATCCCCGAGTGCCTCCTGGCTCCTGTCCGCTGCTGAACAGCTGATCAGTGGGTGGCTGTTGAGCACCCATTATTTTTTTCCCATGGGTGGGAGCACCCCCCAAGTCAGTGCCTGTGATACCCTTAAAACATAGGGTACATCTACACTACAGCGGCTACAGAAACACAGCTATGGCACTGCAGCTGTACCTCGGTACTGTAGAGGCTTCCTATGACACAAGGAGTTTTTCCATCAATGTAGGTAGCCCCTCCGCCAAGGAGTAGCTAGATTGACAAGAGAACTCTACACCGACCTTGCTGAGTCTCCAGGGGGGCTCGATCAACCTAACTGCATCAGAACAGGGTGTGACATTTTATACATTCCTGTGCAATGTGACTAGGTCGGCCTAATTTTTATGTGTAGAGCAGGGCCAGGGCACCTCTATGCCTTGCGCTGCTTGTGACGCTTAGAAAAGAAACGATTCCTGTTTACAAAAATGTAACATGTCACCACTGTTGCACAACTGTGATCAGTCTTATACAAAGTACGCCATGTAATGTATACATCTAGGCTGGGGTCCCCACCTTCGGGTGCTGGCGTCACTGCAGCATGCAACCGTGAAACCGCAGCCTAAATAGCATTTCCGTGGAGCCGTTTGGTGCGAGAGGTCGCTAGTTACATATCACTTCTGGAAGGCTTTGCAATACCAGTGATGCCAAGGGATGAAAACCTGGACAGAATGTTGTAACCAAAGCCTGTGTCCTAACATGTTACCTACCTGTCTGCCATGCAAACCCAAGAGTTGCAGAAGTCGCTTTGTTTGTTTAGATCAATTCCCAGAGAGATTTGTTGGCCGCGCCCTCACTGTCACACAAGTCCATGAAAGGAAGAGCCCGTTGAATCCTACAGTCGAGCGGAGAGAATGGATTTATTTTTTGTTGTTTTGTTTAGGGATTGCCCCCTCTGATGTCCCTTCACGTCATGTTCCAGCGGGATGGCTGCCTTCTCGTTCCCTCTGTTCTAGCTCATCTACTCTGTCTCCTTCCTTCTGTTACAGACCAGGGCACAGGCAATCATGGCTAGTGGTCAGGGCTGGAGTCAGAGCCAAGGGTCAGAGCTAGATTCAGGAACCAAACAAGGGAACAGGGCTGAAGCGTATGGGAGCAGGACTGCAACAAAGCAGGAGCGGGACTGGGACCAATGCAGACACGGGAGGGATCACAGATATAGGCTTAAATATTGAGCAGGTCCTGGTCTGGTGCTGCACAGCTGGGCTTATCTCTGTTCAGTTCTCTAGTGCTTAGAGCAGGGGTTCTCACAAGAAACTTTTTGGTGGCCTCAGTGTGTGACCACTAACTCTTGCCGCTGGCTGCTCTGACAATTTTTCCTAAAATACTTCATTAAGAAAACCAAATAAATATGCACACGTACATGTCCAAATCATTGTAATTTATTTATGTAGGGTTTTTTTTGCAGACTCAGTAATAAAAATAATGTACAGTCGTCTCTATTCTTTGCTGGACCTAAAGAGAATAGAAACACGAGGTGCTTTGTTCATTCTTGTCTTTTTTCTTATTGTTTCTTTTGCTTTTTTTGGTTGTTTTTTTAAAAGACTTGCTAGCTGGTAAGTCTGTTGTGAAAAGTGATACTAACAAATATCACTTTTCACCGCACACTTACTCGGTCCCGGCAAGCCCAGAGACAAATGAAGCCCTGGATAGGGAATTGGTTATGGAGGCAGTGGGGCAATGGGGGAGGCAACAGGGGTTGGGGTGATTGAGGAGGGTGAACTCAGGGCCAGAGCCCATCACCTCACAGCCAGGGAATGGAGCCCAAAGCCCCATGCCCAAGGACGGGGCCCGGAGATGGAGTCCAAAGCCTTACGGGTGGAGCCTGCCACCCGCCACCCCAGGGCTGAAGCCCAACCCCACCACCCCATGGAAGGTGGGGAACACACACCGGCTGTCTGCTCCTCCAGATTTTCTCTCTTCAGAGGCGGCCAGGGCCCAACCACTGCTGGTAGCTCCAGGGGAGGGGCTGCTGCTTTACTCCACCCCGCCCATAACCACCCAGGAGGCTGTGGCTGCAAGAACAGCCCACAGTGGCCGCATTTGAGAAACAGTGGCTTAGAGAATTACCCTAGATTCTTCAACACAATTTTTTTTCTCTCCACACTGGAAAGAAAAAACCAGCACGTTACACTACCACGTTTAAAAGTTATTTTTGCAGTGTGTGGAGAAGGACTGTCATGTTGACTTTATACGCTTTGCAGTCTTGCATTGAAGCTACATCCGCCTGTCTCTGTCCAGTCTCTATACAGCCAATAGAATCCATTACAGGATTCTTGTAGCCAGTGGCAGAAGCCAGGCACCACTGGCCTGTAAAAGCAAGAGGTCAGACTAAAAACCAATCAATATCAGCACCCAAAAGCATGGACATCCTCATGGAAGAATATCACTTGTAATGGCCGGATAATGCAATCGCTCACTATCACTCCTTACAACAACTATCCTAACCCAGACTAGAACATACACCCACAGGCCCTCCAGCTGTTAAATTGCACTGCAGCTACAGTATAATTAGCAGAGGTATTATTTTCAGAAGTTGGCAGCATGACAAGCGGGGAAACTTTGTGGTTTTGTTTGACTGGTGTCAAATAAGCAACAGAATGATTGTGGTTTTAGAGATCCCTGGATGACGCCTCATTCTTTACCAGTCTTGCAAAGAGCAGAGTTAAAAAAAAAAAAAGGGGGGGGGATTTTGGGAACAGTCCCCTATTGTGAAATTTTTCTCAGTCAAAAAAACTTGTTTGGTTTGTCATCTGAACATAAGATCAGCCTTTCTACAACTGACACCCCAATCCTACAAGGAGTTCTTTGTGGGCGGAATCCCACACCACACAGAAGCTTGCTCCTTTCAGAGGGGAGCTCTGCAGGCTTAAGGGTCTGCTGCAGCACTGCAGGATCGGAACTTAGAAAGTAAAAACAGAACACCCACATAAGCTTCAAGGAGGCAAATGACCTCAGCGGATAAATGTCGTAATCATACAAGAGTTTAGAAATAAACCAAATCCAAACTCTACGCTAATCCTTTTGCCAGACAGAATACATTCCTTTTCATTTGGCATGAGGGGCCTGGAGGACTCAGCTGCATTTCAAGCCATTTATCAAATCACAGCGGCATCCCACCCAACATCCTTTTTTCCTTCAGTTTGTTGATTTAAGAGCTTGTCTGTGTGTGTGAGAAAGAGAGAGGGCAACAGCGAGATTTTGTTTGACTGAACCCACACGTAGCGGTTTTACTAACACCGCGTGTTTAAAGGAATCCACACTTTGGGGTTTTACTAACACCGCGTGTTTAAAGGAATCCACACTTTGGGGTTTACTTACTAACACCACATGTTTAGAAAACATGAAAAAGAACATTTGTCCTTCAGTTCATTTGGAACCACAAACTCCTCCTTCTCCCCCTGCTTCTCATTCCTCATTCTGGAGTTTCCTTTCTGCCCTGCCCAGCACAGAATTCTCATAGACTCATAGACTCTAGAACTGGAAGGGACCTCGAGAGGTCATCGAGTCCAGTCCCCTGCCCTCATGGCAGGACCAAATACTGTCTAGACCATCCGTAATAGACATTTATCTAACCTACTCTTAAATATCTCCAGAGATGGAGATTCCACAACTTCCCTAGGCAATCTATTCCAGTGTTTAACTACCCTGACAGTTAGGAACTTTTTCCTAATGTCCAACCTAAATCTCCCTTGCTGCAGTTTAAGCCCATTGCTTCTTGTTCTGTCATTGGAGGCTAAGGTGAACAAGTTTTCTCCCTCCTCCTGATGACACCCTTTTAGATACCTGAAAACTGCTATCATGTCCCCTCTCAGTCTTCTCTTTTCCAAACTGAACAAACCCAATTCCTTCAGCCTTCCTTCATAGGTCATGTTCTCAAGACCTTTCATCATTCTTGTTGCTCTTCTCTGGACCTTCTCCAATTTCTCCACATCTTTCTTGAAATGCGGTGCCCAGAACTGGACACAATACTCCAGTTGAGGCCTAACCAGCGCAGAGTAAAGCGGAAGAATGACTTCTCGTGTCTTGTTTACAACACACCTGTTAATGCATCCCAGAATCATGTTTGCTTTTTTTGCAACAGTATCACACTGTTGACTCATATTAAGCCTGTGGTCTACTATGACCCCTAGATCTCTTTCTGCCATACTCCTTCCTAGACAGTCTCTTCCCATTCTGTATGTGTGAAACTGATTGTTCCTTCCTAGGTGGAGCACTTTGCATTTATCTTTATTGAACTTCATCCTGTTTACCTCAGACCATTTCTCCAATTTGTCCAGATCATTTTGAATTTTGACCCTGTCCTCCAAAGCAGTTGCAATCCCTCCCAGTTTGGTATCGTCCGCAAACTTAATAAGCGTACTTTCTATGCCAACATCTAAATGGTTGATGAAGATATTGAACAGAACCGGTCCCAAAACAGACCCCTGCGGACCCCCACTTGTTATACCTTTCCAGCAGGATTGGGAGCCATTAACAACTACTCTCTGAGTACGGTTATCCAGCCAGTTATGCACCCACCTTATAGTAGCCCCATCTAAATTGTACTTTCCTAGTTTATCTATAAGAATATCATGCGAGACCGTATCAAATGCCTTACTAAAGTCTAGGTATATCACATCCACCGCTTCTCCCTTATCCACAAGGCTCGTTATCCTATCAAAGAATGCTATCAGATTAGTTTGACATGATTTGTTCTTTACAAATCCATGCTGGCTATTCCCTATCACCTTACCACCTTCCAAGTGTTTGCAGATGATTTCTTTGATTACCTGCTCCATTATCTTCCCTGGCACAGAAGTTAAACTAACTGGTCTGTAGTTTCCTGGGTTGTTTTTATTTCCCTTTTTATAGATGGGCACTATGGGTATGCTGCTCCTGTCTGGATTCCCTTTGTCCCAGCCAACGATGGGGAGGTGGCTGGGGGTTGGGAGGAGTCCTTTGCTGGAGGGTCCTGAGCAAGTAGAACCTGGCCTTTGAGGAAAGATTAAGAAAACTAGACACGTTTAGTCTTGAGAAAAGAAGATGGAGCGGTGCCTGATAACAGTTTGCAAATATGTTAAAGGTTGTTACAAAAAGGACGGTGATCAACTGTTTTCCATGCCCACTGAAGGGAGGATAAGAAGGAATTGGTTTACTCTGCAGCAAGGGAAATTTACACTGGATTCTAAAAGCAATTTTCTAACTCTAGGGGGAGTTGAGCCCTGCAACAAGTTACCAAGGGAGGTTGTAGAATCCCTGTCACTGGAGGTTTTTAAGAACAGGTTGGACGAACATCTGTCAGGGATGGTCTAAGTTTGCCTGGTCCTGCCTCAGGCTGGGGGAATGGACTAGGTGATGTCTCAAGGTCACGTTCAGCCCTACATTTCTATGTCACACTACGGCCTTGTCTTCACCAGGAAAAAAAGGGTTTACACCACCATGTTGGCTAACATAACATATGAGTGTGGACAAGACAGTTGTCACATGCATTAATTGGTCACGCCTTTTCTCGGGCTGTTAATGTGTGTGAAAACCACAAACTGCCCACGTAGAATTTTACGATGTTAGCGAACATAATTAAAAAAAAATCATGTTGTTTCATGCTCTTTACAAACTAGAAGCTGGTTATCAAATGAGCCGCTTTGACTTCCTATGTTAGTCACTTGTGAATCAGCTGATTGGAAGTGGTTTGTCTTTTTTTTGTGGTGTAAACAAAGTATTGAAATGACTGTGCTGTCTTCTAAGGGAGAAATATTGAGCATTTACAACATAGGCGCCCACTTACCCTCTAGCCACAGGGTGCTCGACCCTCCCACTCCACCTCAGGCCCTGCTACCACTCTACCCCTTCTACTAAGCTCCTGTCCCCACTCTGCCTCTTCCCACCTCTCCCTCCCTTCCAGAGCCTCCTGAATGCTGCAAAACAGCTGTTTGCGGTCGACAGGAGGAGGGATGGTGGGCAAAAGGCACTGGGAGAAGCTTGACTGCTGGTGGGTGCTGAGCACCCGCTAATTTTTCTCCATGGGTTCTCCAGTCCTGGAGCACCCACAGAGCGGGTGCATATGGTTTACAACAAAGGGCATGTCACAAGCGCCAATGGACTCAAATGGGTATCTTAATGGTGCATTTCTTGGTTTTCACAAGTCGGAGTTCTGCGGAACTTGATGGTCTGGGAAGGCAGCCGATAGCTTCAGCTCTGCACTAACTAAAATGTTTTTGAACTTTAATAGCCACTAAGTACTTGTAAATTGCATAGCACAAGGGAGACCCTGAGTTCAGTTGGAGCATCTGAGGTACGACCCTCAGCAGATCAGAAGTGACTACAGGGCTCTGGGAGTAAGAGTGAGGGAGATGGGAGTGCAGGTGGGGCTCTCTTCAGTCCTTCCAGTCAAGGGTAGGGCCTCGGCGGAGACAAATGAATCCTGGAGGTGAATGTCTGGCTGCGAGGATGGTGTCGACAAGTGGGCTTTGACTTCCTTGACCACAGGATGCTGTTCCAGGAAGGACTGCTAAGCAGAGATGGAGTCTACCTATCAAGGAAAGGGAAGCACCTATTTGACTACAGACTTGCTAACCTAGTGAGGAGGGCTTTCAACTAGGTTTGACGGGGGCAGGTGACCAAAGCTCACAGATAAGTCAAAAACATGGAGACCTGAGAGAAGGGTCGGAATCTGGCAGGGGAGAGCATGGGCTGTTATAGCAGAACTAAAGGGGAGGGGAATCAAAGCAGTATCTTAGCTGTCTGTATACTAATGCAAGAAGTATGGGGAATAAGCAGGAAGAACTCAAAATGCTAGTAAATAAACATAACTATGTCATAGCTGGCATCATGGAGACCTGGTGGGATAATACGCATGACTAGAATATTGGTATAGAAGGATACAGCTTTCTCAGGAAGGACAGGCAGGGGAAAAGGGTGTTGTCTTATATATTAAAAATGTATACACTTGGACTGAGGTTGAGATAGAAATAAGACAGACTTGTTGAAAGTGTCTGGGTAAGGATAAAAGGGGTAAAAACCGTGATGTCATGGTAGGGGATCTACTACAGATCACCAAACCAGGAAGAAGAGGCGGAAGAAGCTTTTTTAAACAACTAACAAAATCATCCAACACACAGGACTTGGTGGTGATGAGGGGCTTCAACTAGCCAGACATCAGTGGGAAAAATAACACAGCAGGGCACAGATTATCCAACAAGTTCTTGGAATGCATTGGAGACAATTTTTTATTTCAGAAGGTGGAGAAAACTACTAGGGGGGAGGCTGTTCTAGATTTGATTTTGACAAACAGGGAGGAACTGGCTGAGAATTTGAAAGTGGAAGGCAACCTGAGTGACAGTGATCATGAAATGGTCGAGTTCATAATTCTGAGGAACGGCAGGAGGGAGAACAGCACAATAAAGACAATGGATTTCAAGAGGGCAGACTTTAGCAAACTCAGAGAGTTGTTAGGTAAAATCCTATAGGAAGCAAATCTAAGGGGAAAAACAATTGAAGACAGCTGGCAATTTTTCAAAGAGATATTAAGGACACAAGTGCAAACTATCCCACTGCATAGGAAAAATAGGAAGTCTGGCAAGAGACCACCCTGGCTTAACCAGGAGATCTTCAATGATCTAAAACTCAAAAAAAGAGTCCTACAAAAAGTGGAAACTGAGTCAAATTAAGAAGGATGAATATAAACAAATAACACAAATCTGTAGGGACAAAATTAGAAAAGCCGAGGCACAAAACAAGATCAAACCAGCTAGGGACATAAAAGGAAACAAGAAAACATTCTACAAATGCATTAGAAGCAAGAGGAAGACCAAGGACAGAGTAGGCCTGTTACTCAATGAGGGAGGCAAGACAATAACAGAAAATGTGGAAATGGCAGAGCTGCTTAATGACCTCTTTGTTGCAGTTGTCACCAAGAAGGTTGGTGGTGACTGGACATCTAACATAGTAAATGCCAGTGAAAATTAGGCAGGATCAGAGTCTAAATAGGGAAAGAACAAGTCAAAAATTACTTAGACAAGTTAGATGTCTTCAAATCACCAGGGCCTGATGAAATGCATCCTAGAATATTCAAGGAGCTGACTGAGGAGATATCTGAGCCATTAGCGATTGTCTTTGAAAAGTCATGGAATACAGGAGACATTCCAGAAGACTGGAAAAGGGCAAATCTAGTGCCCATCTATAAAAAGGGAAATAAGGACAACCTGGGGAATTATAGACCTGTCAGCTTAAACCTGGAAAGATAATGGAGCAAATAATTAAGCAATCAATTTGCAAACACCTGGAAGATAATAAGGTAAGACATAACAGTCAGCATGGATTGGTCAAGAACAAATAGTGTCAAACAACCTGGTAGCTTTCTTTGACAGGGTAACAAGCCTTGTGGATAGGGAGGAAGCAGTAGATGTGGTATATCTTGACTTTAGTAAGCTTTTGATACTGTCTTGCATGACTTTCTCATAAACAAACTAGGGAAATACAGCCTAGATGGAGCTACTATAAGGTGGGTGTATAAGTGGTTGGAAAATCATGCCCAGCGAGTAGTTATCAGTGGTTCACAATCATGCTGGAGGGGCATAACGAGTGGGGTCCTGCAGGGATCAGTTCTGTTCAGTATCTTCATCAATGATTTAGATAATGGCATAGAGACTACACTTATAAAGTGGAGGGGTTGTAAGTGCTTGAGGATAAAATTAAAATTCAAAATGATCTGAACAAACTGGAGAAACAGTCTGAAGTAAAGAGGATGAAATTCAATAAGGACAAATGCAAAGTACTCCACTTAGGAAGGAACAATCAGTTGCACACATACAAAATGGGAAAGGATTATCTAGGAAGGAGTACTGTGGAAAGGGATCTGGGGGCCATAGTGGATCACAAGCTAAATATGAGTCAACAGTGTAAAAAAAAAAAGCAAACATCCTTCTGGGATGTATTAGCAGGAGTACTATAAGCAAGACACGAGAAGTAATTCTTCCGCTCTACTCCACATTGATTAGGCCTCAACTGGAGTTTTGTGTCCAGTTCTGGGCACCACATTTCAGGAAAGATGTGGACAAACTGGAGAAAGTCCAGAGAAGAGCAACAAAAACGATTAAAGGTCTAGAAAACATGACCTATGAGGGAAGATTGAAAAAATTGGGTTTGTTTAGTGTGGAGAAGAGAAGACTGAGAGGGAACATGACAACTGTTGTTAAGTACATAAAAGGTTGTTAAAGGAGGAGGGAGAAAAATTGTTCTTCTTAACCTCTGATAGGACAAGAAGAAATGGGCTAAAATTGCAGCAAGGGAGGTTTAGGTTGGACATCAGGGAAAACTTCCTGTCAGAGTGGTTAAGTACGGAATAAATTTCCTAGGGAGGTCGGGGAATCTCCATCATTGGGGATTTTTAAGAGCAGATTGGACAAACACTTGTCAGGGATGGTCTAGATAATACTTCGTCCTGTCTCGAGTGTGGGAGACTGGACTAGACAACCTTTCGAGGTTCCTTCCAGTTTTACGATTCTATCTCTGTGTGCCATCATTATATAAACAGTAAATCTTCATTCATGACCCAGCACAGCTGTGTTAAAGCAGCGGTTCTCAACCCATGGTATGTGTACCCCTCGGGGTAGGCAGAGGCCTTCCAGGGGGTACATCAATTCATCTATTTGCCTAGTTTTACAACAGGCTGCATAAAAACACTAGAGAAGTCAGTACAAACTAAAATGTCATACAGACAATGATTTGTTTATATTGCTCTATAGGCTATACACTGAAATGCACACTTCCAAATGATTTATTTTTATAATTACCGGGTAAAAATGAGAAAGGCAGCAATTTTTTCAGTAACAGTGGCTGTATCACTTCAGCATTTTTATATCTTGTAAGCAAGCCGTTTTTAAGTCAGGTGAAACGTGGGGGTAACACAAGCAAATCAAGACTCTTGAAAGGGGGTACGGCAGTCTGGAAAGGTTGAGAACCGCTGTGTTAAAGAATAACCTCCCTTGGCCCCTCCGCCCTGAACCAAACCCTGCTCTGTTCACTTGGCGAGACACAGTCAAACTGTTAAAAACAAGTTTTGTGGTTTTAGGGTGAATCACTCGCCGGAAACAAGGACAACAAACACCAGCCAAGGTTTGAAAGGGAGAAGCGGCAGCACGAGATTGGGTCAGTTCGAGCAGATGGGAGCCAGGTGGGGCATGCGAGCCCCACATAACTGGCCCGGCCTGGGGGCAGTTTCAGTTACTTTCAACCTCCTGAAGCGGAGCCATCCCTGGATCCACGATGGGAGGGGAGGGCCTCCCACAGACCCTCCCCCCCCAAGTCTGGCTCTGACTTGGGAGGTGAGAGGGGGAGCTGTGGGAGGTGCATCCTGATGGGGGGGTGACTTCTAGGCCCCCTCGCCTGGATCCTGGGGTGGGGGCGGGAAGTAGGGACGCTGAACTGGGGGGGACACCTGCTAACTGGGGCACACATGGGGGCGGCATGAGCCTGAGTGGGGTGGGGCTCTATGGGGCTCACGCAGCTGGGGGGTGTGACAACGGGGTTGGTGGAGCGGCTCCTCCGACAACACGGGATCCGGGGTGGGGGGTGCTCAGCCCAAAGCACCGCTATTCTCACCTCTAAAAAATGGTGGGGGGGACCGTATATAAAAGAAATGCCTCTGCCCTCTTAGTACAGCAAGCTGGAGGGGAGATGCTGCTCGCCTTTCACGGAACCACCACGGCGCATGCACGGGAGACAGGGCTTGGGTGGGAGGGAGGCGTGTCTTCCCCCCGCCCCTTCGAATCAGCTGGGGGAGTCCCATAAAGGGGGGTGTCAACGGGGGACGCTGAAGAGGAGGAGATTAACGGGGAATTCCTGAGGGAAGAGGCTGCTAGTGGGGTCAATGGAGGAATCCCAGATGGAAGGGGTTAATGGGGGGAGTGCTGCTAATAGGCGCCAATGGAGGAATCCTAAGGTAGAGGGTCAATGGGGGGCTGCTAATGGGGGAGTCTAAGTGGGGGGTGCTGCTAATAGGCCTCAGTGGAGGAGTCCCCAAACCACTGTGTTAACAGAGGCAGTCTTCTGTCGATGTAGCGTCTATGCCGGGTGTTATGTTGGTGTAGCTCTGTTGCTCTGGGATATCTGGGGTTTCCCCCCCCCCTCACTTCTTATCAACATAGCTATGCCAATACCACATTCAAGTGTAGACCCAGGCCTGGTCCCTGTTACAGAGTTAGGTCAGAGGTGAAAGTAAGTCAGTACAGCGTACCAGCAAGAGGCAGTATGTCGTGCCAGACCTGACCGGCAGGTGATTTAAAGGGTCTGGCGCTCCCTGCAGCGGCCAGAGCACCGGGCTCTTTAAATCGACTCCTGACCCCTGCTGCCAGAGCCCTGGGGTGGCAGCGGCAGGGCTCCAGCAGTGGGACCTGGGCAGCACTCTAAAAGGCCTAGGGCTCTGCTGTGGCAGGGAGCCCCGGGCCCTTTAAATTGCCCCAGGGCTCCCAGCTACCTCTGCAGCTGGGAGCTCCTGCGGTGATTTAAAGGGCCCAGGGAATTTCAAGGCTACGCCTCTCCCGGTTCAGGCCATGCCCCTTGCTCAGGACTCTGGAGTACCGGTAAGTCCTTTCAGTTACTTTCACCCCTGGCTTAATTACAGCGCTCAAGGCTGTGAAAAATGTCACACCCTGTGCAATATCGTTAAGCCAACCTAAGCACACTAGGTGGAGGGAAGAATTCTTCTGTCGACCCAGCTACCACCTCTGGGAGAGGTGAATTTACTACACAGACAGAAGAGCCCCTTCCATCGCTGTAGGAAGTGTCTATGCTACAGTGCTACAGCAGCACATCTGTAGAGTTTCAACTGTAGACAGACCCCAAGGCTTAGATTGCAAACTCTTTGCGGCAGGAGCTGTCTTTTTTTCTTCTGTGTTTGTACAGCACCTAGCACAGAGGGATCCTGGTCAATGATAATACAAGGAGACAACAGCTTGGGAGAGTCTCCCTGTTGGTTGAAATTGACGTGGTCCTGCAGCACATTTTGATTTTTGTCAAATCAATTTTATCTGATGGAAAATTCTTCCGTTGGAAAGTTTTCAACCCGCTCTGATTACTTGTATAACAATAGCTTAAGAACTAAATCATGGACCAGCCATCAAATAAACCAGAGCCTTCTGCTGGCAGCTGTTTGACTTTAAAGCACAATGGGTTTAACTGACTTGTAATCATTGATATTCTGCAATGCTGAATGTGGACAAGGCCTTTCCCTGGTAAAATAGTGGTGTAAATTGCTTACTGCACTAATGTAGCAGGCTTCTTAGGGGTCTGCAAGTATAGCTACACTAGTGCAATTGCCTCTAATGTAGACAGGACTGTATTCTGGAGGTGACAGCTGTGACACCATTTCACTGTCTTAGCTCTAATCGTGGTAGGTGGCAGGCAGCTGGGGTGCTGTCAAAACAATGTGAGAGGGAAAGCGCTGGGTTACATGCAAGACATGAACTCCCCAACCTACTGTTAAAGTAGCATCCAGAGCCAGGCTCAACCAGGCCTGTCTGGGGCTCGAACCCTCCAGAGCCCCTAGCCCCTCCTCTGGCTGTGCGGCTGAGAACCCCAGGCTGGGAGGAGCCCGAGGCTGATGGGGTTTCACATACACTCTGCCTCGCCTCATCATATGCTCTGCCCCAGTGAAACGCCCCCACTGAAATCAGCACCCTTAGGTCTCTGTCCGGAAAATGCTGATTACACCCTGATCCAGGCCAGATTTGAACAAAGTAAATGATTTTCTACTTCCTTCAAATTCCCTCTGCAGTTTCTTGTGCATGTAGGCCGTTAACAGTTTATGATAAGATTTTATTTTCCCCCCTGTAGCTATGTGCCATTAACCAGCTGCCCCAGGAGTGCCTGCATTCAGTGACTGGCTGAAGAAATCCTTGTCCATAGTGTGCAGCAATGTTTCGAAGATATTTTTAGATTGAAGGTGCCAATGCAATGTAAGACTTGCCCCTGCTGTTTGTTTTGAGCACCGGGTGGCAATGAATGACAAAAACCCAAATGTCCTGACTCTTAAATCTTGGATTTCAGGTCTTCAAATGACTACGGTTCCTCTTCTACACACAGCATCAGCCTGAGAGAGAGTTGAGCAGAGCCCAGTGTTCATAGACCATGTGTCTCACTCAGAGAAGAAAGCCTGAGAATTCTGCTGAGGACCCTCTTAATAACAATGGGGATCAAAAGAGGGCAGGACAACCAGGTAACCAGAGCCTCACTGCTCAGATACAGGGTGGTGGTAGAGACAAATGTAAGACCCATCTACACTGGAAGAACAGCCATGTTTAGACACAGCTCTGAAACGTGGTCATGGCTCTTCTGTGTTATAACAAAATTCTTCTTGACAAGTGGACAGGACAAACATGTTTTAGCCTAGGTGTCTGGCAGGATTAGAAGAGGGTTTATGGCATGGTTAACCTGCCTTTTTCCCCCCTCTGTCCACACTAACCATAACACAGGAGAGCCATAACCTTGTTTAAATACTGAGGTTGCCTTTTCAAAGGAGGATGCAGCATTTGCAAGTGCAGTCAGGTGTGTCTGATCACTCCCAAACCCTCTCCTATTTGTTGTTACCTCATTTTGTACCTGCAACTCTATGCACAGCTGTGGGAACGTTGTGGGTTATTAAGTAGGTTCACGTACATTTCTGGGCTGGAGCATATATTGCACCTGCACTTGATGATTTGGCCCTTGAGCCCCCTCCTTTCCCTCTTTACGGCCAAAGACGGAAGTGGGTGTGATTAATGCATCCAAGGCATTGCGAGCCCAGTATTCTGCATTTGCACATACAAAAGAGGAATTTGGTTCGCATAGGGGATGTCTCTACTGCATAGTGTACCCGGGTCTGTGTACTTGGGCGTGCAAGCCTGTGCTTTCCAACTCACCTGTGAGCATCCGTATTGCACACCTCATACCTGCCCTATGTCCTGGCAGCTGCATCCATACTGGGGATGCACCGAAGCCTGTCATACAAGGTGGCTTCTTGGGGCATGTCCCAGGGTTCTTAGTGCCTGGCTAGCTAGAGCAGTTCTAGGGCTTGGTTCGTGGTGTATTATGGGAGAACGTCTCTGTCCGTCCTGCGACACGCTGGTCGATAGGCATCTTCTTTGCTTTTTTAACAAACGAGGTGGAGCTGTGTTTCAAACCAAGTCATCCGTGTGAAAATGAAGGGTTAAACGCAGGGCAACTGTATTTGAGCCAGCAGGTTGCTTCCAGCTCATGGGAGACAAGCGGGAAGATGGGAGACAGAAGGACAGGAACACGCAGACCCTGGGAATTGTGGGATAGCTTTGTCTGAACACAAGTTAGGCCACGGGAACTTTGACTACATCAGCAGCAAAGTTGGCAGGGTTGGGTGCATGTGACAGTGGAACACAGGTTCGTAGCCACACCACTGGGTGAGCCAGCCAGCCCCTGTTCTGAGGTGTGTGTCTTTCG
Organism: Gopherus evgoodei; assembly: GCF_007399415.2. Classification (NCBI taxonomy): domain Eukaryota; kingdom Metazoa; phylum Chordata; order Testudines; family Testudinidae; genus Gopherus; species Gopherus evgoodei. The sequence goes on along the minus strand of NW_022059994.1, from coordinate 5,578,896 downwards.
CTTACAGGAATCTTAGGTCTGGCTTACAGCACTAGTCTCTTTAGAAAATGTTTGGACAAATGGTGATATTTTTAAACTGCAACCTCCCTTGAATGCATGGCTGTTTATAGAGCAACTTAGGTGCCTTGTATCAGAGGGGTAGCCGTGTTAGTCTGGATCTGTAAAAGCAGCAAAGAATCCTGTGGCACCTTATAGACTAACAGACGTTTTGGAGCATGAGCTTTCGTGGGTGAATACCCACTTCGTCAGATGCCTTGTATAGCATAGGCCAGAGGACTTCCCTGAAACAATGTCAAGAGCAGATCTGTTAGAAAAACGTCCAGTCTTGTGTTAAAAATGGCCATTGATGGAGAAACCACCATGACCCTTGGTAAATTGTTCCAATGGTTAATTACTCTCCCTAGTAAAAATGTGCCTTCTTTCCAGCTGACTTTGTCTGCCTTCAACTTCCAGCCCTTGGATTGTGTTGTACCTTTCGCTGCAAGACTGGAGAGCCCGTTATTAATTATTTGTTCCCCATGTTTACCAAGTGATCTAGATTGCTCTGAATCAAAGACCTGCCCTCTTCCTTCAGAGAGATCTGAAGCGCTTCGTAAGCTGGGGGCAAGCAAACGGGAGGTGTTTGAACACAGCTCAGTGTCGGCGTGTACATCTGGGAACAAAGAACGCAGGCCAGGCTTACTGGATAGGGGACTCTCTCCTGGGAAGCAGGGACTCTGGAAAAGATTTGAAGCTCATGGTGGATAAACAGCTGAACGTGGACTCACCGTGCGATGCTGGGGCCAAAAGGGCTAGTACAATCCTGGGATGCATAATCAAGCGAATCTCTAGTAGGAGATGAGAGGTTATTTTCTATCTCTATTTGGCACTGGTGTTTCTGATCTATTGTATAAATGCCTTCTAATGCAGTATAGGTGTAAATCAACATAATCTATCAGACTAATGGCTGCAGTCCCTGTAGTATGGAGTGGGAACATTTTCCATCCTTTAGCAATTTCTCTGCTCTTTCAGGACACCAATACTGAATGTACATTGCTTCTCCTCCTAAGGGAGTCAAATTTCAAGCATCTCTCCCCCACATGGTTTGGCTTAGAGCATCCTGACTTAATGTAGGGCCACTAGGTTTGTGGGCTCAGTGTCTGAGAGAGTCTGATGTCCTGGGTAGGGGGCACAGACAGGGCATAGGGAAGAGACTGCAGAATGAGACACATTCCCCTCCCCTGTTAGTTGGGAGCCAGGCAGTCCTGGGATACTCGGGATCACAGCTCCAGAGAGCCTGGAGTGGAACAATGAGCGTAAGGGAGAGAAAGCAGGAGCCGTTTAACTAAATGCCCTGTCTGGCAGCTGACATGCTGGTATTAATAACTCCGGGTCCTCCCATCCACCTCCTCCAGGAGACCCAACAGGTTTCTTTCTTTCAGGTGGCCAGCGTTGGGCCACACCCTGGAAACACTGCACACGTAAATTCCTCTTTATGCTCTTGACTATTGCTGTCGCCGTCATCGTGGCTTTGTCAGGTGAGAGAGTTCAGCGCTCCTTGCTCCTTTCTGTTTTCCATTCGGCCCAGGAGTTGCTGCAATTGCACGTTTTTCTCCCTTCTTGCCTCAGATAGTTGGGCCACAAAGTGGATTTATACAAGACTCTTGCTCCAACTGCCCTAAACATGACTGCTCATTTGCCCTTCAAACCATCTCTGTGATGTGGTTCATGGATGCCAGTCCCTAAGCCTCCTTTTTTGCCCTGAAAGGGTTAGAATTTCAATGAGGTATTTAGTTTTGTTGCTTGGTCATCTTTTATATCGGATGCAATATCCAATAAAGAGGCCTCTAAATGAGGGTGGACTACAGGCCGGAAACAGAGAACTGCGGCCACTGGGAACTGCAGGGGGCGGTGCCTGTGGATGGTCAATGTCAGCAAAATGACTCGTGGCCAGCAATCAGATTACCCTGATGGGCCGCAGGTTGCCCGCCACTGAGTTAAAACCTTTCTCCAAGCCAGTCAGTGCAAACATTTGTGATGAGGCTCTGATGCCATCTTGTGGCAGGACTTTATCTAGGGTTTTTTTTTTTTTAAATAATGCAGGCTGAATCAAATCTACAGATCTGAGCACTGGGCACAGGATGGTCTGGGTTAATCTCAGGGGGGAAAGTGTGTGTGTGTGAAATTCTTACTGCTGCGTGTAATTGCATAAGAACAGATGGGTCTCTGTCACCCTGTGTCTGTTACTTTCTCTCTTTCCCCCCAGGGGTAGCACTGAAACTTCAGTTTGATCCTCCGGGCTCCCCTGCTGTCCCTTGGTGCCCTGATGGCTGGGTCGGGTACCTAGGGAAATGTTACTATTTCTCAGAGGCCGAATGTGCTAACCACCTCACTTGCTCTCGGCCCCAGCAACTGTTCAGGTGTCCTGTACAATGTGGAACAGCTTCAGCAGGAGAGAGTGAGAGGGACCCACCCAGAAATAACATCTTCCTTTTTCTGTTCTAAAAAGGCTTTCATGCTGCGCTATAAAGGCCTTTCTGAGCACTGGACTGGCCTGTGGAGGAAAGACGGCCAGCCCTGGAGATGGGTGAATGGTACAGAATTCAACAACCTGTGAGTCTTCTTTCTTTCTAAGTGTTGGGATGCAGGTGACTTGAATAAGCATTGAATTGGACCAGTCTAAGATTGGTTGGAAGACAAAACCAGCGATAATCTTTTTCTGGCATTAAAAAGACTGGACACAGTATTTTGGAATTCATACTCATTGCTGGCTGATGTGTGCGGTGGGTGGAGGGCTGAACTGTTTAATGGGTCTGGCTTTGAGGGGACATTAGGTCTTCTGTATGTGGGCGTTTGTTTGCATTCTTGTAGCAGCATTATTGGCTGATGTCCCTCGTGTAACAGACCTGGCCCAAGAAACCTTTTATTAGTAGTATTATTGATGTTGGTATTATGGTAGCACCCAGAGGCCCAAGCTGAGATCAGGGCCCCATTGTGCCGGGTGCTGCACAGACACCCAGCAAGAGACAGTCCCTGCCCCAGCTTAGATCAGGGCCCCGTTGTGCTATGCGCTGCACAGATACACAATGGGAGACAGTCCTTACCCCAAAGAGTTCACAGTTTAACTAGACAAGACAGACCAAGGGTTGGGGACAACAGAAGGTACAATCAGACTGAACAGTGTGATGGGCTGGAAACATCCTACCTATGATCTGATCCCCATCCGGCCTGTCGTTTTGCCTGCATTAGGGACATACCAGTGCTAACTCCAGGCTGCACACTCCACATGGGAAGACATCATGAAATGAACTGAATTTGCTATTAAAACAAATAACAAGGGGATGCTTGGCCCAGATGCAGCGGGGAAAGCAATGGAGAGTGGGGTCATTAAGGCCCCGTTGCTGCTTGCTTTCATCTGCTGCGCTACCCAGAATGCGGAGCCGGGACTCACAGCCCCGATGCGCTTGTGTGGCAGGTTTGAAATCCGAGCTGACGGCAACTGTGCCTATCTGAACGACAAGGCCGTCGGCTCCTCTGTGGTGCCACATGCTGCTCAACTGGATCTGCGCCCAACGCGACATGTACACAAAGGGCTAGGGAAAAACCGACGCTGCGGCGCACGGTGCCTGACATGCATAGGATTGGCCAGGCCAGGCCAGGCCAGGCTTCATTCAGCGGTAGCCCAGAATCTGGAACTCGCCAGCCAAACCTTTGTATATAAGTAGGTTTTTGTATTCTTTTTGGCACTTTGTGTAAACAAATGACCTCACTGCTAGGTCTATGGTTTTGTTCTGTCATCTTCCCTGCATTCGCTTCGGCGCCTCCTGGTTGCCAGTGGGGCTGTGTCCAGGTGGAAGGAAGAAAAGGGGATTTTCTAGCAGCTTTCCAACTCATTTGATGGGGAGAGGAGTCAGAGTTGCCTAATCAACTGCAGAAGCAGCCAGCACCACCCAACCTTCCCCTCCTCACCTGGGGTGGAATCTGGAGCATGGGATGGTTCTGAATGGTCCTTAGCAACGGGTTGGAGGTGGTTTAGGTGACAGGGGAGGGGTGGAAGGAGAAATAGATGTTAAAGATAGTGACTGTGGTAACGAGGGCTCTGTATTAAGTACCTTAGATTTAAAAAAAAAAAAAGAGAGAGAGATTACATTAGACCTTTAGGAAAAACTTTCTAACTGTCAGGTAATTAAGCACTGGAACAAATTACATAGGGAGATGATGGAGTTTCTATCATTGGAGGTTTTTAAGAGCAGGTGGGACAAACACCTGTCGGGGGTGGTCTAGATAATACTCATTCCTGCCAGGAGTGCACGGGACTGGACTAGATGATCTATCGAGGTCCCTTCCAGTGCTACATTTCTGTGATTCTCTCTCTGCCTCCATTTCCCCTTCCACCTCTACAGTAATGGTGATCACTTGCCTTTTGTAAAGCAACGAGATCTGCACAAGAAGGGTGCTACATGCTAAGGATGATGGTTATTGGGGGTTGTCACGGTTCCACATGCCCAGTGCTTTAGAACAGTCCCTGGGAGGACCCATTCAGGGTGCCAGACCCCCTTACGGTCTCATTCTGTCACCAAGGCAAGCCCTTTGGCTTTACCACCTCCTTGGACCGAACCTCAAAGTCTCCAGCCCCCCTGATTCATGCTGTGGCTCCTTTCAATGAGGCCACCTGAGATGGGGCTCTGAGGGAGACTTGTACCCCCAAAAGGAGCCAGGCACCCCTCCTTCAGCGTCGGCCATGACTCCCAGCCAGTGTAGTAAAAGCAGGCGGGTTTATTAGCTGCTGGGAACACGGTGTAGAGAGTCCTTGGTTAACATAGAGAAAAGAAAGTTGCAGCAAGGTCCATTCTGGTTGGCCCAGAACCCCAGCCAAGGTGGTATGTCCCCTCCTCGCTCCCGCTCTGGCCTCTTTGGTCAAGATCTCAGACCAGGCCCATTCTGGATCCTTTGTTGTCCAGCTGCTCGAACACAGCTGGCTTCCTGCGGAGAGGTGGGCCATCCATGGTCATTCCTAGCTTGGTAGCAAATGTCCTGGGGGTTGGCTTTGCCAGTGTCTTCATGGGCTTCCAACGACATGGGTCCCACACTCAAGACCAGCATCAGCCACTCCTGCCTGAGCGTAACCAGCCCTTTTCTGGTGATGATGCAGCATAGAGGGGAAACTGAGGCACACACAGGTATCATACAAAAATATTACAGAAAATTCCCACTCTGTCATGGGTGAGCTGGGCCTTTCAGAGGACTAGGAGTAGAGTGACCAGATAACAAGTGTGAAAAATCGGGAAAGGGGGTGGGGGGTAATAGGAGCCTATATAAGAAAAGGCCCCAAATAGCGGGACTGTCCCTATAAAATCGGGACATCTGGTCACCCTAACTAGGAGGAGCATGTGGCTTTCTCCCATCGGCTTTTTACTGAGTGACATTCGCTGGCCTTTGTTATGCAGGAGGTCAGAGTAGACAATCGGAATGGCCTTTCTATCTGGGAGTCTGTTATTTCTAAGGGTACCGCCCCCCTACTATCACTGCTTAGATCATAACGGCTTCTTTCTGACAAATCCACTTAAATTCAGCGCTGCACATTTCCGAACGCAGCTGATTCCCCTTTATCACCCCACAGCTGTTTCTCACAGCTGGACCAGATACCGGAAACCTGTGGAACAAAGGGGGTGGGGGGGGGAGAAATAATCTGTGTTAGTGACTAGACCTCTCAAACAAAGGTCCAGAGAAGCATCTCTTTGTATTAAATCTAATGGCCTGCTTAGCTGTAGGTTTCCCATTAGCTCTGCGTTTTCCCCTGCAAGGCTATAAATGTCACAAAGCTCCCACTGCATCTGGTTTCCATGCGGCTGTTGGGGACTGAATTTACCACCACGTCTGGTCTCCATGCGGCTGTTGGGGACAGAACTCACCACTCTAGCCTAGAGGCACCAGTGGGAAAGCATGTGTTGGAAGAAAGGTTTCAGAGTAGCAGCCATGTTAGTCTGTATCCGCAAAAAGAACAGGAGTACTTGTAAGTACGTTGCAAGGTCGACCTCCCCCCTAGCTGTAGCTAGGTTGATGTAAGAACCGTCCACTGCCTCTTGGAGAGGTGGACTACCTACAACAACGGAAAAACCCCTTCGGTTGATGTGTAGGAAGGGTCTACAGTTTGGTGCTACAGCGTCACACCTGCTGAGCCGTAGCTGCTGTAGCGTAGACGTTCCTAGAGGGAAAGTTGTTCCGTTGGGATTTTTTCCCCCCGGCTCTCTGTATTATGTGCGTTCTAGTAATGCTTAGAGACCCCAACCAGTATCAGGACTCCATTGTGCTGGGCGTTTTATCTATACACTTAGCAAGAGGCAGTTCTTTCCTCCAGAAGCCTGCAATCTAAATACACAAAACACCCAAAGAATAATTATTCCTTATGACAGCTGGGGAGTGGAGGTCTAGAGAGTTTAAGTGATTTGGCCGAGGTCATGCAGGGAGTCTGTTCGTAAATCCAGATTGCCTGAGCCCCAGTTCAAGGCCAGCCTTTCTCTCCGACTCGGCAAACATCCACAGCTACTTAATTATAAGCTTTTCTCTAGACACATGAAATATTGAACAGCAAGAAACACTCACAGAGTCTGGTTTAAGATGGAGCCATCCACCCAGGTCCATTTCTCCTCTGGGGACGTTACATTAAGCCCAATCCAAACGGGATATTTCCCTTGTGTGACATTCTGTATGAACTCCTGTGGAGAATAGCAGGAGTGTGAATTTAGCCTGGGGGAAAAGCAATCGTTCCAAAGGACACAAGAGTACTTAATCCACAGTCCCCAAAGAGGCTTTCAGTTGAACCCAAAACAAGCAAGGGAATTGTTTTTCCCTATAGAACTGGAATATAACACTTGTTAGGATGCTAACTGCTAGGTCTCAAAATTTAATTGCAAACAGGGAATCGTCACTGAGCAGGTGTGTTTTCAATGGCGTCCCACAGGGACTGGTTCTTGGCCTTATGCTATTGAACATTTTTACCAAGGACCTGGAAGAAAAAATAAAATCATCATTGATAAAGTTTACAGCGGACACAACAATTGGGGGCGCGGTAAATAATGAGGAGGACAGTTCAGGGATACAGAGCGAGCTGGAAGGGCACAAGCCAACAATATGTGTTTTTAATATGGCTAAATGTATATAGCTAAGAACAAAGAATGCAGGATGGGGCCTCTACCCTGGGAAGCCGTGACGCTGAAAAGGATTTAGGGGTCATGGTGGATAATCAGCTGAACATGAGTTCCTAGTGGAACGCTGTGACCAAAAGAGCTAATGTGATCCTGGGATGCTTAAACAGGGGAATATTGAATGGGGCAGAGAGGTTATTTTACATCTCAATTTGGCCCTGGTGTGACCACTGCTGGAATCCTGTGCCCAGTTCTAGTGCCCACAGTTCAGGAAGGATCTTGCTACATTGCAGAGGGGTCAGAGAAGAGCCATGAAAATGATTAAAGGATTAGAAAACCTGCCTTAGAGTGATAGACTCATGGAGATCAATCTAGTTAGCTTAGCAAAGAGAAGGTTAAGGGATGATGTAATCATAGTCTGTAAGAACTTGCATGAGAAACAGATATTTAATAATGGACTCTTCAATCTAGCAGACAAAGGTAGAACATGATCCATGGCTGGAAGTTGAAGCTAGACAAACTCATACTAGAAATAAAGTGTAAATTTTTAAGAGTGAGGGTAATTAACCATTGGAAAAATTTACCAAGGGTCGTTGTAGATTCTCAGTCACTGACAATTTTTCAACACAGATTCAAAACAAGAGGCATTTTTCACACGCCTGAGGAACATAGCTAGGTTGACCTAAGTTTTAGGTGTAGGTGGCCCACTTTATTTTTCACATTACCATCTCATCCTGGTCCTGGATCACCAGGATGTGAGACTTCTTCCTTGGACAGTCATCACGGCTCCCATTCCAGTCCTTATTCCCTTTAGAGAACCAGTAGCACTTTCCTCTGTGCGACAGCCAGTCCATGGGACAGAGTTTGCACTCAGAGCCTTCATCTGGGGGAAAGGGACCCGGCATTAATGGGGCCAAAGACAAGTCATGGTTCAACACTTTCCATGCAGCAGGTTCAGGCACTTGACTGCGAGTCAGGTGATCAGGCTTCAGTTCCCAGCTCTGCCATACACGCTACTATGTTACCTGGGAAAAAGTCATGGCAACCTGCTGTGCCTCAGTTTCCACATCTGTCATATAAGGATAGTACTACTTTGTTCATCTGTCTTGTAAGTTCTTTGGGGCAGGAACTCTCTCACTGTGTGTCTGTGCAGCGCCTGACACAATGGGGCCCTGATCTCAGCTGAGGCAGGGACTGTCGCTCGCTGGGTGTGTGGCATGATGGGTTGACACCTGATGTCCCTTCATGCCATGTCCCAGCACAGCCTCTGCCTTCTTTCTCACTCTGTTCTAGCCCATCTCTTCCCCTCCCACTCTCCTGTGATCCCCCCCGTGGTACTGTATATACCGAGAGCTACCCTAACTGGCCATGAGGTGTCACTGCTGCTCCCCACAGTCCCATCTGAAAATGCTTGTGAACAGCACTCATGTGTGGTACCCAGTGCAGAGAAGCTCTGGAGGATGGGTGGGTGGTGGCACATGTGAGCCTAGTAGCAGGAAGGGACTGTTCTAGGAGGAGCTCTGACAGATGCACTAGACAGGCGGACAGCTCAGGCATGGAAGGAGCTGCAGTTACCTGCGCTGCTGTGCGTTTGCAGCTCGCACAGATTCTGTCTCAGATGAGTGAGGACGTCCTCTGGGCTGCTGCTGCCTTCTGCACTGTTCAGTCTTCTCTGCCCAGAATCACTGTCCGCAGGGGCGTTTGGGGGTGTTCCTGTCTGGCCTTCATGAGAGCCGCACTGGAAAACTTCCCCACACAGCATCCGTGTGAATAGAGGTTAGAGAACTGCCGTGTATGTGTGTGTAATAAAGCACTGAATAATATGGATCCCAGTCAGTCACTTTGGAGAAAAAACTGAACTGTTAAAAATCCAGAGGCAAATTCTATTCTGTTCCTATTTAAATACAAAGGTGAAACAGGTACGTATCAGTGTTTACATCCCCCTTTTCCTATTACATGTAGTAATCTCTTAGCGCTTTCACATTTCTCTCTCCTGCTTTTGTCTATTTCCAGCTGGCCCTGTAGTTCTTTTATTTTAAATGATTTTCCCTGGGCTCAGTTTGCCTCTGCCTCTTTCGTTTCTTTCTTTGGCATCAGCATCTTTGCTTTATGTTATCAGTAGAAGGGTTCTGAAAAACCTGACGGAACAGTTTTCTGTGGGAAAATGCAGTTTCATCAAAATTGAAACATTTTGCAGGAATTTATCTGCTTCCATGAAATTTTTGATGAGGAAAAAAATCTAAAGAAATTGTTTTGACATTCTCATTTTGTTTCAAAATGTTTCAATAAGGTAAAAAAAATTTGTTTTAACTTTATTGTTTTGTGTGAGTAATAGTAGGGGGAAAATTAGACTGGGAGTGGATGAGTCATTACACTAACTAAAAACTATTTCCCCATACTAATTTTCATCTAATTTTCCCCCTACTGTTACTCACACCTTCTTGTCAACTGTTTGAAATAGGCCATCTTGATTATCACTACAAAAGTTTTTTTTCTTCTGCTGATAATAGCCCACCTTAATTGATTGGTCTCGTTAGAGTTGGTATGGCAACCTCCATTTTTTCATGCTCTCTGTGTATATATATATTTTCCTACTGTATTTTCCACTGCATGCATCCGATGACGTGGGCTTTAGCCCACGAAAGCTTATGCTCAAATAAATTTGTTAGTCTCTAAGGTGCCACAAGTACTCCTCGCTCTTTCTGCTAATTATGATACTTTAAATGTCAACGTCGTTAGCTATCACTGTGCAAGATCACATGTGAGAAAGGAGAAGGAAGATCATATTTTGAAGAGACTCCAGCTGATAGGCCCAGAAGCAGGGACTGCTGCAGTGAGGGGAGGAGAATAACTGGGGAATAGCAGGCTAGGATTGGGGAATAAGAGGCTCGGTGGCGGTTACAGTGGATCATAAATGGAATATGAGTCAACAGTGTGAGGCAGTTGCAAAAAAGGCTACTATCATCCTGGGTGTATTAACAGGAGTGTCGTATGTACAATACAGAAGGTGATTGTCCTGCTCTGCTCAGCACCGGTGAGGCCTCACCTGGAAGACTGTGTCTGATTCTGGGTGCCACACTTTGGGAGACAAATTGGGGAGAGCCCAGAGGAGAGCAACAAAAATGATCAACGATTTAGAAAGTCTGACCTAAGAGGCAAGGCGAAAAAACCTGGGCCTGCTTAACCCTGAGAAAAGAAGACTGAGCAGGGTCTTGATAACAGTCTTCGAATATGTGCAGGGCTGTTATGAAGAGGAGGGTGGTCAATTGTTCTCCATGGCCACTGGAGGCAGGACGAGAAGTAATGGGCTGAATCTGTAGCAAGGGCAATTCAGGTTCGATATTAGGAAGAACTTTCTAACTGTAAGAGAAGTTAAACTCTGGACCAGGCTTCCAAGAGAGGTTGTGGAGTCCCCATCACTGGAGTGTTTAAGGACAGGTGGGACAAATGCCTTTCAGGGACGGTCTAGGTGTATTTGGTCCTGCCTCATTGCCGAGGGCTGGACTTGATGACACTTATTCCCCAGTGTGTAGCTGTGCATTTGATTTTTTTCTTCTCAAGTGTAGCAATGTGCACTTGTCTTTATTGAATTTCATCATATCGATTTCAGACCAATCCTCCAATTTGTCAAGTTCATTTTGAATTCTGATCCTTTCTCCAAAGTGCTGGCAACCCCTCTCAGCGTGGCGTCATCTGCAAAATTTATAAGCCCACTCTCCACTCCATTGTCCAAAGTCACTAATTACTTCTGAAAAGTGTGGTCTAAAGTCTCACAGGGGAGGAAAAACACTCTTAAAAATATAGGAAATGAGATTGTAAATAGAGCTGGTTGAAAATTTTCTTTTTTATTACAAATTTCAAAAATATAAAAACTATCTGTTTGCACACTAGACATATTTTGTTTCATAAAATTTGTCCTGGTGTTTGAAAACCACAGAGGCTCGTGTGTGAGACACAACGAGAGAGTGTCAAGAATTGACATGAACATTCATTGTATCAAGGAGTCAGATTAAAAACACCTTGTGCCAACATATCACAACCTGCGCCGACCAAAATCTACACAGTGGCAAACCGAAAACTGAAATGATTTTGACAAATGGAAAAAAGCCCAACATTTTTTTCACAAACAGAACAAAGCACTGAAAACTTTTCAGTGAAATTGTTTGTACAACTGACAAGTTGTTGAAACCAAAAAATTGTTTCCAGATATAAAAGATTTTTTGTTTAATGAAAAAAATTGTCCACAAAATTTTGACCAGCTTTAATTGTAAAGGGTCTGACAGTCAAGAGAACCCAGCAGCAGTGACACTTTTAGCTTGTTTTTCTCTTTTAAATTGACAAGATTTAAAGGTGATGGTCTCTTTAAGGCCCCTAATCAGGAAACCACTGAAGCACATCCTTAATTTTAAAAGCGTCCATATGTGTTTACCTGAACTGGGGCCATTTCCTGCTCAGGGGCCATTTCTTCATGATGTTACTAATGATGTGGTATCTGAATATAGGACAGCAGTTCTCAAACTGTAACCCATGATGAACCAGAGAGCACTTGGTGGGAGTAAAAGCTGGCTACATCGGACTAAATCTCTTTGCTTTCACCTGCTAAATTACTTTACATAATAGCAACAATTACATTATTTTCCTAACGTTACTCTTTCCAGTAAGCAATAGTTGTCATTGGCACAGGGATTATAAATGTAAGAGATTATGTTATGTGCACCAGGGAATCTGTAATCCCTGCTTCCCGCAGCTTCCATTGGCTGGGAATGGTGAACTGCGGCCACTGGGAGCTGTGGGTGGCTGTGCCTGCGGATGGTCAATCTAAACAAACTGTCTTGTGATCTGCCAGTGGATTACCCTGATGGGCCATGTGCAGCCCTTAGGCTGCAGGCTGCCCCCCACTGGTCCATGCTATGGTGCACAGCTACGTGTCAGGGAAAGGTTCTGGCAGGGAGGAGGCGGTGGGGTGAGGCGCGGTAGCAGGGAATTGCCAGGGACTTTCCTCACTGCTAGAGTCTCTCCCTGCAACGGGTAAAGGCTCCATAGCAGGGAGCTGCCGGAGCCTTTCACCGCTGACTTCCCATTGCCAGAGTCTTTCCCCACTTCTGAACCTTCCCCTTTGGCGGGGAAAGACTCTAGCAGTGGGACACTACACTGGGAAATAGAAATGTAGATGGGGAGCCACTGCTTGGGTGAGTAGAGAGCTGTGTAGGGGGCATACCTGAGACGCTGAACCCTGTGGGTATGTAATCTTAATTCCGTTCCCCTAAGCAGGGCCTCATCACCTACTCTGCCATTTATACCCAAGTTAGGGGGGGGCATGTAGTATGTGCTCTGCATACTGCCGAAAAGAGTGTGCAACATAAATGGACCTTCACAGGCGGACTGCACCATGGAAAACTTTGAGAATCCCAGATCGATGAATAGAAAATAGCTAAGCTGAATTACTAAGGCATAAGAAACTTCACCACCTGCGTATTTACAAAACAGACGGGATCCAGACGCTTACCCAGGATAGTCAGAATGATCACGGCTAATGTCAGAATGATGCAAACAGCTCCCAAAATCACTAGCATGCGTTTACAGCACTGGGAACTCAAAGGAGAACCTGTAAAAAATGGAAAGTTTGATGAGACGGCTTCAACCTTATCTTTGCCTTTTAAAATATGGTCTCACGTTATGTCCTTAGGCATTGTTAGTCAGATAATATCCATAATGCAATGCAAACTGAACTTTCTCATGCAACCCTATGTCTGGTAATTTACTGTACAGTTGCATAACCAGTCCTGGCTTGATTTTTTTTTTTAAGCCTCAGTGAAATCTACTAAAGTCAAGTGAAGAAAATGCTGCATAACACTTCAAGTTATGGGTGAAGATTTTCAAAAGTGACAAGTGATTCTGGGTGCTCAGATTTAGAGACCTTAAAGGGGCCTGGTGTTCAGAAAGCATTGAGCTCCTGCCCTCTGAACCCTCCGCAGTTTATCAAGATCCTTCTTGAATTGTAGATATCAGAACTGGACACTGTATTCTAGCAGCAGTCACATCAATGCCACATACAGAGGTAAAAAACCCTCTCTACTCCTACTCAGCATTCTCCTGTTTATGGCTCCAAGAATCACATTCGTGTTCAGTTGCAACCCCACACAAGGAGCTCACGTTCAGCTGGTCAGGAATTTGCCAACAAAACTGTTTTTGTTGGAAAAAGCTGATTCATCTAAACTTCTCATGGAAGCGTATCAGTTCCAGCAAAGCTCTCTCAGGTTCCGGGGTGGTTATGGCATTTCCCCTGGGATGTGAGGGAGCCAGGCTCGCATCCCTGCTATATCAAAGGATCTTATTTTTGTTCTGCTGCAGAATTAAAACAAATGTCGAGACCACTACATTTTTCACAAAAGGGAATTCCTATTGTCCAGCCAGCCCTAAAAATAAGCAGCTTTGAAAATCAGAGCCTGTGGGAATTGAATGTCCAAATCCCATTGATTTTGATTCCATTTGGGTGTCCAGATTTCTTTGGCAGCATTGAAAATCTCAATCTTCAAGTGCAAATATATCTATTTCTGAACAGGAACAGGGAATGTCTGGTCACAGAGTGAAAGAAAAGCCTGTCTGACACACATCCGAATAATGGCGCTCTGCACTTATGCTCTGCACTCATTCTCTCCTTGCGACATGTTCATGAAGTACAACTTTCTAATGTCCGTACCTTGGATCCTCCCTGGTGACAGGCGGGTGGTGGTTTTCTCCTGGCATCGGGGGTTTAATACCGTGTAACCTTCTTCGTCCTCCATCTTCCAGGTTTGCCCAGAAAACGATGAGAAGAGAAGAAAGCAATGACCCTCCACAGACTCACTCTGTCCAATTGTGGGCTCAAGGCTGCAGAGGAAGTGCTGGCCTCATCTCGAGCTGTCAAACCACAGGATCTGCTCAGATGCAAGAGGCTGACCAATCTGCTAGCGAGCTGCAGGGCTTGGCACTTTGAAAGGGCAAGAGGATCAGAGCATGGGTCAGAACATAACGCTAAGTGGGGGAGCACGTAAAGGGAGCAATCACAGGGCAAAGCTGGAGCTGATGTCCTGAAATAAGTCACAGGAAAGTTGCAAGCTGCAGGCCGGACCGAGAACAGCCAAGGCACTGGGGGGGCTATTCTTGAGTCCGTCCCCATGCCCTGCTGTGCCTGCCAGTGATGAACACATCTCTAAACATGCAATAAACAACATCACTGGCCCAGTCTCATGGTGGTGTAAATTGGTATCGCTCTTCTGAAGTCAACGAAGCTTCACTGATTGACAACCAGCTGAGATCTGGCCCCATTGAGTCCAATGGAGCTATGGCCCATTGACACCAGCTGGGGGATCTGGCCCCATTGACCCCAATGGAGCTACGGCCGATTCACACCAGCTGGGGTATCCGGCCCCCAAAAATGTTGGTTTGAAAACACAGAGATGAGCGTGAACGTGTTAGACCCAGACCTTGCAAACACGGAAGCATTTGCTTGGCACAGGTGAGTTGTTTGCCACGACTGCTTGGACTGGGAACTCTTCAGGGCTTTCTTCTACTGATGTTTCTTTGGACAGCACCCAGCACAATGGAGCCAGATTATGATGTTTCTTTGGACAGTACCCAGCACAATGGAGGCCTTGGGCTTGGCATTATGGGCCTGGTATAACTGTGCTGCCATAATGCAAATAAAAATAATAGCCAAACGGGAGTCAATAAAGTTCTGTGCATAAAGATAGCCACGTGCATAAACGTTTGCAGGACTGGGGCTTCTTAAGGAATGTTGCAGTTGCTGCAATTGCACAGTGGATTTGAAGAGATCGGTATGATTCACAGACACTATGTATCATGCCAAGTTTTGAGTAGGGAAGACTTTGCTAAATGACTGATCTATCTTTCGTGTGCTGTATTAGGCACCTCACCGATGGCTACGTGCATTGAATGAGATTTTCAAAGTTGCCTAGAATGTGTTTAAAACCAGTGGTGGGTTTGAATATTGCAACCATAATGTTCAGATAATGCCTCCATGCAGGGCTGTATCCGGGGCAGGGCGAGCAGGGAGGCCGCCCAGGACACAAAACCACAAAGATGGAAAATTGGGGTGGAAAAATTATGGAGAAAAAGTGCTCAGTGCTCAAATTTGCTTGCTCACCCCGGGTGCTAAAATGCCAAGTTACAGCTCTGCTTCCCCATTGGTCAGGACAGAGGGGCACCAGCAGAGCTGTGTGTGCAAGAGAAGCCCAGGGTTAGGGTAGCAGGAGACTGTGGGTTGCAGTTGAGGGGCACTGGCAGAGCTGGGCAGGGAGGGAATCCCAGGGCTGGAGCAATAGGGGGTTGTGGGCTGGGGTTAAGGGGCATTGGCAGAGCTGTGGAGGGAGCTGATGGGTGGGATAGCAGGTGGGTTGTGGATCAGGACTGAGGGGCACCAGCAGAGCTGGGGGTGGATGAGGGTGAACCCGGAGGGAGCGAGCTGTGGGTCAGGAGTACCTAACGGATTTAGATACTTTTGAAAATCCCACTAGGCCCCTCTCTGCATCTTTAGGAGCCTAAACCCCTTTGGATGTCTGCCCCCTCCGTCCTGTTGACATGCAATGAACCACAGGCTCCAGGGCCACTTTTGATAAGGAGACTGTGGCTCTGAAGTCACTCGGGCAGTGTCTTCGCCCCCATTAGACCCCAAACATGACGAGAGTTCAAGTTCCTGCAGGGAGGAAACAGGGGTGGGCGCAGGATGTGGTCACTCTGTTGCCGAGGCTCCTGTGACAGAGTTTCCAGTAGGTTCTGCAGGGACGGCCAATAAATACCAGGCCTAGAACTGCAGGACATGAGGATGTTCTAAGAAGAATCTCTTGTTTCTACACTTCGCACGGCGAGTGACACTGTGTCACTCCTCTGGATGGAGCCCGGTGCATCCTTTGCATGCCATCCTCCTACCCCCTCTGCTTCAGGGACTCCCTGCAACCCTCCCCCCATGCCAGGGTCTCTGTGTGCCCCCTATTCCCTCCTCCCCCATACTCTATGCACCCCCTGCCTTCTGCCAGGGGTTCTTCTCCAGGTCACAAAGGGCCTCTGTGTTCTCCCTCATTCTATCCCACACCCCATGCCAGTCACTGTGTGTGCCCTCCCCCTTTCTTTGTATTCTCCAGCATCCCCAGTTCTCCTCCCCCATGCCAGGGTCTCTGTGTTCCCCACATTCCCTCCTCCCCTATTCTCTATGCATCTCCCTGCCTTCTGCCAAGGGTTCTCCTCCAGGTCACAAAGACAGTCTGTGTTCTCCCTCATTCCCTCCCACACCCCATGCCAGCACTGTGTATGTTCCGTCCCCGTCCCCCCCCCGCCATTCTCCAGCATCATTCCCAATTCTCTTCTCCATGCCAGGGGCTCTGCTTGCCACTCAACCCCCCAGGCCAGAAGCTGTGTACACCCTTCATTCCTCCTTCTCTCCCATAGCAGGGCCCCCTTCTCCACCCTGTCAGGCGTTCTGGGTATGCTCTTTTTTTCCCCAGATATTGTTATTTCTTGGTCAACAGTGTCGGAGAAAAACTCAGTTCTCGCTTTTAGTTTGGGTGCAGCAAAATCAAATACTTTATTATTTCTCAAGCAATATTAATTGAGGGAGGGAGTGCCGTAGGACACTGGCTTGCCCCAGTCCCGGACAGGTCTCTCCACAGGTAAACAATTACAGCAAGCATTTATACCTTTGTTACAGACAATAGCAAGCAATAGTACAGACATGATGAGCAACAGATGCATTTTGTTTATGCATAGGCTATCCTGCTATCTTATTTTTCTCAGCTTCTGGGCACCAGTCTACAGATTTAATTATCAGTGCAAGGTCGTAATAACTTCTCACACAGTTCTTTTCTGCTCGCCTCACACAATCCTCGCTTCTACAAGTCTCACGTCATTAGGGTTACAGCTGGCCTAACTCTTGTTAACAAACTGACATGTATTAAGATCCCCTACAAATTCTTGTCAATTCTTTCCCTTCTTCCACACTCCCCCCTTTTGTACTTCTAGTACAACAGATATTCTCAAATCTCTATTTGCATTAAGCCATCGATTTCTGATTTTACATCAGATGTTTCAACCGTAGGGGTTTTCATTGGATGAAATGACAATGCATGATTAGCATGGACATGAAAGGTATTACTATTACTACATCTTTTACAACAACAATAACATAATCCTAAACTGACTAACAGCAATGCAAGCAATAATATACTCAGAGCAAGCATATGATGAGGTTGTTGTACAATTCTGGTTACAAAGCATAATACATCATACTTAGTACACAAAGTAGATACTCTATAAGCTGTATGAAAGGCATTCTTTTCAGCTTGATATATATTCTGAAGTATGTGAATTTGTCCTTGTAATTCAGAGATTCTTTGAACCTCTGGTAATAATGAAAGCAAATTTTGAAATCAATCAGGCATTACTTTAATCCAGTTAAATGATACCTGAAACCTAAGAGCTACTTGCAACATTCTATCTGCAGGCCAGTAAATGATATGATTGCCTGCAGCAGTGGTAAGATTAATGTGTATATCTTGCAATGTGGTGGCTTTGACATACACACAGCTATCATTAGCTTGAAAAAGTGGGTGTCCTGTCAGGGTAGTTCCTTGTCCTTTACCTTCCCAGCAGATGCTATCATAAACAGTGACAACTTCCCCTGGCTTCAGTTTCCGTACACACTGAAGCTGTGGTGGTTCTAATGGCCAAAATGTCCATTGATTTCCTAATCCCATCCAAATATCAGTTGTAATCCCAGGGGCACTAACTAAAAATCGATTAGGCCAATCAGGTGGTCTAACTTCCCAGATATCTCGATGAATCACCCAATCCCATAAGCATCCTCCCCATGGACCTGGCAGGATTCGGTACGTGGGAGCCCACACTCCCTTAACCGGTCCATATGCTTGGAAGGAGCACTGTGAATGTCTACACTTCCACTCAGAAAGTCTCCAAGTATGTCTCCATGGCCACAGATCAGATGGTATTCCTGACGTGTCTGTAAGGGCAGTGGGCCAAGCCTGGTGCTCAAAATCACTCCGAATGGCCATCAGCTGGTCATTCAGGAAATCCTGAATTTCTGAACATGCTAGATCCCACTGCAATGCCTTCCCAGCCTCAGTGATATTCAATACCATCTCTCTCAGTAATTTCTGGGTCATAGAACTAAGGGCGGAAAGAATATGTAACTCACCCACTCCAGCCTCTACTTGGGTTAGTTGAGTTCCAGAAATAAGGCCAGTAGCCTTCTGTAGTTGACCCAATTGCTCATCATGTTCTTGATTCTTAAAAATATTCCAAACTGCTGCTGCACTGTTGGCCCCATCCCATAAGGATCCAGTCAGGTCCCTTTTCTTTCTAGAGGAAATAACCCAGGCCCTCTGTTGTGCTAATCTAATGGCAGCCCCTTGTGAACAATTTGGATATGTAGAGGTGATCTGGAAATTAGATAAGGGCAATGTAAACTTAACAGTTCCTAGTGTAGTGTTGATTACAGTCCATCAATAGTCCGCTACATCTCTCTTTGGTGTAGGGTTATACCACATCTGTTGGTTGTATACCTTTATATATTTCCGGGAGGCATTAATATTAATAGCATAAGAGGGTGTGTATTGCAATAAGGTACAGGTTACATTATCAATCACTGGAATGGTTTCAATACAAGTAAAATTTCTAGTGGCAGAACAAACTCTTTGGGTATTCGTTTGATCATTCACTAATTGGGTGACCAAATAACAATAAGGGCCTCTTTCAGGTAGCATAGTACAAATTCCAGGGATAGCCATCATATCTACTTCACTATGAAACCCATCTATTCCAATTATAAATTTTTGGGATTCATTTGCAGTAATATTGTGGATCTTTATTTCTACTGATCCATTTGTTTTCCACTCAATTATTTGCTCATATGAATTCCTGTGAACCTTAAAAAATAATCTTTCTGAGCAATATTCTAATAGGTCACTAAGATGGGAAGGCCTTGGCCAATAAATTTCATTAGAATGTACAATTTTGTTTGTATCTGGATAAATTACAGAGGTGATGGCAAGGGTTGAGGGGCTAGTGGGGGTAACAGTTGTGGTAGCAAGGTGCTTTCGGTATTCATCATCTGAAAGCCAATTAGGGAGGGCAGTACATCCCCGAGGTACTTGTCCATAAGCACAAAGCCCTTCCCCTGGAAGAAATCCAAACCACCATTCAATCCCACATTCCCAAGAATGATCACCACAGTTTCCTCCTTGCCAAGTAACAATGCTTCGTTTCTTCCACCAGGGCCAGTTCTTAATGTCTCTTGTGGTCAGGAATCCCTGGAGTTTGGAGGTTTCTGCAGAACGAATGTTTCTTCTTTTCTTTTCCCAGGATAATTGTGGTTTAGCATGATATAGGGGAGAGGTTGCTAGCACTTCACCCTGTAATGTTGGAATTCCTTTAGAAAAATTCAAAGGCACAGTAGGTCTGTCAGTGGACAAGGGAGAGGTTGCTAGCACTTCACCTTGTCCTCCTTCCTCGCTGTCCAGTAGGTACAGTAGGGCTGGAAGAAGTAGTACGTTGGTCATCAGCAGGAGTGTCCTCCCAAGGTGGAGGGGTCTTTTTGCAGTGAGACGCATGGGTCCAGGCAGGTAGTCCTTGACACTTCACAGCAGTGTTGGTGGTTAACAGGACTTGGAAAGGGCCTTTCCAGCGTGGAGCCAGAGCAGTCTTTCGTTGATGGACCTTTATGTAGACCCAGTCTCCTGGTTCCAACGAGTGGCAAGGTTGTACAGGATCCTTGGGTAGTGCTTCTTTCACCTGTATATAAAAAGACTTAACACATTTCATTAGTGCCTGACAATACTTAAGCATTATGTCATCCATCAAATGAATGTCCATCTGAGCTAGGGTCAGTGGGGGTGCAGCTGGTAATCGCATCGGGCGCCCCGTTAAAATCTCATGAGGGCTGAGTCCAGTCTTTCGATTGGGAATGGCTCTCATACTCATCAGTGCTAGAGGAAGAGCATCTGGCCATTTTAAGTTTGTCTCAGCACAAATCTTGGCTAGTTTATTTTTTAAAATCCCATTCTGGCGTTCCACTGTCCCAGCAGACTGTGGGTGATGAGGGCAGTGAAGGTTGTGCTGGATCTGCAAAGCTGCACATAACTCCTTTACAATTTGTCCAGTAAAATGAGTTCCATGATCACTGTTGATACTCACAGGGATGCCAAACCGTGGTACAAAATCTTTAAGCAAAAGTTTCACAACAGTCCTGGCATCTGCTTTCCTGCAGGGAAAAGCTTCAACCCAATTGGTAAATACATCAACTAAAACTAACACATATTCATAACCACAACATTTAGACATTTGAATAAAATCAATCTGAATATTTACAAAAGGTCCCCAAGGAGGAGGGTGAGCTGCCCGCGTAGCTTTAACAGCTTTACCAATGTTGTGTTGTTGACAAATCACACAGTGTTGACAGTAGGAATGTGCTACAGATGGGAAACTGAGTGCACACCAATCTCGGTTAACTGCAGCAATCATCCCCCCTTTGCTCACGTGTGCCATTCCATGGTATATGTGAGCAAGATAGGGCATTAACATCTTCGGTGCTACCAGGTGACCATCTGGGACACGCCAAAGATGATCAGTATGTAGAGTGCATCCAGCAGCACTCCAAGAGCGTTTCTCAGTTCCTGATACTGCCTCCTGGATCTTAGCCAGATCCTCAAGGGAGGCTAGTGGAGGCTGCTCAGTTAAGACACAAGTATGTTCAGCCTGAGGTGCAGAAAGGGCCGCTGCTTTGGCTGTAGAATCTGCCAAAGCATTTCCACGGGTAACTTCATCATGAGGGGTTTTGTGAGCAGCACATTTAACAACAGCAATAGCTTTAGGCAATAAAAGAGCATCCAAAAGAGCAGATACATAAGAACTATTCTTAATAGGAGAGCCCGTGGATGTAAGGAAACCTCTATATTTCCAGAGCAAACCATAATCATGTACCACTCCAAAAGCATAACGAGAATCTGTATAGATAGTAACTGCTTGATCTTGAGCCAAAGTACAAGCTCGAGTTAAAGCCACAAGTTCAGCCACTTAAGAGGAAAACACTGAAGGAAGAAAAGCACTTTCAACAACAGCATAGGCAGTACATACAGCATAACCAGCAACCAATTTACCCTTAGAATCCCGCAAACACGAGCCATCCACAAAATAAAGGAGATTAGGATTTTGCAAAGGCACATCTAGCAAATCATCTCTAGGATGGGTGAGGACAGATGTTACAGACACACAGTCATGTGGTTCTCCATCTTCTGGCCCTGGCAATAAAGAGGCCGGATTAAGAACAGGGCAGCGAGCCAAAGTAATATGAGATGAAGATAGTAAAATAAGCTCATATTTTGTAAGACAAGAAGTGGATAAATGCTGTGTCCTAGATTGTAACAGAAGTGCAGCCACAGCATGAGGAACAGCAACAATCAAAGCAGATCCTAAAACAATAGATTCAGATACCTGAACAGCAAGGGCTGCTGCAGCCACAGCCCGAAGGCAAGGGGGAAATCCAGTTGCCACAGCGTCTAGGGCAGTACTGTAATAAGCAATGGGACGCTGTTTATCTCCGTGCTTTTGCGTTAGTACAGCCAAAGCAAACTCATTACGCTCATGACAGAAAAGAGTAAATGGTTTAGCATAGTCAGGAAGTCCCAGGGCCGGTGCACTGGACAGTTTCTGTTTGATAGTAATAAAAGCTCTCTCAGCTTCTGGTGGCCAAGGAAGTGGCTCAGGGATACCTGACTTAGTCAGATCTTGTAAAGGTTTAATTACTGTTGCATAACCCAAAATCCACTGTCTGCAGTATCCAGTCATACCAAGAAAAGTACGCATTTGAGAAACAGTACCAGGCCTAGGCATATTTAGAATAGCTGAAATATGAGAATCCGATAAATGACGTGTGCCATGGGAAATATCATGACCAAGATAATGAACTTTAGGTTGACATAATTGGAGTTTTTCCTGGGATGCCTTGTGACCTTTGGCAGCTAAAGCAATTAAAAGTATTAAAGTATCAGCTTTACAAGATTCAAAAGAGTAAGATGCAAGCAAAAGGTCATCCACATATTGTACAAGTACTGATTTACCAGGGAAGACCACATCATCCAGATCCTTCTTCAGGATCTGGGAAAACAGAGATGGAGATTCAGTATATCCTTGGGGTAATCTGGTCCAGGTATACTGACATCCTTTGTAAGTGAAGGCAAACAAATACTGACTGTCTGGGTGAATGGGAATAGAAAAGAAAGCTGAACACAAATCCACGCCAGTAAAATAAGTGGCTGATGGGGGAATACAAGAAAGAATTGTAGCTGGATTTGGAACCACAGGGAAAGAAGGCAAAACAACAGCATTAATCGCGCGAAGGTCTTGGACAAAACGATAAGTGTTCTTTCCTGGCTTCTTTACAGGAAAGATAGGAGTATTACAAGAACTAATCGTGGGAATAATAATACCCTGTTGTAACAGAGACTCTATGACTGGAGCTATTCCTTCCTCTGCTTCAGGACGGGGTGGGTATTATGGAACCTTTGGTAAACCTTTAGCAGGGTCAACAAAAATTTTTACCGGCTCGGCTGTCCGAATCTGTCCCACTTCGTTTGCATGTTGAGACCAGAGATGGGAGGGTACTTGTGATAGCAAATGCACAAGATCGGAGCTGAAAGCTATCTTTGATTTAGCTGGCTCTGCTATATGGAGTGTGGCCAACACCAGATTAGTATTCTCATCGGGAACTTGTAAGAATACGCCATCTGGTGTACAATACATGGTACAACCTAATTTACACAACAGATCTCTTCCCAGCAAATTCACGGGAGAGGAGGGACTGAGCAAAACCTCGTGCTCATCGGCGAGGGGCCCTAGCGAAACAGCAAGGGGTTTGTGACAGGATGTGAAACAGGACAGTTTGAAATGCCTACAGCATTAACAGACAAAGTTGACAAAGGAACAGAGGGAAACTCTGAGGATCTTAAAGCAGATCTACTAGCTCCGGTATCCACAAGACAAGTGACAGATTGTCCTGCAATTTTACAATCAACATATGGGCCTTCCTGATTAATAGGAATTAAAGGATTCATGATGCAGTTACGTTCCCTCAGACTGTCCTAGTAAGTGGTATTTTGTGATGAAAAAGCTGGCGCTTCAGGATTTGGGAACGAAGGGTTTTGAGACAATCGGTTTGGACACTTATTTTTCCAGTGTCCCTCCTGACCACAAAAGTGGCATGCAGTGTTCCCTGTCAGGGCAGGATACTGAGTAGGATATGAAGGACCCTTCCCTCTACCTCGCCCGCGACCTAGTCCTCGTCCTCCTCTCATTCCCCCACGGCCCCTGTTTTGATAAGTCTGTAATTGCAAAGCCATAAGTTTTGTTTCAGTATTTTCTTTCTTCTGCTCTATGCAAGCTGTACAATGATTGGCAACTGTCACCAATTCAGACAGGGGTTTAGTTTGCCAGCCAATACAAATAGTTCTTAACTGTAGCTGAACTTTTGGTAAGAGTCCCTGAACAAAAGCAGCTCCTACTGCTTCTCTGGCATTTTCAGCTGGCTGAGCAATTCCCGAATGCTGTTCAAAGACCTTAGTCAGTCTATCTAGATAATCAGCAGGGGACTCTCCTTTGTTCTGTTTGCAGTTAGTAATTTTTGTCCAATCTGTTTTCTTAGGACAAACCTCCGTAACAGAGGTTAAAAGACGGTATTGTTAGGCCTGAATAAAGATATAGCAGACAAAACCAGGAATGCCAACCTGACCAAAGTCAGGCTAACAGAGGTTTGTGGGTAATCCCTGAGTGGAAAACACTGAGAAGCAGCAGCATGTCTCACAAGCGCTGGGAAAAAGTGAGATAAAAGAGAAGCTGCATTCCTGGCATAGTACCAGATGCGCTGTGTTCGGGCAGCTCCTTCGAAGAACTGATAAGAGCCCTAGTTTCCCAGCCTCCTTGTTTTCACTCCCTGGTTTTGTTCTTTGTTTGTTTTTAACTCCCCTACATCTCTAACTTTAGGCATGCATGTATACTAAAGGTGTCTAGTTTCTAGTTGTTAGAAGAAGGAGGTGGGTTGCTCCAGTGAATAATTTATGACGCGATGGAACTGTCTATATAGGCTTATACTAAGATGTAAAGAGGGGGCTGGTTCTCTCCGGAGAGGAGCTGCTCTCTATTGATGCGTGCACTTGTCAATAAAGAGCTTTTGATCGGACCTTGCTGGTGTTGCCTGTCTCTCTCGCGGTCAGACAACGAACTTTGCCGTCGGGGTTAGAGTCCCTGACATCTTTGGCGACTCCGCCGGGACCCGTCTGACTCTCCGGCGGGGGATCAGACCCTGAGGCAACGCAGCGCGCATCCTCCAGTTTAGAGGAGCCTTGCCTGGTGATCTGATCTCTGCGTTGGCGATAAGGCGTGTTCTGTGAACCAGCTGAAGCTCGTAGAAATCCAGCAACGTCCACCTACCCTTTGAGTAGGGTCCAGGTTGTCGGGGTTAGAGTCCCTGACAACTTAGGTCTGGGTTAGAGTCCCAGTCCAGGTCTGGGTTAGAGTCCCAGTCCAGGTTTGCGCAGGATCCAAGTTGTCTGGGTTTGAGTCCCAGTCCAGGTGTTCAAGTCCCTGGAGAGGTAAGCGAGCGCTCAACATGGGGAGGTGGGGGTTAAAGTCCCTTTACCTCGACCCGGGAAAGAGGGGTTAGAGTCCCGTCATTAAAATGGGACAAGTTGGCAATAAGTGCCCGGGGGACGCCCCGTTGTCTCTGATACTTAGAGATTGGAAAGAGATTTCTAAGACAGCTGGCCTAATTAAATTTAAAATGAGAAATCTGTATTGGATCCAATGGCCATCATTTACCTTTCATTTGTCCCCGACTAGAGACTGGCCGGAGGGTAAAACCTTTTCCACAGATAGGATGAACTCCTTAAGGGATATTTTGGTTGATCTTAGGCCGGGACAAATGGATTACTTGTTTGTATGGTATAATTATGAACCCATGGAGGGATGGATAGCTTTTGAAGCTGTTTGTATGGAGAGCTCTTGTAAAAAAAATCCCCCACCATATGCCCCAGAGCCGCACCGGGAGGAGGACAATTTTGTTCCTGTTTTTCCCCGCCTGATGGAGTGCAAAGATTCAAAAGCAGGTTAGGGACAGTTCAGGGACAGAGGAGAATCAAGTGGGAGCTCAGAGTGATGGTCCCTCATCTTCAGAAGAATCAGGCAGCCTCACCCCATCTGTGCAGCCTCCAGCCAGCCTTTTGCAAACTTGGTCAGGGACTGCTTTTCAAACACCCCCAATATTACAGCAGCCCTCGTCCTTGCCCTTGTGGACCCCCACTAGGTTACTTAACTCCATGAGGGAGAATGTTTCTGAGACACCCCTGATATGACAAGCCTCGCTGAGAACTTATCTGGTTCTACTGGTTGCTGGGGAACATGAGATGGTTTCACCCATATCCTGTTTGCAACTTCAAATATGTTTAACTGGCAGTGCACTATGCCTCACTTATGAGACAATCCTGAGGCAGTGGAAAGAATGTTCTGCACAATCTTTTTCACTCATGTGCCCACTTGGGCAAATGTAAATCAGTTATTAGATACTCTCATGACAAAAGATGAAAGACAAAAAGTAAAAGAAAAATCTGCAGCTCATTTGAATGCACCTTGGCTAATTACTGACCCTAACTGGAATCCCAATAATCCAGCTCAAAAGACAAAGTTGGATGGATTTTTAAAAGCTGTTTTTAATGGTATTAGAGATGCAGGGGAGGCTACTTCAAATTGGAGCAAGGTGACTGCTTGTGTTCAGCATCCAGATAAGCACCTCTCTAACTTTTGTGCTCGACTAATTTGTGAAGTTAAAAAGCATGGGAATTTAAATCCTGAAACTGATCATGGAAAGGAGATGGTTAAAATGGTTTTCATGTCACAATGTGCAAAGGATATTGCAAAAAGATTTAGAGAGCATCCAGATGGTACGCAAGGGAAAAGTTTGTTTGAAGTAGTTAGCATTGCTACTAGAATATTTAATGGGAAAGAGAAAAAGAAAGAAAAAGACATAAGGAATGGGTTAATTTAAAAATCATCTTGGTCCCGGGATGGAAGGAGGGGGTTGCTCTGCGTTCAGGGTCAGGAATCGGCGCGGACTGTGCTTGGTGCAGGGAGGGGCTGCTTTCGGCCCCAGCTGGCTGTAAAGGAAAAAATATAGACAGAGGCGAAGCAAAAGAAATACAAGTTACAGAACTGAAATTACATTTGCAAAGCTTAACTGTCCAGTAAGATCCAACAGAGTGCCTTTGTGACCCTGGAGTCGGTGTGGCTTGGTGACACCAAAGAAGCCACAGGCAGCCGACCTGGACTGGAATCTCTGAAAGAGACGCCGCAGGAGATTCCAGGGTGTAAGAGAACAGCCCTCCCAAGAGAAGAAGCATGTTGGAAATTCTGGATGAGCTGTAAACAGGATAATCTCCCTTCCACCTCTCCCCCTTCTCTGAACATTATACACAGAAGTGGCCAGTCTGAACGTACGTGTGTGAGTATGAAAGGAGCTTCGGGCTTGGGGTATTAATATTTTCCTGAGTGATGTGGGAGCGTTCCCAACACTCTCCGTTGTTGTTTTATTATTTTATTAATGAAGCTTTAAAATTCAGTTATATGGTGTGTTTTCTTTATCTTCCCCCAACGATCCTGTAGTGTCAGCCTGATCACCTGACACAAGGGATAGATTGGTAACAGAAATTTGTCACAGTTTGGTGAGCAATTAAGAAGAGGGGAGCCCTGCAGAATTTACACCATCTATTTGTTTTACCCTTGTTATTTTGTGTTTGCTTTGCTTGGTACTGTTGGTGTTATATGCTGAGAACTGCATGAGTAAAAGTGAGTCCTAATAGGATAAGGAAACACTATCTGGTTCTGGTTCTGTTCTATTTAACCAGTTACTGTTGGTTTTTTTTTGCTCTGTTCATTTGGGTGTTAGGAGTGTGGGCGGAACTGAACCTCTCGTTCGTAATTCCTCGGAGTGGAAGCCATGTGTGCGAGAGAGCTCTGAGGTGGAATTGAGATCCTTCTGTCCCGTCCCCTGTAGCGGTCAGTGTATAGAAGTGGGAAAGTCTGGCTTAGACTGTAATTCCCTCTGCGCTCTGTGTAATTCTCTTTTCTGTTTAAGTGTCAAACAGATGAATGAGTCTCTGGGTAAACCCTCTAAGAGTAGTCCTTTAACTTATATGTTAAGTAAATGGCCTTTGCCCAATGGGCCATGTGTCCAGGTGGCAAGCCTCATGAAGGAGGACTCGGGTAGTTTTGTAAGTAAGAATGTCTAAGGCAAGAGACCAGGAGGGGTGGGGGCTAGTTGAGAAGCCCACCCTCCTAGCTAAACTGGTAGTGGAACAAGTTGGTGCCTATGGAAGGGACAGTTCAGTGAGAAAAGCAAGATCGGGCCCAGGCGGGCAGGCAACAGACAGAGAGATTGGAAAACAGGTTGGAAAACTTTAAGGGTGTAGTGGAAGGAAGGAGTAAGTAAGTGTAAGC
This sequence comes from Gopherus evgoodei, assembly GCF_007399415.2. Classification (NCBI taxonomy): domain Eukaryota; kingdom Metazoa; phylum Chordata; order Testudines; family Testudinidae; genus Gopherus; species Gopherus evgoodei. The sequence continues at coordinate 5,551,225 of NW_022059994.1, read as the reverse complement.
ATGGGGATTTCAAATACCCAGGACTTACTTGAAATGGTGATTTGAGTTAATAAAAGTGGCTGTTGGGAGACAAGCAAGTAATTTAAGGGAGAGTAAGAAGTTAACTCTGTAGTTGCTGAAGAAAACAGCAGTTGAACTTTGTAAAAATGCTAAAGAGGAAAGTTCTTGGTGTCTTTGAAATGTTTGTAAATAAATTGAGGCAAAGAAATTGTTAATTGCAATCATTTAGAATTTAGTTAAATTATCTGAAAAATGTATATAGTGCTATGTAATTAAAATTTTATTAGGCTGTAAGGGCACTATAAGTAGTGATGTTTTCTTTCAGTGTTTGAAAGCAACAGTTAAAAGTAAAAAGCAAGCCAGAAAGCATCTGTATTAATGCAAATTATCTAACTGATAAGGTAGGAGCCACTGAAACCTGGGCTGCCTATGAAACACATAAAATATGGGATAAATCCTCTGTTTTTCCTGAAATCAACAAGGGTATTTGTCTATTTTAAGCAATGATTGACTGCCCAGAAGGGGTAGACCTCTGTTTTTTTTGTCTTTCAGATAATCAGAGAAAACTGATGCCAGCTGAACAGCATTCAACGTACCATGCATTTACTGGCACAATAGGAATTATGTTTTGTGTTCTATGTTCTGTCTTGTGGTGTTTGTCTTGTGGCCAGAATTGTTGTGTTTAGTGTTTTCATGGGATGGTCTGGTTTGGAATCAGGCAAAAAAAGGTTAAATTAAAATGCACATACTTGTTTTGTTCAACTTGAAATACAAAGTGTTTAAATAAATCAGGACAATGTGATATATTAAAGTCTAATGCATTTCCTTAAGTAAGAAAAAGAAACTTCATTGGCCAAATTGTTAATTGCAAAAATTGTTGTTAAAATTTGCATACCAACAGTCTTTGAAAGCAAAGACATGAAAAGTTAACCCACTCCCCATATTGCACATGGGATCCTTCTGGCTACCTCAGATTTCTAGCCAGAGGGCTGGGGATGGTGGGAAGCTATTGGACTACAGGTTGTATTAAGTGAACTCCTCAAAGTGGGTGTGCTTGTCCTGGCCTGTTGCTCCAAAGTTCTGTAATAAAGTTATTTTAGTGAAAGGGTATATGTGGCATACATTAAATAATAAAACTAATGTACTGTATAATGACAATGTGTAGGTGTTCATTGTTGGGAAAAAGGTGTATAAGTAAAAAGTGAAAGTTTCCTTTGCAGGTTAAAAGAAGCCAAGAAGGAAAAAAGAACAAAGAACAGAATAAATTAACTGAAAAAATAAAATAAAATAAAATAAAATAAAATAAAATAAAATAAAATAGCAAGCTCAGGCTATAAATAAGACACTGACTCCATTCAAGGACACTGCTCACAGTTAAGACTTGGTTAACAACCAGGAAAAGGAGAGCTTGAATTTGCCCATGCAGCTATGAGATCTGAAAAACACTGCCAGGCACTAATAAAATGTGTTAAGTTTCTTTTCTCACAGGTAAGGAATCACTACCCAAAGACCCTAGCAGCCCTGCCACTCCTTACAACCAGGAGACGGGATTGATGTAAAGGTCCACCAACGAAAGACTGCCTTGGCTCCATGCTGGAAAGGCCCTTAAGTCCTGATGACTACCAACACAACGGTGAAGTGCCAAAGACTGACTGTTTGGACCCATGATTCTCACTGCAAAAAGACCCCTCCAACTCGGGAGAATTCTCCTACTGATGATTAGCCTATTTCTCCTTCTAGCTGCACTGTGTCTTCTGGACAGTAGGGAAAAAGTACAAAGTGACGTGCTAGTAACCTCTCCCTTGTCCACCGACAGATCTATTGTGCCTTTGAATTTTTCTACAAAAAGCAAAGCCATTACAGGGTTATGTGCTAGTAACCTCTGCCCTATATGATGCTGCACCACGACTGTTTTGGGAAAGAAGAAGAAACACTCACTCCACTGAAATTGCCAAAGTCCAGGAATTCCTGACTAGAAAGGACATTAAGAACTGACCCTGGTGAAGAAACAAAGAATTGTACACTGGCAGAAAAAATTTGTGGGACCCATGCTTGGGAATGTGGTATTAATTGAATTTTGGGGTTTATTCTACAGGCTGTGCTCTGTGTTCTGGATAAATTCTTCAGCATGTATTGGATTTTAAATAACAAGTACCCGAAGAGTTTGTTCTGCCACTGGAAATTTTACCTGTATTGAAACCATTCCAGTGACTAATAATGTAACCCCCTCCTATGCTATTAATGTCAATGCCTTTTAAAAGTACCTAAAATAGTTAAATAACAAATGTAATATAGTACTACACCAAGGAAAGATGGTATTAAATATCACTGAGGCTGGGAAGGCATTGCAGTGGGATCTAGTATGTTTGGAGATTCAGAATTTCCTGAATAACCAGCTAATGGCCATTCGGAGTGATCTTGAGTACCAGACTTGGCCCACTGCCCTTACAGAAACATCAGAAGTACCATCTGATCTGTGGTCATGAAGATATACTAAAGACTTTCTGGGTGGAAGTGTAAACATTTACAGTGCTCCTTCCAAGCATTTGGACCGGGGGGTGTGGGCTTCCACATACCGAATCCTGACGGGTCCATGGGGAGGATGCACATGAAACTGAATTATTCACCGAAACATCTGGAAAATTAGACCACTTGGTATATCTAACTGATTTATAGTCAGTGCCCCAATCCCTTAGTTGTCAGACAAACAAAATTCCGCTCTTTTGTCCGTGCACTCATTCCTGGATTGTGGGTGGCTAAGCTCAAAAGAGCAGTTGTAAATATTTCTGCAGAGCTTAAAAAAACAGCTAATGCATTAATAGACGCTTTCCAAAAGTTGCAACAAAAAACTGATAAAGTAGCAAAAGTAACTTTGCAAAATAAACGTGTGCTAAATGCCATGAATGCTAAATTAGGGAGAAGCTTGTGCTCGCATCGGGGAAAAATGTTGCTTTTCTGTTAATCACTCTGGCTTAATTGGCAAGGATTTACAAGCTATTAAAAATGTTGCTTTTGTTTTCCATGCTATATCTCTTGATCACACTTTTAGTTTTAAGGACCTCCACTCAGACCTTGGGTCATGGTTTACTAGCCTCCCCCGTACAATTGTTAAATAAATATGTGTCCCAAGAGTCCCATTATGGTCCTCTAGGGACAAAGGGGGGATTGTTAGGCCTGAATAAAGATATAGCAGACAAAACCAGGAATGCCAACCTGACCAAAGTCAGGCTAACAGAGGTTTGTGGGTAATCCCTGAGTGGAAAACACTGAGAAGCAGCAGCATGTCTCACAAGCGCTGGGAAAAAGTGAGATAAAAGAGAAGCTGCATTCCTGGCATAGTACCAGATGTGCTGTGTTCGGGCAGCTCCTTCGAAGAACTGATAAGAGCCCTAGTTTCCCAGCCTCCTTGTTTTCACTCCCTGGTTTTGTTCTTTGTTTGTTTTTAACTCCCCTACATTTCTAACTTTAGGCATGCATGTATACTAAAGGTGTCTAGTTTCTAGTTGTTAGAAGAAGGGGGTGGGTTGCTCCAGTGAATAATTTATGACGCGATGGAACTGTCTATATAGGCTTATACTAAGATGTAAAGAGGGGGCTGGTTCTCTCTGGAGACGAGCTGCTCTCTATTGATGCGTGCACTTGTCAATAAAGAGCTTTTGATCGGACCTTGCTGGTGTTGCCTGTCTCTCTCGCGGTCAGACAACGAACTTTGCCGTCGGGGTTAGAGTCCCTGACAGTTTCTAGCCTCTCTTAACTCACGCTCAATTCCAGGGTCGGCATCAGGCCAAGCAGCCTGTCTGCTAAGCCGTTGATGAACTTCAGCTGGCAGAACTGCCCTCAAGAGTTGATTAATATCTGCCCAAGATGGATTATAACACTGAATTACTGTTTGAAGCTCTTCTCTAAACTTTTCCGGTTCCTCTCTAATCTTAGGAAATTCCTTTACCAAGTTTCTAAGATCTCCGGGTGTCCAAGGGGCATGCACTATAACTAACCTCCCATCTCCAGGCAAGTCTCTCAAAGGAGCCTGGAGTGCCTGTGCCCTGCTTCTAAGAAAGTAGTGGGCATTTTCATCAGAAGGATCAGATTCGGGTGGACTAGTGGGAGGATCAGAATCACTCACAGGTGGAGAAGAAACTCCTTCCGTAGGAGAGGAAAGAATTTGTGTAGGGGAAACTACCGGGGCAGGGGGATGTGACGGCTGTGGCCGTGGAATGCTGCTGAAAAAGTCTACTATGTCTTCAGCAGTCTCCTCCTCACTATCAGCTTTAACTAATTGGGGATAAAGAGGAGCAGAGGGATTTGCTCGAGCAGGAAAACTTTCAGACGTCTTACATTTATGTATCAAACCCTGTACTTGAGTTTTTAATTTTTCTTGGGAGTCCTTTAGACTCCACACTCGAGACTCATGGAGTCTTTTTGTTGCTTCCTCCCACCAATACATAAACTGCTCCCGCTGTGTGTCAGAGGCTTTTTTTTGAAGTTAGGATTCCTCTGAGGTATGTAAGTTTATCTAAATTGAAGGTACCTTCTAATGGGCATTGTTTAGATGAATTTTCACGCGTGTACAGATTCCAATTGTCTAAATGTCTGCAGGTTTCAGGACCATAATGTACGTACATGTAATATGCTGGGGTACCCTTAGGGGGTGAGGTGGAATATTTAGACTGTCCCCCACCCATTTTCCACTTACACACACACAGGGAGGGTGCCCTGTTCGCGCTAGCGGCTCATAAACTAAGGATTTTTCCCTACAGGGTACTCACACAGGAAAGGCTCACGAGGATGGCCACGACCCTCCTACACCTCCCTTCAGCAAAGAGCATCAGCCAGTCTCTGGGAGACGGCGCCGCTTACTCTGATTGCATCCAGTGAGATGATCAGACTGTCAGTAGCCCACACGGAAAGGAAAAGGGGTGGGAAGATGGGTACACACATTCCTAGACCCAGGTAGCTTCCTCACCGGACGATGCCAGGCCAAGTCAGCCCACCATGGGTCGGACCTCCTAGAGATCCACTAGTTACCGGGCTTGCGTTAGAGTAGTCCTGGTCACGAGCTTTCGCTTCACAGAGTACTCTGGGCGTCTTCCGGTAACAGTCACTCACACTGGTGTACACACACACACACCAAGGCCTTTATTTCCTATTACCACGATGCATCTGTAAAAGCAGCAAAGAATCCTGTGGCACCTTATAGACTAACAGACGTTTTGGAGCATGAGCTTTCGTGGGTGAATACCCACTTCCTCAGATGCAACTATTGCATCTGAGGAAGTGGGTATTCACCCACGAAAGCTCATGCTCCAAAACGTCTGTTAGTCTATAAGGTGCCACAGGATTCTTTGCTGCTTTTACAGATCCAGACTAACACGGCTACCCTCTGATACTTGACACGATGCATCTGTACTTTATGTCCGGACCCAATACTATGAGGCGGTATGACAACCCCTCTTCAGGCGGTAAAAACCCCTCAGCACCGGTGCATCTCTAATGCATCTCACTATGCATTACCTAATGCATTACCTTATGCATTGCCTTGTTGGCCAACCCAGCAGTTTCCCAGTACTGCTATAAACTAACCTGATTGGGGCTTTCCCCCAATACTACTCTGCATCTGATCTTGCTGCACAGTCAATAAGTTCAGATGGCGTGAGCCCAACAGACACAGAGGTCCCCACAGACAGTCCTTCTCCGACATCCCAATAGAGATTTCAAAAGGTCTCTTACCTCTATTGTGGCGCCATGGGGTTCGAAGGGGAACGATCCGTAGCAGCTGCCTGTGGGTCCGTGGACGTTGCCATCCCGGACGAGCCCCCAAATTGTCGGAGAAAAACTCAGTTCTCGCTTTTAGTTTGGGTGCAGCAAAATCAAATACTTTATTATTTCTCAAGCGATATTAATTGAGGGAGGGAGTGCCCTAGGACACTGGCTTGCCCCAGTCCCGGACAGGTCTCTCCACAGGTAAACAATTACAGCAAGCATTTATACCTTTGTTACAGACAATAGCAAGCCTTATTACAGACATGATGAGCAACAGATGCATTTTGTTTATGCATAGGCTATCCTGCTATCTTATTTTTCTCAGCTTCTGGGCGCCAGCCTACAGATTTAATTATCAGTGCAAGGTCGTAATAACTTCTCACACAGTTCTTTTCTGCTCGCCTCACACAATCCTCGCTTCTACAAGTCTCACGTCATTAGGGTTACAGCTGGCCTAACTCTTGTTAACAAACTGACATGCATTAAGATCCCCTACAAATTCTTGTCAATTCTTTCCCTTCTTTCACAACAGTAACCATTCATCCTACAGGTCATTGCCTTGCATGAGGCTAGAAGTGGAGAATTTGGTGCCAAACTACCCAGAAACACTCACTGGTTTTTTTTTGTCTTAAACTTCATTCAAAACCCCTGCCCTTGAAATCAAGGAAGTGAATAGTTAAGGATCATGCCAATCTTAGTTTGCCCACATGACACAGATGTTACAAAGTACAGAGAAATGCATCTTGCATCACAACACCCTTAACTCTGACCCCTGGATTTACATTTTTCCCCATGGATTTTTGTGATCTCTATTTCGGTATCTTGTATTTATTCCAATTTAAAGGAAAATATAAAAACTTGGCTAGGCAGGCTCTAGGGTCCCTGCCCCAGAGAGCTGACAATCTAAGAGACAACAGAGAGATACAGATTGATGAGGGAGCACAAAGAAACAGTGACACACTAGTGGTCAGCATGCTCGGCCGTGGTCGCAGCACACCAACAGACTGACCGTTGTGAGGTTTGCTGCAGGTATCACAGCAGAAGAGAATTTGGAGAAGAGATTTAAAGGTGGATAATGAGCTCGTTTTGCAGATTTTTACAGGGAGCTTTTCTAGGATTTCATTTGTTCAAAGAAGAGGGGCTGGATGCAGGAGCAGCTGATGATGGTTTCCTCTGCCAAGCGTGAACTTGCACACATCGGACGTGCGAGGTCACACCTCGCACGCCTGGGAAGAGGAGGTGCCAGGCTAAGCGCTGAGCTCCTCCCAAGGGTGGGGAAAGCCTCAAGGGGTTTGTGTGAAAATACTGTGTGAGTAGCACTGCTGGCTGAGAGGGTCTTAGAAGTGAGAGCCTGTCTCTTGGTGAGTTGTGACATCTCCAGATGTATGGCGAATGGGGAAGATTTGAACCAGCTTTATTCCCAGTGTTGTTGTCAGGCTGAAGGAGGTACATCAGATAGTCACAGTCTTAGCTAAAGGTTCTGTCTATAAATGGTTAAGAAATGAGTAAATGCTAGAAACGTAGAGATGACTATATGCAGAGCAGTAAATGACTAGTATTGTTTCACTGTTCCCTGGTACTCCCCCGTCCAGCTACCTGCACCCACCCATTGTCTCCTCTCATACTTACATTAGAAGCATGGACCATCCTTGTTCTGTGTTTGTCCCGCACCTAGCACAGGGAGATCTTGGTCCATGACTTCGACTCCTACTTGCTGCTGCAATTTAAATAATAAAGATGCCATGGGGCTTATCTATGTGAGAAAGTTGAACTGAAATCAGATTAAAAATTACTGCAGCTTAACTAAACTGAAACGTGTTTTTACCTGCTCTTTTTACAGTTTGAGTGGCTGGTTTCAGTTTGTTTCAGATAAGAAAGGAATAGGTTTAAGCTAAACCAGAATGAACTGTCCTTAAACTCCGAACCAGTGTCCAAGTGGGGTGAGGGTGAGGGGTGCATTAACCAAATCAGTTTAGAAATTGACTTAAAAGTTAGGTGCAGCTTTGGGTTGCTCTCCACTACAGAGTTAGGTCGATGTAGCTATTTCGCTCAGAGGTGTGAAAAATTCACCCCCCAGAGATACATAGTTAAGCCAACCTTACTTTAGGTGTAGATAGCCCTACGTCATCAGGAGAATACTTCCGCTGGCCTAGCGACCACCTGCGCAGAGGTGGATTATCCACAGCTACGGAAGAACCACTTCCATTGCTATGGTGCCAATACAGCAGCTGCAACACTGCAGTGTTTCGAATGTAGACGTACCCTATCTCATGTAGACAAGGACTTAGTTACATCTGTGCAACTCAGAATCTAGACAAGCAGTCAACCTCTGGAGCTGATTCTGGCTTGTGTTCTCACAGGGCAGGATCCCTGGAATTGGGATCTCTGCTGCTTTCAGTGGTGGATTTCTGTATGTTGTGACGTTGTCTCCAGGGTTCTGTTTTGCATCTGGTGGCTGCCGGGTTTCTTTTTTGATGTTGCCACGCTGCACACATCTGGCAGGTCAGTGTGCGTTGTGGGTGTTCTGATTTTTGTTACAAATAATCAGTGGTTGTCAGGATAATTACTGCTAAGGCGCTTCCTCCCGGCTGCTCTGGAGATTTGCCCTTTTCAGGTGTGATATTCCCTTCTGGAGCTGCTTGTGCACCTTCCCGCCTCTCTCCCTCACTCTCTGAGATACCAGGTGCTCTCCCTCCCTGGCTCAGCCCTCCGGCCAGGTCACTGTTCTCGGGACATCAAAGTCTTTGCTTGAGACAGTTTCTATGGAGCCTTCTCATTCACTGTCCAGGCAGTGCTGCTTCCCCAGTGGCCGGGAGGGGAACCCAGGCCCACCCTCTACTTCAGGTTCTAGCTCAGGGACCCTTTAATCAGTAGCCAAGAAGATGGACCAATCTTAAACCTTTCTGCCCTTTCCCTCAGCCTTTTCCTACACCCTCCCCCCTAGGTTTCCTCCTTTCCCTCTCCAATGTCCACAGAGCATCTACAGGCTCCTTCACTATAGCCCCTTCGGCTACCAGCTGCCTGTTGACACCAGCCCTGCCTGTTCCTTCTCAGCTGGCTCCATTATCATTCAGCCCCCTATTTCCCCTCAGCTGGGGCCTATCCACTTCATTGTCCCCTTTGCAGCCACATTAACCCCCTTCTAGGCTAGCATGGTGGAGAACATCCCATCTCGGTCCTGTGAGGAGCTTTGCCTGTCCAGAACTGGCTGGAGGATTTGGGTTTCTGAGTCTGATGCCTTGCACCTTCGCTGGATGGAAACCAGACTTAGCTCATTTGAAGGGGGAGTGGGATTTCTGATTTATTTGTTGCATTTCTTCTTGGAAAGAGCAATAGCCTCTTTTGGCCGCTCAGATTGAAACAACAGCTCACTGCACTGAAAGGCAGGAATCAGCTAAAATTCTTCAGCAAGTCCTGATCGTAGGGCACCGAGTTTAACTGAGGGGCTGATATTAGAATCATAGAAATGCAGGGCTGGAAGGGGACTCGAGAGGTCATCAAATCCAGCCCCCTGCGCTGAGGCAGGACCAAGTAAACCTAGACCTTCCTTGACAGGTGTTTGTCCAACCTGGTCTTAAATACCCCCAATGATGGGATTCCACAACCTCCCTTGGAAGCTTGTGCCTGAGCTTAACTACTCAGGAAGTTTTTCCTAATATCGAACCTGAATCTCCCTTGCTGCAGCTTAAGCCCATTATGCAAAGAGTCACCACTGGAACTGGTTAAAGGTCCCAATTAAACTTGCCTCCCGAGTTGTAAGCAAGGTTTAAAACTGTCCCTCTCTTTTTCCTATATGCTCTTAGCTGATTCTCACGCAATAGGGAGCATGCTGCAGGTGCGGGCCAGCTGCAGAGGGAAGGGACTGTTCTCGATTCAGTGCTAAATATGGCAGGGAAAGAAACTTTTCCCCCCAAAAAGAAATACCCGTAAGAAACCCAACCAACACCAGCTGTGAGCCTGAGGTGGGGAGGCAGAGATGGGGATGGGAGTTGGAGTGAACAGTGTATCAGTGCCGGGGAGAGACGTGGCATTTACAGGGTCGTTGACCCTTGCAATGGTTTTTTCTCTGCGGGCAACGGGATTTCTGAGGGTGCTGGAGCTCGTCTGGCAAAGCTCAGAGTTTCTCATAGGAGGGGAAGAGGGAGCAGAGAATGGGGCCCCCCACAGGGCCGGCTCTGGCTTTTTTGCCACCCCAAGCCAAAAAAAAGTAGGGGGGTGGCTGGAGTGGCAAAGCAGTGGGGGGACAAAAAAACCGCACGGCTGGCGCAGCAAAGCGGGGGAGGGGACAAAATGGCAGAGAGAAGGGGGGCGGCCAGTGCTTCAGCGGGAGGGCTCCGCGCCGCTCTGGTCGGCGGGAGGGAAGGACGCGGGCTGCCCTGCTGAGTTTGCCACAGGGCGCTCCCCTCCTCCACGCCGCCGCCCCCTACAGGGCAGCCAGAGCAGCGAATAACAACAACGGTTTGGGCGGAATGCCGCCCGGTACAATCTGCCGCCCCAAGCATGGGCTTGCTCAGCTGGTGCCTGGAGCCGCCCCGATCTTCATTAATGGTCTGGAGGAGGGCGTGAACTGCACTCTCAGCAAGTTTGCAGATGACACTAAACTGGGAGGAGCGGTAGATACGCTGGAGGGTAGGGATAGGATACAGAGGGACCTAGACAAATTAGAGGATTAGGCCAAAAGAAATCTGATGAGGTTCAACAAGGACAAGTGCAGAGCCCTGCACTTAGGACGGAAGAAACTCATTCACTGCTACAGACTAGGGACCGAGTGGCTAGGCAGCAGTTCTGCAGAAAAGGACCTGGGGATTACAGTGGACGAGAAGCTGGATATGAGTCAACAGTGTGCCCTTGTTGCCAAGAAGGCTAATGGCATTTTGGGCTGTATAAGTAGGGGCATTGCCAGCAGATCGAGGGACAGGATCGTTTCCCTCTATTCGACATTGGTGAGGCCTCATCGGGAGTACTGTGTGCAGTTTTGAGCCCCACACTACAAGAAGGATGTGGAACAATTGGAGAGTCCAGTGGAGGGCAACAAAAATGATTAGGAGGCTGGAGCACATGACTTCTGAGGAGAGGCTGAGGGAACTGGGATTGTTTAATCTGCAGAAGAGAAGAATGAGGGGGGATTTGATAGCTGCTTTCAACTACCTGAAAGGGGGTTCCAGAGAGGATGGATCTAGACTGTTCTCAGTGGTACCTGATGTCAGAACAAGGAACAATGGTCTCAAGTTGCAGTGGGGGAGGTTTAGGTTGCATATTAAGAAAAACTTTCTCACTAGGAGGGTGGTGAAGCACTGGAACGGGTGACCTAGGGAGGTGGTGAAATCTCCGTCCTTAGAGGTTTTAAGGTCAGGCTTGACAAAGCCCTGGCTGGGATGATTTAGCTGGGAATTGGTCCTGCTTTGAGCAGTGGGTTGGACTAGATAACTCCTGAGATCCCTTCCAACCCTGATATTCTATAAGCAGAGGGGCGCACTCGGGCTCAGGCTGGGCTCTGACAGCCGGATCGCTGCAGCGGGAGCATCTCTCAGAAGCGGGGGTCCCGCTGCAGGTGTCTGTGTCCAGCCACCAAGTGCCGGGGGAAAGGGTCTCTGGGGAGCGGAGCAGGAGGCACTGGGGGTGGGGGGGGGAACAAAGGGCATTTGAGCAGCGCAGGGGGTGACCAGTCGCGCGCAGGAGTAAACGGGGCCCTGGCAGAGCTACAGGCGGGAGCGGCTGCGGCTGGAGGGAAACTTCTGGGGAATTTTCACAAAATGTCCCCGCGGCATTGGAGGCGAATTTGTTTCCCCGCTACCCCGCCCTCTGAGGCTGATTGGTGGAGAGCTGCCCCGCTCCCACCCCGCTCCCCGGTCCCTGCTGCTGAGCGCTGGTCCCGGGTCCGGCAGCGCAGCAGCATCTGCTCCCAGCCGCGTGCCAGGTACGAGCGCTGGGGCTGGGGCGGGGGCCCAGGTTTGCGGGGGGCTGAGCCATAACGGGGCTGCTCAGGCTCGGGGGAGGCAGCTGGGGCCCAGACCCCGCTGGGCAGTGGCCGGATCCCATGGAGCCCGCAGACCAGCAGAGCTGCCCGGGGCACGGCGGTGGAGGGAGATTCCCCCTTCCTGCTGCTGCACCGGGGGCCCGCAGGCGAGTGGGGCTGGTGGGTGTGTTTGGGGGTGGGGGGACAATTTGGCCGAGGTGCTGTGAGGGGGCCTAGTGTAGATCCAGAGTGGAGAGCGGGTGGCTGGTGTATTGGGGCTGGAACTGGCGCCCCCCCAGACCCGGTTTGCTGTCTGGTTCAGTGGCTCTCAGCACCCTGGGCGGTGGGGTGGGGAGATCACGGGGCGCTCTCAGCACTGAGGCTGGGGTCCCTGTGCAGCGAGGCCGGCTGCAGGGGTGCTGGGAGGGAGGGTGTGGGGGATGGGAGAGCATGGACTTGGCAAGTGGCTCCCCTTAGGAGGGCCCAGGAGGTGGTGGGGACCCACTGAATCCTAGTGTGGATGCTCTGGGGTGAAAACATACCTTTCCGATCGGTGCTATTCCCTTTGTGAAGGTGGGTTTTTTTTTTTATAGTGCTGGGACACGTCTCTGCCACGACTGCACAGCCACCTGAAAGCAAAACATTTTTACTGCTCACAGAAAGCAGCAAAGAATCCTGTATCAGAGGGGTAGCTGTGTTAGTCTGGCTCTGTAAAAGCAGCAAAGAATCCTGTGGCACCTTATAGACTAATAGACGTTTTGGAGCATGAGCTTTCGTGGGTGAATACCCACTTCCTCAGATGCATGACCCACTTCGTCAGATGACATGCATCTGAGGAAGTGGATATTCACCCAGGAAAGCTCATGCTCCAAAACGTGTTTGTCTATAAGGTGCCACAGGATTCTTTGCTGCTTTTTACAGATCCAGACTAACACGGCTACCCGCCTCTGATACTTGCTAACAGAAAGTTCTCCTTTTAGAATCTGACCGCCGTATTTCCTTTTCAGTCCTGGGAATTGCAGCTGTGTAGAACTTGCTAGCTAGCTGGGTGAGGGGGGCATGAGATAGGAGGATTCAGTAGCGTTGTTGAAGGCAGTGTGGAGCAGGGAATGCAGGGGCAGGGTTGTGTGCAGGGGGCTCCTGTGTTGAAGAGACTAGGGCTGTGCACAGGGCAAGGGTCCGAAATGGGGACCTTAGTCCCACCATGCTGAGACATCAGCGCTTAAAGGCTGCTTTGCACACCGAGGCAGCACTGATGGGAAACTCAGGCAGGAGTGCCAAGAGATCCTGGTGCTTTGGGTCTGGTGTCCTTCCCTGCTGTGCACCTTTCTGCGCGTGAGGTCTCCCTGAAACAATCCTCCTAGGCCCAAAGCTCCCCCCACAGCATTGCTTCCCTCTCCCACCAGAAGTGTGTGTGGGGAGGGATAAATGGCTGTGTGAGGGCATAAGGGGATGGAATATGGAGTGGGGGGGGTAGGATAGGCCTGGTGGGGAGAAGAAAGGGCTGTGCTTCTGGAAAGTGCAGGGGTACTATGCAAAGGGAGAACCTGCATCTGGGGAGTCACTCAGAGGCCTGATGTGCTCCTGCCTCAGTTTCCTCTGCCAGTGCATCTGAGGCCGCAGTGTCTTGGGGAGCAGTTTCTACCTAGCATGTGGCCTCAGAATCTTTTAAAGAGCGGGGAAAGTCAGGTCTAGTAATCTGCCAATGGGAACTTTCCATGCCCCATGTCCCATGTCGATAACAGTGATGACTCTGTGACCCACCTAGTGATGATCCACAGAAACTGCCCTTTACATGTTCCATCTGTTCCCTCTTGTGTTGCAGAACAGCCACGTCAGGAGCCAGAAATCTCTCCAGCCGACCAGGACTGAATCCCTGCTCTGGGTATAGTGAGAAAACGAGGAGCCCAGCGCGTGCCCACGTGTCCCACTGAGACGAGAGAAAATAATGGATCCCACTGGGACGAAACTGGGGCCGGAGTTTTATCCTGAGATCCCAGGAAACCCCAAGAGCGGAGCGGAGCCAGGTAACTTAAGCCCCCTTCTGAGCACTTAAATGGGATCTCTAGTTTCATCGTTTGTAAAGCCAAAAGGGACCACTGTGATCACCTGTTCTGATATATCTATATATCTATATCTATATATATACATACACACACACAGACCCCCGCCCACACACCCCACTGCTGCACAGCACGGGCCATTGAATCTCACTCACTGCCCCCTGCATCCAGCCCACACCTGCTGGGGGGAAGCTAGCAGCTCTTGTAAAAAACATGTGCAAACCTCTGGCTCTGTACAGATGGGGCTCTGCCAATACCAAAGAGCGAGTGTAGGAGGAGTCTCACCTTTCAGTGCCTGTCACTGTTACACCTGTGTGGGTGGGGGAATTTGCTGGAGCATCTGCTTTGCCTTAAACACGACTCTGGAAAATGCTGGCAAAGGACCCATGGAGAGACTGAAACTGTTTTCTCAGCCCCAGATGGCCGGGTACCCTGGGTTTATTCCCCCTGGGTAAGCAGTTTGACTGGATGCCAGGCCATCCAGCTTGCCCCAATCAGGAGGTTGTTCAGGAGTGTGCGTGTGCATGTGGGGTTAGGGGCACAGGGAGAGCAGGGGCCCTGGTGTCAGATGTGAGACCTTGCACACATGTCTCTGCCCACCCCATTGCAAGCCTTAAGAAGCTGGTCTGCCTCCAGCAAGCTACAGCTACAATCTCAGATGCTCATCAAACCCTCTTTTATCCCTCTCGACCTGAGCAACTCGCCAAAAATGTGGTTTCTTGCAGTTACGAGGAGAAACAGACAGTGGGGTCTGGTCCCCTTTCATAGAGTCTGGCTTATTTACAAAGTACAAAGTCGTGTTACCCCAAACACAGGAGGAGTCAAATGATGGGAGACAATTTCCTTGCTCATAGTTCCCCGCCTCTTTCAAAGCGCGCTCTCAAGGTTTCTTCTCAGGGTCCCACTGCCAGCACTTCTGTGTCTGGCTTTCTGGCTTCCTGCTCCCTCCACTTCTCTGGTGTTTTTTCTTCTCTTTCTTGTGCACATGTACACACGCACACACATCTATTCACAAACAATACCCGGGCAAGCCCCTCTCCTACATAGCACAAACTCCTGAGTAGCCCAAATGTGCCTCTGTGTTGGGATAGGGGTGTGTAGTTTCATAAAGGAGCTTAGCTATAAGAAAGAATTATTGTAAAGGAAGGATGGTGGTTACACCCAGCAGCTTCAGCAACAACACAACCACCTACAACGTGATAAAGTCTCTGAGGATCTGCTAAGCCTACTAAAGCTGCTTGTTGGTGATGGTTGTCACAGGACAAGCCAGACCAGTGTTGCCAAGGTGTTGGAAGAAGCCAGTCCCCAGGTGTCTGTCAGAGGCAGGTATGCCCCACCCAGGATGGGGTCACATGCAGTGTTTGGGGGTTGACCTCCTGTACCCCGTTACCGTTGCTGTCATTCCTTTTCCGGTGGCAGGTCACTCTGTAGTACAATGTCTCCAGGGTCAGCCTTGGTTTTTCCTTGATGCTTTTCAATGAGACTTATTGCACTTGGAGACAACATCTGTCACTCCCTGATATGTGGGACGTTGCAGTGGAAAATGCCTCTGTTACATCTAGTCCACAGTCTCCCCTCTCTACTCAGCACTCCAGGTTTGTGGAGGGGTGTGTGCTGCAGGGATAGGACTGCGTTATTCGTTATCGGGTTTTTCTGTTGGGCATTTTGTACTGCACCCAGAGCCGTGGTCCCTGGTTTTTAGGATCTATGGTATAAATTAACAAAACAGGATGTTTTTACCAAGAATAGGTGAGGAAATTGTCAGTTAAGGTATTTTTATAACCGAAAATGACAACAGTCATCACATTCCCCATTTCATTAGTTCAAAGCTCGCATGAGTCATGTTTTCCAGTGCAACGCAGAGCTGGGTAAGCGACGAGGAGATGACGGTGCGTTTTAGGCTGGGCTGCACAGTAAACACACAGGGTATAACTTCCCATGTGGACATTCTTATTCTGCAGTAAGTGGCTTTTTTGGTTTAGCTCGAACCCCTTCCAAAGCAATATTAGCTGATCTAAAGGCCACTCGTCTACTGGAATAAGAGTCTCCCCATGGGAGGCTGAACTGGTATAACTATTGGTTTAAACTCCCACCTTGGCTTCTACTGGGATCACTTTCCCATATAGACAAACCTTTATACTCCAGGGGATGGTGACCAGTGGTCTGAAGTTTGTGGCTGTCTCCTTGGGTAGGAAGAGTGGGTAAAAAACTGGATCAGAGGAGACTTTCAGGCATCAGACAAAATCTGCCCTCTGCTCTCCGGGTTGGCTTTAGCTGAGAGGCTTTAGATGAGCAGGCAAAGACCAGAGCCACCTAAGGGGTGATCTGAAGCACCATGAAGGGGCCTGATGCTCATTAGAACTGGAATTTGGGAAGGAAATAAAAGGAACCTACGAAAATTGCCTAGGGAGGTTGTGGAATCTCCATCATTGCAGGTTTTTAAGAGCAGGTTAGACACACACCTGTCAGGGATGATCTAGATAATGCTCAGTCCTGCCATGAGTGCAGGGGGCTGGACTAGATGAGCTCTGGAGAGACTGACACAGCAAACCACCAAAAAGCAAAGCCTAGCACCGCCCCTCTGCACCCTTTGTGAGTTGTACTCTCAGCCCATGCCCAGTCACTGGACTTGACAGAGATTTCCAGGCTTTTTAGTCCAACCATCTTAACTGGAAAACTGAACCATCTTAGGGAGCCTGAAATATGTCAACAGCCTTTTAGTTTTCCCAGCATGCTTAACGGGACTTGGGCTAAGTGACTTCAAGCCTCTCCACCAAATTCCAAGCTACCAGCCCATGCTCCAGAGGCCTCCAATCCATTGGGGTCTTTTCACTCTCTCCTAGAGGCAGGAGCCACTGAAACAGAGGCTCTTCATGGTGATAATTCCCAGCTCTGACAGCACTTGTCATCAGGAGATCTTTGAGCACTTTACCAAGGGAAGCCAGTATCGCTCTCCCCGTGTCAGAGAGGGAAACTCAGTCCCGTAGAGGGGATGTGACTTGCCCAAAGTCAGGCAGTAGCAGAGTTGAGAACAGAACCCAGGCTCCCAATGTTCCAGGGCAGTGAGCTGACTTAAGCAGGTTGCCCCTAGTGAAGCACTGGGGATGGGTGGGTGCAGGCCCCTGCCCTCAGCCTAAGGAGAGAAGCCACTGAACCCAGGCTTTCAGCTAGTCACTGGGGGACAACAAATGAAAAAACGGGTGGGAGTGAGGGTCACAGATTGAAAATCAGGGATTCAGAGGGGGACCTCGAGAAAAGAACCCAGGACAGCACCTGTTGCTCCTCAAATGTGTCCTGGTAGCCAGCGGACAGGGCGCAGAGGAACTCTGCCCAGAGACGTGACTTCAGGAGGGAGCAGGTTGCAGGTGAGGCGACATGCTGAGATTCCCTTCTCCATTCCCCTCCCTCTCTCTGACCACTTTTTTCCTGCTCCACTCCCACCCCCCCAAAAAAAAATTCCATGCTGTCCTCTGCAGACCCCTCCAGCAGAGCAAACATCTGTATGCACCTTAGCAAGGCTGCAAAAGTGGGGTGCAGGGGCTGGAAAGGGGCTCTAGTGGGGGGCAGCCAAGCAGGGGAGTGCCCTGAATTTTACTGTCTGGCAGATGAAGCCAAAACCGACCTTTCACCATCTTGCTGTCAAGTCGGGATCTGGGGGTTTTTTGAATTTTTTTTGAATTTTCTAACTCATGACAGTCGCCAAATAAAACTAACTTGAATTATTTGAATAGTAGTTTAAGAGGGGAGAAGAGGGGAATTTATTAGCCGCCCACTGATTGCAAATGTACTGTCAGTGCCCTTTTCTGATTTACCTTAATCAGTGTTGGGTTTCTTAACTGGGTTTTTTTTTCAGTGATTCATTTGCTAAATCAAAACAGGACGTTACTCTTAACATCTAAACTAAGATTGTCACTGCACAGATTTGCCGGAGAGCCAAAACAACATGAGGGGTGAACTGAAAGTCACATGGGTGCATGTGTGTGTGTCAACCAGTCCCTAACTCTGCAAATGCCCAAGCTTTTGTTTAAGGGACTGTCCATACTGCAGTCACGGGCGAGTGTTTGCAGACCTGAGCCAGCTTTGATTTAGTGAGTGGCAGTATAAATAGCAGCGGAGCAATGGCCTGGCTTTCAGCATGGGTGATGTGAGCCCCTCTGACCCACCACTTATGTACCTGCCTTCCTAGTGTAACCCTTCTGCCCCTCTGAGTTGGCAGCAACAAGGGCCGGGTTCAGTATCCAGGGGTTCCGTTTCAATAACAATGCATAACCGGCTCGAGCCCCCACCCAGTGACCTGGGACACTTACATACCACACCCTTCTGGGTGCCTCTAGGAGGCAATATTTCCCCTCTCGCAAGCACGGAGTCTGAGTGTAGCAAAATCCTTTTAATAAAGAAAGGAAACAATGCGGCCTCCCATTGGAGAAACACCACAAACAGGATTATAGCACAAACCATAAACAAAACCCACCTCCAAGTACATTTGGCAATGTCCTTTCCCCTTTAGGGTCTTAAGTCCAATTACCCCAAAGTCCAACAACCCAAAAGTCTCTGGTCAGTGCCACCCCAGACTTCAAGAGTTTATCTGCTGAGTTTTACCCCCCCCCCAGCCTGGGTGTAAAAGGGAGGTGAGAGTCCACACAGGGTGTTAAGGGGCACCTTATGTGGCCAGGGCCAACTGCTCCACCTCTCCGTGAAGTTCTGCTGCAGCCTTCACCACGACCCGCTCCACCACACCAGCCATGCCACTCCTCCAGCTGTCCATGCAAACCACTTCACTCTCCTCACTGCTCCAACACATTGCAAACCACTCCGCTCTGCCAGCTGCTTAACGATAGGTCTTCAGGCTCCCCCACAGGTTAACACAGCACTCAGTCAGCTCAGCTCAGCTCAGCTCAGCCCCTTCAGTGATTTCAGCTCTTAGTAGGGGAGCCCTGGTGTTGGTGCACCATTGGCTCAACATGAATTCAGCTCAGCAGTCTTTAGATGGACTCCTAATGGAATCAAAATTAGCTCTACTCTTTAACAATGGAGAGAAGAGGCTGTGCAATTGGTGTTTCAGGCCCTCACAAGGGGCCCATACCATCAGGGGTGTGTGTGTGTGTGTGTGTGTGTGCATGTGCGTGTGTGTGCACGCGCACACACACCAGTCCCAACCTCTCTCTCCTCATGGGGTTTTGGAACCCATGTCCCATGTTTAGAAGTTGAGTCATCTCTGTCACAAAGCAGTCCCACAGCTCTCCATTCACACAATCAGGGTGACAAACTTTTTTTTCTTCCTGCCCCAATAACAAAGAAATTGGGGATCCCAGAGCTGTTAAAATAACCATCCCAGTCTGCTGTGGGCTTATGCTAAGTGGGGAGTGGATGCCAATGCAAATCTTTCCCCACTCTTTGAAATTCTTGGAATTTTTTCCACATTCCCTACAATTCACCACCAGATATCAGGGTAGCGCTCATCCTGACTCTGCTTACACTAGCTCGCACCAAAGCCTGCACTGACACCGCTTCTCTGCCAGTTTTTAGCAACACTCGTTAAATCCAAGCCAGCTCCGGCACATCCACCCAAGCTGCAGTCACACCTGCCGACTGCAGTGTAGACATCAGCTGGTCTGTTCCACACCAAGTTCCGGCTGACGCTGGAGGAGGGTGAATCAGCAGTGGGAAGGATAGAGGGCTGGAAGGATGCAGAGGCGGGTGGGGGAAGGGGACATCAGCCAGAGGATGAGCTGTGATAAGGAAGGGAAGGGGTCAGCTGTGGGTAGGAGAGACGTGGGAGGAGGGCAGGAACCAGCAGTGGTGGAAAGGGAGGGGAGGAA
Organism: Gopherus evgoodei; assembly: GCF_007399415.2. Classification (NCBI taxonomy): domain Eukaryota; kingdom Metazoa; phylum Chordata; order Testudines; family Testudinidae; genus Gopherus; species Gopherus evgoodei. The sequence continues at coordinate 5,531,627 of NW_022059994.1, read as the reverse complement.
GCAGCGGGGTAGGGCAGGAAGCCAGCGGCAAGTGGGGGAGGGTGTATGGGAGGGGAAGGGGCCAGCAATGGGTGGGATGGGGATGATGGAGCCGCAGTGGTGGGGAGTGGGCTGTGGCTGTAGGGGGAGCAGGAGGCCTGCAGTGCTCAGTGGAAGGGGATTCAGACCGTGAGCAGCCAGGAAGGGGATGTGGTAAAAATAGTAACGTTGTAGTATGTAGTAAATCCACTGTCGTGTATGGACAATGGAGGAAGCCGGAGTTTGCCTTACGGAAACTCTGAACAGCGTCGATGCCGGCTGCTTCCTTTTGGTGTTAAGTCTTTCCCTTCTGGTGCTCTCTAAACGTGTGAGTGACTCAGACTGGAAACCCCTGAACAGCGTGACTGGTGCGTAAAGTGATCACAAGATGCCACACGGTCCCCAGGGCCGACACCAACGTCCTACAGGAGCATTGGAAGGAGCAGTTCCTCGTTTGTGACTCAATATTTGTAGCATTTCGGTCCCTGTGTCAATGTTGGTGCAGGCGGCTGTTAGCTGGGCTCTGGGGCTGTGACACTCGGACAGCCTAGGAAAGTGGGGAAGAGCTGAGATACAGCAGCCCCTTGACGGCCATGGAGACCCGCTGGAGCGTCCCTGGCTGGAGATAGAGAGGCTGCGGCTTGCACAAGTGGGGCTGAATTTTCAGCGTTGGCTGTAAATGGCCAGGCCCTTTGGGGGAGCAGCAGGGAGCTGATCACGGTTAGGAGCAGGGCAGGTGGTTTGCACTCACAGCGACGGTATCTGGTGTGCGCATCCAGGATCAAGGGCATGTCCTGGGGGTGGGAGGACTTGGCAATAGCCCCTTGTCTCCCGTTATTCTCCTGTCTTCCCTGTCCTCTTCCTTCTGTTGGTGAGGGTGAGATTTTACAGGTGCATCCACCCCAACCAGCCTGAACAACGAGCTGGGATTCTGACTGAGGTGTGTATGGTGTGGGGGGGCAGATATATCCTTGGGAGCCTCATATTGCACCCCCATTTGAAGATCTTCCCTGTCTCTCTCCCTTCATCACCTCATGTTCTTTTTCCTGCTGTTCTTTGGGGCCAGTTTTTCCCCGTGCGTCTGTGTGGACACAGACAATCCTGCCGCATGTTTCCCGCTCCCACGTGTTACGAACCCCCCTGTGTGAACCCCACCATCCTGCACAGCTGCTGGGGTGGGACTGCAACTCCCTCAGCTCAGGGCACACACCTGACTCTTTGTTGCTGTGATTCACATTGTTTGGGAGCGGGATTTTTCCCATTCACCCCTGGCACTGACTGCTGAGAGAAGGGTGGCCTAGTGGTTTGGGGGCTAGGCCAGGCATTGGAAGACATGGGTTTTATTCCCTGTGTGACTCTGGGCAAGTGTTCGTCTCTCTCGCCTGTTTCCCATCTGTACAATGGTCAGAACAGTAATTCCCTCTCTCATAAGGCCGCTGTGCAGGTAAATTCATTAACAGGCTGTGAGGGGCTCACATATTGTGGAGATGGGGGCCAGAGAAGACCTTACCTAGCTAGGGCAGATTTTTTTTATTTTGGGGGCTGATCTAGTTCCCCCAGACCCATGGGATTCCTCTCCCACAGGGGTTGCCTGGGTTCATTCTGTCCATATCTGAGATCATCATGAATCATTAGTAGCAAAGATTCAAAAATTCTTTAGAGGAAATGAGGAAAGCTGGTGGGAACATTTTCCATCTAAGTATGTGGCTTCATTGAAGCTAAAATGTTTTGCACAGTTGTATCAATTTTGATGGGAAGGTTTCTGAGGTTCACAGCTCTCTGGTCACTTCTGAAGAGAGAGAAGTGCACGTGTCTACGCTGCAGGAAAAGGTGTGTTCTCAACTGGGGTGAGTAACCCGCATTAGCTAACTTGGGTGAAAATAGCACTGAAGACACGGCAACTCGGGCTAGCAGCTCACATTAAATCCTGAAATGGAGCCTGGGATTGAACTTTGGGGGCTAACCCCAGTTGCTTTAAAGGTCTTTACTGCCTTTTTAACCCAAGCTAGCTAATACAGGTTAGCCAACCCGACTTCAGAACATCCTTTTTTTTTTTTTTTTTTTTTTTCAGTGTGGACATACACAGAAAAAGGCACTTAAGAAAAATTTGTGGTTTGAACTAAAACATATGAGAACTAATTTCCAAACTCAGAAAACTATCACAAAAAGGAATTGGTATCAGCTCACCAGCCTAAGATAGATTTCTTGTGAGAAGAAAGATACTCATTGACCTCTCTAGAGTAGCCCAGCCTCTTGGGCATAGCTAGGCATGCAGGCTTAGTGTCTAGGAGAGGGCACAGGCTGGGCAGGCGTCACAGGCTGCCAAGTGAGGGTAACTCAGAGAGTAGTTATTAATGGCTCCCAATCCTGCTGGAAAGGTATAACAAGTGGGGTTCCGCAGGGGTCTGTTTTGGGACCAGCTCTGTTCAATATCTTCATCAACAATTTAGATGATGGCATAGAAAGTACGCTTATTAAGTTTGCAGACGATACCAAACTGGGAGGGACTGCAACTGCTTTGGAGGACAGGGTCAAAATTCAAAATGATCTGGACAAATTGGAGAAGTGGTCTGAGGTAAACAGGATGAAGTTCAATAAAGATAAATGCAAAGTGCTCCACTTAGGAAGGAACAATCAGTTTCACACATACAGTATGGGAAGAGACTGTCTGGGAAGGAGTATGGCAGAAAGAGATCTAGGGGTCATAGTGGACCACAAGCTAATATGAGTCAACGGTGTGATACTGTTGCAAAAAAAGCAAACGTGATTCTGGGATGCATTAACAGGTGTGTTGTAAACAAGACACGAGAAGTCATTCTTCCGCTTTACTCTGCGCTGGTTAGGCCTCAACTGGAGTATTGTGTCCAGTTCTGGGCACCGCATTTCAAGAAAGATGTGGAGAAATTGGAGAGGGTCCAGAGAAGAGCAACAAGAATGATTAAAGGTCTTGAGAACATGACCTGTGAAGGAAGGCTGAAACAATTGGGTTTGTTTAGTTTGGAAAAGAGAAGACTGAGAGGGGACATGATAGCAGTTTTCAGGTATCTAAAAGGGTGTCATCAGCAGGAGGGAAAAAACTTGTTCACCTTAGCCTCCAATGATAGAACAAGAAGCAATGAGCTTAAACTGCAGCAAGGGAGATTTAGGTTGGACATTAGGAAAAAGTTCCTAACTGTCAGGGTAGTTAAACACTGGAATAGATTGCCTAGGGAAGTTGTGGAATCTCCATCTCTGGAGATATTTAAGAGTAGGTTAGATAAATGTCTATTAGGGATGGTCTAGACAGTATTTGGTCCTGCCATGAGGGCAGGGGACTGGACTCGATGACCTCTCGAGGTCCCTTCCAGTCCTAGAGTCTATGAGTCTATGAGCCCCACACTCCTATCCCTTCTCCCATGTTAGTTTGGAGCCAATTGCCCTGGGGACATTCTGAGTGACAGCTCTGGGAAGGAGCAAAGAGTGGAATTAAACAGCCCCATTCATCATGTGGCACAGGTCTGGAAGCTGGGCTAAGTAAGCCACCATCTCTGCAGTCATCCCAATGAAACTGTTGCATGCCAATTGGGAATAGAGTAAGACTGGTGATTGGTTGAGTTACCTCTGACATCACAATGGTCTAGGCCAGGAGCTCTCAACCTTTTTCTTTCCGAGGCTGTGTCTACACTGCTCCTTTCGGCACCAAAACTTTAGTGGTTCAGGGATGTGGAAAAACCAGACAAACCCTGAGCAACAAAAGTTTTAGCACTGAAAAGCGCCAGTATAGACAGCACGTTATTGTCAGGAGCTACACCTCATTCAGGGTGGTTATTCTTTTTATCGCCATGAGAGCTCTCCCTCGGTGATAAAGCATGACTACCCGGCCCAAGTCACAGCACTGCTGCAGCCGTGCCCTAATGTGGGCAGTGTGGACATCCCCTGAGGCCCCCCAACGTGCTATTAAAAACTCCACAGCCCACCATTGCCACAACAGCTGTTTTTCTGCATATAAAAGCCAGGGCTGGTGTTGGAGGGTAGCAAGCAGGGCGGCTGCCCGGGGCTCCAAACCACAGGGGTCCCCAAGGCTAAGTTCATGATGTTTCAACTTCAGCCCCAGGTGGCAGGGCTCAGGGCCGCAGGCTTCAGCCCTGCACAGCGGCAATTCTAACACTGGCTGTGCTTGGCGGCCCCCTGAAACCTGCTTGCGGCCCCCGGGGGGCCCCATATCCCTGGTTGAGAACCACTGGTCTAGGCTCTTGGCATGGCATAGATATGTGCCTTACTGTAGCTGTACACTGCATGGTGTAATCTGTAAAGTCTGAATGGCTGAGAACTTAAAAATTGGGCGGTAACAGGCCAGGGATGTCAGTGGTGAATGAACCTGGTGATAGTCCGAACAAAAAGAGCTTTTGGTCATATTAGTAGTTACTTCCATTGCTTCCCAGTGACTCTGCAGACATTGTAGGTTCCAGAGTGACACAGACAGACTGACACTCCTGAGGTCCTATTCCATAGATAGATAATGGCAGCCATTCAGCACAGTGCTCCTTGCACCAACACAGCTCAGACCCTGATGAAGCTACTGACTCTGGGTACTCCGCTATCAGGAGAATTAAGGGCTTTTTCTCTTTCAGGTAATGGCCGTAGCTGCAGGCTCAGGAAACATGCTGCATGTACAGTCTCACTGAGTGTTGTACTTGTCGTTCTGGTTGTTGCTGTTGTTGCTCTGGCAGGTGAGTGGCTAATCCCGGTGTCTGTGTGTTCCATTTACATCGAGCTGGCCACGCCGCTCAGGGCTGTGAAAAATTCTATGCCCGGAGCACCACAGTTAGGTCAACTCAACCCTGAGTGTAGACACGGCTGGATCGACAGAAGGGTCCTTCCATCGACCTAGCTACTGCCTCTCGGAGAGGTGGATTAACTACCGTGATGGGGAAAACCCTTCCGTTGATATAGGAAGTTTCTAGGCTCTGGCACTACCATGGCAGGGCTGCAGCAGCGCAGCAGTGCCATTGTTGTGCAGACATACCCAGAGTCACAGGCTGTCTCCTCTGAGGCATCAGCCGTGGGGTCCAGGAACGCATCTTCAGACTCTCCCTCCTACTCCTTTCTGGAGCCTTGTTTGTGATGACAAAACTGGCCCTTTAAACTGTCTTCCTGGGTAAGTATGTATCATTGTAACGAAAGGGAGAAACGTCAGTTCCTGAGATAATTCAAACAGGAAAGAAATTTCTCCTCCAAAGAACGTACAGTCTCGGGAATGTCTGCCCTACAGAGACTACACTGGCATAGCTGCGTTGTTCTGGCTATGCTGGCATAACACCCTAGTATAGATCCAGTGTACGTGGACAAAGATTTTTTCCGTCGGTGTTGGAACATCACCTCCCTGAGCAATGGTACCCATGTCAAAACCAGCCTGGGCATGGAACAAACCCATGGGTCATGCCCCCAAGATCATGAGATTGGCTTAGAAATTATGTGACTTTAAAAAATAAATTTGAGTTCTGACATCTGCACTGCAGTTTATAGCCCTGCAGGCCAAGCCCCGTGAGCCCAAGTCAGCTGACATGGGCCAGCCGCAGGGGTTTTAATGCAGTGTAGATGTACCCTAACCTGCAGCTCCCAGAGTGTGTCTACACTCCAGTGACAAGGAACAGCCACGACTAAAGGCCTGTTACATTGATTCCGGGTTTGAGCTGGACTCTAGAATCTCCCCTGTATTCACAGTGACACCTAGTGGCTGGTTAGAGTAATCCCAGAGGTGAATACACTGGAGGTAACTCCCAAAGCTGATTTCGGTATAAAAAACTGCTAGGTGGTGTCCCATTTCCAGCTTGCAGGGGGCAGTGGGCCAGGCTCAGCTTTCCTGTTTAACAGTGGGTGTTTGATTGTGATGTGGAATTTTGGTTTCTAGCTGCTGTATCCCCCAGATCTCCTTTTCCACCTCCCCACTCTCAGGGGAGTGGCCAGATTTTTCAGGACTGTGGAGCCCAGATGAATTCATCACACAACCCTGCCCCATTCTTTGCATACTGAATGAAGCAGGGGTCCTGTAGAAAAATATAACAGGTGACCTCATAAAGATAGTACAACTAGGGCCCTGGCAAATTCACCGTTTTGAAAAACACGTCACAGACTGTGAAATCTGGTCTCCCCTGTGAAATCTGGTCCTTTGTGTACTTTTACTCTATGCTATAAAAGTACCTTATACTATATGGTAAAAGTATATAGAAGTACACAGCGTTTCTCAAACTGGGGGTCCAGACCCAAAAGGGGATTGCAAGGCTGTTGTGTGTGTGTGTGGGGGGGGGGAATGTCACAAAATTGCCACCCTTCTGTGCTGCTGCAGGCGGCAGTGCTGCCTTCAGAGCTGGGCACCGGGCACCAGCGGCTGCTCTCTGGCCACCCAGCTCTGAAAGCAGCGCAGAAATAAGGGTGGCCAATACCATAACCTCCCTACAATAGCCTTGTGACCCCCTTTTGTGAAATGCTGAGTGTTAAGAGCTTTACGTGTTTACATTTTGCCATTTTTAAATATATATTCATATTTTGTTGCAATCCCGTGAAATGTAAGATTTAAATACCTGAAACTGTGAAATTCAAGATTTTTAAAATGCAGTGACCATGAAATGTAGGGAAATGAACTGTGATTTTGGTAGGGCCCTAATCATAACTGATGCACATAAAAAGGAGCAGGGAAACCGGGGTTAAGGTTGCACTTTGGAGCCTTTCCTCATTTCCATCTGGTGGGTGTTTGCATCTGGGGGAGCGGGGGAGGGAAAGGTCGAGCACTTACCCTTATGTTGCTCTCTCAATTTCAGTGCTGGTACTTAAAGCACAGCCCCAATTCATGGCCTGGTGCCCAGACGGCTGGATCGGATACCGAGGGAAATGCTACTATTTCTCCGAGGCTGAAAATAACTGGAACAACAGCCAGAGACACTGTTTTGAGCTTGGTGCTTCCCTGGCTGTGATCGACAGTGACCAGGACCTGGTGAGAAAAAAACAGACCCTGGGGACGATAGGCTATACTGAAGTAATGGTCAAGGTCTTCAAGGCGCTCCGTGGCCTGGGCCTAGGGTGTCTAAAAGAGCCAAAAGCTCCAGGATGAAGACCTTGGTTGACATCTCTGCTCCTCTGGCACCATTTAAGGGCAAAACTTCTCAGTGAGGGAGATGGAGCTTCCTTGGTGGCTGGTCCTAGCTTGGGGAATGGACTCCACCAGGAACTAAGGATTGTCCAGAATCTCACCACCTTCTGCTCCGAGAGCGAGGTGCACTTCTTTGAGCTATCTTCTCGGATATCAGCGTAACCCACCAGTGAGCGTGTCACTGGTTACACTCTGTGCTCGTTCACAGAGGATCTGTGCTGACTGGAGAGAGTTGCTTTGTTAGTTCCAGCAGTTGTGACTTGGGCTTTTTCGTTATGGAGGTTCCCCGTGTGTCAGCCAAGAAGGCCGCCTTCACATAAACATAGCATGTGCACTTCAAATAACAAAATCCTACTTAAACTGCTCCACTACACACACACAATTCTTCCCTTTGGGGAGAGACAACAAATCACATGTAATATTTTTAATCGTGTCGCTTAATTCATGAGTGGAAGATGCTCGACTACAAGGGGAATGGGGTAAGACCCCACGTAGGATAGAGGAGGCACATGCGATGATGCATATTGTTAAAATTGCCTAAGCCACTGGTCTCCAAACTGTAGGGTGTGACCTGCCCTAGGCAGGCACAGAGGAATGTTTTTTGGGGGGGTCTATGGCAGGGTCTGAGCCAGCCCCTACAGGGGGCAGGGAGGGAGCCTCACACACAGCTCAGCTCTGGCTCCAGCCACAGCTCTGCTCCGTCTCCCAACCTAGCTCTGGCCCCCCATCCCCAGCTTCCCCCTGCCTGTCAGCTGCAGCTCCACCCCGCCCCTCAGCCGCAGGGCTGCCCCATCCCCAGCTCTGCCCACCCTCCCCCCACATCTCCAGCCCCAGATCCATCCTGCTCTCAGCTCCAGCCCCAGATGCAGTTCCGCCCTCACCCTAGCTCTGCCCTCATTCCCTCTCTGCCCCCAGGCCAGCTCCACCCCCAGCTCAGCTTCGGTCCCACCTGCAGCTCCGCCCCTCCACCAGCTCTGCCTCTAGCCCCAGCTCCTCCCCCAGCCCCAGCTCCGCCTTCAGCTCAAGCTCCTCCTCTGACCGATTCCGTTACTGGTAAGTGTGGACACAACAGGAAACGTTTGGGCACCACTGGTCTGAGCATTTCCATTTTTCAGTTGCTTATAACTGCCCCTGGGTTTTCCTTTTGTGTTCTTTGTGTGTGTGTGGGGGGGTGTTTCTCTGAACTTTACTCTCTCAAGGCGACATTTTTTTTTCCTGAAAGTTTCAGCAGATCCACTTGATTATTTCTCTCATGGTAGCACCTAGGAACTCCAGCCTAGAATTTTTCAATGAATTTACAAGTCACCAAAAACTTGCCCAGCTCTACCTGGAAATAAGTCAGAGCTCCCAAGTGCCACCTTAACTCTGGTTTTCCTTCTCCTTCCTTTTGGTGTGGCTCAGTTATGATCCAATCTTTAGTTATGTGGCCCCCTGCTGTGTTTTCCCATGGGACCCTGCCTCATTCAGCACCCAAAGAATGGGGCAAGGTTGTGTGATGAATTCCTCTGGGGTCCGCAGCTTCCTGCCACGTTTGCTGCACTGGTTGTACGGGGCACCGTGACTGAGGTGGGGCTGAAGGGATGGCCTTGAGGTTAAGCCACTAAAGTGGAACCCAGGAGCTCTAGTTTCAGTTCCACACTTTGCTTTAACTAACTCAGGAGCATTTCTGTCTAACGTGGTTCTCTGTGCTGCCGAGAGCCCTGTGAGCAGCACATGTGGAATCAGACTCTTTCCTTTTTCTCTGTTACAGGCTTTCATGATGCGATACAAAGGCATCTCCGAGCACTGGATTGGCCTCTGGAAAGAGCAGGCGAGACAGACCTGGAAATGGGTGAATGGTTCTGATTTCAACAGCTCGTGAGTCTTTTTCTTCCTGTCTGTTTAGCTTCTGAACACGAGGTTGTGGGGCTGAATTCAGGCAGAGTCAACATTCCCCATGTAAACCCTGGAATACTGATGGGGAATGAGGGAAATCTGTGTTCTCTCCAGGATTTGGGGCTCAGTCCCACTGCTGAGACATAGATCAAGCTAAGGAAGAGATCGTGCACTGTTAGGGGGATGGTAACACTAGGGTTGTTGAGAACTTTTCACTGAAACTGTTTTATGATGGAAAATAGGGAGGTTGGTAAAATCTTTTCATAAAATGTCTTTTCATGGAAAATTTTGACTTTTTGATCAAACTCCTCCGTCTTCCGCCCCCCAAACAAACAAACAAAAAACAACCAAAACCTGAAATATTTCAGCCCCAAATGGTGGCCATATACCTCATGGGAGTTGTTTGGGGATATGAGGAAACCAATCTCCCCCTTTATGGGCTGGGCTCCCCAGCTGGAGTACATGTCCCATGGTGCAGCATGGCCGAGGGACTCCATGATTTACCACCTCCCCTCACCAAGAGTGAGATCAGGGGGCATCATGGGAGGTGTAGTTTGGACTTGGAGCTTGGCCTATAGAGAAGAATGGGAGTATGAGGCAGTTGCACTGCATCTCCCATGATGTATTGCCTCCCCTTGACCAGTAGTGAGGCCATGGTGCACCCTGGGATATGTAGTCTGAATGGGGAACCTGGTCTATAGAAGAGAAGGGGAGCACGAGGCACCTGAACTACAGCTCCCTTGAGACACCACATCAGCCTTACCAAATTGAAATATTTTAAGTTGTGATTTATATATATATATTTTTTGGTCAAATTTGTCTGGGCCAAATTCACCCACCTCATCTCCTCCCACTCAGACTCCATTCCCTGGAGAGCTGCAGGCCAGTTGCTTTGGAGAGTCTAGAGGGAATCGGAGGCTGGAGGAAAGGGGTGATATGTGGTCCGGGGCTGTACGTTTAACACCCCTGTCTTAGATTGAGACAACATCAAAAAGAGGGAACAGAATCTGCATGTGCGTCAGGATGACTAGACACAAAGTCTCCACAGATGGTTGAGTCCTTTGAGATCCAAGGGAAAGCAAAAGGCACCACAGTGTGTCAGTTCCACCACAGCTAACAGGCATCATGGTTTGAGTTATTCACACGGCAGTGACCGTCAGTATGAAAGGGGCCACAGAGAAACCCTTGTGAGTGGAGACTCACTCCCCTGCTCACTGCCACCTGGCTGGGGCCACCTTCAGGAATTGGGTTCCTCAATGCAGCCCGGCTCGGTCAGGCCCTACATGAGCCTGTCACGTACCCAGGAGTACAGGAAGGCCCAGGCTGGTTCTGGCCCAGGGTCCATTTGGCCCAGTCTCCTGTCTCTGCCAGTGGCCAGCGCCAGCTGCCCCAGAGGAAGGTGTAAGAACTAGAGCTGTCGGAATGAGCGATATTGCCGTTCGCTGGCTGAACTGAAAATTGGGAGCAGAAGAACTTGGATCAGCCAGAACTGAAAAAAATTCAGATTTCTCAGCGAAACAAAGAGCCAAAGTTTTTGCTTTCACATCAAATGAATTTTTTTGTTTTGTTCAGCCAGAAACGAAATGTTTTATTTCAGTTTCAGGCATTTTTAAACCCCCTTTTATTTATTTATTTTAAAAGCAAAGGAAATTTGGAAGCACGACGAACAAACCCAGTGGTGGTGTCTGTCCTCCGTCCCCCGTAGCCCCTGGTTAGAGCACTCAACCTGGGTCTCCTGTATCCCAAATCAAGCCCTTGCCCTGTCTGATTTGGCACCTGGCTCTGGATAGAAAATCCTTCCCCCACACACCTGCAATAGTAGTTGTGGGCTCATTTGGCCCCCATCACACATTGGGGAGAGATACCGTGATCCAGGCTGGAGGTGTTAGATCAGCAGTTCCCAAACCAGGGGTCGCGCCATCAGCAGACGGGGTGGTAGTGACCTCCAGTGTGCAGAGGGTGCCACTTTCTCCACACGGCTTCACCTCAGCTGTACGTTTCCTGCGAGGGCGCAGTGCACGGAGGCCGCCATTTTGCTCTACAAAGTAGCTTCCTCCGCACTGCATGACTTTGCATGACCTAGGTATGAGGTCACGCTGTGGAGCAGATGTCATTTTGTAGAGCAAAATGGTGTCCTCCGTGCGGCATGACTCTGCACAAAATGGTGCACAGGAGACCACGCTGTGCCATCGGTGCCAACTTACACAGATCCCTGCCCCTGCTCTGTCCCAGGCCCTGCCCCCGCTCACCCCTTCCCCCAAACCCCCAGCCCGGACCCTCCCCTGCCTCTTCCTGCTGCTGCTTCTCCCCCTTGCCCCCAGTGCATCCTGTGCACCACTGAATAGCTGATCTGTGGTGGGTGGGAGGTGCAGGAGCTGATCCGCGGGACCACCAGTGGGCAGGAGGCACTGCGGGGGAGGGCAAGGCGCTGATCCACTGGGGGGTGCTGAGCACCCATTATTTTATATTTTTATCCACCGAGTCAGCGCCTATGTCCTATGTGGAGATGCCATTTTGTTTATGCTCTACAAAATGGCGTCCTCTGTGCTGCCTGGGGTCCTGGGAGGAAACCATCCATTAACGTGGAGTCATGGTGGCAGAGAGTTTGGGAGCACATGCGTCAGGCGCATTCTCCTACTGGCAGTAACAGGACAGGCCCAGCTGCTGGCTGATGATGGCTTTATCGTTTGTTGCAGGTTCCCGATGGGAGGAGGAGGGGACTGCGCATACCTGAATGACAAGGGCGTCAGCTCTTCAAGGTGCATCACTGGGAGAAACTGGGTCTGCAGCAAACCTGATGCATATACAAGCCAGAAAAATGCAACTCAGTGTCAGGAGCTGAAAAGCTTCACAATGGGCTACTAGAGAAACTGCCTCTCGCACAATTTGTCTACAGTCGAATTTATAAACAAGGGCTGAAGAATAAAATAGAAACATTTCCAGTGGATGCTGGATTATTAGGTTAATTAAACTGAAAAATGACAGGAGAAAGGAACGTCAGCAGGGTCTGGCCACATGAGAGGAACGGGCCACAAATGAAATAGTGTGACAAATACAGATAAGGTCCAGCAGAGGAAGAACTAGGCATTACTCATCCATCTTCCTACGTCCAAATGCAATTGCAACAGCTCAGGAGAAGGAGCCAAGGTGAACTGCTGATCCCACTGAAATCTATGCACATTTTCCCATTCAATTCAATGAGGCCAGCGTTTCACCCGGGGTGTCATTGTAGATCACCCAGTGCAAACCTTGGCTGAGTGTGCAGCAGCTGACAACAAAGCAAGCAAGATGTTGGGGTATATTGGGAACACACTAGGTGATGTTACAGAAAATTCTCTGATGTCATTATATGAATCAAAGGGACACCTGATGGGGAACACTGTGTACAGTACAGGTCACCCATCTCCAGAAGGACGCTGCAGAACGAGAGGAGGTTCAGAGACTGGTAACAAGAATGATGGGAGGCCAGGTGGGACTTTCGTGTGTCGAGATTGGAGCTGTTCTTGTCGGAGAATAAGAGGATGTGAACAAGGGGAGAAAAACAAAGACTGGGATGAGGAAGATAGATTGAGGTGCTGCTAGTCAATCCATCTCTTCATACAAGAGCAATGGGAACACTTAACAAAACTGAAAATCAGCAAATTTGCAACTGATCAAAGGACCGATGTTTTTGCACAACACGCAATTAGTCTACAGAACTCACTGCTACAAGATGTTGTTGAAACCAAGAGTTTGGCAGGATTTGTTTTTAAAAGGACTGGGACATTAGAGGAGTTCTTGTTCATACAAGAGAGGAAATGAACAGAAGGGAAGGGATCCAAACCTTCTTACTTCAGGGCATGAAGCACCATCTAAGTAATGAAGATCAGGAGGAAACTTCTCCATTTGGTCGGTTATTCCGTCACTGTCCACTAGGAGGTCTCTTGACCTGTGTTCTGAAGCCGCTGGTGCAAGCCACGAATGCACTATAGCTCTGAATTCGTCTTGCAGTTACTCTACCCAGTGACCTCACCCTTTAATAACCGATGGCTCTTCCTGCGCCAAAGACGATCCCTGCAGCTTTTAGAAATGAATTCAGCCTTAGTTTTGCTTCCTGGGGCAGGACCCCCGGGCAGTGTGGATTTTTGCCGAGCAGTGCGGCTGGATAGCAGCAGATGTTCAGGATGTCCAGAACTGACTTTCCAACCCCAGGGCTCCTTTTCATTGGAGCAATTTCCCTGCTAGAGCTGCCCAGTGCTCGGGAAGGAGCATTTAAGAGAGTGCCTCCATGCTCCATGGTAGATTATCCATGTGGAATTGCTTCGTTTGATCTCATTTAATTTATTTATTATTAGGATGACAGATCTAAATAGTTGATAAATCAGCCGCTCGCTGCTTTTAAAACAACCGTCTCTCCTGTCTTCTCCAAAAGGGGGTGCAGACAGGGAGCTTTAACACTCTTAATACGTCCCAGAGAAATGGGAAACCGGCCTGACTGAACTCACGTGGGCCAGTTCTCTCAGGATTCAGAGTTTAAATTCTTTGGGCAAACAACCCAGCTGTGAAAAAGTCACCTTAACTGATCACTCCAGTGTGTATGGTAATACCCATTGTTTCATGTTCTCTCTCTCTGTTTTTATTTATTTATATATCTATGTATCTATCGTCCGACTGTATTTTCCACTACATGCATCCGATGAAGTGGGGCTATAGCCCACGAAAGCTTATGCCCAAATAAATTTGTTACTCTCTAAGATGCCACAAATACTCCTGTTCTTTTTACTATGCAAACGTTATTTACTGTTCATAGCCTTTCTCTGCAGACCTCCACATGTCTTTGCTTCACTGTATATTCATGTGGGTATTGCCTTTCATGACCTCCTTGAAACAAAATAAAATTAAATCCTGTTTGTAACTGTGCCGCATCCATCTCTCATGAACGCCTCCTTCTGGGCGGGAGGGGCTGCAGTCTTTCAGTTTGCGGTGAGACCTGTCGGTGATTTGTCAGGTAGTTTTTCAGTGACAGCCTCTGGCCAAGTCTCACACGCCGTCCGGGGTGTGCAGCCCTCCAGAGGCCTGTTCCAGTACCCCTCTGTTGGTATCTCTGTAGCCCTCCCTGGGATACACTGAAAGGGTTAAACTTCAGCCATTCACTGACTTGTGTGGTCATCTTTCCCGGCTGCTAGGTCTGAGGAGAGTAAGGGCTCACCGAGTACAAACTGGCTTGGGTTAGAGCCGCTCTCAGAGCAGGCTGGAGAACTTCCCAGAGCAAGCACAATTATAAAAACGTGACACTGACTTGGCAGCTGAGATTTTGGTTTAAAAATTGCCTGTGCTGGAGAATCCAACACGATCCTTGGTAAATTGTTCCAATGGTTAATTATCCTCACTGTTAGACTCAGACTAAAAATAGAGCCTAAATTTCTGTTACTTGTTTACACATTGTATTCATTGCCCTATATATTCATTTGATTCCAAGGTGTAAGAAGCAGGTAACTAGCTTACTAGTATGCAAATGTTAGTTACTGTTCATATCCTTTATCTGGAGACATACATGTCTTTGCCTCACTGTATATTCCTGGGTATTTCCAGGGCGGGCGCTTCCATTAGGCAACCCTAGGCAGTCGTCTAGGGCGCCAGGATTCAGGGGGCAGCATTTTGTGCGCTCCCCATGGGGCACACGGGAGCTTCCGGTTCCGCTCCCATCACGCCGCCGAAGAAGGACCTTCTGCCAATGTGCCACGGAAAACAGCGGCAGGCAATTGAGCAACTCAATGACTGCCGCTGTCGCCTACAGCATTTCGGCGGAGGGTCCTTCTGCGGCAGCACGATGGGAGTGGAACCAGAAGCTCCCGCGCGCCCTGTGGGGAGTGCACAAAATGCCGCCCCCAGAATTCTGCCTAGGGTGCCAGAAACTCTGGCACTGCTCCTGGGTATTTCCATTAGTTCCCTCTTTGAAATTAATACAATTAAATCCTGTTGTTCAAAATAGACTGAGGAGCTGTGAATAATGCAGATTTCACTGTCACTCTGACTCCACTTCACTGCCTCTGCACCTGTATCATTATCAAAATTGGGCTGAACCATTTTTTGCCTTTGCTTAGACTTCACCAAAAAAAAATCACTTTTAGGCAAGAGCTCAGACATGACAGTTTTCAGCCCCAAAGGAAGAGTTCAGTAGGTGCTGAGGTAGAGGAGTCAGTGGTATTCTCACGAACTCCGTCAGCAAAAATGAACTCTGCCCATTCTGCATGCCAGAATGAGAAGCCACTCTCAGGAGATGGTGCACGTGTGACATGCATGATTCCTGGACTCCCTGGGTTTAGATAAAACAAGTTTATTATAGAAAAATATATTTTAAGTGATTTACAAGTACTGAGGCATAAAAGTCATAATTGGTTACAAAGAAAATAAAAAGATAAACCACATGCTAATGCTTAACAAGCTAAATGAACTTAAAAGCAAAAAAATTTCTCTCACAATAAGCTTACAGCAGTCTGGCTGGATTGCTTCAGCCAGGACCTCCCACATAGTTCAATGATGCTTCCTTTGTCTTTCAAACATTGTAGCTGCCATGAGTTGAGATGAGGAGAGAGAAGTAATTTGTGTTTTGTTTGTTTTCTGTTTTTATACAATTCTCCCTTCTTTGAGGATTATCTCCAGCTGGGGTTCAGGCAACAGACAGTCTGCTAACACAGGACGTCCAGCTGTTTCCATTGCCAATATGTAAAATTCTTGCTCACACTCTTCTTCCTGCCAAAAAATGGCCACTTAACTAGGTGATAGTCCATGATAGTTCATTTGATTATGCTGATATCTGCCTGGGGCACCAGTGTGTCTTTGTCTCCGAAGAACAGGTTTGGACCTGATTTTCTAAGTCTGGAATATGTCAGCAATGCTATACAATATAATCTTATACATATACAAACAATGATACTGCAAATATTTTACCCGGACAATAATGTTCAGCAGATTATGTGTTCTCAAATGATACCTCACAAGGCATATTTTGTACAAAAATTATCAATAGCGTGTAAAAAGGATGAACATAGGGGTACAGTTTGTCCCACCCACAATTAAGCTGGCTGCACCAGATCAATAATCGTCCTGTGACAGACTCCTATAACAAAGCCATATATTGTGGTTGTGGACATTCAATACTATGGACCTCTGCCATCTAATGTATTGTTGTTGTCAATGTCTGCTAGAAAATCCAGAGCCCAGCCAGCTTCCAGGTATTATTATGTATATTACTATAGACCTGGTGACCTCAGTAAAGATATGGGTCCCATTATGCCGGGTTCTGCACAGACACGCAGATCAGGGCCCCATTGTGCTGGGCTGCACAGACACACAACCACAGTGCCATCTTCCGGCATATAGCACCCACATATGAGCTTTCTAATTCCCAAAAGGTGAACATGTTTTGAGCTGTAGATAACACAGAGCTGTGTTGCAATTTGACTATTTTCCCATTTAATGCTAGTTTATGGCATTACATTTTCCCATTTATAGAGAGAAAGGCAAGTCCTGTTGAGTTTTTGAGAGCAGTGAAATCTGGTGGCTATGTACAATGTATAAAAAGCAGTAAAATAAGTCTTTTTATGTGTGGTGTACAGGGGTGGTAGTTTTAATTTTTGTTGCTCTTTCATAGATTATTAGGGTTGGAAGGGACCTCAAGAGATCATTGAGTCCAATCCCTTGCCCAAAGCAGGGCCAATACCCAAATCTCTAAATGGCCTCCTCAAGGATTGAACTCACAACCCTGGGTTTAGCAGGCCAATGCTCAAACCACTAAGTTATCCCTTCAGAGATTAGTAATATCAATTTTTATAATTTTTAAAAGTTGTATTTGGTCACTATTTTTGAAGTATAAATTGGTTTGTTTGGGGGATTTTTTGGTCAAAAATGTCCTTTTCTCAACATTAGTATTTTTCATTTAAAATAATTTCTTTTTAAATTTTACCACTATTGTTAGCAAATTTTCCCTTGAACATTTGTTGTTTATTGCTTTCATTTTGTAAAATATTTTTTAAAAAAATAATTAAATAAAAATCCACCATGTGACTACGCTGCCAAAAACATTAAAATATCATAAAATAACATAAAAACATGCATCTGAGGAAGTGGGTATTCACCCACGAAAGCTCATGCTCCAAAACGTCTGTTAGTCTACAAGGTGCCACAGGATTCTTTGCTGCTTTTACAGATCCAGACTAACACGGCTACCCTCTGATACATTAAAATATCCTTATTCTGAAAATGAAAGGTTATAAGCTATAAAAAATGTTGATAATTTATTAAAAATGGAAAATGAAGAGAGGTGGTTAGAAATTACAAATGATGCAAAATTCACAAAAAATATGAGAAATGCATAGTCGTGGTTAGCAATGTTCTGATTTGTTTTGGTCAGAAAATGCCAACTCATCAAAACTGAAACTGTTCAAAAGCCGTCGGCTTCCATGAAACACCTGATTTGAAAAACCTTAGGTTAAAAAAGTTCCAAGCTTGTCAAGGGAATGCTGGAGGAGGAATAGTCAGAAAAGCAGGAGAAGACCCAGGAGAGATGGCAGAGAGACCAGATCCAGGAGAACACTGAGCTAGGTGGAGAACAAGGGAATTGAAGTATTGGCCTGAGAGGCAGAAAGCAGAAGAGGCATTGGGGGTGAATAAAAAGGGGTGAAGGAGGAAGGGATGGAGCCAGGGAATCAATGATGGTGGAAGGGGATACAGGGGGAGGAAGAGGCGTGTTCTTGCTGAAACAGAGTCAGTGGTGCAGTGTTTACGTCCATTAGATGCTCCTTTGCCCTTGGGCCTGATTTGCACATGCATTTACCCGAGCTGAAGATACAAACAGCTGGTTTGAGGATGCACGTACATGTCTCCGCAGGCACATCCGCTCCTGGAAGTCTGGCCCGAAGACTGATACCCAAGGCAGCGTACTGGTCTGTTACAGGAACGAGTGTCTCTAATGCCACTGTTTATAGCTGCATAGCTTCCTTCTGGCAAATCCATTTGAATTCAGCACTGCAGGTTTCAGAGTGAATCCGATTCCCTTTTATCACCCCGCAACTGTTCACGTCAGTAGGACCCGTTACTGGGAACCTGTAAAACAGAGGAGAAAGGAAGCCAATGAGCCAAATTCAGAGCCTCTGTGACTCTGCCGAAATCAGTGGAGTTGATTACATCAGGGACAAATTTGTCCTTATTGTGCTTAGATTAAATGACAGGAGCCTAGAGTAGTTGGGTCTTCATTCTAATCCAATGGGCAGTTTGAATTATTTCATGAGCTCTGTGTAATCCACGCTAGCAAATCATTGATTTTTATTTTCCAGTTTGGGAGCTAAACTGGAAAAAAAAATTGCTTGGTTCAAACCAAAACTGATTTTTCCCCCCCTTGGTTTTTCTTTCTGGAATGAAAAACTGAACAGGAAAAAAAAATCATCACGAGTCAAAAAACATCCCTACATTAAATGAAATGCAAATATTTATATATTTGCATTATTTTTGTATTGTTCTGGGAACTTATTACATTTTTTAACACACTGCTACATTTTGAAGCAAAGCATCATTTCAGAATGAAAAGTTGCAACACTGCATTTCAAACAGTCAAGCAAACCATTTTAACTTTTTGGTGGGGAAAAATGGGCAGCCAGAACTATTTGTTCATTTGGGTTGACTTCACAAACAGTTAAATTGCCCTAAAAATGCACTATTTTTTCCAGTGAATTTACTGGTCACTGACAAAAAAATCACCATTGTAGTTGCGCAGGGGTAGGCAACCTTTCAGAAGTGCTGTGCCAAATCCTCATTTATTCACTCTGATTTAAGGTTTTGCGTGTCGGTAATACATTTTAATGTTTTTAAAAGGTCTCTTTCTATAAGTCTATAATATATAACTAAACTATTGGTGAATGTAAAGTAAATAAGGTTTTTCAAATGTTTAAGAAGATTAATTTAAAATTAAATTAAAATGCAGAGTCCCCCAGACCGGTGGCCAGGACCCAGGCAGTGTGAGTGCCACTGAAAATCAGCTCATGTGCCACCTTCGGCACACGTACCATAGGTTGCCTACGCCTGTGCTGGAGTCTCTGCATTCACAGAGCTGGCCCTGGAGCTGAAGGAATCTTGCAGTTTGGTTTGTTTAGATACACAGCTGCTGCATGTGTTCAAGGCCTATGAATAGCTAAACCAGATGGTGCCATTACATGTGCTTACAAAAAATAAAACAGCAATCACCAGGCAACACTCACAGGGTTTGGTCTAACATGGAGCTGTCCACCCAGGTCCAGTTCTTCTCTGCAGATGTAACACTGAGCCCAAGCCAGACGTGATATTTACCCCGTGTGACATTCTGTATGAACTCCTGCGGGGTGAAGACAGAGGGTGAGGACAACCTGCTAGAGCTCTAGGGTTCTTTGCTTCAGCCAGCAAACTGGACAGACTGTTCTCGAACAGGCTTTTGAGTGTTCAGGATTTGTCTACACTAGAATTCCTTTTGTTGTTATAATGTCCCAGCGTTTCTACCATCCGTGCAGCGACACTAGTGAGGGCGCTCATGTAAACGGGGCTCACGGCTAGATGACACAGGGTGGGAATGCCAAGTGTCTATGTAAATTAGGAGCAAAAGTAACAGTGACAGTCACTTGTCACCCCATTGACAGGGAGTTATGCTTTCTTTTGAGCTTCTGAAAATCACATGCAGAGCAGTTAATATACCTCTCTGCCTCCCACCCTGCTGTTCCCCAGCGTGGATCCTGATGCGGAGGGGGCATCCATCAGAATGAGGCAAGAGGAGGAATACGCAGAGGCAGTGGGGGACAGACGGGGTTGGGGCTCTCCCTGCTCCTTCACCTCTTGCATATCTGGTACCATGTAACCAGTGACCCCCTCCAGCAGAAGTCTAGCCCCCTTTGTTTTACGTTACCATCTCCTCCTGGTCCTGGATCACTAGCTTTCGAGAGCTCTTCACTGAGCAGTCAGCACGGCTCTCGGTCCAGTTTTTGCTGTCTTTGGAAAACCAGAAACACTTTCCCCTGTGTGACAGCCAGTCCATGGGGCAGAGTTTGCAGCTGGAGCTGTCTGGAGAGAGATGTGGCAAGACACAGCATTAATGATTCTTAGCCCCAGGGAACGTGTGTGCTTATAACAGCTCAGAGAGGGTACAAATCTCACTGAGTTAGGCACTATCGGTGATCCCATCCGGAGTCTTTTTCAATATTTAACCGTCTACAGAAAACCGTTTTCCATTAGAAAAGCTGTTTCAACAAAATGTTCTCATGAAACCGTGTCAATTCTGACACATATTCTCACAGAAAAAAGTTCCAGAATAACAAGTTTTTTTATTGTGGAAAATGTTCAGCTCCGAACAGTTCAAAATTTCACTTTGAATTTTATTTTATGGATTCTTATTTTTATAGGATTGGTATTATTTTGTATATTGTTTCATGATGTGTCATAATACGTTGAAAGATTCTGTGATTTTATTTTAATTTAATTTTATAATTCATTAAGGGCAGCTGCTACTTTGTGCTGATCAAAAACAATGTTGATAAACTGCAGAGAGTTCAAAGAAGAACCACGAGAACGATCAGAGGATTAGAGAACCTATTGTACAGTGATCGATTCAAAGCGCTAGAGCTATTTAGCTGAACAAAGAGAAGGTTAAGGGCTGACTTGATCACAGTCTGTAATTATCTATGTGGGAAACAAATATTTCATAATGGGCTCGTGGTCTAGCAGAGATGTATAATGTGATGGAACTAGAAAAATTCAGATTAGAAATAAGGTGTAAATTTTTACCAGTGAGGGACCATTTACCAAGGGTCATGGTGGATTCTCCTTCCCTGACAATTTTAAAATCCAGATGGGGTGTTTTTCTGAAAGATCTGCTCTGGGAATTAATTTGGGCAGTTCTCTGGCCTGTGTCATACAGGAGGTCAGACTAGCTCAGCGGTTCTCAAACTTCATTGCACTGCGACCCCCTTCTGACAACAAGAATTACTATACGACTCCAGATGCGAGGACCGAAACCTGAGCCCTCCCCAGCCTCCCCACCCCAGGGGGTGGGGGCCCAAAGCCTGAGACCCGTCACCCAGGGCTGAGATCCTCAGGCTTCAGCCCTAGGCTGTGGGGCTTGGGCTTTGGCCCTGGCCCCAGCAAGTCTAACGCCAGCCGTGGTGACCCCATTACAATGGGCTCGCGACCACTTCGGGGTTCTGACCCCCAGTTTGAGAACTGCTGGACTAGATGATGACAATGGGGGGGGGGAATTAAGCAAATAGTGAATTTGCAAAATAATGCCCTCTTTTGCACTCCAACTATTCACAATTTGGGGTTGAATTCCACAAATCATTTTGGCCTCAACTTTTTTTTTCCCCTGGAAAAAGACAAAATGGTTCATTTCAACCATATCAAAATGTGTCATTTCGACCTCATTTTGAAAAAATATTTCAGCTTCCAGTCTGGCTATTATAAAAAATAAATACATTTTAAAAGGGCGAAATATCCCAGAAAAATGAAAAAAAATAGTTTTAGGTTGACAAAATTAAGCCAAAATGAAGCTTTTTTCATTTTTTTCAATACACTGAAAATTTTCAAAAAAATCCAGTTTTGGTTTGAACTGAACTGTTGTTTATTTTTTCTCCCTCTTGCCCCCCTTAGCCCGCTTTTTTCGTTCAGCCCCTGAAATGAAAAATCAATTATTTGCTCAGCTATTCTGTCATCCTGCCAATTGCCCTGACTGACCACTGTAGGTCACTGTGCCCCACAACCCCACTGAGAGGTATCTGCCATTGGTGCTAGTTGGCCAGCAAACGTTGTCCAAATTAGACTACAAAAGTATTTACTTGTCTGTCCATAGCCAGCACGTCCCCCTTTGCCTTGATGCCACCAGACTGGGAATTCAGGCACCCAATGTCTGCCCTACCTCCAGCCACTGCTGAGGAGGCTTGGAAAGAAATTTCCTTCCTCTGAACCCTCTTGGATGGGGGAGGTCGGATATGGCCATGTCTCCAACCCCTGGCCAGTGCTTTCTCTGATAGCCTGGCCTCTGCTGGGATCTGGTGCCAGATGCTAATATCCATGTTTCTGCCCCACCTCCATGATCCACTTCTGCCCTCCCTCCTGTTGCTGGGGATGGGGAAAGATGTCCCAGGCTCATCTTCTCCTGGCCAGAGGTTAGAGGAAGGAGACTGTCTCTCAGCAGCACCACTTCTCACAGACTCATAGAAACGTCGGGCT
This sequence comes from Gopherus evgoodei, assembly GCF_007399415.2. Taxonomy (NCBI): domain Eukaryota; kingdom Metazoa; phylum Chordata; order Testudines; family Testudinidae; genus Gopherus; species Gopherus evgoodei. The sequence continues at coordinate 5,509,387 of NW_022059994.1, read as the reverse complement.
GGATGGGACCGTGAGAGGTCATAAAGTCCAGCCCCTCCTGCGCTGAGCACGACCAAGTAAACCTGGATCGTCTCTGATGGGTGTTTGTCCAAGCTGTTCTTAAACACCTCCAGTGATAGGGATTCCACAACCTCCCCTGGAAGCCTGTTCCAGAGCTCAATTACCCTCAGAGTTAGAACGTCCTTGCCAATATTTAACCTGATTCTCCCTTCCTGCAGATGAAGCCCGTTAGTTCTCGTCCTGCCTTCAGTAGCCATGGAGAACAACTGATCCCCGTTATCTCTATAACAGCCCTTAACGTATTTGTTATTCTTGGAGGAAATATGGGAGAAGAGCCCCTTTTGCATCCCCCATCCACAGCACCCCCCAGCCTCCCTGAGTGGGAGAAAATCTCCTGGGCCCCCTGAGAACTGGGATGGGAGGAGGAGAGAGGCTAGCAGGCTGGCCTGCCCATGGCCTGCCTCCTTCAAACAGGCCCCCCTCCACCTGTGCGGTGCATGGAACATGCCGAGGGGCTCAGGGCCACAGCGAGTTGTGGTTACCTGCAGTGGGGCTCTGGGCTGAGTGACACAGACTCTGCTTCAGACGAGACACGAAGTCCTCCAGGCTCCTGTTGCATTCTCTGCCAGGGGAGTGTCTCTGAGCGACACTGCTGTTCTCAGGGACCGATGAGACTGCGTCAGTGTCTGTCTGCAGGGAGCGGCCCTGGAAAACTTCCGAGCAGCAGGCAAGTGAGTGGTTGTTACTGCTGCTGTTATGGCCGCAGGAGCTCAGGTTGTGCACTTTAGGGGTCACTGATGTACGAGCTCCCAGGGGCCCCTGGGCTTTCCCAAGGTCCCTTGTGCTGCACAGCACCTGGCCCTAATGAGGGATAATGGCCAGGGCACCGGTCCAGACCATGCAATCCTAGGTGAGTGGCTTAGACTATGGGGGTTTCCCCAGGGCCAAGTCAGGAATGAGGAACAGGGTGAGAATGCAAGAGACACAGAGGATACCAGCTTCTTGGTGACCGGCACTGGGGTTTCTGCAAGGGGGCATTGCCAGGGAGCAGTTTACAACCAGTAGCCAAGATATCATCTATCTATCCCCATGCACACCCTCCCTATCTATCTATCCCTATATACCCCCCACCATCTATCTAGTAAATAAACAAATGGCACTAGGAAATATCCTGGATCTGCATTACCAGTCTCTCCTCCAGACAGGAAACTGACCTGCCAGACCCTGAAATCTGCCAGCATCCAGCAAAGGGGTAAGGAAGTGGAATGATCATCACTATTTAGGGATCTGAACTGTGAGAATGTGATGATGTGAAAAATCACCAAGGAGCATCTGTTGACCCTGGTAGGGACAGAGGTGATGGAGCGCAGCAGGAAGGCAGGAAGGGCTTTGTTCATGATGAATATTCTAATCCATTCCATGTTTTCCTTCATATCATGATATTGAAAGTTCTCATCCAGGGGGTTTTTGACCCAAGGACAATCGCTGGCCTAATGAAAGCAAGTGGGGAGCTAAGCAACCTCCTTCAACCTCAACAAAAGGGGCAATTAAGCCCCCTTATATGGCAGAGACAGCTGCTAGCAGCAGAGGTCACCACCCACTGCAACAGGCCACGTGGCAGATCAGAGCTAAGCCAGGTGAGCGGAAAGGTTTCCTGGTTGGAAACGCAGGGGCTAGGTTATTGGCTGTAGCCTGTGTGTGTTGGAGGGAAGGAGGCAGGAGAAGCAGGTGTGAGCATGACGCCTGAGAGGAAGCACGGGGACAGAACTTCTTGGGCACAGAGTTCAGTGGAGAGGCAGGCTTGGGGATTTCTGAGCAAAGAGACTTCCTGCTGCTATTTGTTTCTCCTGTGATCAGAGAAACAGGACTTGGGGCATGTTTTTTGTAAATAAACAAGACGACACTAAGAACAGACCTGACTCATATTGATTTCTCCTGATGGCCATGGACAGCAGCGAACCATTCAGACCAAAGGGGCAACGACGTTTGACAAAGATGACGTTTCCCCCCAACTGGATGAACTGAGTTTCAGGAACAAAGTTCAGACAGGACCTTGTTCTTGTAACCTTTGCCCTGGCCGTGATGATGCGTCCAGTCATCTACTGACAAGTGGAGCAAAATTTCAAGGGAACTATGCCGGGACAGGAGAATTGGGGCTACGTTGCTGAAGAGTTAATCAGCTAACAGATTCTCCATTTCCAACGTTTAGAAATTTGTTTTCATTCTGAATTGGAATGAAAAGTCAAAATTTTGACCTTTCCCGCAAAATGAAAACTCTGAAAAAAAATTCTGTTCAGAAACATTGGTTTCGATAATGTCAAAAGGCATTTCGTTATGACAAGCCAAAACATTTTCATGTCAAATTCAACATGATATTAAATGTGTAACATCCGGAACTATAAATATATCATTCACATTTTGCTTTTTTATAGACTATAAATGCAGAAATAAAATGAATCAAAATAGGAAAGTCAAAACAAAACCTTTACCTTATCGAAATGGAACATTTTTACCTTACTGAAACAAAATAAGTCAAAATGAAACATGTTTACCTCATCAAAACAAAACATTATTGAAACTCAATGAGAAAATGTAAACATTAGTTTGGATGCTTTTCTGGTGACAATTTTATAGACATTGACACATTCCCCCAAAACTCTTTCATTCTGATGAAACTGTATTTTCCAATGGAAAACCGTTCCGTTGAAAATGTCCCAACCAGCTGCAGTCGCGAGGGACCTGTTCCAATGGACAGCAGGCCTTGAGCTACTCACCCTGAATGCCCAGTGCAATTACCGCTGTAGCCAGGATCACGTCGCCAGCCAAAGCAATCCACAGAACGAACCCATGCCTGCGTGCAAATCCCCGGAGATCTGTGAGATGCAATATTCAGGGAAGCACTTTCTGTAGCTACTTAAGGACGTGTTAAACAAAGAGGCATATGCGCTTATCTACGCTGCAAACAAAAACGCGCCATGCCAAATCTCAGAGCCTGGATCGACTGACTTGGGCTCATGGGGCTTGGGCTGTGGGATCAAAAATAATAGTGTAGATGCTCTGGCTGGAACTCAGGCTCTGAGACCCTCATGGGATTTCAGAGCCTAGGGTCCAGTCCAAACCTGGACATCTATACTGCAATTTTTAGTCCTGCAGCCTGAATCACTTGGTCCGGGCTCTGACACTCAGTGCCACAGGTGTTTCTTTGCAGTGTAGACATGAAGGCAGTGTGCTGCTGGAGCCAGTTGTAAAGCTGTCAGACAGGGATACACTATTCTGAGGACTTCCCCATTGACTGGCTGGCCAGAGTGTTGGACTGTTATTTCTGGAGCAACGTGAAACTATTGGAAAAGTGGATCAGATTTGAGCAGGAGTTTTAATCTTCCTGTCCCCGCTGCTGTCCTGTCCAGTCAGCCCATGAGAAAAGCTGCCAGCACCAGGAGTGATTTGGGGCTATATACCAAACGGACACATAATCCATTGCAGTCAATGGGTCAGATTTGAATTGTATCTAAACATACTGTTCCTGTCTTGCATTCAGCATCCTGCTTGTTGGCTGAGTTTCTGCTTTCAGTGCTGGGCCACAAAGCAGAACCCTTCAGCATCTGTTTAGACTCCTCGTGTCCTCTTCGCTATGTGCTGGTGTGACTTGTGATTGCTGGTGATGTTGAACAAAACAACTTGATTCAGAGGTGAGATCTGTGCTGGCTAGTATAATAGGTACCCCTCGGGCTGAGCCTCCTACACAGGCATCGGGCTAAATTCGTTGTGAGGTTTTGTCAGTTTCTAGCGGTGTGAACCCTGATGGAAATTCTGCTGTGGGAACAGGTGGCAGCTGCACAAAACATCCTCCCCCACTGGTGTGAAGGGGTGAATGTATACACACACTCACAGATGCGCACACACACACAGACGTGTGCACACATACAGAGATGTGCACACACACACACACAGAGACACACATGCACATACACACAGACACGAGCTCTCACACACACACACAGATGCGCACGCACACACACGCACACACAGAGACACACACACACATGCACACACACACAGAGACACACATGCACACACACACACAGAGACGCGCACACAATGGGCTTAGCTGGCAGGGAGAGATACACTTTAGAATTCCCTACACCAACAGTGATGAATTGGGCCCATTCTTTGCCCTACGATTAATGGACTCTGGATTTTCTTTGAGCCTTTGAGCTGGGAGATCTAAACAGTTTCTAAATCAACCGACATTTCACTTTTCTAGTAAAAGGGAAGAGACACATTTCTCCTCAGCCAGTTCAGATGCGAATACATCTAATGGCAGCCACTGGGATAACCTCACTTTGTCCTTCTGTCCCTTCCACCCTTCTACACAACTTCCATCCATCCCAGCCCCCGTCGGACTCCCTCGCTAGTTTCATTGCAGCCTCAATGCCTGTCTCTGCCGTGCTCGCCCTGCATCATCTTGTCCTGGCTCTGGATTCTCATCTCCGTTGCACTAATTCAGAACCTGAACCTAAGGCCGAGGACTGCAGTGGGGTTACCGGGTGTTACGTGCCTGGATGCTCTGCAAGGATGAGGCCCACACACACAGGTGAATTAATTGGATTTAATGAAGGTTAAGTGACACACCCGCAACGGGAACTCCACGCGTTGCTGCCACTGGCTTGGGGAGTCCAACATCCGAACAGCTCGGTCAGGTGCGAAGTTCAATGCGCAAGCTCTAGCCCTCAACAATTGTAGCATCATGCTAATAGCATGCAAACTAGCCTTTATATATACAATAAGGGACTTTCCATCAGCAATGGCCGCCTCCCCTGGCCTCAGGCCAGGGACTTTCTGCAGATGGTCTGCAGTTCTCCAAAACACCGAGGCTTCCCACACAAAGCAATTTTATCTGGTTAAAAGCAGCAGCTGCTAGCAACGTCTGTCCGCTAATAACCTCTCCTTGAGAAAGTGCAAGCCCTAGCTTACACCGTGACAATATCTTCCAGGATCCCCTACACCGGGTTTACACTGGGGTCACCCGCATCAGGAACTTGGCTCCTCCCTCCAAATCCAGTCATCAAATTCTGCTCACTGAGTCTCTCAGGGTGTTCGTGCTCAATTGCCACCCTGAACTTGCCCCTTCCTTTTTTTCTCACTCCCAGCTAGACCCTTTGGGCCAGATCCCCAACTGGGGTATCAGTATAACTTACTGAAATCCCCCAGAAGATGTATAAAAGCTGTTATTACATTTTACTGCCCTGGCATGTGAGTGTAAAGGAGGTTCCTAGTTGCAAAGATTCCAGTGATATTTATACACTCATGTGGCTGTAAAGAGAAATCAAGTGTTCTGTGTTATGCCAAAGACTGGAAGATACCAGGACAAGCTTTTTCTAGGGTGCTGAACACCGCCTGGTAGCTACGGAATTGCTCTCTGAACTCTGCTGGCTAAACTTTAATAAATACATGTGTGGAAAGCGGAATCCCGAATTTAGGAGGAGAATAAAATCGAATACACTTACCATGGTGTTTAAGGGGAGAGGGTTGGCAGGCAGGGGATGGATCTTCCAGAACATTTATATCCGTGTAGATAATTTCCTCAGTCATGGTCCAAACAGCAAAAGATGACAGCACCCAGCAAGAGACGTTGTGTGGAAGGGCAACCGCTGAGATATACGTGCAATCCAAGGCAAGTGGTGCCTTTTAAATCAGGAAGTAGCACCTGTCAGGGGCTTGTGAATTTCCATCCTATCTCTGTGTTGGGGACTTCCTTCATTAGCAGGTCTCACCTCCTTACCCAAGAGCAATTGACACCAGAGGCAGGGGCAGTCCAGTGCCTCCGAGGCGCTGACAGAAAGCCGTCCTGTTGGGCAGCGAGCCCCCGACACGAGAAGTTCTGCCTTCAAAATGGCCGTGACAATAAAGCGTTCAATGGTTCAGTGGCAGTTTCCTGCTGGGGTCGGCCGTCTTGAATCCAGACACGTTACCCTTTCTTTCCCAATGGTTTTGGGATGGCCAGGCCCATGCGTCGATGCTCCCATGTCTGCACAACTGGTGCGGTCGATGGGCGCTGGGCATGAATCCTCCTTTCACGGGAGCGGCTGCTCTACTGCAGCGAGGTGAATTTGAGCGTGAGTCACAGTCGTGTAGAACCAGGTGTTAAGTGACTGGGTTCCCCCAAGCAGTGGGGGCTGAGTTTTGAGGGGTCCTTCTCACCTTTATACGCCCATGAGGGCCTGCAGCCGTCCCCGCTCATATCAGCGTTGTGACAGCCAACTCGATGGCCACCCAAAACCAGCGGGGGTGGAAATTCAAGTTAAGTTTCCATTAGACCCAATCCAGCCACCGCTCCACTGCCGCTGGGCCAAAGTGTGGCTTGGAAGTGAAGAGGCCAACGACTGGGTCCGTCCTGTGGGGAGAACAATTGTTATTTCATTTTCCCCCCAATCCCTTGGCATTTGGCACTCCCCAGAAACGAGCCGTGCCCCTGCCTCCCAGCACTGGCCATGTACGCTCAGCTCTGAGACACCAAGTGAGGGTCGCCCACGGGCCCAGGCGAGAGGAAGGATGAGGGTAACACTAACAGGTTCCTACAGTTGCTCAGTGTATGTGTGAAGGTCGTTGCTTATGCAGATGACAGCCGAGTGAGCTGTTAGGAGGGCTTAGAATGAGGCCTGGGTGGCAAGCTGGTAACAGGGTTTGGTGACCCCATAAGGGGCAGCATGAGAGAAGGTATATTTGAGGCCACTTCCCTCCCTGCTAACTCAGTGTCCCAAATTTAGCCAGCTGTGGGAGCTGCTCATGTTCACCGCTACAGGCTTCGGCAAACCCCTTCTCTGCTCAGCCACTGCACCTGCCCACACCCAGGCTTCGGCAAACCCCTTCTCTGCTCAGCCACTGCACCTGCCCACACCCATGTGCTGCTGGAGACCCCTCCGCAGCTTTGAAGGAGAGGGAAGCGTGGACGAAACGAGCAAGAAAAGACAAGAAGGGTGGAAAGGTAGGAAGGAGCAAGAGCAAAGAAGACTCCAGACTCATTGATGAGTCGCTATTTCCGTTTCCAGCCTGCAGGGGAGCCCCAGTTTGGGACAAGCGTGCTTGGGAAGGGGGTGCCCCAGAATTGAGAGTGTCCCGGAACAAGAAGAACTCTGGGCGCAGCGCAAGCTCATCAATCCATGCAGACCACGTTCGCCCCCAGGGGTAGGTAACTCCCTGGGAAAGAAAACTACGTGCAGAACACGAGTGGCGTAACTGGCTCTCCCAGTGGCAGGGCTGGACTCAAGTGCACTGGCAGAAATGTGGGTGAGATGACCCAAGGCTGAGACATCGGGGCCTTGTGCATTGAGTTTGATGGGCATGGCAAAGCTACATTTGTATGGGAGAAGTTAGCATGGCATCGGCCAACTCCCCAGGCTTGGTTCTAATCAGCCCCTAAGTGAATTCACTCACATGAACATTTGAAGAATAAAATGCAGATTCTTTCAGAGGCAGCACTGCCAGTCACTGGCCAACAGGAACTGTGGCATCAGGAGCCCTGATTCTTTCTCTTTTCAGACAAAACTCATTCTGCTTTCCATGAGAGGAGAGGTGCTGATCCAGGACACAAGGGATCGAGGTACCCACCTCTGCCACAGGCTCTCTTTGTGCCCTTGGGTGAGACACTTAAAGTGGACTGTTTCCCTTTAAGAACATAAGAACTGCCATGCTGGGTCAGACCAAAGATCCATCTAACCCAGTATCCTGTCTTCCAACAGTGACCAGTGCCAGGTGCCCCAGAAGGAATAAACAGAACAAGACAACTATCAAGTGATCCATCCCCTGTCGCCCATTTCCAGTTTCTGGCAAACAGAGGCTAGGGACACCATCCCTGTCCATCCTGGCTAACAGCCATTGATGGGCCTATCCTCCATTAACTTATCTAGTTCTTTTTTGAACTTGTTATAGTCTTGGCCTTCACAACATTCTCTGGTAAGGAGTTCCATAGGTTGACTTTGGCAGCATCAGGAAAAAAACCCTCAACCATCGTGCCTCAGTTTCCCATCTGTAGACTGGTCCTCCTGTTGAGAGAAAGTGTGGCTTGGTGGCTACTGGAGAGGGACTCAGGAGGCCTCAGTTCTGCCAGCTGGGTGACCTTGGGCCATGGGCCCTACTCTGTGACTCAGTTTTCCCATCTGTAAAATAGGGATAATAACACTGGCGTTGCTTTGTGAGCGCTTGGTGCTCTATGGATGAAAAGTGCTAGCTAGGAGCTAGGGATTATTATCAGTTTAGGTGAGGGGCTCGGATAGCACAGTGAGGAGGGACTGAGTCTGTTCTTGCACCTTTGGCCTGGCGATGTGCCTCCACACTAGTCATTTCCCTAGTGCTAAAAGCAGGCAGTATTTTTAGAACAGACTCAACTACTCTCTTTCAAGGTCTGTTTCTATGCAGGTACTGGTCAGGGAGGTCTGCAGTCTGACTGGAAATTACCTTACCACACAGACCCCAGCTAACCCACAAATGACCTTATGGGTTTGGTTTTTTCCCTCCTGTGTGGACTCTGCGCACCTTCTTCCACTTGCAATAGGTGCTGAAAGATGTCGTCTCTCAGATCTAGCTTGTGATGGCAGCCTCCTGACTTGCACCCTCTTGATATGTGGACCCACCTCAGAATGTTGTTACTCAGTGTCCACACTGGACAGCTGCCCCTAGGGGTGAAGACCAGTGCTGGGAAATGGTTTCTTTTTCCTCTGTGAAAATGTCAGGTTGGTGAAAAAAAATCAAACCCCAAAATATTTAAGAGTCCCAAATGTCACTGCAGTGCCTTGTGGGATTTGTAGTTCCCCATAATATATCGATTGCAAAGCCAGAAGGGACCACTGTGATCATCTGTACCTCCGGTGTAGCAAACACCATGCAACTTCCCCAAAATCATTCTGATCTGAACTACAGCAGGTCTTTTAGGACTAGTCTATACTAGAAGTGCTGTGGCGGTGCAGCTGTATCTATGCTGACAAGAGGCAGTAGCTATGTCAGTAGGAGAAGCTTGTCATACACTGGTGGTTAGGGCTGGTGTAATTTACGTTGTTTGGGGTGGGGCTTGGCTTATTCACAGCCCTTAGCAACATAAGTTATACCGACATAACCTGTAGTGTAGACAAGCCCTTAGAAAAACATCCAGTCTTGATTTTAAAATGGCCAGTGATGGAGAATCCACTACAGCCCTTGGTAAGTTGTTCCAATGATTAATTACACTCACTGTTAAATATCTTGCACTTTATTTCCAGTCTGAATTCATCTAGCTTCAACCTCCAACCACTGGATCTTGTTTGATCTTTTTGCCTGCTAGAGTGAAAAGCCCATTATCAAATGTTTTCCCCCTGGTAGATACTCACAACCTTCTATTTGTTAAGCTAAATAGATTGAACTCCTTGACTCTTATCACTATAATGATATGACCCAGTTGCAACTATGTGGACGAAACCAGACAATCACTATGTTCTTCAATGAACTCACACAGGAAAATGATAACAAACAAAAACACCCTGTCACCTGTGGATGAACACTTTTCACAGAGTGATCACTCCATATCTGACCTCTCAGTGCTCCTCTGCAAAGGAATCCTGCACAGCGCCTTAAAAAAACTGAGCCTGGGAGCTTAAATTCATTACTCTGGTAGGCTATGTCTACACTACCACAGTAAGTTTACCTAAGTGACGCTACTCCAGCTATGTGAATAACGTAGCTGGAGTCAACGTAGCTTATGTTGACTTACTGTGGTGTCTACACTGCACTGGGTAGACGGGAGACACTCTCCCATTGACTTACTTTACTCTTCTCATTCGGGGTGGAGTACTGGAGTCGATTGTAGAGCGATCTGCAGTCGATTTGGCAGGTCTTCATTAAACCTCCTAAGTCGACCCCCATCGATCCGGTTGTAGTGTAGACATAGCCTAGACACAAAAAATCCTGGACTGAACAGAGACACCGGATTTATGACTTATTACAACAATCGGTAGCCTGCTAACCCCTCAACTGCCCTTTTTGTCCTGTGACTGCAGAGGTGTTAATGGGCCATTCCACCTTGAATGGTCCCTTTCCATGTGTGCTAACTAGTTATGCTACTTACAGACACTAAAATGGCAGATGAAATTCAATGTTGATAAATGCAAAGTAATGCCCTTTGGGAAACATAATCCCAACTATCCATACAAAATTATGGGGTCTAAATTAGCTGTTACCACTCAAGAAAGAGATCTTGGAGTCATTGTGGTTAGTTCTCTGAAAACATCCACTTAATGTACAGTGGCAGTCAAAAAAGCGAACCGAATGTTTGGAATCATTAGGAAAGAAATAGAGAATAAGACAGAAAATATCATACTGCCTCTATATAAATCCATGGCATGCCCACATCTTGAATATTGTGTGCAGATCTGCTCATCCCATCTCAAAAAGATATACTAGAATTGGAAAAGGTTCAGAAAAGGGCAACAAAAATTATCGGGGTATGGAACAGCTTCCATATGAGGAGAAATTAATAAGATTGGGACTTTTCAGCTTGGAAAAGAGATGACTAAAACAGAATATGATAGAAGTCTATAGAATCATGACTGGTGTAGAGAAAGTAGATAAGGAAGTGTTCCTTAATACTTCTCATAGCACAAGAATTAGGGGTGACCCAATGAAATTAATAGGCAGGAGACTTAAAATAAACAAAAGGAAGCATTTCTTCACGCAACACACAGTCGACCCGTGGAACTCCTTGCCAGAGGATGTTGTGAAGGTCAAGACTATAACAGGGTTCAAAAAGGAACTAGATAAGTTCATGGAGGATGAGTCCATCAATGGCTATTAGCCTGGATAGGCAGGGATGCAAAACCATGCTCTGAAGTGTCGCTAGCCTCTTTTTGTCAGAAACTGGGAATGGGCGACAGGGGACGGATCACTTGATGATTCTCTGTTCTGTTCATTCCCTCTAAAGCAACCTGGCAGTGGCCACTGTCAGAAGACAGGACACTGGGCTAGATGGATATTTGGCTTGACCTAGTATGGCCACTCTTATGTTCTTAATCTGTTGCACCCTGTATTTTGCTGTGATGCTGGGAGAACCTTTCCTAGCCCTGAAGGACTCAGGATGCCTCAAAAGCTTGTCTCTCCTCCCAGCAGAAGTTGTTCCAATAAAAAATGTCAGCTCACCCACCTTGTGTCTCTCTGTCACTCACAGGCAGGTTTTCTAATCCTTTTAATCGTTCTTGTGAACCTTCTCTGACACCTCTGCAAGGTATCAACACCCTTTGTGAACTGTGAACACTGGTAGCTCATATTCAGCTGATTACCCACCAAGGCTCCCCAGGACTTTTTCAGAATTCCAGGATAGAGCCCCCAGCCTATCGGCAAGGCCTGGTTTCTTTGCTCCTACACGGATGGCTTTACATTTTTGAAGTATTATCATTAAGGGACTGAGCAGCTGGTTGGAGTAGGAAATTCCCTTTGATAAGTAAGCCCTGTGGTACGTGGGCAGTGTTAGTGTTAGCACTACAGACATCCTGTAGATTGTATCAGCATTAGAATATGGGCTAGATGCAGAAAGCAGTGGGTTTGTCACTGCTGATACCGCTGCCTGTCATATTAACTAATATAGTCTCGTTTACTTGTAAACCTCCTCCCTCCCCCAATCTGTCTGTATCCACTTCTTATTGCTTGTCTTAGAATCATAGACTGAAAAGTTGCTGCCTTTCTCTTTTTTACCATGTAGAATGATAAAATAAATCGATTGGAATATAAATATTGTACTGTGTAGGCTACAGAGCAGCATAAACAAGTCATGGTGTGAAATTTTCGTTTGTGCTGACTTTGCTAGTGCTTTTGATGCAGCCTGCTGTAAAACTAGGCAAATAGCTAGATGAGTTGATGTGCCCCCTGGAAGAGCTCTGCGTACCCCTAGCTGAGAACCACTGAACTAATCTAACCTCCTGCCAAGAAAGATGCAGGATTTGTTGTGTCTATTCCATCCAAGACAGATGGCTTAGACTTGGATTGTCAGCTTTTGGGGGGCAGCTTTTTCACCCTTTGTTTGTACAGAGTTTAGCGCAACAGTGTCGTGGGACATGCCACTACGATAATGCAAAATAATAAATAATAACAACAAATCTCTGGCAGTGGAGCCTAGTGGGTCAAGCACAGGACTAGGACTCAGGAGACCTGGGTTCCACTCCCTGCTCTACCACTGGCCTGCTGGGTGATCTTGGGCATGTCACACCTCTCTGTGCCTCAGTTTCCTCATCATTATGTAAGCGGGGAAATGGTCCCGCTATTGTGGGGAACTTTCCTGGCTTCTGCACTACCCCAGTGCAATGGGCTAGCAAACGGATCTGACTCCTCGCTCCCACTTCCTTTACCCAGAGGCCTCCCTGCCCTTGAGAACTCCCCTTCCACTCTCCTGTCTGGCAGAGTCCTCGTAACTCCAACAAGGCTGGGCCAAGGATTCCTGGGGGGGGGGGGAGCTCAACCCCCAACCCTGCTGTGGACACCTTGGACAAGGGCTAGGGTGTCCCCACTCCGGGGTGCTCTCTCTGCACTGGGCACTTCCCTGACCCACTGATTATTCCAAACAATTTAAAGCAAATACAAGTTGTTTAATTAACAATTAATTTTCAAAAGGAATAAGGAAAAATGGGAAAGGTTAAAGGAAAACACATCACCCCGCTCTGTGGCAGGGACCATCACAAACAGTGTCTCTGGACATCAGGGCAGTTCACAGTCTGTTCCTTGTAGGTCCCAGGCCTCCTTCTCAGGCTCTGGCTGTGCTGCAGGGATGCTGCGGGTTGGACACTTGCTCTGGCGGTGGCCACATGCTCTCAGGCTCTAGGTGGCAGGACTCTTCTTCCCAGCGTCGCTCCCACCCTGTCAGGGTTACAATCCCCCCCAAGTCCAGCCTGCAGGGCCTCTTAGCTGAGGTGTCTCCCTGTGCTGGGCCCACTGCCCAGGGTCCCCCTCGCTCTCCCCAGCTGCTCACTGCACCCGGCTCCGGACTGCTCCAGCTCCAGCTCCACTCTGCCTCAGCACTGATGCTGCTTCTCTGGCCCCTCTGGCTCTGGTTGCTGCAGCTCTGCTCCCAGCACAGGTCTGCTCCCTGGGCTGCTTCTGTGACTCTGCGCCCAGCACTGACCTGCTGCCTGGGCTGCTTTTCTGGCCCCTCTGGCTCTGGTGGCTGCAGCTCTGCTCCCCGCAGCTCAGCTCGGGCCCCTGCTCCCTCCTTAGCTTGGCCCCACTCCGACTGCCCCCAGGCTATTCCATTTCACATGGAGGACAGGACCCACCCTGGCCTCCTGACTCCCTAATTAGCCTCCCGCCCTGCCAATCAGGCTGACCTGGAGCACTGGTCTCTCCACTGTCAGTCTCAGGCTCCTGATTTCCCATTGACCCTTCCCCTTTTAGTGCTGGGAGCAGCCAACCAGAACACCCCCACTGAATGTTAGTAATGGGGCAACAGTCCTCTTACATGTAAAATAAGGCTACTGCCCCCATTTGTAAAGTGCTTTGAGCTCTACTGCTGCAAGGCACTAGAGAAGAGTGAGGTGTTGTTCGCCAGGAAGTCTGACTCAGTACTGCCAACCTCAAATGTCCAAAAATCGTGAGTCAGACACTAAAACAATCGCAGGAGACTGGCTACAATTCATTAATAAAGTCGCCACTTTCGTCCCGCCCAAAGCAGAGCCCAGACTCTCAGCTGGCAGCGTTTGCTTTGATTAAAGACAGGCAGCAGGGCTGGAAGATAAAGGGCAGTTGCTCCCAAGGCTTGTCTACGCAGTGAGATGATACGCGCTTACGGGGGTGTGAATGCTGAAGCTCACTGAATGGCTAACTAGTCCACGTAGGCCCTGCAGGTGCATGCTAGTTTCCATAGTGTCTTTTAATGTTGTGTTGACTACAGTAAAGCACACTAGGGAACCTCTGATGCACCAGCCTACACAGATCAGTTACTGCATTATGCATTAGCAAGGGTGGCGGGTATCGCAGGCCAGGGAGTCTGAGCATCCCCAAACAGCCTGGCGTGGCCCTGTCCCCATCCTCCCTGTTTCCAGTCCCCACTCTTCCCCCGTGGCCAGGCCAGGGCTGGGGCAGGCTGCCCTGCAGCCAGGACTCTGAGCGGCTGGTGCTGGTGCTCATGTCACCTGGCGCTAGGGTGACCAGACAGCAAGTGTGAAAAATCTGGACAAGGGGTGGGGGGTAATAGGTGCCTATATAAGAAAAAGCTCCCAAAATCGAGACTGTCCCTATAAAATCAGGACATCTGGTCACCCTACCTGGCGCTGAGGGCTGCATCACCCTCCTGGTGCTCTGTGCTGGGGCCGCATCACCCTCCTGGTGCTCCGGGGCTGGGGCTCTGCCACCCATCCAGCGCTGTGGGGCTGGGGCTGGAGGGGGCTGGGATCGTGCCGCCTGCCCAGGGCTGGGGCCTCACTGACTGCCTGTTGCTCCAGGACTGGGGGTGCTCAGGCATCCAGGGATGGGGCAGGGGGCCCAGTGGCCACAGTAGAGGTGCTCTGGGCTCTGGTGGGGGAGAGGGTTGTGAAGGGGTGGGGACGGGCCTCGGGCAGAAGCAGAGGAACCAGGGACTAGCCTCCTCCAATGGACGGTTCACGCACTGCCCACGTATGCTGATGAAATCACCCCCTGGTAGTGTGCAGTGCCCCACCATATAGACAAGCCCATGGCATCATTTATGGCTAGGCCGAGATCTTCAAATGCAACTAGTGATTGCAGGTGGCCAATCTGAAATACTTTAAAGGGGCCTGATTTTTAGAAGGTGGGTGGTCAGGCCCCTTTATGGTCTCACAGGTTGGGCTCCCAAAAAGCACTAGTCACTTTTGAAACTCACAGCCAGATAAAGTGTGTTTTTCAAAACAATCTAACATAATGTCAGCGCCACCAGTCCCATGGATTTTCAGCAGGACTTGTACTCTTGGGTAGAGCTGGGCAAAAACATCTGAGTGAAACTTATTTTGGAGGACAAAAATGCAGATTGAGGTTTGACGGAAACATTTCATGACTTCAGGTCAAATTTGCCAAATTATTTCAGTCCACTTCCACCTTGCCCAAATCTGAAAATGTTTTGTTTCAACATTTTTTTCAAAAGAATCATTTTGATGTTTCAATTTGAAATGACTTTTTGTTTAAAAATTTCTTACCGTTATAATTGTAAAACCCCCTTAAAATAGCTCAAAATCAAACAATTGTTTTCATTATTATTATTATTTGGAACTGCCCTGAAACCAAAACCTCAATTATTCCCCCAGCTCTATTCCTAGGTAACTTAGGTGCTTTTTGAAAATTCAACCAACTTAATAAAATTCTAGGCAGGGCTTAATTTGTAATGAAAGAGGTGCTGGGAATCAAGCAATTTTTTTTACATCCAAACTGATGCAGCAGGCCCAGAGGCACCGGGGCTCTGAACTGCCAGGCCCAGAGGCACCAGAGCTCACTCCTGGCACAAATTGAGTACTGGTTTTAGGGTCATTTTTGTCCTGCAGTCAATCTTTTGATTCATTTTTGTCTTCTGGCTCACAAAAACAACTCTGCTTTGTTTTACAGAGCTGAGAGGTCCTGTTTAACAGCCGTAGCACTTGTGTGTCCATCATCTGAGCTTCCTGTGTGGTTTCAGTCAGAACCTTTGAGGAGCTCTGTGGGCTCCAACCCAAAACCAAACCGGCCTTGTGACCAGTCGGAGCGGTTTGCTTTTCCTGCTCTTAAATCCTTTGGAAAAGAAAAGAAAAGAAAAGAAAAGAAAAGAAAAGAAAAGAAAAGCATCTGGGTGAGTGTTGGATGGTGCAAGATGAAGAACGATTCATGGTAATGAATTTCTGATGGATGAGGAAGAACCCAAAACATCTGTCTCAAGGTGAGACCCTAGGGCAGACGTCCCCAAACTGTGGGTCAAGGCCCCCTAGGGAGGTGGGGAGGAACATTCCAGGGGGCATGGCAGAGTCTAGGCCAGCACCCAGAGGGGGCGGGGAGGGAGCAGCACCCAGCCCCACTCCACTCCTGCCTCTGCTCCGGCCCTGCCCCCAGCCACACACCTGGCCCCGTGCCCAACCTCAGCCCTTGAACTGCAGCCCGGCCATGCCTCTGGCCTCGCCCCTGCCCCTAACCTCGGCCCCTGGCCACGGCTCTGTTCCCAGCCCCAGACCTGCCCCCAGCCTCAGCCCCCTTATCCCTGTCTGTGTCTCCCTGACCCCAGAGCTGCAGCCCTACTCAGTGGGAGGTGGGGGCGGGGAGTGGCATGGAAAGGGGTAAGGGAGGGCACGACCCAGAAAAATGTGGGGACCACTGCCCTAAGGACTAATTTCAGTCCCCATTATGGTATTTATAGTCGCAGTGCAGGAACTTTCTGAAGGGGTGTGGAAATCTCGCTCCGAGGGTATATCTACACTACAGCTGGATGTGTAAATCCAGTTCAAGAAGCCGTACCTGAGCTATCACCGAGCCAGCTAGCGCACTAAAAATAGAAGTAGAACCTGTTGTAATGACTGGGCTCACACATTTAGGCTAATTCATCCACAGCTCTAAAAAGTTTATAAAATGTCACAATAACCTGTAGCAACAAATGATGGGTAAAGGTACACAAGGGGAAAAGAGAGCCTACATTAGTCCAAACAAAAAGACCTCCTGATATAATTCAAGGTATAGACACTGACTTCACCTCTACCTAGGGGTTGCTCGACCCCCGCTCCTGCCCCAGACCCCGTCCCCACTCCACCCCTTCCCCCAAGACCCCACCCTGCCTTGTTCTGCCCCTGCTCCAACCCAGGCCCAGCCCCCACTCCACCCCTTCTCCCAAATCCCTACGCTCGCCTCTTCCCACCCAGATCCTCCCCTCCCCCAATCACAGCCCGTCCCCACTCCTGCCCCTCTCCCCTAGAGAGAGGGAGCCAGGGGACATGGCAACCTCCACCAGCTCTGACTAAATCCTGAATAGCACCTGGGATACGAGACTTTGTCATCTCCTTTTCCCCCCGTGCCCTTTTCCTTCCTTACCTTTTTTCTTTCCTCTCCTCTCCCGCTTCTGTTGATTTCTGTGTAAGATCCCCCAGCTGGTGCCAATTGGCCGTATCTTCTCTGGACTCAGTGGGGCCAGATCCCAGCTGGGGTGAATCAATGAAGCTTCGTGGACTTCAGAAGAGCGATACCAATTTACACCACAGGGCCCGTGGTGTTGTTTATTGCATGTTTAGAGATGTGTTTATCACTGGCAGGCGCAGCAGGGCGTGGGGACGGACTCAGGAATAGCCCCCCAGTGCCCTGGCTGTTCTCGGTCCGGCCTGCAGCTTGCAACTTCCCTGTGACCTATTTCAGGGCATCGGATCCAGTTTTGCCCTGTGATTGCTCCCTTTACGTGCTCGCCCACTTAGTGTTATGTTCTGACCCACGCTCCAATCCTCTTGCCCTGCAAGTACCAAGCCCTGCAGCTCGCTAGCAGGTTGGTCGGCCTCTTGCATCTGAGCAGATCCTGTGGTTTGACAGCTCGAGATGGGGCCAGCACTTTCTCTGCAGTCTTGAGCCCTCAGTTAGAGCGAGTCTGTGGAGGGTCGTTTGTTTCTTCTCTTCTCGTCTGGGCAAGCCTGGAAGATGGAGGATGAAGAAGGTTACACGGTATTAAACCTCCGACACCAGGAGAAAACCACCACCCGCTTGTCACCAGGAAGGATCCAAGGTACGGACATTAGAAAGTTGTGCTTCGTGACCATGTGGCAGGGAGAGAATGAGTGAAGAGCATAAGTGCAGAGCGCCATTATTCTGATGTGTGTCAGACAGGCTTTTCTTTGACCCTGTGACCAAACATTCCCTGTTCCTGTTCAGAAATGGATATTTGCACTTGAAGATTGAGATTTTCAATGCTGCCTAAGAGATTTGGATATCCAAATTGAACCAGAATAGATGGGATTTGGACACTCAATTCCCACAGGCTCTGATTTTCAAAGCTGCTTATTTTTAGGGCTAGCTGGACAACAGGAATTCCCCTTTGTGAAAAATGCAGTGGTCTCAATGTTTGTTTTAATTCTGCAGCAGAACAAAAATAAGATCCTTTGATGTAGCAGGAACTTGAGCCTGGCTCCCCCACATCCCAGAGGAAATGCCATAACCACATTTTCCGACAAAAATAATTTTGTTGACAAATTCCTGACCAGCTGAACGTGAGCCTGAAACAATAGTCCTGATATGTGAACTACCCCACCCACTTTAACAGATGATGACTTACAGTCTATGAGTCTCAGGCCAGAAGGGACCATCATGAGCGTCTATCTGGCATCCTGCACATCGCAGGCCACAGAATTTGTATACTCATTATGTATCAGAGGGTAGCCGTGTTAGTCTGGATCTGTAAAAGCAGCAAAGAATCCTGTGGCACCTTATAGACTAACAGACGTTTTGGAGCATGAGCTTTCGTGGGTGAATACCCACTTGCATCTGAGGAAGTGGGTATTCACCCACGAAAGCTCATGCTCCAAAACGTCTGTTAGTCTATAAGGTGCCACAGGATTCTTTGCTGCTTATACTCATTATGATACTTTAAATGTCAACATTGTTAGCTATTTCACTGTGCAACATCGCATGTGAGAAAGGAGAAGGAAGATCATCTTTTGAAGAGACCCTAGCCAATGGGACCAGAAGCAGGGACTGCTGCAGTGAGAGGAGAAGAATAACTGCAGAATAAGAGGCTAGGTATGGGGAATAAGAGGCTTGGTGGTGGTTACAGTGGATCATAAATGGAATAACAGATGAACAAAGTAGTACTATCCCTATATGACAGGTGGGGAAACTGAGGCACAGCAGGTTGCCATGACTTTTTCCCAGGTCACACAGTAGCGTGTGTGGCAGAGCTGGGAATTGAAGCCAGATCACCTGATTCACAGTCAAGTGCCTGAACCTGCTGCATGGAAAGTGTTGAACCATGAAGTGTCTTCAGCCCCATTAATGCCGGGTCCCTTTTCCCCAGTTGGAGGCTCTGAGTGCAAACTCTGTCCCATGGACCGGCTGTTGCACAGAGGAAGCCTGTTTAGAACAGAAAAAAGAAGACGTTATTTCAGGGCGGGTCCTTGGACAGTCACTGCGGCCAAAAGCGAGTGAGATGGACTCTCTAGCCTAGTGGTTGGGTCACTCACCTGGGAAGAGACCCAAGTTCAGGTCCCTGCTCCAGGCCCATTTTGTAGTCTGGTTGCTTCTCACCTTTTCAGGCAGGGTGTCGATCCCAGCCAGGGAGGCATGGAAGGAGGAGCAGTTGCTCTGGGTGAAAGCCCAGTCTCCTTCGTCTCTGAGAAATAGTAACATTTCCCTAGATACCCGACCCAGCCGTCAGGACACCAAGGGACAGCAGGGGAGCACGGAGGATCAAATTGAAGTTTCAGTGCTACCCCTGGGGGGAAAGAGAGAAAGTAACAGACACAAGGTGACAGAGACCCATCTGTTCTTGTGCAATTACACGCAGCACTAAAAATTTCACACATTCACTTTCCCCCTGAGACTAACCCAGCCCATCCTGTGCCAAGTGCTCAGATCTGTATATTTGATTCAGTAAAAATAAAAAAAGAAGAGGATTTTATTTTTAAGAAGAAAAGCATCTGACTGAAAGTCACAGCATGAGACCAGCCACACTGGGTCAGACCAAAGGTCCATCTAGTCCCATATCCTGTCTTCAGACAGGGACCGATGCCAGATGTCCATCCCAGAGGGAATGAAGAGAACAGGTGATCATCAAGTGAGCCATCCTGTCACTCTTTCCCAGCCTCCGGCAGCTGGATATTTGAAGCATGGGGCTGCGTCCCTGATCACCCTGGCTAATAGCCATTGCTGGACTTATCCTCCATGAACTTATCTAGTTCTTTTTTGAACCCCCATTATACTTTTGGCCTTCACAACATCCCCTGGCAAGGAGTTCCATAGGTTGAATGTGCGTCGTGTGCAGAAATACTCCCCTTTGTTTTCAACCTGCTGCCTATTCATTTCATCAGGTTACCCCTAGTTCTTGTGTTATGTGAAGGGGTAAATAACACTTCCCTATTCACTTTCTCCACACCAGTCATGATTTTACAGACCTTTCTCATATTACTACCTTAGCTGTCTATTTTCTACTTTGAACAGTCCCAGTCTCTTTTATTTCTCCTCATACAGAAGCTGTTCCATTCTCCTAATCATTTTTGTCACCATTCTCTGCACCTTTTCCAATTGGAATGTATCTTTTTGGAGTTGAGGTGACCAGGACTGCATGTCGTATTCAAAGTGTGAGTATATCACTGATTTACTTAGTGCAATTTATGATATTTTCTATCTTATTATCTAATCTCTTTCCTAATGGTTCCTAATATTCTGTTAGTTTATTTGACTGTTGCTGCACATTGAACGGATGTTTTCAGAGAACTATCCAAGATCTCTTTCTCCAGTGGCAACAGCTAATTCAGACACATCATTTGGTATGGGTTTTTTTCTAATGTGCATTACTTTGCACTTATCAACATTGGTTAATACATGCAGGTAGCCTGCATTGTTTAAAAAAAAAAAAAAGAAAAAACTAGATAAAGTCCAGGCACAAGAGCCTCATCACAAAACTTTGCACTGACTGGCTCGGAGAAAGGTTTTAACTCAGGGGTGGGCAACCTGCGGCCCATCAGGGTAATCTGATTGCGGGCTGTGAGACATTTTGCTGACGTTGGCCATCCGCAGCCACCACCACCAAACTAGGGTGCCCAGACAGCAAGTGTGAAAAATCAGGACGGGGGTGGGGGGTAATAGGAGCCTATATAAGAGAAAGACCCAAAAATCAGGACTGTCCCTATAAAATCGGGACATCTGGTCACCCTACCCCCCCGCAGTTCCCAGTGGCCTTGGTTGTCTGGTTCCCTGCGGACAGTGATTCCGGGCAGAGAGGATTGAACAGCGCAGAAGGCAGCACCAGCCCAGAGGACGTCCTCACTCATCTGAGACAGAATCTGTGTGAGCTGCAAACACACAGCAGCGCAGGTATCCGCAGCTCCTTCCATGCCTGAGCTGTCCGCCTGTCTAGTGCATCTGTCAGAGCTCCTCCTAGAACAGTCCCTTCCTGCTACTAGGCCCACATGTGCCTTTCAGATGGGACTGGGAGGAGCAGCAGTGACACCCAGTAGCCAGTAAGGATAGCTCTCAGTATATACAGTACCACAGTAAAAAACAAAAAACAGAGTGAGGGACAAGGGAGTGGCTGTGCTGGGACATGGCATGAAGGGACATCAGGTGTCTACCCATCATTCCACACACAGACACACAGCGAGAGAGAGTCCCTGCCCCAGCCAAGATCAGGGCCCCGTTGTCCCGGGCGCTGCACAAACACACAGCGAGACAGTCCCTGCCCCTCCTGAGATCAGGGCCCTGTTGTGCCAGGTGCTGCACAGACACACAGCGAGAGACAATCCCTGCCCCGGCCAAGATCAGGGCCCCATCATGCCGGGTGCTGCACAGACACACAGCAAGAGACAGTCTCTGCCCCAGCCAAGATCATGGCCCCATTGTGCTGGGTGCTGCACAGACATACAGGGAGAGGCAGTCCCTGCCCCAGCTGAGATCAGGGCCCTGTTGTGCCGGGCGCTGCACAGACACACAGCGAGAGACAGGCCCTGCCCCAGCTGAGATCAGCCCCCCGTTGTGCTTGGCACTGCACAGACACACAGGGAGAGAGATCATGGCCCTGTTGTGCCGGGCACTACACAGACACACAGAGAGTGACAGTCCCTGCCCCAGCTGAGATCAGGGCCCCGTTGTGCCGAGTACTGCACAGACACAGAGAAAGAGACAGTCTCTGCCCCAGCCAAGATCAGGGCCCTGTTGTGCCAGGCGCTGCACAGACGCACAGTGAGAGACAGTCCCTGCCCCAGCTGAGATCAGGGCCCTGTTGTGCCGGGCGCTGCACAGACACACAGTGAGAGACAGTCTCTGTCCCAGCCAAGATCAGGGCCCCATTGTGCCGGGCGCTGCACAGACACACAGGGAGAGACAGTCCCTGCCCCAGCCAAGATCAGGGCCCCATTGTGCCAGGCGCTGCACAGACACACAGGGAGAGACAGTCCCTGCCCCAGCTGAGATCAGGGCCCCATTATGCTGGGCGCTGCACAGACACACAGGGAAAGACAGTCCCATTGACTTTTCCTTGCTATTTTTCCTGTTTGCATTGTGGGATGTTTCTTCTTCAGGATACGTCATCCATTTGAATGGACCATATTTTCCTGTAGTTATTTTAAAAAGACGCGACCAACAATATTTTTATTTAAAAATATTTATTTTAAATAAATAAAAATGTCTTAAAGAAATCGCTTTAGAAAACAACTTCCTTTGTCATATAATTATAATAAATAATAATACCCAGCTCCTATGTGGCTAACCTCAAAGCTAAGGGACCCAGCAAGGACATCCATGAGTCATTCTTAAACTAACTAGGGCTCTGAGCCTGTGAACCTTACACTAGGGCTGATCCCCACTGAAATCATGGTGGAAGAGGGTCTTCTGGAGGAAAAAAATCATCCAATTTCCCACCTTTACTGTCTCCAGTAGTTGCCGAATGCTGACCCCACAGGACATTACTGGGAGAGGGCTGGAGATTCTCACCTTCATGGAAGAGATTAATCCCTCCCACATAGTCATTGCTGGATACCCAGTACTGTTAGAGAAACTGCCCTTGGAAAGAAACCTTCTGCTCCATGCGTGTTGTGGTCAGGGATGCATTTGAGTGTTGTGTAACTATGTTGTGGAGCAGTCCTTTGTGGAGTGAGGGGCGGAGCAGTACTTTAAAGTAATGTTTTAGGCCTCTTGAAGTGTGATTTACAATACGGAATAATTAAAGAACTGCCTCAGAGAAGTCCGTTGAGGAAGAAATCACAGCAGAAAACTTTGGCTACAATCCACTGTCAGCTCCTGTCAAGGAAGCAAAAACACCTGTTCAGTGAGTGGTGTGGTTTTATATCTATACAGAAGGAGCAATCTGAAACTTTGTGCCTGGATTACATTAAAAGAAATGATAAAAATAAGATTTAAATAAAGTCTCCAGGAGAGAGCACAGCGTATGTGTCTCTCTCTGTAACAGTCTGTGACACTGCTGAGAACCGAAGTGGCAGTTTGCAGACAGCGTAGCCATTTAAAAGTTTCAATGTACAGAAAATAAAATCCGTAGGTTTATCACAATGCACAAGTAGTTAAAGCGAAGCTGCTACTGAGAAGTAAAAGGGTGCTATCAATTTGAAAAGCACATTTCCATATGGAAACTTGGTGTTTATTGGTATTACAAGTAACCTTTAAAGCCATGTCTACACTCAGATTTCCAGTTGTGTTTTAACAAATTTGAACCAACTTATGTTAAGTGGAGCTAGACAAATAACGGGTTTTTCAGTTTGCTGGCAATTCCAAAAATCTGGGAGGAAAAACATTGGTCTCAGGTCAAACCAAAAATGAAATGTCAACCCATCAAAAAGTTTAAACCATAATAATAATTTCACATTGAAGTAGATGTTTTGACAAAATCAATTCAATTTTTCCTTTTTTTTTCAAATATCATTAAAAAAAACAAAGTCATTTTGCACAGATAAATAAAAACATTTAATTTTTAAAATGTCAAAAAAGAAAAAGAATTCTGAATTTGTTTCCTTTGGTTTTTCAGCCAAAAAAATTTCACCCAGCTCTAGTGTTAAGTAACATGATTGTAGATTCTAGTGTAGGCATGACACCTGTGTTTATTCCTTGTCATTAAACTGAGATGAAGAAGAATTTACAATTATGTTAAACACCTTTGGTAACAAATATTTGTCATATTTTAATGTAAATGTAGACAAACCCTAAAATAACTGACAGAGATAAAAAGAAACCTTTTGCTTTCCTCTATTTTTTCCTATCTCAGATGTCCAATGCCGATGATTTAAATGTCTATATTGTTAACTATTTCACAGCTCAAAGAATGTAAGAAAAGAGAGGGAGGAGGGTCATATTATGAAGATCTCTATGAATGCCAGCTCATTCTGATGCTGCAGGAAGCAAATTTGGGACATTATGCCAATTTGCCCCCCCCAATCAAGAAGGAGCCACACCCCCAAAACCCAGCAGAACCCAGAGACCTTCCCTGATCATATTTTTAACATCTGAACAATCTACTCTGAGGGGCAATTGAACAGGTCAGGCATTTTTCATTGAAACGTTTTTCATGCCAGACTGTTTCATTTACAAATGCAAACAGGAGCTACAGCTTATGTTTTCTAGATCAAAGTATCTCTCAGTACTGAGAAGCTGCCGTCTTTCATGATTTTAAACAAAATAATGGACTATTTCAACTTTGTCATTTGATAACGTCAATAGCAGTAATGCATATTGTGCACTAATACATGGAATAATAACAAAAATGTAAATTAAAAGCCCCCATCAAATGAAATAAAAATTTCTAACCAAAGGTTTTAAAATGCCAATACAATTTTTTTTCTAAAACCAAACATTTTTCGAAATTTCCAACTTGGTAGAACATTTCATATATATTTGCGTGTGTTCTGATTCGGAATAAAAAGATTTCGACACACCAAAACGTCCGGCGAAACAGAAATTTGGAGTTCTGACCAGCTCGAAGTGGCATCTAATGTTAGCATCTCAAATCAGTGGGACTTCGTTTGGAGGCTGATTGTGGAAGAACACCACTACTATTTTCCCTTTCCCTCATTGGCTCAAACCCTCATCTGGTTGCTGCCCGTCCAAACTACCCATGCTAGAGCCTCACTCTCATAAGCCACACCTCTTATTTTGGCAGACATCTGATCGCTTACTGGAATACTGCAGAATATTTCAAGCACAGCAGCTGAGCGATGGTTTGGCTCTGCACAAAGGTTATAGACACCATCTGACCCTTTCTCTCTCCAGCATTTCATGACAGAGCTGATTAGACTCACTTGAGAGTCTTTTGTTATGGATCACTAGAGATGAGATCATTGATAACCAAGAACGTGCTAAGTCTTACATCTACTGTGGTGAAAAAGACTGCCCAGTCTGCACTAGCAGAGAGGATCCCCCATTAAGAGCCGACTAAAGCCAACAGCTGCGAGTGGGATACAGTAGAAGGAGAGGGGAGCGACGTGTTAAAGGAACATTTGTTTGTTGGACTTTCACACCACAAGGTGAGGAACTGAGGCAAAGGCCACTGCCCAGCATACTCCGGGGTGAGCGTTTTGCTCATAGTCATGTTTTCGAATCCTGCTTGTGGCGCTTTCCTGAATGATTGCTGGGTTTCTTTACCTCTTTTCATTAGAAGTTTTCTTTGCTATACACAGATGCAGTGCTTGCGAGAGGGGAAGTACTGTGTTATTGAGGTGCCCGGGGTGGTGTGCAATTTTCCCAGATTTCTGGGTTGGGGGCTCAAGCTGCTTCTGTGTCATATTGTTGAAAGGAACCACTAGATACTGAACCCAGCCCTTATTGCTTCTGACTTCACCTGGTAGAAGGGCTACATTCATAGGTGCTGGAACTAGGTGTGCTGGGGGTGTAACAGCAGATCCCCTGGCTTGAAATGGTTTCCATCATATACAGTGTTTACAGTTTGAGTCAATCGCTCCCAGGCCTCCCCCTCCCATACTATACACATTGTTCCAGCACCCCAGTTACATTTACTTCTATGGGCATGGGCACACTGCCTAACATCTGACTAAATCAGAATGGAAGTGTTTCAAACACCCTCTGCACTGGGGTAAATGCCGGCACAAGATGCAAGACAGCAGAGTCCAGTTTAGAAAGGGGAATGAGTCTCACAAGCTTTCGATCTGTTTTTAAAAAACAGCAGTCTCGGGTTTTAGTTGTAGAATGCCGTATACGGAAGTACTCCCATTTCACATCACTCTCCGTTGGACATATTTGCCATACAGGTCATGGCTGGGCTGCAGGTGCCATCTTGGAATTCATAAAATTGAGCGGGAGTTGGATAAGATCAAACAAGATTGGGTGTGGCTCGGCTGCCGGCACCATCCTGGAATTCTTTAAATTGGCTGGGTGTTGGTTCAGCCCCCTGGCTAGTTAGCTCTGTTCAAAGTACCCACTCGTTATCTCTTTTGCAATTTATAGTGGAAAATGTTGTAACAACGGATCAAATAAATTCCGCCTCAAGATCCTCTCAGAGCTACACAAGGGTCAGAGAAAATCAGCAAACCCTCTTTGTCCTGTCTCCTTATACATCACAGTGGCTGAGGTTAAACCCTACCTCGCATTCAGATGGGACTGTTTTAGAACCCCTGTTTCACACTGCAACACACTGAGGGTAAACGCAGGATTTCCCAAATGTGTTCATTGCATGGACCATATTTAAATACGTAGCTCAACCTATGGATTCTCTTCTCCTTCCATTCCCTACCATGCAGTGGTCCTTGTGGCTAACGGGGAACTGGACTAGAAATGACCTCTCAAGGTCCCTTCCAGTCTTATGATTCTATTCTATGATTCTAACTGCAGTGGTTGATTCTGATTAAGAACCTATGTAACACTTTTATCTATGATTTTTTTTTTGGCAGCTGAAACAAGGAGAAAGAGCCAGTGCTCTGCGACCAGCTAGCTCTCTGCTGAGCCTCACCAAGCAGCCTGCAGACCACTCTCTCAGATCCTCTGTGCTACACAATTTTACCATGTGGTAAGTCTCAGCAGACATGCATAAAAAGAAGTGCACTATTTTGGTTTTCTTGCCCCCATGCAATGCTTCCAAAAAATGGTTTTAAATGCTCCATTGAGTCAGAAATTTTTCACTCTCCTTCATCAGTCTGGGGAGGGGAAAATAAAGACATGGGGAGCTTGGACATTAATTGCTTAATAGGACTATGATCCTGATGGATGTATCTCTTGGTGCTATGAACATTTAATAGTGAATGAAGTCTGGTATCTGATGGCTGTCAATATAACTTTCTTTTTAAACACGTTTCTGTGGGCTGATGTGCTCACTCCAATATTTAGAAATTAAGAGTTAGATTTTTAAAGATAAAAGCTGCTTTTTTGACCAAAAAACAAACTATTTTTTGGATTTTGGCCAAACTATTTTGGGGGCCTTTGAAATTTTGAAATATGCAAAAGTTTTTTTCAGACGGCACTGGCAGGCAGACCATGCCCTGTGTTTTTAGGGCTGGATCCAACTCCCCCTGAAATCAGTGGAAAGACTCCTATTGAAAACTTTGCAGAGGGGGAGGGATAAACCCAGGATTGTGAGTTCAATACTTGAGGGGGCCACTTAGAGATCTGGGGCAAAAATCAATACTTGGTCCTGCTAGTGAAGGCAGGGAGCTGGACTCAATGACCTTTCAGGGTCCTTTCCCGTTCTATGAGATAGGTATAGCTCCATATATATTCTGTCTGCATTTTCTGTAGAACATCCCATTTTCTAACCAGCTGTAGTTTACACGGTGCCTGCCACCACGGAGTTCTAGTCACTGGCCCATGCTATGAGACAAACGCTAGATATTTAGTATGGTCTTTGAGAGGCCAGAAAAGGTAAGAATTTGTCTACCCTGATTAGAAAAAAAGTCTCGCCTTCAAAAATATTTTCTGACACCAATTTCAAATATAATTTATATAGTGATTTTTTTTCTGTTTTACAAAAAGTTGCTAATAATTTAAGTGCCACCATCATGCTTTGCTTTCCCCAGGTCACAAAAATCTAATGGGGCCAGGTCCCTCCCTCGTGTACCTCAGCTCTGTTGCAAAAAACTTCCATAGGGTGGGCTGTCTGATCTGCAACGCGGTCAGGTTAGAGAGTTTCACTTGCAGAGTCTATCACCCCAAAGCAGAAACTGGGTAGCGTGAGGCATTCTCCTTCCTCACTTTAATTTTGTCCCTGGTTTGTCATTGATTTCAGAAGAGATTGAGGGGGCTACATTGCAAACTTGCCCAGCACCTCTGCCAGGCTGACCACTTATAACTTTTTACGTTTTCTGCACTGCAGTTTTTAAGCAGTTCGTGCATTGCATATTTTGCCTTGTTAACAACAGTCACTCTGATGATGCTGAGGTGGCAGGTTAAACTGTCTGAATTTGGGGAGTAACTAGAACAGGAAAAAATGTAACCAGTAAACTTAGATCCCACCCTCACTGTCCTTCTCAGGCTCACTCACTGTTCTTTCCGGTCACTATGTCCAACATTATCCTTCTCCACATCAGTCCCTTTTTTACCTGTGGAAGATTGAAATTGTCCACATACCTACTCGCTGAATGCCCTGGTAAGTCCATACTTGCTCACTGTGGGTCATATCTTCATTACTGCGGCCACGAGCAAACGGAAAAATCAAAATCTCCCGGGCAGAAGGGCCACCAAGAAAGATAAACGTGAAAGGAAGCTGGAGACCGCAGCAGAGTTCTCAAAAACAGCCAAATAACAGTTATGAACCACATAGTACGATATCACTGCAGGCGAGAGTCTAACGTACCCGTCTGGGCTTCGCTAGCTTGGTGCAATGAGACACTGAAGTGAACAAATATGGTCACAAAAGCAGCTCGGGGAGCGGATCAGGAAGTGTTTATGCAACAGAGCCGTTAGCATTCTGCCAGCACCCTTTGGCTTCTTTCCATCTTCCTGATTCATAGGGCTCTTCTCCCCACTCTGTGTGTGTGTATGTGTGTGCGCGCGCTGGATTCACCCACCGTGCCTCTGTGTGTGTGTGTGTTTCTGAATTCACCTACTCTGTGTGTGTGTATGTATGTGTTCTGGATTCACCTACCGTGTGTGTGTGTGTGTGTGTGTGTGTGTGTGTGTGTGTGTGTGTGTGTGTGTGTGTGTGTGTGTGTGAACACAAAAGGACCAGGAGCATCCGAAGCCTGGTGTCTGACCCAGGTAGACAGCTGGTGATTGGTTTTTAGGTCAAGGGTGCAGGAGGAAAAGATTGTCTGTGAAGAAGCTATTTCTTGCTGTTTGCTTCTTTCTGGGTTCACAGACTCAAGACTTTGTACATGCTGTCATAAACAGATAGCTAAGGGTTAATGTTCTTTTACCTGTAAAGGGTTAACACAGGGAACCAAACACCTGACCAGAGGACCAATCAGGAAACAAGACTTTTTCAATCTGGGTGGAGGGAAGTTTTGGGTGTGAGTTCTTTATCCTTTGTTCTTGTTCTGTTCCCTCTCTCAGCTCTGAGAGTGATTTTTCTGTCTCCAGGTTTTTCTAATCTTCTGTTTCCAAGTTGTAAGTACAAGGATAGTAAGACAATAGGTTTATATTGTTTTTTTTGTATTTACATGTGTGTAGTTGCTGGAATGTGTTAAATTGTATTCTTTTGGAATAAGGCTGTTTATTCACTTTTTTTCTTAAGCAATTGACCCTGTATATTTTCACCATTATACAGAGACTATTTTTAATGTCTTTTTCTTTCTTTTTTATATAAAGCTTTCTTTTTAAGACCTGTTGGAGTTTTTCTTTAGTGGGGAATCCAGGGAATTGAGTCTGCAGCTCACCAGGGAATTGGTGGGAGGAAGAAGTCAGGGGGAAAATCTCTTTGTGTTAGATTTACTAAGCCTGACTTTGCGTACCCTCTGGGTGAGGGGGAGAGAGATTAGATCTCTCGGTACTTGTGTTTCCAGGACTGGAAGCAGGGAATCTCCTAGGGTCATCCAGGGAGGGGAGCCTGGGAGGAAGTAACAAGGAAACAAGGGGAGGGGATTACTTCCCTTTGTTGTAAGACTGAAGGCATCTGAGTCTTGGGATCCCCCAGAGAAGGTTTTGGGGAGACCACAGTGAGCTAGGCACTGTATAATTCTTAGCTGGTGGCAGCGATACCAGGTCCAAGCTGGTACCTAAGCTTGGAGGTTTTCATGTTAACACCCATATTTTGGACGCTAAGGTCCAGATCTGGGAAAAAATGTTATGACACATGCCTTGTAAACAAACAAGATTGCATCTAAGAAATACCTGTCACCGGGGCGGCGCTGTGGAGGGGGGGCCTTGCAGGGGCTATAGCCACCCCAAAATTTACCTTACCCTCCCACCCCATGTAGCCACCCTTCCCAGTGCAAAGGTCAGACATTCCACAGATACTTCTCTGCTCCCATTCAAATTCATTCTTGCCATCCAGTAGAGCAGGCAGATTGAACCTGTCTCCTGCCTCCTGGGTGAGTGCTCTGCCCACTGGGCTAAAAGTCATAAGGTTGGCAGCTCCTCTCCTATTTTTTTAATATAGTGAAGCAGGTGCCCAAACTTCCCGCAAGAAACGATTTTGGCACAGAAGCCGCATGGCTGCTGGAGAGGGGTCCCTGGCAAGCGGCAAGAGATGCTTCCCTGTAGCCTGGATTTAAGGACCTAACTCTGTGAGAGGGATGGTGCTTAGGACACGCCCCAGCTGGATTAATCTTTTGTGGGCCTCGGCGCCCACAGCGTGGCCCCGCCCCCCCCCCCGCTCCGCCCTAAGGCCCCTGCCAGCTCTGCCTCTTTCCTCCCCAAGACTCCACCCATGCTCCACCCTGAGGCCCTGCCCTCACTTAGCCTCTTCCTCCCAAGGCCCGTCACGCACATGGGTGGAAGGGGGTGGAGGGGAGCGAGTGGGGACATGGCCTGAGGGTGGACCACAGGTGGAGATGGGGGCAGAGGCCCCGGTCAGGGCACCAGGGACCCTTCTGAGTGTGGGCCTGCCACCACGTCACCAGTGGTGCCATTGAAAACCTGGTGCTGGACACTCTCCCTCTCATGCCACCTCCCATTGGCTAGTTCAGGCAAGGAGCCCCCTAGCCAGCTGGTTGTTGTGGCTCCCGTGTGGGGGCACCTATCTCTCCCCATTCACCTAGGACCACATGACATAAAAACGTGGCCAGGCCATTAACCATCTTTTGTGCAGCTATTCTGCAGCTGAAAGGAACCTTAGAAAGGTTTACATGTCCCTGGGAGAAGGATTTAACCCATCACAATTATCTGAGTTTGCTGTATCCTCTTTCTATGAAGACTTTCATCTTGCATACTCATATACCAGTGACTCACCGTTGCCACAAAAAACTGCCAAGAAAACCTCCTGACATGCCTTTTTGCTGTGATTAGATGACATTCATCTGGTGATTATCCTTATATGTTCATGTTCTGACTCCCAGCTGGTCTTTGGAAAGTCACTCTCAATTGGAAGAGTTTACGACTGTTACCCTGTGGGTGGCACTCACCCTTTTCTGGGCCCTTCACATTCGTCTGTCTGCTGAGCAGCTCTGAGCTCCCACGTAAGACATGAGTCTTGTATTGTGCAGAGGAGCAGAGGAGAGGAAATTGAAGAGTTGGGTGTGTAATTTAGATTCTAAGTTTTTTGGAGACTTTAATTTTTCTGTAAAGTCCCATGTACATCTGTCTAAGCAACCAGACTAATTGATACAAGCCCTCTTCAGAGTAAGGTTGCCTACATCAGTGGTTCTCAACGCCCCTGGGGGTACACCGAGGTCTTCCAGGGGGCACATCAGTTCATGTAGATATTTGTCTAGTTTTACACCAGGCTACATAAAAAGCACTAGTAAAGTCAGTCCCAACTAAAATTTCATACAGACATTGACATGTTTATACTGCTCTATAGACTATCTGCTAAAATCGAAGTACAATATTTCTATTCCAATTGATTTCTTTTATAATTATATGGTAAAAATGAGAAAGGCAGTAATTTTTCAGTAATAGTGTTCTGTAATGCTTTTGTATTTTTATATCTGCTTTTGTAAGCAAATAGATTTTAAGTGAGGTGAAACATGGGGGTACGCAAGACAAATCAGACTCCAGAAAGGGGTTCAGTAGTCTGGAAAGCTTGAGATCCACTGGCCTACATCATGTTGGTGATTATGGAGAGAGGGAAGGTGGTGAAAGAAAATAAAAACGAAAGGGAACTATGACACGTTATCCTGGGTGTCCTTGTCAAGTGGACACACGATGTTGCATCAGCTTGGAGAAAGGAAAGAGAATACTGCCAAGAGGTGAGATGTGTCCAAAAGGACTCTGTATCCTCCTGCAGATCCCCTAGCCAGCCAAGTAGAAGCATGTGTGTGTGTGTTCCTTCCACATTTCTCTTTTCCTTCTGTGCCTGCTCCTCTTTTTCCCTCAATTTTTCATTTCTCCTCCCCACTATTAATCTTTCTTTCCCCTCCCTCTCTCTGAGTCTCCCCCTTCTCCTTCTCTCCTTTCCATCCCTCTCCAACCCTTTCTATCCCCAACACACTTTTCTCAACCTGTCCCCAGTTTCACCGTGTGCTCCCCACTCCCCTTGCTGGCCGGAGGAGGAGTAGAAATGCGCCTTGAGGCTCAGCGTGGCTGAGAGCAGGGATTGAAATGGATTGAAACAGGAGAGGGGAGCCCCTCAGCACACCAGCCTCAGAGGAGAGGCAGCTGTGAAGGGGCCCACACGTTCTGCCATGGAAAACAACCAGCCTGTGAAATCTACCGCTCAGAACCCACAATGCCAAGGCAACTCTCTTTAACTCATCCACGGAAATGGATCTCGGGTTGTAGCATCCCTGACATCACAACTACCTCCTGCTTACATGGCTCCAGAACTGACTCTCTCAGTGCAATGAATTTGGGAGGCTGCTACACCGCTAGAAATGGAAGACATTTTTCTTCCTTTTGGAGAAAAATGCAGATTCAGCAACACCAAAATGGCTTATAAATGATGATTAACAAATTGTTGTGGTCAATCATAACAACATCAATAATGAATGGGGCGCATGTATACTTCTTTTATTCTCCTTTCACACACACACCCCCAAATGTTGAGCTACTTTTGCTCCAAATCTGGAAAAATTTATCCTAAGCCAGCCCTGACGTGGAAAAGTTCAGATGGACGGGTGAAAGTCTCAGACAGCGATTTAACAGGGGATTATGATGGAAACACTTAGGCAGCCTTAGTCACAGCTATTGCCAGTGCTGTGCTGTTGCAAATTGACAGGAGATCCTGACTATGGGAGAAAACTCAGGGCCAGCATTGCTTACAGCTGTCTCTTATGACATAGGTGTACAATACTTAGGCTGTTGTGGTGTTGATCTCAAGTCGAGGCCTCTCGGTGGTACTATAAGACACTCAGTAACAGAAACTAGCTCTGCCACGTTTGAATAACGTATACTTCCTTGCAGCCAGGCGATACTCAGAAGATACAGGAAAGCAATGTGCCCCACCTGCTACATGGATCAATCAGAGAATGGAGGAGAGACAGCTAAGGCACTTACTAACCCTCCAGGCTCACAGACAAAAAACAGATCAGGTAAGCGAAGCTTTGCTGTCATTAGACAGACGGAAGAACGAAAAAGAAATATGGAAAGAATTGCCGTGTTTACAAGCTTACCAATGAGCCTTTAATCAAAAGGTTCACAGCGTTCCGGTACTCTGAGAATTGTACTTTTATCAGGTGTAGCAGAATGCTGTTCTCCTCCCAACAGAAGTACCAGAACTGGAGTGTTCTGGCATGACTCAGGCCCTATCCTTGTCTGATCCTATTTATTAACCATTGGAGGTTGTGGGAGGACAATAAATAGCTGCATAGATGCTCAGTATTGTGTCTCCTTCACATGTCTTAGAAGACAGTGTAAATTTCCACACTAATTGTTACATAACATAACACTACAGGCCAGCCCTACGTACTCTGTGGCAAACTGGATTTAAATTCTGCTTCAGTGGTCCTGGATTTCTGCCGCATCTGGTGGAAATTCTCTGGTGGCATCAGATAAATTTAAAATGTGAGCTCTTATGAGATTAAATATGAAAACGATAATGCAATCAGTCAATGGTGGATTACCACATGGGATAATGGGGCTGGAAGAGCGCTTGCTTCCTGCTTCCTCCCCACTCTGGCCCCGGGGCCATGGCAGGGGCACAGAGCTTCTCCAGTCTCACGGCCACAGTAGGGGTGCGGAAAGGAAGAAGTAGGGGGAAGGGCCCCAGGGAAAGGGGTGGAATGGGGTGGCACCATGGGTGGGGCCTCAGGCGGAAAGGATGGGCAGGGACATGGTATTTAAAACAGACTTCACAAGAAACTGCAGAACTGGAATTAATTTGCAAACTGGACACCATCAAATTAGGCCTGAATAAAGACTGGGAGTGGCTGGGTCACTACAAAAAGTAATTTTCCCTCTGTTGATATTCATCCCTTCTTGTCAACTGTTGGAAATGGGCCACATCCACCTTGATTGCATTAGCCTCGTTAGCTCTGAATCCCCCACCCCACTTGGTAAGGCAACTCCCATCTTTTCATGTGCTGTATATTTATACCTGCCTACCGTATTTTCACTCCATGCATCTGATGAAGTGGGTTATAGCCCACAAAAGCTTAAGCCCAAATAACTCTGTTAGTCTCTAAGGTGCCACAAGGACTCCTTGTTTTGTTTTTAATTTAATGTTTTTCATCTTGGGTATTTTTTTTTGACCATTGAAATTTTTGAAAAAAATTGAAAAATTAAAAAAGGAGGGCATTTCAAACCCTGCAAGATGAAAGCAATTTCACAACTGTTGTGAAATTGTTCATTTTTCAAACAGCTCTAGTTATAATAAATTAAGCTTATTTTACTCTGTTCCTACTTTTTCTATATGTGTCACATTGTTATCTGTAAGTTTTAGTGTTAACGCCCCATAGTGATGAATTGGGTAGTTGCCCTCTCTCCGAGCTGTTGTTTCAGGCTTTCTGCAGACTCAGGCAAATACTGCTGCATCGGTTACACTCATGTCACCTTTTCAAGCTGTTCTTTGCAACCACGGGGACTAGAAACATGTATTTTTAGATTAAAGGTCAGATTCTGGAGCACAATTATGCAGCAAGGTATGAACCCTGCCTCCATAGAATTGTAGAATACACAGGGCTTTGGCTATAGTGCACAATATTACATTCTCCAGGATTTACTAGCAAGTGCAGTTCATAACAGATAGCAATTGCAAAACAATACTTGGCCACTGGGGGCTTGGCTGCAGACACTGTTGATAAATGTGGCTTCACTATCTCTCCTCAAGAACATTAATGGGGTTTTTTTTGTTTTTTTTTTTCAGATGAATCTCACTTCTGGCTTTTCCATATCGTGTGGAAATATACATTAGTCACGGTTCTCTTTCTAGTTTTTCTCATTAGTGCTGTTATTGTTTTGGTGGGTGAGTTGACAGCAATTCCTAATTGAGTTTTTGGTGTTTGTTTTCCCTTCACAGTCTGAATCATGGAAGATGCACAATCCAGCCTCCCCAACCTTAGTAGTTTTGAACCAGCATGTGATAGGAAAGCAAAAAGCCTGATTTGCTTCATCCCTCTGGCTGAAACTAGTTGGTTCACCCCCATCAAAATAATTCTTACAATCTTCTGGCTGAGAATCTCTAGGGCCTCTCTGCTTTGGAGTGGAGACTTGAAATTTGACAGAGGAGGTGGTTTTGGGTATGTCTACACAGTACAAATAACACAGGTGTTTGGCCCCCAGGTTGGAACACCCAGGCTAGCTTCACCCAGGTGCAGGTGTCCCCACAGCAAAGTCCTACCCGAGTTACTGTGTCCTCACTAGTTGTGTGCGTCCCATGTCTCGCTAGGACTTTCCCATGGTTCTTTGTGCCAAGACCCTCTGGGATTTCTTCCCAGTCACTTGTGGGAGAACTTCTCTGTCCTTCAGGGGGTGTTGTGGGAAAGGCCTTGGATGACAATCTGCACTTGAATGATTTGTATAGCATCATTCACTTGAGTGATTTAGGCTGTGTCCTCCCTACAAAGCTGGTGGGTTCCAGACTGAGTTAAACTGGAGCCTAGATCCTAATCCATCCCCCAGCCAGGTCAGCTAGTGTGGGCATAAATCACCTCCAAACACGTCACTGTTTTTACCTGTGTGGACGGGAGCTAAAACCTGGGGAAGAGCCTGAGTTAACAGTTCGGTGTAGACATACCCTTTGTGTCAAGGGCATGCTGCTGGTGATCCCATGAAAAGCCACCCAAATTTGGGGAAGTTATAAGCCTTTGAAAAAATTCCATTCATAGGTGTTCAGTAGAGATTTGTTAGAAGCTGGGATTTTGAGTGGCCTCCTGGCCTTAACTTTTCAGTGTTTGACTTTGCAAACGTAACGTTCCATGTCATTGTTTGTCTGTATTAGACTGTCGGTTCCTCTGGGAAGTAGCCAGGTCTTAATTCTTACGTGTAACATTCTATGCACACCTCCATCCATATCTAAGTACACCTCTACCCCGATATAACGCGACCCGATACAACATGAATTTGGATATAACACAGTAAAGCAGCGCTCTGGGGGTGGGGGGAAGGACTGCGCACTCCGGCGGATCAAAGCAAGTTCAATATAACGCTGTTTCATCTATAATGCGGTAAGATTTTTCAGCTCCCAAGGACAGCGTTATATCGAGGTAGCGGTGTAATCATAAATGGGCCACAACAATAGAGATTTTCCTAGAACGTGTAAAATTGATAGTGGTTTAGGGGCATTTTCCATCCCTGAATGGTCACGTTTGCAGATAGGAAGGCCGGAGCCCTGGGTGTAAAAATGCATGGCTCTGTCTGCACTTCCCATAACTGCACATATAAATAGGTTCTCAGCACCTGAGATCATCATTTAGATGCCTGCCTAGCATTTAGGCATGCAGATATCTCACGTGAAGTCTAAATGTGGTTTCAGGCCACCTCTGCTGGCCTCTGCTGGCCAAACAGCACTCCCGGCCTGAGTTTCCTTCCCCAAGGTGGGCGTTCTTCGTTTGCCAGACACCAGTCAGTGCTGGAAATGTGGCCGGTCCCTCCAGTTATGTTACAAACAAACATAACCCCCTTCCAGGGTAACAAGAGTATAGGTAAAATCCCACCCTCCAGAGTGAGTTCCCAGTTCCTTCTGGGTTACCTTTCCGTGTCTCTGGGATGGAGCACTTGCCTCCCCAGGCTGGAGTAGCAGCCTCCCGCAGACCCTGCCTCAGAGTCTTCCAGAGGCTCCTACCCATTATCTGTGGTTCCACTCTCAATTAATTTATTTCACCCCCCTTAGTCCCAGCCGCTCAGGCTGGGAAGCACACAATTATATATGGCACAGATCAGGCAGGCCCCATCTCTCCTTAAAGGCCAAGTCCCCCGGTGACGATGTTATTCCACAGTATTGGCATGTCCATTTCATAAAACCCTGCCATCAGCCTGCGGTTTTTGTGTCTGATTGCGAGCTTCCAGGTACATTGCACATTAAGCTGTTCACCTCCATTGCTTGCTAATGAGCTATGATGGAATTTATACTGGGGATCTGGGGCCTGGCGTTCCTCCCATTGAGCTCAACGGCAAAGCTCCTGTAGCCTTTCATGATGCAGGATCAAAGCTTCGTGGCAGAGCTAATCTGGTTAAACTCCGGTGTTGATCTTATATCTAACAATATAAGCTACAGACGGGGTATTTGAACATTCAAGTAAAATACAGAGAAGGGCAATAAAAATGATCAGGAGAACGGAGCAGCTTCCTCATGAGGAGAGATTAACACGACTGGGACTATATAGCTTAGAAAAGACAATTAAGTGGGGAGATGATAGAGGTCTATAAAATCATGAATGGCCTGGAGCAAATGAATAGGGAAGTGCTGTTTACCCCTTCACATAATACACGCACTGGGGTCACCTAATGAAAATAACAGGCAGCAGGTTTAGAACAAACAAGAGGAAGTATTTCTTCACCCAGTGCACAGTCAACCTGTGGAACTCCTTGCCAGGGGATGATGTGAAGGCCAAAAATATAACTGGGTTCAATTAAAAGTAGGTAAATTCAAGGAGGATGGGTCCATCAATGGCTATTAGCCAAGACGGTCAGGGATGCATCCCAATGCTCTGGGTGTCCCTAAACCTCCAACTGCTAGAAGCTGGATGTCACAGGAGATGGATCACTTGATAAATTGCCCTGTTCTGTTCATTCCCTCTGAAGCATCTGGCAGCAGCCACTGTCAGAGACAGGACACGGGGCTAGATGGATCATTGGTCTGACCCAGTGTGGCCGTTCTTATGTTCTTGTCACCCAAGTGTAGACTCCGCACACAATCTTTGGACCACTTATGTCTTATTTTGAGAGCTTAAGTGTGGGAGTGGGGTTAATCTTTGTACGCAGGCTCTCAGCCCGGGGTGGAATATCACTCTTTGCCTCTGAATCTTGTACAGAGAAGGGATGGGGAAAGTTCCTCACTGTTGTGTTAATTTCATTTTCAGTGGTTAGCAGTAGGCCCTGCCCAAATCATGCTGCTTCCACATGTCCAGTCAATTGGATCGGGTCCCAGGGCAGAACATACCCATGGAAATGCTACTACTTCTCACAGGTCGATGGGGATTGGAACTCTAGCCAGAGAAACTGCTCTTCGCTCGGTGCCTCCCTGGCTACAGTTGACACCTGGGAGGAAAAGGTGAGAAACTCTGCAATCCCAGTAGTCCGGGCTTGGCAATAGGTAGGTAATGACTGCGGAGATGCTGCACGGAATTCTGTAGCTAAATCTGAAGAATATTTTATGCTAGGACTCAGCAACTCTAGAACAAGGAGATGCCTCGGTGCCGTCTCATGATGCGAAGCCAAAATAAGGCCCTGATCCTACAGTGCGCTCCACGCAACCAGATTCCTGCACTCCCAGAGGCAGGGGTCTGCCCAAGCTGAGTCTATTCTAGTCCAGTCTATAGAGGTTCTTATGTTGCACTCATCGCTGATGGGCTAATAATATTCTTATTAATATATTCTTAATAATATAAAAATAGCCTTTTCTGCCCACAGCATCACACTGTTGACTCATTTCAATTTGTGATCCCCCGTTAGCCACTTATGGGATCAGGGCCTGAGTACTTCTGGGGATAATTAGCATGTTAAAATTGTTCACGTGGTCTTAAGTTCCAAGTATTAAAAAAAACTATTGGATTTTTTCCCTCAGTCTCTGATATATATTATTGCATAGGCTGGTCCTGTAAGCGAGTTACACGTGTGGAATGTGATGCAGACAGTTGTGTCTTTATTGCATCTCAGTAACATGTAATGCATAATATTTGTTTTCACTTTTTTTTTTAATAAGGAGTTCATGCTGCACTATAAGGGACACTCAGAAACCTGGATTGGCCTTACCAGGGAACAAGTAGAGAAGCCCTGGAAATGGGTAAATGGCACCCCATTCAAGAACCAGTAAGTCCTTTTCTTTACATTCCCTTTCTATCATGTTCTAAGGTGACTAACGTGCAGGGAGATATTCTCAGCTGGTGCATTGGAATAGCTCCATAGACTTGTGCAACTTAAGTGCAGCTATATGACTTACGCCAGCTGGGAATCTGCCCCACTGATTCCAGTGGAGTGGTTTGTTTTTTAAATCCCATGGCCTTTGTGTTGCAGGTTTCAAATAAGGGGAGGAGGTGAATGCGCGTATCTGAATGACGACAAAGGTGTCAGCAGCTCAAGATGCAGCACAGGGAGACGCTGGGTCTGCAGCAGGCCAGACTGATGCACAAAGCCAAGACAAAAGGCAATGCAAGGCCTTCGGAATGTGGGAAAATGATTAGTCGTCACTTTGCTTTCTGAACTGGAGATTTTGACCCCTGTCGACTCACTGAGGACTGGTTCAAACCTGTGTTTCGATGGAAAACTGGGCTGGGAAACACAGTTCTCATAGATTCTGAGGCCAGTCTTCTTCGTGTTTCCTTCTGTGGGCCACCTCCTCTTCTTCTAGTTTTCTTTTGTGGGCTGCCTCTTTGGCTGCTTGTTCTGTTTTGTAGGCTGCCAGTTTGATGCTTTCTTCCTTTTATTTCAGCTCCACCTCTTTTTGTCTTTTTTTCCAGTTGTCGCCTGTGTTCAGCTTCTTTGATTTGTTCTTCTACCTCCCTCTTTTCCTTGGAAGTCATGGTTCCTGTTTTCTTGTGTTGGGGTGCCCTCTGGTGTTTATTGTCTGAACTGCAGGCTCTGTTGTCTCCTGGGGTCTGCCTAGCAACAGTGCCTTTTTCCCTTTCTTCCTCTAGCTAATTTTTTCAATGTAAAGTAAACCAGAAAAACCACTTTATTTGCATGTGTATAGTGCTGGTATTTGACTGCTAATGGGAGTGCTATTGTGTCACAAAAGAGCCTTTTGTCACAGCTTAATGGTTCCTTGCTGAATATGCAAGCCAGTTCCCTTTAAAACCAAACTGTTTCTCTTTGCTTAAAAGCCCCTAGCAGAGAAAAGAAAAATATAATATTGCTATTGGCTTGTGGATTCTATCTTTTTCACAAACGCTGCCACTCATATCATAACCCCAGTCCCAGATTTGGACCTTAGCGTCCAAAATATGGGGGTTAGCATGAAAACCTCCAAGCTTAGTTACCAGCTTGGACCTGGTAAAGCTGCCACCACCCAAAAAATTAGAGTGTTTTGGGGCACTCTGGTCCCCCCAAAAACCTTCCCTGGGGACCCCAAGACCCAAATCCCTTGAGTCTCACAACAAAGGGAAATAAACCTTTTCCCTTCCCCCCTCCAGGTGTTCCTGGAGAGAGACACAGAAGCAAGCTCCGTGAATTTAAACAGAGGGATTCCACCCTCTCTATTTCCAGTCCTGGAAACAGAAGTACTTCCCTATTCACCCAGAGGGTATGAAAAGTCAGGCTAGTAAATCTAACACACACAGATTTCCCCCTGACTTCTTCCTCCCACCAGTCCCCTGGTGAGCACAGACTCAATTCCCTGGAGTTCCCCACTAAAGAAAAACTCCAACAGGTCTTAAAAGAAAGCTTTATGTAAAAAGAAAGAAAAAAATACATGAAAATGGGTCTCTGTATTAAGGTGACAAATACAGGGTCATTTGCTTAAAAGAAATATGAATAAACAGCCTTATTCAAAAAGAATACAATTCAAAGCCCTCCAGCAACTATACCCAGATAAATACAAAAGAAAACAATAGAAACCTTACTGCCTTACTATATTTGTACTTACAACTTGGAAACAGAAGATTAGAAAGCAGGAAACAGCAAAATCCTTCCCATAGCCGAGAGGGACAGATTCAAGACAAAGAACTCAGACACAAACTTCCCTCCACCCAGATTGGAAAAAGTCTGGTTTCCTGATTGGTCCTCTGGTCAGGTGTTTCAGGTACTTCTTTCCAGGTGTAAGAGACATTAACCCTTAGCTAACTGTTTATGACAGACCCCTGTCGACTCACTGAGGACTGGTTCAAACCTGTGTTTCGATGGAAAACTGGGCTGGGAAACACAGTTCTCATAGATTCTGAGGCCAGAAGGGACCACTGTGATCCCCTCTCCTAGATGGGAGACTGTGGTGCATTGTGGGAGACATAGTCTGACCAAGATGCCTGGCATGTAGAGGAGAATGGGAGCATGAGGAAACAGAACTACATCTCCCATGAATAGCATTTCCAAAAATATTTCAATTTTGGCTAAAAAAATGGAAGTTTTCTACACAAAACCTCTCCTCTATAGTCTGACCAGCTCTGGACTCAACTAATGTGCCAAAGTGTCAGCATTGGGGCCTTCACTAACGTAAAAGTTATTTTTCTGAATATTAATATATTTTTCCATATGACCAGCTAGCAAAACCATCAAAGAAAACACTATGTTCTTCCCTTCCTCTTGAAGCAATACCTCTCCTACCAGCTTCTCAACCTGGGTGTTGCAAACAAGCTGTTACCAAAGGACTGTAATCATGCTGCCTTTCCTGTAGTGTTAAGTGAGAAGACGGTCTTGATGTGGAAAAGATTGAGACCCTGTCATAAACAGATAGCTAAGGGTTAATGTCTCTTTCACCTGAAGCACCTGACCAGAGGACCAATCAGGAAACCGGATTTTTTCAACTTTGGGTGGAGGGAATTTTGTGTCTGAGGTCTTTGTTCTCTGTCTGCCTGCTTTCTCTGAGCTTTGGAGAAGTAGTTCTACTTTCTAATCTTCTGTTTCTAAGTGTAAGAACAAAGAGATCAGATAGTAAGTTATATGGTTTCTTTTCTTTGGTATTTGCATGAATATAAGTGCTGGAGTGCTTTGATTTGTATTCTTTTTGAATAAGGCTGTTTATTCAATATTCTTTTAAGCACCGACCCTGTATTTTGTCACCTTAATACAGAGAGACCATTTGTATGTATTTTTTCTTTCTTTTTATATAAAGCTTTCTTTTTAAAACCTGTTGGAGTTTTCTTTACTGGGAAATTTCAGGGAAATTGAGTCTGTACTCACCAGGGAATTGGTGGGAGGAAGAAATCAGGGGGAGATCTGTGTGTGTTGGATTTGCTAGCCTGATCTTGCATCCTCTCTGGGTGAAGAGGAAAGTGCTTTTTGTTTCCAGGGCTGGGAACGGAGAGGGGGAGTCACTCTGTTTGGATTCACAGAGCTTGTGTCTGCGTATCTCTCCAGGAGCACCTGGAGGGGGGAAGGGAAAAAGGATTATTTCCCTTTGTTGTGAGACTCAAGGGATTCGGGTCTTGGGGTCCCCAGGGAAGGTTTTTCAGGGGGACCAGAGTGCCCCAAAACACTCTAATTTTTTGGGTGGTGGCAGCAAGTACCAGGTCCAAGCTGGTAACTAAGCTTGGAGGTTTTCATGCTAACCCCCATATTTTGGACGCTAAGGTCCAAATCTGGGAGTAAGGTTATGATAGACCCCTTGATCTACCCACTGCACAAACAATTCATGAACAGGCATTCTCATCTTAGTCTGTAAAAAAAGTGGGAGAGACACTGCGTATTGGACCTCATTCACTAAGATGTGAGAGGTAGCTGTGGTTAGGTGACTAATACAGCAATAAGCCACCGAAGGGTATGCACTGATAGGCTACTGGCCTGTCCTTCTGTGGGCCCCGTCCTCTGTTATTATTATCATGAGTCATTGTGTATTATGGCTGTGCACAGAGGCCCCAGCTGACATCAGGACCCCATTGTGTCAAGTGCTGCACAGACACACAGGAAGAGACAGTTCCTGCCCCAGCTGCGATCAGAGACCCGTTGTGCTGGGTGCTACACAGATACACAGCGAGAGACAAGTCCTGCTCCAAAGATCTTGTAATCTAAATATACAAAGGGAGTATCATTATCCCCCTGTTACAGATGGGGAACTGGGGCCCAAGGAGCAGGGGTGCTGAAACTCAGGGTGCTGGGGTGCCAGTAAATAAACAAACTGTACCAAGAAAATCTCAGAGCTCTGAGATGTAGAGATATAATATCGGAGGACAGTGGTCACACTTTAAGAAAGATGTGGACAAACTGGATAAAGTCCAAAGGACACTGACAAAAAAATGATGGGTGGTTTAGAAAACATGACTTATGAGGAGATGTTGAAAGACTTGGTCGAGTTCAGTCTAGAGACGAGATGGCTGAGGGGAGACATGATAATAACTTGCCAGTATGTAAATGGTTCTT
Source organism: Gopherus evgoodei (assembly GCF_007399415.2). Classification (NCBI taxonomy): domain Eukaryota; kingdom Metazoa; phylum Chordata; order Testudines; family Testudinidae; genus Gopherus; species Gopherus evgoodei. The sequence goes on along the minus strand of NW_022059994.1, from coordinate 5,466,136 downwards.
ATACAAAGGGCTGTGATCAATTGTTCTCTCTGTCCACAGAAGGTAGGACAACAAGGAACCTGCTGAGCCTGCAGAAAGGGAGATGTAGGTGGGATATTAGGGAAAAAACTTCTAACTCTAAGGAGAGCTAGACTCTGGAACAGGCTTCTGAGGGAGGTAGTGGAATCCCCATCACTGGAAGTTTTTAAGAACAACTTAGACAAAGTCACTTCCCTGAAATAGCCTTACCAGATAGCCTTACTAACCAGGTGACTGTGCATATCCAATCTAGTTTTGCTAGACATGGCGTATCTGACCTAGTGATGTCTGACAACGGGCCCCGGTTCAGTGGGCATGAGTTTAAACAGTTCACAGTGATGTACAGGTTTCAACATGTAACCACTAGTCCCCGTTCTCCCCAACCCAGCAGGTTGGCAGAAAATGGTACTAAAATAATAAAATGGAGGCTGAAAAAAGGACGCAGAGTCAGATTCTGATCTGTGTTTATCACCATTAAATTACAGAACGGCACCACCACAGCATGGGTTCTTCACCAGAAAACTGCAAACAAGCCTGCCTGCATTGTTAGAAACTGATTGTCGTGGTATAATTCCCCACTCTGAACCTTAGCGTCCAAAAGATGGGGTACCAGCATGAATTCTTCTAAGCTCAATTACCAGCTTAGATCTTGTCGTGCTGCCACCAACCAGGACTTGCAGTGCCTGGTACACTCTGGTCCCCCCAAAACCTTCCCAGAGGACCCCAGACCCAGACCCCCTGGATCTTACACAAGGAAAGTAAACCCTTTCCCCCACCGTTGCCTCTCCCAGGCTTTCACTCCCTGGGTTACCCTGGAAGATCACTGTGACTCCAACTCCATGAATCTAAAAATAGAGAGGAGTGCACCTTGCCCCCTCCTCTTTCCCCCTCCCCAAGAGGTAATACAGATTCAAGCTCCGTGAATCTAAAACAGAGGGATTCCACCTTCCCCCCTCCCTTCTCTCTCCCTGTCTCCCACCAATTCCCTGGTGAGTACAGACTCAATTCCGTTGAGCCTCAACAAGGGGAAAAAAATCAATCAGGTCTTAAAAAGAAAAACTTCTAATAAAAGAAAGAAAAAAGTAAAAGTTGTCTCTGTAATTTAGGTGGTAAATGTTACAGGGTCTTTCAGCTTATAGACACTAGAGAGAAGCCTTCCCCCCCAGCACAAATACAAATTAAAATCCTTCCAGCCAAATACACATTTGCAAATAAAGAAAACAATCAAAAAGACTAAATGGCCTTTCTACTTGTACTCACTATTTAACAGAAAATTAGAGAGCCTGTAGGTACGTCTGGTTACTCTCAGAACCCAGAGAGAACAACAGACAAACAAACAACACAAAACAAAGACTTCCCCCCACCGAGATTTGAAAGTATCTGGTCTTCTGATTGGTCCTCTGGTCAGGTGGTCCAGGTTCACTGCTTGTAACCCTTTACAGGTAAAAGAGACATTAACCCTTAACTATCTGTTTATGACACTGATGTTAGAGTCACTGGGGATTTTCAGATGTAGAACAAGACAGCTAAGGCAAAGCAAAAAACTGAAGATGATTTGGGGTCCCAGGAGCTGCCACGACATCTTTAAAATGATCTGTATACATGGGAAACGCTGGTCGCAAATAGCCGCGGAGTCACAAGAGGTTGCCCGGTGGTTGACTGACACTGTGACCCTCGCTGGACACATACTATGGAAGAACAGGTGACGCTTTCTCCAGATCTCAGAAGAAAGGGAGATAATGGGGACAGAATCAGCTGTTTTGGCTGAGAGGGTCTCAGGCCTGGTCCACACTACACTGTTAAACCGATTTGAACAGCGTTAAATCGATTTAACGCTGCACCCGTCCACACTACACTGCTCTTTATATCGATTTAAAGGGCTCTTTAAATCAATTTCTGTACTCCTACAAAACGAGAGGAGTAATGCTAAAATCGATATTACTATATCGATTTAGGGTTAGTGTGGACGCAAATCGACGTTATTGGCCTCATTATTTCACAGTACCTACCCACAGTGCACCGCTCCAGAAATCAACACTAGCCTCGGACCACGGACGCACACCACTGAATTAATGTGCCTAGTGTGGACGCACACAATCGACTTTATAATATCTGTTTTATAAAATCGGTTTAAGCTAATTCGAATTTATTCTGTAGTGTAGACGTACCCTCAGACAGGCAATAACCACAATGGGTTGAGACAAGGGAGATCTCAGACAGGCAGGGAAGGTGCAACCATTTAGGCAGACTAGGCGGTTGCCTAGGGCACCGAGATTTGAGGGCGCCAAAAAGCGCCCTCAAATTTTTTTTTAAATGGTTAAGCAGCCGCTGCTGCTGGGACAGAGAGGGAGTCTGAGCTGCCGCAGTCGTGCCTGCGGACGGTCGGCTGCTCGTGCGGCTCTGGTGGACCGCCCGCAGGCACCACATATCACTGTTTGGAATGGTAAGTGTCCCCCTTAGAAATACTAACAAGCTTATTCAGCGAAGTTTTGATGCACTTGATACATGCTATTAGATCGTCAATTAGGCATCAACTGGATAATTTAAGAGTAAATGTCTTTTTGTTTGAAGTACCACTGAACACTAATCTGTCCATTGCCCCCTCCCTCCTGTGTTACTGCTTGAAGCAGAATCCTGGGTAACAGTAATGGGGATGCTGGTAAAACCTTTTAAAATATTTCCCCTTTATAATGCCACATTTTTAATACAATATTAAAATTAGATCCCATAATTTCAAGGCATCGATTTCCCTGTTTGGACAATTAAATTGCAATTGTCGGCATGAACATCATTTTAAAGCTAGGTTTTGAAAATCTAATTTAACTTCAAAAATTAATGACCAAAAGATGGGCACGTGAAGTAAGGTAAAAGTAATTAACCGAGGGTCTAGCATTCACTCCCAACACCGCAAAAGAGCTGAGGGATTTCCAAAGAACTCCGACACCACTACAGTGTATCATTCAAACGTGAGAACATAGTTACTACAGATAATAAATAATAAATGACCTGGGTTGGAAATAGATCTTTGTGGAAGGGAAAGCAGGAAACTTGTCTTTTTGATTACAGAATTATTTTGCTTCTGGATCCATTAAAATCATAACCGATTTTTGGGGGGAGGGGATGTGGGGAAGAAATTATTTTCTCTACTAGGTTTGTTTATAGGCAGCTGAAAAGAAAAGTTAACTGGCTTTGCACAGAACTGAAACCTAAAGGTCTCTCTCCCTCCTTCTCTACTCTGACCCAGGGCCGTCCTTAGGATTTATGGGGCCCTACGCAGTATTATTAAACTGGTGCCCCTATGCCGGATGGCAGCCCAAGCTCACAGCCTGGTGGGGGAGAGGGAGGAGGGACTTGACAGCAAAGGATAATGAGATGCCCAGCCTGCCTCATGGTGGCGGAGAGTCACAGTTCCCCGCAGAGACTTCCATGCCCTCTCCCTCATGCAGAATGGACATGAAGAAAGTACCTAATTAAAAGCACTAAAATTTGGGAATAAAAAATGTTAGTCACAGGTTTTTTGATATGCCCTGAAGTTTGTCAGAGATTTATTTGCAAAAACTTCATAGTAAGGGTGAGTCAGCTGTCCTGCTGAATACAACATTACATATAATGGAATACATGATGCAGCTCTTCTCTGTTTTACATTTTCTTCATCAGTATTTCTAAGTTGAATTTATATTTTAAATGTACTCAAATCTTAAGCCAGCATTCCAGATTACTACATATTTAACTCACTGAAACAAAGACATTCTTTTAAATTAATCAGAGAGGTTTAGTGTGTTCATAACAATGTTCATTGCTTTTAGAAAAAGGGAACAGTAATTTACTTTGTGTGATCTCCATAACAAGAGACATGGTTATGAAATTTCACCAACTTTAAAAAAATATGTTTCCAAAGATTTTAGGTATAACAAGGATTTTGTCTTACTAAGGTACTGATTTTGCTGGAGGGTTCTTTTAAAACTAGTTCATCGGATAGTCAGAAGTAAAGAAAGGGAAACTCTTTGTCCAGCTATCTGGAAGGGAAGGACTGTTGTCCCATTAAGGGCTCTCTTCAGTGGGGAGTGGGGGGAGAGGTGGTGAAGAGATGGACAGAAAGGACAGGAAGACTTGGAAGCACTTTTTTTTTTAACTATAGTAATTAAAATGTGTATTTTAGATAAGGGAGGTCTTTTGAAGGATTTCTTTAAAAAACTGTATGTCTGAAGATCCACGCATTTAAGGCTAAAGATGATTGTGCATCTAAAACTCTATGCAAGCATTTTTTAGAAATGTGATTTTATAATCTTCACCAGCTCACTAATGAAATATTTTTAAAGCAAATTTTAAACTAAGATCCTGTAGACTGACATGTTCTGTGTAAATATTACATTAATGCACAACTGTTTTTGTCAGTAAAGTCAGAAACTGACATTATAAAAATTTATTTGGGCATAAGCTTTCATGGACATCGGATGAAATAGGTTCTAGTCCACAAAAGCTTATGCTCAAATAATTTGTTAGTCTTTGAGGTGACACAAGGACTCGTCCTTGTTTTTGCTGATACAGACTAACAGGACTACCCCTCTGAAACCTGTCAGTATATACCTTGGGGTTGGCAAATGCCTGTTAAATGGCTTTATTACCCCTTGAATGTCTCTTTAACAGTTTCAATGTTGTGCTAATAGGTCTGGCAGGCTGGAGGTTTTTTCACTTTTAACTACTAGATTCCCTCCCAAGGAAGACTCACCAGGCTAGAGCAGCCATCTGTGGGAGCCTGCAGGAAGGGTCAGAACAGGGATAGGAAAACAAGGGGGTGGACACTAAGACCCAGTGGTGCCCCAAATTTTCAGGTGCCCTACGCAGCTGCCTATGTTGCCTATGCCTAAGGACAGCCCTGCTCTGACCCCTCTGGGCTATTCCAAGTTAATTGTCATCTAACAGCCCAGCAAAGAAAGAAATAGTGGCAGCAATTAGGCATAGCCCCCACCAGTTCAGGAGTCATTAACACAGTACAAAGATATGCTGCATGCTTTACAGGCACCCAGGCCTAATGAGGGACTTGGGGCAAGAGGAGCAGGGCTGAGCCCCTCGGGAGTGAGCCGCAAAGAGCCAGTGCCCAGGAGGCTGAGAGGGCAAGGGGCTGCAGAGACGTCCCCACTGCAATTTAAAATGCAGATCCCGCAGTGGTACCTCTCCATGAGACAGAGCCGGTTCCTCACAGAAGCTTCTGTTCAACAGCTCTTCCTTCTGCAGCTGCTCTTTGTGCTCCAGCTCCATCCATGGCAGCTGAACCCCCTGTCCTGACTGCAGCCAACCTCTCATCCCCTGCCCTGCCTCCAGTCAGCCCCACACCCCTTCCCCTGCCTCCAGCCAGCCCCTCACCCCCTGCCCTACCCGCAGCCACCCCTGCTGCACCCCCTGCCCTGCCCACAGCCAGCCTCACACTCCCTGCCCTGTCTCTAGCCAGCCCCTCCAGCCAGCCCCGCACCCCCTTCCCTGCCTCAGCCAGCCCCGCACCCCCTGCTCTGCCCGCAGCCAGCCCCTGCTGCACCCCCTGCCCTGCCTGCAGCGAGCCCCACACCTCCTGCGCTGCCCACAGCCAACCCCACACCTCCTATCTCCAGCCACCCCACACCCCCTGCCCTGCCCACAGCCAGCCCCTCACTCCCTGCCCTGCATGCAGCCAGCCCCTGCTGCACTCCTTGCCCTGTCCATAGCCAACCCCACATCACCTGTCTCCATCCAGCCCCTGCTGCAGCCCCTGCCCTGCCTGCAGCCAGCCTCACACCCCCTGCCCTGCATGCAGCCAGTCCCGCACCCCCTGTCTCCAGCCAACCCCACATCCCATCTCCAACCAGCTTTGCATCCCCTGCCCTGCCCAGAGCCAGCCAGCCCCACACCCTGTCAGGTTATTCAATTATTTTCATTAAATATGTAGGCTAAATAATGAAATTAATAAATTTTCAAGCCGAATATGTATTAATTCTAATGAACAATGCCACATTATGCAGTATTCATTTTTGAACGTTTATAACAAGCAATGCTCTGGGGGGACGGGTGGGGGCAGAGGGCCAAGATGGAAGTTTGGCCTAGGGCGCAAAATATCCTTGCACTGGCCCTGCAGACAGGGAACAACCAGACAAGTGGACTTGCTGCCTCCTGACAGCTGTAGAGCTGATGTTCCAGGGGAGACTGTGCACTTCAGAGACTAGCTGAACATTCTTAGTAACTGTACGTTGGTTTCACTTAGGGTTTTTCTAGGTGTTACTAAGTTTTGCTTAGAAGGAGAGATGTGGTACTGGGAGGGAGGGGCTGTTCCCGTAAGTGCTGAGCTTCCCTGCCAAAGAGTCTCAGTGAGGCCGTGGGAAACTCTTGTAGGTATTATTTTGCACAGCAAGTTTGATTCAGACTGACAATAAAGCAGAGCTGATGCAAGCAACTTAAGCTTTGCCTGATTTCTGACTAGCTCAGGGACCATGGTGCTGTCTGCAATCTATGGCCCCTGTTGCCTTCCAATCCTGCCCTCAGTGACCCCTCTGCAGTCCTGGTGCCATCAGTGGATTTGCACAGCTGGATCTCACTGATGCATGAGCCTGAACTGAATCCAGCTCCCGCTCCCAGAGCTGGACTCATTCTACACAGAGGCGAAGGCACCAACAAGTTATCTGAGCCTCTGTAGTCAGGAGATGGGATGTGGATACCTACAGGGAGCACATCTGCTGAGCAAAAAAAAGGACTGCTTTTATAGAGGCATTTTACAGAGAGGAGTTGCCTGTAAAGTGGCTAAGACTGCTGCAGAAGCCGACTGCAGTAACACAGTCCCACTGGAGATATAGGTAGCTGCACCCTTCCCATCGTTCTTTCAAACCAATGCAGAAGCCAGCCGTACTTATGCTCATGCACAGAGATCACAGAGTGGTGCCAGGAAGGACTGATCGCTGATAGCTGCAGTAACACCTGTTGGTAGCTATGCCACTGAATTACCGCAGGGCTCATTGATCAGAGAGCGTTTCCTGCTACAATCTATGAGTCAGTTTCTTATTCACACATTTGCCAAGACGTAAAATCAGTCTCTGTTACATGGCTGTGAATCCTGATTGGTTGGTAATTGGGAACATAGGACTGTCCAGTCCAGATTGGATCAGTGGTCCATGTGCTCCAGAGGTCTCCAAAATGTGGGGCAAGCCCCCCTAGTTCCACCCAGTCCCACTCTGCCCCCAGCTCTTCTCCGGTCCCTCCCCCCAACTGTGTCCCCATCCCTAACCCCGTCCCCCAGCCTCGGTGCAGCTCTGCTCCCAGCCCCACGCCAGCCCCAAGCCTCGACCGCTCGCTGCAGCTCCGTTTTTGGCCCAGGGCTGAGGCTGGGGGTGAGGCCAGGAGCGGAGCCTGGCTGCTGGCCCCCACCACAGCCCGGCTGTGGCTCCGTCCCCGCCCCCAACCTCAGCCCCTGGCCACAGCCTCACTCCTGGCTCAGATCCACCCGCAGCTGGAGTCCCAACCTCGGCCCCCTTATCCTTTTTAAAGAAAACATAGTTTCCTAGCATCCAGTCTGGCAAGAAATCACTTCTCAATGGCTGTGGCTGTGAAACCCTCATTTCTGTATTATTTTATCTTTATGGCCCCCACTTTTCTATTAATCTGTCCGGTTCTCTAATTGTTTCTGCCTGCTGTAGAATTAATTTTGCTTGGTGTAAGTTAATGAGGGTAGTGGGATATGATTGGTTAGAGAATTATGTTACAATATGTTAGGATTGGTTAGTTACATTTCAGTGAAATGATTGGTTAAGAATGATAGAGCTGAGACTATTACTATATAAACTGGGGTCAAACAGGAAGTGGGGGAAGGGAAATTGGAATCACATTTGCTAAGGGGGGGGAACGGGAACAGGAAATAGGGAACAGGGAACAGAGACACAGGCAAGGCTCTGTGGCATCAGAGCTGGGAAGGGAGATGCGGGGTAAACGCTCTGCGGTGTTAGAACTGGGAAGGGGGACATGGGGTAAACGCTCTGCGGCATCACAGCCAGGAAGGGAACGCTGGGGAACAGACTATCATGTACAGATAAGCCCAACCGGAGTGAAGGGCTTCGGAATATGCTTGCTTGGAAAGTAACCCCAATAAACCGCATTGTCTGCGCTTCGGACTTCTGGTCTTCTGCTTTCTGTGTGAGGAGAACCAGAGGAGAGGGTGAAGGGAAAACCCTCTAACACACCACATTGGTTCTGTTTTACAGGAGATGCAGTGTGAGGGAGCCCTTCCTAAGCCATCTCTGTCGTGGGAGCACAATTGACACCTTCTGTGAGCAGCAGACCAAAGAGATCACACAGGAAAGGAAGGCTAAAGGTCAGTGACGAATCAGGCAACATTCATTACGCTGTTGAGGCTTCTGAAGTAGAGACTTTCCAGTAAAGGAGACAGGCCTCAGGCCAAATCATGTAAAAATAAAGCATTGTGCTGGCAAAGCCGAGGGCTAGTTTCCCCTCAGAGGAGAAAGGGGCAGTGCCTAATAAGAGGATTTTCTTGGTATGGTTTGTTTATTTACAGAAGGTACAAATGCCCCTGCCCAGGACTTAGCAGCTATTCTTCAGCCTCTCTGATGAACTGGCAACATACTAGCTAATTAGTGACCTCAGTTGGATGTAATGGGGCATAATTAGAAACCAAGCCCAGCTGTGGTGGTGAAGCTGGCAGAGCACTACTTCACTAGGGCTGGGGACTCAGCAGAGGAGGAAGATCGTGGAGAAAGGAACAAAGCAGGTTCTCCTCTGGGAACAGCCTGAGGAAGTCAAGTGGAGAGACCCACCTCGGGCAGAATCGGCTCCTGAGGGGTAGCCCTGAGAGAAGCCCTACATCAGGGAAGAGAAGAGAGGCCCAGAAAGGGTAGGAAACCAGTTCGTGTGGAATTTTGGACTCCCAACTGGGAAAAAGCCTGGGAAGTCAGTGCCTTGATGAGAGTGAGGAGAAATGAGAGAAGCCCAGGAGGGTTAAAGGACCTTTTGTGAATATCAGCTGGGACGCTGAGTACCCCAGAAGTGGAGTGAACCGTTGTGTGACTCTGCTGGAGGAGAACACTCTGAGGGTGAGTTGGGAGATGATGCAGGCTGGGCCATGGCACATCTGTGGGAGAGCCCAGTAGGAGCACCAAAGTGGAGAACCCCATGCAACATTGGGCCAGAAACAAAGGGGCACCCACAAAGCAGAGACGTGCTCTTCTAGTCCTCTTTCTTGAAAAAAAGAGATTGCAAACACTTCCCAGGCAGCCCTTGCAGAAACACCAGCTAAGGTTATGTCTACGCTCCAAAAAAAGGTGTGTCTTTTAACTCACATTAGCTAACTTGGGTTAAAATAGTAGTGAAGACAAAGCAACTTGGGTTTTAACTCAGGGTTAGCAGCTCAAATTCTACCACAGGCTCCTCTATAGGCTTTAATTTGAGCTGTCAACGCAAGTTAAAAGCCAAGTTGATGTGTCTTCACTGCTGTTTTAATCTGAGTTAGGTAACCCAGGTTAAGAACCCACAGAGTGACCAGGCAGAAAACGTGAAAAATTGGGACAGGGAGTGGAGGGATAATAGGAGCCTATATAAGAAAAAGACCCAAAAATCATGACTGTCCCTATAAAATCATGACATCTGGTCACCCTATGAACACACCTTTTATTTTTCAGTATAGACAGGGCCGGTTCCAGGCACAGCCGACCATGCACGTGCTTGGGGCAGCACTTTGGGGCGGGGCGGCACTCGGGTTTTTGTTTTTGGTTTTGGTTCGACCGGGCGGTGCTGGAGGGTTTTTTTTGTTTGTTTATTTTTGTTTCCACCAGGTGACACTGGGGGGGCGGGTCTGGGTGGCGCTCGGGGGGCTTTGGGGGGGGTGGGGACTTGGGTGGTGCGACGTGGCGCTCAGGGGGGGCGGGGACTTGGGCGGCGCGGCGCTCAGGGGGTTCGGTGGTGTGGCACTCGCGAGAGGTATGTTATGGTAAGGCGGCACTCACGGGGGGAGTAGGGCGGGGCAGCACTCTTTTTTTTGCTTGGGGCAGCAAAAAAGTTAGAGCCGGCCCTGAGTATAGACATATGCTAAAAAACCTGTCAACAAGGAGCAGCTTTGTCTTTCTTGGAGTTTGTCTTCACTGCAAAGTCAGCTGAAGTTATAATTCAAATGCAGCTCTAACTTTAGTCTTGTTCCATACAAAAGCCTTTAATTCAAATGCAATGTTGCTTGTAGCTCACATTGTTGCCCTATCGGAGAGTACAACTTGACTGATCACAACTCATCAGCTGCTAACACAGCTGCTCTGTAGTGTGGATGCAGGCTAGCACAACTTCAGTGCCACTAGTCCTCCAATGCCTTCCCACAATTCCCCAGCATGCCCCAAAAGGACAGACAAGTTCTCCAACAATTCACTGGGAAAGAATTCCTAGAGCAGCTCAGCTCACTGAAGAGCTGTAGGATGTATCCCGAGAAGTGCTAGCACCACATTCAGGTGAAAACAGAGCCATTATGGACAGGGCAACATGAGTGCTATTTTTGCAGCATGGGCACCCTCACCGGAGCTAGGCTAACTCAAGGGTAGAGCTCTGCAGCTGATTGGTTTCTCAATTTGCATGTACTCCTGAAATATCAGGAAAACATTAGTTTCAGATCAACTCAAAATGAAAATTTTTCAAAATTTTCAGCATACCGAAAAGTCAGAAAAAATTCATTTGGGGTCAAAGAAAAATGGTTCATTTCACTCACAATGGAACGGTTTTGTTTTGATTTTGAGTTTTTATGTTGAATAAAATTGAAGGAAATTTCAAACTGAAAAGTTGTTTCAAATCAAAATATTTTCAGAATTTTTTTTAACTGAAACAATTTGGTAAATTCAGCACAATTTCACAAAATCTTTCAGTTGCCCCAAGTCTGCATTTTCCATAAAAAACAGTTTTGGTTGAAAAATTTCCCATGTTCCCCCCTCTCCTCCCCGCAATTCTACTTGGGAGGAGTCACTCCAGTGCAGGTCAGATGAGTTAGCTTTGAAGTGAGGATGTAACCAGTGGACGCTTGCACAAATCTAACTTCTTAAACCACTCTGTGGCCCATTTCCTTCCTCAGTAACTGGATTTTACACCTGATAAATGACCAAATAGAAGTCGCACATCTAAGATGGCCTCAGGAGATGGCCTGGCTACTAATCTTGAAATTTCTGTGTACATAACAGTAGAAGTTTTCATCTCTTGCCATAACCATACTCTGTGATTTCGTCACTCTATCCTAAGAAAAATACTACTATTGAAGCAGCTGACATCAGGCTTGGGTCTCAACAAACCAGCAACACAAAGGAAGATATACAAATGGTCTTTTTTTTCTGGTCAGAGACTGAATCAGAACTTATTGGTTAATGACAGGCAGTGCTGAATATGGAAGACTTTTCTATTTATTTTTTAAAATGTGTACATGAATGTATTGCTCATGAGAACAGGGACAGCTGACAGTGTTCGGTTATGTAAGGATACCATTTGGCATTGCTGAAACCCATGCAGTGTTTCAGAGAAAAAACAGTGACATTGAGAAGGTCACATTGGTCATGGTGGAGATCAACTCCACACCAGCTCTCAGTGTGACACTGGGGCTAAGAAGGCCAAAGACATCCTTGGATGTATAAGGCAGGGCAAATCAAGTAGGAATAAGTGATACATCTGTGTGCAACATTAGTGAGACCGTTACTGGTCTGTCCAGCTGTGACATCAACTCTGAAGCTCCTGGCAGGGTTGCCTGGGAGGATTGAACCTGGAATCCTGTGAAGCCCTGAGCCTCTGCTGCCTGAGCTAAAGGGCTGTTTTGTTAGCCCTGAGGCAGTCGCAGACTCATAAACCTCTAAATCTGGTTCAGTCACTAGAGGGAGACATGGAGACACACTGGGTTAACCTGCTTTGCACTTAATTTAGCTCATCAAAAATTTTCTGTCAAAATGTTACTTTTTCCAATGCAAAATGGATTATGTGCAAAACAGACATTTTCTTTCCAAAAAATCATTTTAATTCAAACTGTTTGGAATTTCATTGAAAAACAAATCTAAAATTCAGTTTAAAACCAAAAAATGTTAGTTTTTTCAGATTTTTTTCTTTGTTTTTATTAACATTCTTTTATAACAGAAATCTTATAACTTAAATAGAGATACTTAGAGTATGTCTGTACTACAGGCCGGATCGGCGGGTAGTAATTGATCTATCGGGGATGGATTTATCGCGTCTTGTCTTGACGCGATAAATTGATCCCCGAATCGATGCCCATACTCCACCTTAGCAGGAGGAGTAAGCAGCATCGACAAGGGAGCCGCGGCAGTCGACTCGCAGCCGTGAGGACGGCCAGCTAAGTCAAACGAAGATACTTTAACTTCAGCTACGCGAATAGCATAGCTGAAGTTGCATATCTTAGATCGATTTCCCCTCCCCCTCCCAGTGTGTTATACACAAATACACATTTATAAACTGGCCTATGTAAGTCCCTAGAGCTGCATTGACAAGACCTGCTACCAGTCACTTTCCTCAGCTTTGTGATCTTGATCACATATTGTGGTTGATGCTTTTCTACTCTTTGTCTTTCTCTTCTATCTTTTAAGTTGCTAGCATCAGTTTAAGTCTTTCATCTCACGTTTAGGTCCAAGCTTCTGTTTTTCTTGCATTTGGGTTGTATAACCAATGTATTAGCTGTCCTATCAAAATGGTGCATAATATTAAACTTCAAACACACACACACACACACACACACAAAGAAAAACATCAATGAAGATAAAAAATATCTCATTTTCACAACTTTTTTTCCTGGAGAGGAAGGGGAGACATTGCTGAGCAGGTCTATGTAAAATGTTAGCTCCAAAGTGTATGTTTTGCCCTCTATGTTTGAAAAGCTGTAACAGTTATAGGTATTTCGTTTATATACATTCACACAAACTCTTTTCCAGCATGCCCATAGTTCTTAATTTCTTTCTCCTTCTGATATTGTTTCCGGTGATGAGTTTCTGGCCTGTCTGCCTTCATGAATTGATTGTGTTTGCCAGGTCATACTGTGACAATGGACACTCTCTCCTTGAAAATAATATTTGGTTTCACTTAAAATGGTTTTTGAAACTCCCCTGTGAAATAACCACTTTGATTTAAAGAAATCTGTTACCGTTGCAGCAGCTGCTCTGAACGCTCCAGAAACAAGAAGCACTTCTTGCTACATACAAACTGGAAAACACTTTGACAACATTACAACTGGCATTTGGCAGATTACGTATTTGCACGTTTTAACCCCTATCAAGCATTTGGAGGATATAGTGGTTTGTGCAACTGAAGCGACAAAATATTAAGACTATTTTTTGTCTGATCACCACAGAGGTGGGTCGAGTTATTTTCCGTATGGGTTTGGTACACGTTCAGGTCAAAGCCACACGTATCTGGGTAGCAGCTAAGCAGAGATAGGGGCTGAGTTTGTTGCAATGGAACAGAAATTCAACTTCCGCAGCGCGTATATATATATATATATATACACATATAGCTGTAAACAACCAGCTACTCAATTTTGTTTGTGTGCATTTTGGTAGCATCTACAGAACACAACTGAAATCAGGCCTCCATTGCACTGCACATTGTGTAGGAAGAGGGCCTGAAACATAAACCTTTGAATCAGAGGCCTGGTATGAGGGGTGAGGCCTGGGCTAAAGTAGTGGTCCAAGCTTTGCTGATATAAAGCAAAGTCAGGTTGTGAGCAAGAGGCAGGCCCTGCTCATAGAATCTGGCAAGAACAGGGCTGATAGTGCAGAAACACACATTCCTGAGAGGTACTAGGCACAGCATACTCATGCAAGGACATTCCAGAAGGGTGGTACCAGAACACCTTGATAACGAAATGGAGTCTCAAAGAGAGTGTCTTTGGCCAGCTGAACAGATACTGAAAAGTCCAGCCACTAATTGAGCTGCATCCATTGTCATGGGCATACGCTCACTGAGTATACTTGTAGCAATTATAAGGCATCTATACAGTGCTTCATTGACAATAAACCAGGCCGGGTGCCTTCATACCTTAACAGATCTTGTGGTCATTAGGTGGTTCACTCGAGGTCTGCTGTGCCAGCTGTCTGCACAGAGATGGGATGGCACATAGAGAAAACAAACACACAGCCCAATATCTGACAACACACACTGTACAAATACATAGTAAGAGACAGCCCGTGCCCCAAAGAGCTTCCAATCTAAATGGGAAGGAGAAATGAAGGACTGAGGCCCAGAGATTTAAGTGACTTGCCCAAGGTCACTTAGTGAGTCTGTGTCACAGAGCTAGGATTTGAACCTCTAGCTCACAAGCTTGTTCCTTATACACAAGAGCATCCTTGCTCACTAAGGTTTTCAGAGCTTATGCAAGGTAGCCTACATACACTCCAACTCTATACCTGTGGGCCAGTCCCTGTGCATTGGGAACTCTATGAAACTTGTGCACAGATCCCTGACTCTCAAGTTAACTCCCCGCCCCCAACCCACAGAGACAGAAAAGAAGAAATCAGCCGTGATGTGTCATCTACCCAACACCAACTCTTTTCACAGGGAGCATCGGTACAAGAGCTTGACTATCCCAAAGCTGTTGGAAAGGGAGAGGGGACAGGTCTGGATTGGGCTGCTCCCAGCAGGTCTGGGAAATGCCCGTTGTGATTTCATTTCCACACTCTTTTTCAAGTGTTGGAAATGTTGGGCCCCCTCTAGCTCACAGAGCTGCTGTTTACAGGAAAGCATGGGGGCGTCTGAAAGCCAATCAATTCAATGCCTCCCAGCTCTGCAAGTGCAAATGCCTTGATTAAAACTACACGATCGGTTCAGTCCTTAGCCTGAAACGGCGAAGGAAATCCACAGAGCGGTGATAGGAAAGAAATTCAGCAGCTTCTGATAGATAACACTTCCTGGCTTTGGATGTGTAGTTCATTTTGTTTTATTCATAATAGATAGTTCTCATTCATAACTCTACTTACTGGCGTGCTCTCATCTCTACGTGCCATGGCTGGGGAGGTTGTCTATGCTGATTTAAATATCCCGGGAGCCTGCTTACCTCGTTCATCTCAACCCCACAGTGAGTGTGTCCTTACTTCCTACTTTTGTGCTAAGATTGGGATTTTCAGCTACATCCCCAGTTTCTGCTTGGAGATGAGTGTGCAGAGACAGGGTCTGGAATAGAGGCACTAATTTGTGTAATACAGAGTCATAGAAATGTAGGAGTAGAAGGGACCTTGCTGGGTCTGTCGTCCATCCCCCCATGCTGGACAGGACCAAATCTGGGCCTTGGGTCTAGCCAAGTAAATGACTATTTAATAGTACAGTATCTTTTAAACTTTGTACTGTGTCAATGTACATGTCTCCCAGGCTGCTTCAGAGCTAATTGTAGCCCTAGCACAGAAAGACAAGCAGAGTATTGTTTTGTCAGAGTATCTTTAATGCTTAGTTTAGTTTCTTATTTACAGACTCTGGGGGGAAAGAAGTTAACGCTGTAGGTGACAATGTTTCCTGCCGAATGCCTCTAGAATAACGGTGTAGGTGGAGGCTGGCACGGATTCACAGGGTCTATCTGTGCCCCTTTGGCATCCCAGACCCCCAGGGCTCACACAGTGCCTCAGCGGTCCATGGACCCCAAGACTGAGTCTTCTGACACCAGTGATCCATCCCTGCCACAAATCCAGCCAAGCCAGACCCCTGTGGGTGGCTTGTTCTGTACCCCTCCAGGGTGCAATGCATTCAGGGAGTATTTGCAGCAACGCAGGCAACCTTTTCAGAACAAGGTAACAGTTATTAGTCACCTGGCTACAGACTCTGAACATCCTTGGGTTGGCAAAGAAGCAAAAGTTACACCATCGTCCATCCTGGTCAAGGCAGTGCTATGAACCAGCCAAGCTGCAATGGATTTCATCTCTGGCCCTTTCTCTGGCCCTTTGTCCTCCCCAGGGGAGAGCTTCTCATTCCCTGCATAGGGAAGCCCCTATTCCAGCCACCCAGCACCATTTTCCCTTTTGTTCTCCAGCTCTGTTCACATGTCTTACCTAATGAAGTTTCCTGCTCTTAGGCATTGATGGTTCAGTCCTTGGGACTTCTTTCCAAACCTTCTGTTGATCTGGGTCTGTTTCAGCTAGTGCATTGAGGACCCAGTTCATTCCAGCCAGGCAGCCGGATGACACACACATGTCTCCTGCACTTTTCCAGGAGCAGTGTTAATTCCCCTCCTGCCAAACACATAGGTGGCAATGCAAAGTTCAGAGAAAAACTGAGGCACGCATAGGAATCATGAAAATATTACAAATTTTTCCCACTTTGTCACAGAAGGGATGAAAAAAAGTTTCCACGGTTGAGTTTGGGGCAGAATGAGCAAGAATGAGCATTGAGATTCGGGATGCTCAGAGAGTGAATTTAAATGTGTTATTTTAGAAAGCAGGGCAAAGACTCTGCTCTCATTTAAACCAGTGTAAACCCAGACTAACTAGTTCTGGAGTCACTGTGGATTGACACCACAGTCACTGAGATCAGGATCCAACCCCGACTCCATTGATTGCAGTGAGCTCACTCTGGATTTACACCAGGGTCGGTGAGATCAGAATTTAGCCCTGAATCCTTCAGGTAAGACACTCACATTTGCAACAAAGAGATTTCACTGTGCTAACAGAGAATGACATGGGCTAATGGAGATGGACCATTTTTCCTTTAGAAGAACTGGCTGAGAGTACAGCCCAGTGGTTCTCAAATATTTTCCTTTTTGAAAACTGATGTATTCGGTCCTCACCCAGTCCCAGTTCAGCGTTTCCACACTTGGTTACATGAACAATTAATCATAGAATCATAGGATTGGAAGGGACCTTGAGTGGTCCATCTAGTCCAGTCCCCTGCATTCATGGCAGGACCAGCACCTTTTGTAACATCCTTGAGAGGTGTTTGTCTAACTTGCTCTCAAAAATCTCCAGTGATGGAGATTCCACAACCTCCCTGGGCAATTTATTCAGTGCTTAACCACTCTGACAGTTAGGAAATTTTTCCTAATGTCCAACCTAATCCATCCTTGCTGCTGTTTAAGCCCATTGCTGCTTCTCCTATCCTCGGAGGTTACAAAGAACAAATTGTTCTCCCTCCTCCTTGTAACAAGCTTTTAGGTACTTGAAAACTGTTATCAGGTCCCCTCTCAGTCTTTTCTTCTCCTGACTAAACAAACCCAGTTCTTTCAATCTTCCCTCATAGGTCATTTTCTCTAGACCTTTAATCATTTTTGTTGCTCTTCTCTGGACTTTCTCCAGTTTGTCCACATCTTTCCTGAAATGTGGCGCCCAGAACTGAACACAATACTCCAGCTGAGGCCTAATCAGCATGGAGTAGAACAGAAGAATTACTTCTTGGGTCTTGCTTACAACACTCCTGATAATACATCCCAGCACAATGTTAGGATTGAGGTTTTTTGCAACAGTGTTAAACTGCTTAGTGATACTAGGTCTGAAATAAGTACCAATCCTTAGATCTTACCTAGAGCTTTTCACCTCTAGATCTCAAAGTGCTTTACAATGGTCAGTATCATTATCCCTGTTTTATACATGAGGAAACTGAGGCACAGAGAAAGAAAATTATTTGCCCGGCATCACCCATGTGGTCAGTGCAGTAGCTGGGAAAGAACTGTGGTTTTCTGCATCCTGCTACGCCGGTCCATCCACGAGTCCGATAAAACAAAACAAAAATGAGCTCAGTTTAAAGCCACCCCCTCCATGCTCTCCCTAAGCTGTTGATTTCTTCTTTTGGGGCAAGGACATTACATTTATTCACTCTGACATTTTCTTCGGCTGCCGGCAGCCTTCAGAGCTCTGATCTTATTTAATTAGTTATGTCCCCATCCAATTCTGGTGTCATCTGCGGATTTGATGTACAAATGTTAGTGTAATAAGGGCACAGGCAGAGCTGTTTAGTTTTGGTGTTTGTTGCCCTAATCTTGTTTTCTGGACTGTTACATGTAAGACATTGTGAAGGGATTTGAGAAACAGGATCTTAAAAAGCAGGAGACACCCTCTGTTGTCTCTCTCATGAAGACTATTTTTGCTCTTTGTGGTTTTCTTTGTTCTCGGATAAAAACCTTACCCCTTTGGCTGAGCGGTAGCCATATTCACAGCCTGCCAAGCCAGCTTTCCTCTGCCTGGGCCCAAAGAAACAGCTATCGTGCCTCTGTCCCTCTCCAGGGAGTCACACAGACCAACACCTCAATTCAGCTGCTTCTCACTAGGGTGAACAAACCTCCAAGATTGTCCTGCAGTCTCCAGGAATTACAGATTAAATCTTAGGTCATGTGATGAAACCTCCAGGAATATGTCCAAAATTGGTAACTCTTGGGGTGCCAGGATGGGGGGTCTAGAGGGCCAGAAGGGCAAGCAACAGGGGAGGGAGCAGAGAGGAGTGAACAGGGGACGGGGTCTTGGGAAGAAGAGGCAGTGCAGGAGCGGGGCCTCAGGGGAAGCCCCAACACGCTGCTGGCTGGTCACAGGCTCACACCAAGGTTCAAGGACAGACAAGTTCTTCCACAATACGCTGCAGAACAATTGCTATTGTTTTACTACTTTGTGATAATATTAGGGGGTGCATAATTCTGTCCAGACAGTTTCAAGGAGGCTCTTAAAATGGACATTCGCCTGACGGACAGCTGTATCATAGCCCCCAGAATCATGATTAATTTATCGTTCGATGAGCCAAGGTAGGGTGGTCTGGTGGCTAAGATGCTGAGCTGTGAGTCTAAAGATCTGAGCTTACTCTGTCCTAGGTAGACTTCCTGTGGGATCATGGGCAAGCCGCTCCAATCTCTCTGGGCCTGAGTTCTCAGCTGTAACATCAAGGTGTCAGTGCTTCTCTACTACATAGGAGTGCAGTGAGCAGTTGTGGGGAGCGTATCTGCTGGCGCCATCCTCTTGCAGAGGTTTCTGGACAAGCTTTAAAAGAGAATAACGAGGAGTCCAGTGGCACCTTAAAAACTAGCCAATTTATTTGGGCATAAACTTTCGTGGGTAAAAACCCACTTCTTCAGATGCAGTCTCCATGCATCTGAAGAAGTGGGTTTTTCACCCTCGAAAGCTTATGCCTAAATAAATCTGTTAGTCTTTAAGGTGCCATCGGACTCCTTGTTGTTTTTGTAGATACAGACTAACACAGCTACTCCCTGATACTTGTTTAAAAGAGAATGTAAATCATCAAGTAATCACAATATTTCCTTTTTTATTATAATTTCCCCAAATATTGAATTGGCCAGATTTCCATCAGTGTCCACACTGGCATCAACTTGTCTTAAAGATCGGAGCGGCTGGGTACGTTGTCCTGCTGATGACAATCATAGTGCTGAGTGTTTGGGGTAAGTCGCACCACACCAGTTATTCACTTGTAAGCATATCACAGACAGTCAGATCACAATAACATCTATTGTTAAAGCATTTTTATTACAAGGGACATTTTTTGGTTCTTATAATTTCCCACAGTTTTCACATTTTGAGCTAAATTTTCCCCATTCATTCTTAGCAATATTTTTTTTTAAAGTTTGAGCCAAAGTAGCTCAGCTGTTCTTGGATACGACAAAAGTGGGGAGGGGAAAATAGGCTTATGATTTTTTTAAATTTATTTTTATTTTTAATTTTTTTAACAGCTCTGAGAGCTTGACAGGGAATTTGCCCTAGAAATGAGTTGGGGAACCAGAGAACCAGCTCCCCTAGGAATTGGGCAGTCCAGAAGTGAGGCATTACATTTTATTGCAATTTATGTTTTATTTTTAAAATTGGTTAAAAGTGCTACTTTTCTAAGCAGCAGTTGTTTTTGATGTGCTAGAAAAAAATTTCTCGGTAACACAAGGCACTGAAACCAACTTGCTGTTGTAGTTAGTACTCAGGGCTTCTCTGATTTTCTTGCTCAATGTATCAAACGTTTCATAACATCAAACAGGGGACACATCCAACAAGGAAATAAGATAAGTGCTCAGGCTATTTAAGACAGCTGGTAGCTGCTGCTTTTAATAATTTTAGAAAGAAAATGAAATGAAAAGAAATTGAAAAATAGAACTAAATATAAAAACTCAAAAAAAATTATGATAAACAATAAAAATAAAAATTTTATTTCAAAATTTTGAAATATTTCAGCATTTCATTTTTTTCCCTAAATGACAATGCTTTTTAGAATTTCCACTCCACAGAAAATTGCAAAATTTCTACTTTTTGTTCCAAACAATTTTGGACTGAAAATGTCGTCATAAACAGTGGCACAGAAATGTGAATGTTGACCCACTCTACTCATCAGTTTGGGAGAGACATTTAAAAGTTCTAGGCCTTGAACATATGGGTCATCAACGTTCCTTCTGTGGTTCCTTAACGTTTTGGTTTGGGGAAGTTCTAAGGATTTGCTGTTGCTGTTTTTTAATAGATCAGTGTGCATGCACTGTGATTTTTGTTATACTAGGGGGATGGTTTTTAATAGCAGATCTGCTCCTTTAGTACTTTGCTTGCAGATAGAATTTAAATGAAATTTCTCCAGTGCCGACGTGGAGGGTTTCTCCAGTTTAACTAAAGGTGTGAATGACACAACCCCAGTTGCGGACTGTCTTTTTTTGGCTTAACTTGATTGGGAGCAGATATAAGCAAAACTGAAATAAGGGCATTGCTAGGAGTGCTAGTGATGATCATGTAGTATTCAGGCCGGTATATTTGCCTGAGGTAGGCGTCGAGGCAGTCTTCAAGTGTACACTTGTATATTACACTCCCACTCTATCCAGCAACACGCTAGCTCTATCGCGTATCTCTTTTCACCCCATCTGCGTGTGGGCAGATGTAACACATGCTGTCTTTGTTCTTTGTTCACGCACATTAGTAAGACTATAAAAATATCAAAAGGCAAATGGGCAAACAACTCAAGACCCCACATTCTATCTCAGGCAAATATACAGGCCTGAATACTACATTATCATCACTAAGGGTACATCTACATTACCCACCGGATCGGTGGTAGCAATCGATCTATCGAGGATCGATTTATTGTGTCTAGTGTAGACATGATAAAATGGATCCCCGATTGCTCTGCCGTCGACTCCGGAACTCGACACGGGAGTGGCAGCGGTCGACTCACTGCCGTTCTCACGGCCAGGTAAATCGACCTAAGATATGCTGTTGCGTATCTTAGGTCGACACCCCCTACACACCCCAGTGTAGACCTAGCCTAACACTCCTAACAGGCATCTCCACTAATTACACCAGTGCAAGTTTGTGTGTGGACAAGGCTTGTATAACCCGTAAGCATTGCATTGGCTCTACACATGCGTGTGTAAAAAGGGTAAGAAGCATTTCATTGCTGATGTGAAGATGCGCTTGGGATAAGGTAGAGGTTTGAAGGATCCCACTTCAGTCTCCGCGACCAATGAACGTAGGCAGTGAATTACATAGGGCTGTTTAGAAGCTCAGCTCCTTTTAATGCTCAAAATTGGGCACACAATGAGGCAGGGCTCCGCCATGGTGCCCATTTTGTGCAAGGTAGAAGAAAATAGTAAGTATCCCATCATGGAATGGCTTTGTTACAGTTCAGGGGAGAGTTGCAATTTAAAAAAAAATAAAAACTCAGGCAATGCCATAGAAAGATTGCAAGGACCTTATTGAGGTGGCCAAGTCAAGCAGTCAGGAACTAGGAAATGCCAGTGATGCCTGTGCAAAACCTGAATTCAGCCCCCCTTGTGTGTTGCCCCTCCCAGGACCCCCCACCACTAACTTCCCCTCTGGACTCCACCCCCTATCCAACCGCCCTCATGTTCTCTGTCCCCTGACCACGTCAACCCCTATCCACACCCCCGCCCCTGACAGCCTGCCCCCCAGGACTTCCATGCCTATGCAACCCCTCCATTCTCTGTCACCTGACTACCCCCTCCCAGGACCCCCCAACCCTAACCGCCTCCCTGGGACCCCATCCCTATCCATTCCCCCCTGATCCCTGTCCCCTGACTGCCCCGACCCCTATCCACACCCCCGCCCCCTGACAGGCCCACCCAGAACTTCTACACCTATCCAACCCCAACCCCCGTTCCCTGGACCCTGACTGCCCCCCCAAACTCCTGGCCCCTTATCCAACCCCCCCCCCCCCATCCCCTTACCATACCACTCAGAGCAGCAGAAGCTCACACCCTGCCACCTGGCTGGAGCCAGCCATTCCACCGCACTGCTCAGTAGGAGAGGCAGGCCAGAGTGCTGGTGTTGCAGTCTGGTGAGGCTGCAGGGGATGGGGGACAGCTGGGGGAGAAGGGGGGGCTAGCCTCCCTGGCCAGAAGCTCAAGAGCCAGGCAGCCCGGTCCCGCAGGCCGTAGTTTGTCCACCTCTGGCCTAGAGCACCTCCCACATAAATGCCCACTCACCCAGCTCCCCGGCTCAGTGAAAATGGGAGATAGAAGCAGGTGCTGAAGAGGTGATGCCTGAAATCAGGGGTGCTCCAGGCAACCCAGGAAACTGAATGGCCCCAGGGCTGAGTGCAAGAGGCAGCGGTGCAATATGCAGCCCCTTGCTTGTCACACACTGCCCACCGTCCAACCCCTTCTGTGAATCAAAGGCCACCCCACATCCCTGCTACAGCCACCATCCAAGCTGTGCACTGAATAAGCCAGGGTTCTGTGTGGACAACCTGAGTATCGTACTAATGCAGAGGCACCCGGGGGGCAGACGTGAAGTTGCACAAGCAAGCTCAGCCAAGACATTTGCCTAACCTGAGCGCTGCCCTCTGTAACCTCCCCTGTCTTTGAACATAGAAAAAGCCAGGGAATTGTCGGCATTTTCTTGCTTATTTTCATGCCCGTTACACTTGCCAAGAAACAACTTGGTCATTCGCAACAGCAGGACAAAATGAAACAAAAGGGATCCCAGTTCATGAATTCTCCTGAGCTGCTCAGAAGGCCTTACCTTTGTTACACAGACAGGAAAAGCGAGAAGGCGCTGAACGGTTGTAGTGAAGGAGATGCCCAGCCCATCTGTTTCTTTCAGTCCCCCCGTCTCTTTCCCTAGCGCAGTGACTAGCCACTGCTGAATGAGGTGTAATATACAGACCTGCATTCGTGATGGTTTAAAGCGCAGTCAGCAATGCTCATTCACGTGGATGTTGCACTAAAGTTTTTCAGGGCTCCTCAGGGAGTGGACTGGCCGCTGAAGGTGAGGCGGCCCCCGAGAGACCCAGAAATGAAAGTAAATGCATCGCCAGCCTGGAGAAATTGTCTTATCTGAAACAGCACCTGTGTGACCCACCCCAAAGCAGCTCAACAGGTAACGTCACAGGCACTCATTTTTCTAGGTAGGTGCATCTTCAGTGGATTGTTATTTAACCTGTTTTTCTCCATGCTGCTTGTAGGACCTGCTTTTAGCCATTCGCTCCCAGCTCCGAAGCCCCTGTGCTGGTATTGGAGCTTGCTGGGAAATGGAAATTTCTGTTCTGTGGGAAATTCCAGCCATTTGGAATTTTTTTTCCCATCAGACTCAGAACCAAGAGCTGAATTCTTGACATTTCCTGGGAAACGAAAATTCCAAACAATTTCAATCCAATATTTTGGTTTGATAATGTCAATGCCCCCTCCCCTGAGGCCCCACCCTCGCTCTCTCTCTTCCTGTCCCCACTCCACCCTCTCCCCGATGCCACCACCCGCTCACCATTCTCCACCCTCCTCCAACCCCCTCACTGACCTGCCAAACAGCTGATCAGCAGCTACAGTAGGTGCTACAGTAATATAAATAACTCATTAATGATGACTCTTTCCAATTCCCCCTCCAGAGGGCTCCAGGTGTGTACTTTGCCCCAGGTACTGGCTGCCATACAAGGGAAAATGTTACTGGGTGTCTAAAGAAACTAGAATGTGGAACAGCAGCCATGAGGACTGCATAACAAAGAGGTCTCATTTACTGGTGACCCAGGACCAGGAGGAGATGGTAAAGTTAATTTTCTTGTAGGATATTGGAGCACTGCCCCGTAATAAACCTCTGTGGGAAAATGTACTTCCAACCCCGTCGATAAGCCAGCAGATATTTTGTTTGAAGGTCAGCAGCTTGGAGTGCTAAGATCCGAGGGACAGTACGTAGGGTTGCCAACTTGGTAATATTTAAAAACTTGACACTCCAGCAGGAATGCCGGAACCTCCCCTGCCCCGCCTCTTCCCCCAAATCCCCACCCCCATCCATTCCTCTTCCCCTCTCCCCCCATCACTCATTGCTTTTCCCCTCCCAGCCCTCGGGCCTGGGTCAGGAGGGATATGTCTGCAGAGCGGGGGCTGGGAGCTGCAGCTGCCCAATGAAGATAGGAGGTGGCCCCAGCTGAGTAGGGGATGGCACAGGTGATGACCCAGGGCCTCCCCACTCCCCCTGCCTGCAATAACCGGACTTTGGGTGTCCGGTCAGTAGATCTGACCGGACATTGTCAGGTCCCCTTTCTGATCGAAAACCAGGCACCTGGCCATAACAGTATGTTGTGGTGTTTGTTTTTTTTTATCACCCTTGTGATTTTCTCCAGTGCGGCATTTGAGTGTGGTGCTGTCAACATTGGAGCAGACTTCAGAGAATTAAAGCACCATTTATTCACTCAAATGCCTGTCTTGTACCCTTTACAGGATTACATACAGACAATCACATCCGAGAAAAATTCTGTTTGGATCGGATTAAACTTTAAATCTCCTGAGAGGACATGGATTTGGGTAGACGGCTCCTCCTTCAATGAAAACCTGTGAGTTTCCTAATGTTTGTACTATTTATGTTTGCAAACAATCTTATTGCCTCATTTGCAGATTCAGAAGCCACAAAATGTCGCCCTTCACCTCTTTGAAATTATTACAGTATGGGAAAACTCAAACCCATGAGTCTGGTCCCCCAAATTGTGAGATTTGTTTAAAAATCATGAGTTTTTTTAAAAAATAATGCATTTAGGGTTCTTTGCCTTCCTGTTTTCAGGGTCATGTTTTCAAACCACAGGAAGGGCAGAAACTTTGTTTTTTAAAAAACAAGCTGAGATTCTCCCATAATCACCTTACTCCGAGAGCTGGGACTTAAAGAAAAGTACAAAATAGCATGAGACTCGCAGTAAAACTGCAAGAGCTCCCAGCACTGCAGAAGTGAAGGTCACAACAGGCGTCACTGAAAAAGTTTGGGTTTTCGTGTGTATTTCAGGTATCATGATAATCAGAGAGCCAGATTCAACATAACATACTTGCAGATTCTAGGGACATAACCCAAACCCCAGCTCATCCTTCCCAGGTGATCAAACATGGGAGTTTGTTTGCAGCTAACGAGGCCTGATATACACCTAAAAGTTGTACCAATATAACTATATTAGTTGGGGAGTGTGAATTGTTACTGATATAACTACATTATTATGAGCTGTACTGGGAACACAGTTACACTGATCTAAAGGCGCCTTAAACCAGGCCAGCATATTCCCATACAGGAATAGCTATACCAGTATACGCACTTTTGTTCCTGTGGGCATGTCTAGACTTAAAACGCTACATACAGCGCCACGGCTGCTTCACTTCAGTGTAGCCACTACCTATGCCAACAGGAGGGGTTTTCCCATCCGTGTAGTTAATCTATCTCCAAGAGGTGGCGGGCAGGTCGACTGAAGAATTGTTCTCTCAACCTCGTGCTGTCTACACCGGGAGTTAGGTCGGGATAGCTGCGTCTCACGGAGCGTGGATTGTTCACACCCCTGCGAGACGTAGCTGGACTGATATAATTGCAGCCCTGTCTAATTGCATCCGCTGTGGTGGGAATTTCACTGCTCGGATTATACGACTGCAGCCAAAGTGGCAAAGCTTTGTAGGTTTAAACCAACGCCGGGCTAAAGCAGACGGGGGTTGGTGTGTAGCTGAAAGCTAGAGCCCAGCTGAATTGATGTAACAGGATCAAACCATAAGGCTGCTCAGTCTTTGCTCTACCATCATTAGCCAGCTGTCTGGGCAAAAGACTAAATGTTTGTATCCCCACTCAGGGTACCCACATGGTCTGTTCAATGCCTGAAGCACTGCTGGGCAGGGAGGAATGCCGCTTTCTTGATCGCTTGCCTGCATTTTTTCTATAGCCGTTTCCTTGGTTTTTTCCCCCCCATTATAAGGCAGAGACTGGGAGTTCCTGCTCCTAGAGAAATCCTCACATGAGACCTGATCACCCCTCGCCCAGTTACATCTTCTTGGCCAACTCGCTGCTCCCAGAGCCTATGTCCCTAACCAGTGCTGGTGAGCACCTAATGGAAGCCCATAATGCCGGTGTGACCCCATAAGGTGCCGGGGCCTCTGAGCTTCCAGCCGTCTGGGCGGCTACATTTGCAATTGCAATATTGCAAGAGCAGCTTTGTTTCTTTCCGTTTACTGTAATATTGCCCCTTCCTCCCCAGCGCTTCGTTAGTTCCTGAGCGATTTGATCTCCCACAGCTGTGGAACGAGGGACCTGGCTGGAAACTGGAGGGTGATGGAGATGGAGGAATTTTCACCCCAACCTTGGTGGACATATAGAAACTGGTTCTGCAGAGGCCCATGAGTTTCCCCTTCAGTTCCCCCCTCCACTTTCTGCAACTCCCCCATTTCCCCTTCAGTCTCCTCTTGTCCCTGTCCCCCCGCCCCCCATGGCTCCCCTCCTTCTCTCAAATTCCCCCACTCTCCCTAACTCTTTACCTCCTCCATCAGATTCCCCCTTCCCTGGCTCCCCCCTACTGCCTCCTAGCCCCTTCCTCTCTGGTACCTTTTCTCCTGGAGTTTTGGGAGGAGACAAGGAAGGGGAGGTGGGATCTTCTTTCTCTGCCTGAAGGCCAGAGCCAGTCAGAAATAGGGAAGCTTTGGAAGCTAAGGGGAAGGGGACATCACCAAATATAAGTGCAGGGAAACCAGGAAGAATTTTGAAGTGGCATGTGCCATTCCCTGCTGCTTAAAACACCCGTCTCTCTCCCCCCATCTCAGCTGAACACACAGTCACACCATCTCTACCCCTCAAGCACGCACCCCTGAATCAGAGATTAAGACCCAGAATCCCAGAGATATCTTGGCTCCTAACTCCCATGGATTTCAGTATTTAGGTAGAAGGGATTAGGGGCCCTAATTTCCATTGAAATCCGTGAGAGTTTGGAGCCTAACTACCTTTGAGGATCAAGATCTGAGTGACTTGCCCAAGGTCATGTAGGGAATCTGTGGCAGAGCCTAGAACTGAATGCTGATCTGGGTCCCTGCCCAGTGCAGCCTGGGAAAAAAGAAATCACAGTTTCCTGCCCCACGGGGCCGCTACAGACCCAAGTCCCTGTGAAGTCTATACACATTGGCAGTGATTGTCTCCTTGATTCTGCAGGTTCCCCAGAGTAGGGAGGCCCAGTGAAAGAGACTGCGGGGTGTTAAAAAGAAACCAGATTGCGTCGGAAACCTGCAGCGCTGAATTAAAATGGATTTGCCAGAAAGATGCGCTCCTGATATAAGCAAGGCTGGTCCAAATCTGTTGTTGGTGCAATTGACGGAGAAAAGGCCTTCTGTCTTGGTCTGTCCTGTGAAGATTATCGCAAGGGCTGTGTAACTTCCTTTGTTCCATGGTTTGAAACATCTGGGGTCGGATCCTCAGCTGACGTATATCAGCAGGGCCTCGTTGAAGTCAGCAGACCTGGGGACCAGTTTACATGAGATGGGGGTGATGCACCATGGTTAATTCACTGCTCTGGCTGCGTGGTCTCATGTTGTGCTAAGAGTCTTTTCCCCAGTTCCATCTCGCTGTGAGATTCACTGTGGGGACTGGACATTAAGCAACTCCCTTGAAGGCTGTCACGGCTTCCAAAAACCGCGGATAGCAGGAAGGAGCCCTGCTGCCAACCTGGGGCTGCCAGGTTTTTTAAGCACGGTCCTCACTAATTGCCTCCCTGCTGTTTATGGCACTCACTCTCTACAGGTGTGTTCAACTCAGACCCCGATCCCGCAGCACTCTAAAAAAATGTATTGTCTGAAGATGTCAGTTCAATTCAATGGTCTGTCTAGCCGGGATCCTCTCTGACAGCAGCCACTGATTCCTTTTTCTGGGGCAATCTCCTGGAGCCGTGATTTTAAAACTGTGTGTCATAACTAGAAAGGGAAGGGAACAACTCTCCTGTGTACAATACTACAAAATCCCTCCTGGCCAGAGACACCAAAATTCTTTTACCTGTAAAGGGTTAAGGAGGTCAGGAAACCTGGCTGACACCTGACCCAAAGGACCAATAAGGGACAGGATACTTTCACATCTCGGTGGGGGGGGGGAGTCTTTTGTTTGTGCTGTTTGTTTTGGGGGTGGTTCGCTCTTGCGAGTAAGAGGGACCAGACATCCATCCAGGCTCTCCAAATCTTTCTGAACCAATCTCTCATATTTCAAACTTGTAAGTAACAGCCAGGCAAGGCGTATTAGCTTTATCTTTGTTTTCTCAACTTGTAAATGTTCCTGTTTGCTAAGAGGGTTTACCTCTGTTTGCTGTAACTTTGAACCTAAGGCTACAGGGGGTTCCCCTGGCTCTATGAATCTGATTACCCTGTAAAGTTATTTTCCATCCTGATTTTACAGAGATGGTTTTTACCTTTCTTTCTTTAATTAAAAGCCTTCTTTTTAGGACCTGATTGATTTTTCTTTGTTTTAAGATTCAAGGGGGTTGGATCTGCACTCGCCAGGAATTGTTGGAGAGGAGAGGAGGAGAGATGGTTAATTTCTCCTTGTTTTAAAATCCAGGGTTTTGGATCTGTGTTCACCAGGAACTTGGTGGAGAAGTCTCTCAAGGCTACTGGGAGGGAGATAGTCTAGGGGGATGGTAGACAGAGTTTCCCAAATAACTCTTAAAGGATTTGTGTGGTGGCAGTAAAACCAGATCGAAGCTGGTAATTAAGCTTAGAGGTTCTCATGCAGGTCCCTACATCTGTACCCTAAAGTTCAGAGTAGGGAAAGAACCTTGACACTGTGGGTTGCAATTCAGTTCTGAGTGTCAGAATGTAAGGCACTGGGTCTCGGCGACTCTGGTTAGCAATGCCATCTGGGCCATTAAAAGTCCTGGCAGTGGTGCTGCCCAGCTAAGGCCGGCTAGTCCCTACCTGGTCCAACACCACGCTGTGCCCCAGAAGCGGCCAGCAGCAGGTCCAGCTCCTAGGCAAGGGGCCACGGGCCTCCGTGTGCTGCCTCTGCCCCGAACATCAGCTCCACACTCCCGTTGGCCAGTTCCCGGACAATGGGAGCTGGGAGGAGGTGCCTGCAGATGAGAGCCGCGTGGAGCCACTTGCACGCCTTCACCTAGGAGCCAGACCTGCTGCTGACTGATTTCAGGGCACAACATTGTCCGCAGTTCCAGGACAGGCAGGAAACCTGCCTTAGCACCCCTGGTGCGCCACTGACCGGGAGCCGCCTGAGGTAAGCCTGCGCCCCAACCCCACACTCCAGTTCCCTGCCCCAGCCCTGAGCTCCCCACCCCCCAACCCAGAGCCCCTTCTGGCCCCAGCCCGCAGCCCTCACCCTCGCACTCCAACCCTCTGCCCCAACCCTGAGCCCCTCCCACACCCCAAACCCCTCATTCCTAGCTCAACAATTTTGTTCAACTGAGTCACCAGAAAAAAAGTTTGAAAACCACTGTCCTTTAGGAACCGTTATTCTAAACTGCTGCATTCTGGGGGACATTTCTCTCCAGCCTGGCAGCTGGGGAGACTGTTGTGAGCTCTAAAGCAGGAGGGTTTGGGGTCCTTGTATCTTTTTTCTAAGCAGCAAAAGTTCCTTGTTGCAGCATCGCCTGCCTGATATGGTGTTGGGCTAGCTGCTGCCTCAGTTTCCCCTCTCTCAGGTAAGAATCTCCTGACCTTCCAGCCTAGCTTGGTTGTTGCAGGGACCTGGCCCTCCAGCTAAGTTGTAAAAGAAAAGCCCACCCCTTCCAATGTCTCCGAGGCCATAAACAAACACAACAGTGGCTGCTACCCCAGCCTCAGGCTGGGCACAGCCTCTCCTTTCTCAGGATCTGTCTTCTTACTTCCAGTTCTTCTGATTCACCATTCTCCCCATAGACCCTCCTGGGGTTCTTAGAGTCTCTACCAAGCACCAACCCCCAGGGCTTCCTACCTGCCATCTCCCATCTTCTGCTCCGCAAGCTTCTGTCCTCTCTCCATCCCCAGAGGCCTGATTTAACCCCATGACCTGTCTGTCATGTGACTTTCCTTATTTTTTCCACCCGAAAAGCAAGCTGAGTGTAACAGGTGGGGCTAGGACCTGCCTCCATTTAAAGTGCCACCCACCCATTTTCCATCTAAATGTCCAGTCTGGTTTTGAATCCCGCTGAGCTCATGGCCTCAGTAACATCTTGTGGCCTTGAGTTCCACAGGATAATTCAGCCGTGTGTCAATAAAATATTTATTTTCATCTGTTTTAAATGTGCTGCCTTTCCATTTCATTGACTGTCCTCTTGATTTGATTTATTTATTACTTGGAATAGGTACCTACTGCTCATCTATGCATTATGAATGATTGTAAGACAGTTTGCATCTTTAACTAGAAGAGTTTTTTGGGAGCAGCAACAGAGTGTCACTGCTTTTCCGTCCCTTCCAAACTATTCTCTTTTCGTTTCCCGCATCGATCAGGTCTGGCACAGATCCAGTTCTTTTCCGTCTCACAGTTTGACGAGCTGACGCCTATGTCATTCAGATATGCACAGTTTCCTCCTCCCCTTACTTCGAACCTGCAACCAGAAGCCGCAGAGCTAGAATCAGTCCGAAGCCAAGGCTTGTTGGTCATAACCACAGAAAAGCATAAACTTGCATGGATTTTGTTAAACTGGGGAAGCCCCCTGGGTGGATGGAAGCTATTATTCCAGTTAAAGAGCATTTTATTTTGTTTTATCTTATACAAATTCCCAGCTGACTGATGCTAAACCAGAATAAGCAACGGAAACTGAAAGAAGAATGTCCACACTGCCTTTTGCACTGATTTAACTAAAGCAGTTTAAAGTCACACCTTGAGTTTAACAGGGACTATTCTGCTTGTAGACCAGCCCCGAGAGAGACAGTGGAATTCTCTGCACCAAAACAGAGTCCTAGAGGCAGTGTCTTATCTGTTCTTAAAAATCTCCCATGACAGGGATTTCACAACCTCCCTGGTAACCTATTCCAGGGCATAACTACCCTGACAGTTAGAAAGTTGGTCAATCCCCTGTCAGGGATGGTCTAGGTGCACATGGTCCTTCCTCAGTGCAGGGGACTGGACTAGATGACCGCTTATGAGTCCCCTTCCGACCCTACATTTTTATGATTTTGATGATTCTATGAATGGAGTAACAAACTAAACCCACAAGGGATGGAAATGCTGACTTTTCACCTGTTTTTGACCCATGTACATTTGTCAGGTTGATCTCCATTGTTGATCTCTCTGCACTCAGCACTTCCAACACCAGTGACTTAGCACTGAGAAAATTTAGACCCAGAAACAAGCTCACCGGTTGTCAAATTCAATGCCGTTGGGCCACTTCCAAGACTGACTGGGCTCCTTTCTGAGGCCAATCCAATGGTAAACGCTGCCTTTGTACCGCAGAAGGAACGTCTTCAAAACAAACAAAGGGGGACCATTGTATTGCATGGATGAATGGTTTATGTTTGACACCTTGCCCATAACGTCTTCCACCTAGACAGTATCTATCATGTGAAAAAAACCCAGGAGGAGGAGGAGCGGAGGGCATTTAAAAAAAGAACAACTTTTTAGGTCGCCTTCCTCTATTGTCACAAAGCAAAACAGGGCACAAGCCCCTGTGTCTTTGCTTTAGAGGGAACGTATAAGGGAAAGCGTGTTGCTCTGTGTAGTGGCAGGCAAAGGGTGGCTTTATAGTACAGGGGAAATGCCTACAACACTCAAGAGCCAGGCAAAATCAGGCCATCTCTTGAACCAGCCACATCTCCTGACCATCCATCCATCCGGAACCACTGGCTGTGCTGAGCTGGGCGGGGAGTGAACTCCCAGGAGATGAGCAGGGCTGGAGCTGGAGTTCCCCACTGAATTCCTGCTCGGGGGCAGGCTGCCAATGAGCAATTTCAATCATGCACTGGCTGCAAAGCTCCAGCTCCAGACAGGGACCTGGGAAAGATCATTCACTCTGCCCTCCCAGCACGAGACACACAGGGGTGCCTCACACAGCAGGGCCTGGGCACTGTCCCATTGGCTCATGGTCTGTCGTGCCAAGGCCCGTCTATTGCGCTCACAAAACACCTGGGCCCCTCACCATCTCCAGGCCACTGTCAATCCCAGCCAGGGAGGCGCTGTGTGAAGAGCAGTAGCTCTGGCTGGCGGTCCAATTCCTTTCGTCCTCAGAGAAGAAGTAGCACTGTCTTTGGTAGCCGACCCAGCCATCCGGGCACGATGGGACATTTGCACAGTCCAAACATGGTTCAGCGGTTCTGACTGAAACAGAAAGTAGCACGGGGTAAGAGGCTGCCCTCTCCTCATCTCTGTATCCAAGGGGAACACGTAGAAATAATCCCCTCAGACCAAGGCCTCAGAGAATCCCCTAAGCAGCTCTGGCAATTACATGGATGCAGTGGTGGGTTGTGACGTTTTCAGTAAGGCAATTCCACACTCGCATGCAGGACATGACCTCACCTTCCAAATGCTTAACAAATGAAGGGGGTAGGGGGCTTCCGAAAATGCACCTCACTTGGGATGTCATTAGCTCTAGGACTAGCCCTGGGCCAGCCCCCTTCACATTTTTCAACCAGCATTAGAAAAGAAATAGGACGCAACTACAGGAGCTAAGACCCGGGAAGCCGTTTGGCTAAGCGTTCGCTAGTGTCTGCAGCGCTCTGCTGGCTCCCCCAAACCTCGAGTCGCGAGGACGTCAGCTCCAGGCCCTGGAAATGTGCGCTCGAGCCAGCTCCAGATCCAAACAGAAAATACAGAGAGTGAATCCATAAGAGCTGCGCACTCACCTGCCAGGGCAGCTGCAGTAGAGATTAAACCCAAGATAAGGACTGTGACTGTGACTGTTGCAAGGATTTTAAGTGGTCTAGTTTTCCTGAATCCGTAACCTGAAAGAGACCAACATATTAACACTCCTGGCCTGGGGCTGCCGCAGGGGAGAAGAATCTGAGTTATTTATTTACTGTGGCCTAGTGCAGAGACAGAGGACAGTTTGCACACCCCCTAGTCAAGCAAATGGCCAGTCACTAGCTTCATGGTAGATCCAAGTTTGTAGCTATCTCTGATCTACACTGCACTGAATATGGGATTACAAATTTCCTCCTGAGCTTTTCGACAGCACTTATCACTGTAGTAACTCGAGAAGAGATTTAAACAAGTAACGGTTAGAGATTGGCATGGAACAAGCCAACCTGCTCCCTGCACAGTTATGCCTTTGCCATCATGTCCCAGTGAAACAAACTGGGATATTCAGCCATGAACCGGAGCGAGAGAGACAGGGCCATAGTACCAAACAGGTGCAGCTAGCAAGCCCACAAAATGCCCCTACACCCTGTTACACAGCCATAAGTACCTGGCTGCAGGGAAAGTTGTAGCAATAGATGTGAAGCAAGCGGTGGTGCTCACAGGAAGCCGGTGGGGTGATCAGATCCCTGCTGTATTCGCAGGCAGGCGTTTGGGCTTCTGCACCCAAAATTGAAAATACGGCTTCATCTGCATAAGCCGCAGTGTTTCTCCCAGGCAGAGGGGCTCCACCTACCTGGTTCCTTTCCTCGCTCTTGGTCTCCATTGCTATTAAGGGGCATGTCCAGCTGCTGTTCCTTACAGATCCCCAGGCCATTGTACATCCTTTGACTTTCTGTGTCATTCTCTATTTAAAAAAAATAAATCACAATTCTGCTTGAACTTACTATAGTCACAGTAACAATTGATAGGGAACCCCCCCCGACCCCACCTTACCCAAGGCCCCAGGCTTTTTTGCTGAAAATAAAGTAAGAGTAGGCCCTTAGCTAGAAGCAAGAGTTTTAACTCCTGCTAAACTTGTTTTTCTGTACAAAGGGCACGCTGAGGCAAAAAAATGTGGCCAGGGCCCCAAAAAGAGGAACTAGAATCGGATAAAGGGGAACCAGAAAATCTGTTAAATTATAACAGCTTTTAGTTTATCATGGTTTATTAAGTTGCTTGTGTGGGCGTAAAATATAACTCATGATCATTTGACCAAAGGTACACCAATAGGTATTTTTGGACCCAAGTTCCTCAAAAAGGCCTGAGCTACGTGCAATAGCGTAAGCACAAGTAGGTGGAAAACCAGGTGTCAATGTCCTGACGATCGCGAAACCTGTAAAATGGGGAAGTAACAAAGGAGCAGGCTTGCAAATTAGCTCATAACCGGTATATTAATTGCAATCGTTTTTAGCAGATGGTTAGAAGATGTTATTGTATTAACCAAATAAGGTATCATCGGATGTATGAGTTCATAGGATAATTTGTGGTTTTCGGCTTTATAAACCCAGGTATCACTGCTGTAAGGAAGAGCGACTTACCCCTTGCTAGGGGATTTGTCGTCTCTCCGTGTGTACACATGTATCTCTGATTGATCAATAAAGGAGCCTCAGGCTGTCTGATCAACTCAACACGGTGGTGGTCACTTTCCACGACACAATGAAGATGATGGAACTGAATGATTAGAGGGGAAGCATTCTCTGTGGTGTGTTTCCTTTGTGCGTTGGACAGCAGCTTGTGGTGTTATTATTTGTTATCTGCATTACATTAGTGCCCCTTTGTGCTCCATGCTCCACACACAAATAACTAAAAGCTGTTCTCTGCCCCAAAGAACTTACAGTTTAAAGGCAGGTCTACGCTTAAAATGCTGCATCAGCGCAGTTGCGCTGCTGTAGCAGTTTAACGAAGATGCTCTAAGCCAATGGGTGAGAACTCTCCAGTCAGCCAATCGGATACTTACTCCACCAGAGGCAGTAGATATGTTAACAAGAGTAGTTCTCCCATTGACATAGCACTGTCTATACTAGGGGTAGGTTAGTATAACTACGTCGCTCAGGGGTGTGGATTTTTCACACCCCCTGAATGACGTAATTATACCAATATACGAGTGTAGTGTAGAACTGCCCTAAAGCCCCCAACCCTGCAAACACTTATGCCTATTTAACGTCACACACTGAGCAGTCTCCCTGAAGCCAATGGGGCTACTTGCAGCACATAAAGCTAACTATGTGCATTCATTTGAGCAGGATAAGAGCCCACCTATAAGACAAGAGCCAGCAAGTGAATCCAACAACAGATGGGAGGAGCCCCTGAAATGATTCTGTCACTGTAACTAATACATCATTGATTCTGTCGGCTCCCCTGTATATTCAGTCAAGTTCCTGGTTTGTTTCATATGTGTCTTTCAACTCAGCAAAAAGGGAGCAAAAAACCAGCTAATGACAAAAAGATATTTGGCTGTAATAGAAAATGGCAGGGAGACACTGGGTTAAATGCAGAAAACCGCAGCCAATTTTATCTTATTTATTAAAACTGATTTGGTTTCAGGATGACTGTATCTAGGGGAACCTGAAGTTTTTCTCCCTTCCAGATTTGTTTCATACCAGACAATACATTGCTTCCAAGGGCCGAGACAGGGAATTGCAGGGGGTAATGTCAGTTATGGGGAAGTAAAGGGGTCACCCTAAAGTAGTGTTTCTCAACCTGGGGGTTGTGAGCCCCTGGGGCGGGTCACGGGCAGAGCCATCCCTTGGGTAGGGCGAATCGGGGCAACCTCTCCGGACCCCACGCTTTTGGGGCTCTGTGGGCTGGTGCAATTGGCCAGCACGGTTAGTCCCGGAAGGTGAATCTGTCACTTCCACAGGGCCCGCCATCTTGTTGGCAGTTAGCAGAGATAGCACCCGGCTTGGCCGCCCGTGTTTTGGAGCAGCGAGTTCCCCGCCCCGGCCGGAGCCCTGAGCCACTGTGGTGCTATGGCCAACAATAGCCCCCCACAGTAGGCGCCGGCACTACCAGGAGCAGCAGGTGGCCCAGCACCAGGCCGGATCCATCCCGCTGGCCCAGCCACCAATACACAGAGTGACTAGATAGCAACTGTGACAAAATGTGATGGGGGTTGAGGGGTTATAGGCGAATATATAAGAAAAAGTCCCCAAAACCAGGACTGTTCCTATAAAAATGGGATATCTGGTCACCCCACCAATGCAGAGCAGGGCCCCTAGCCAGTGGCG
The DNA here is from genome assembly GCF_007399415.2 of Gopherus evgoodei. Classification (NCBI taxonomy): domain Eukaryota; kingdom Metazoa; phylum Chordata; order Testudines; family Testudinidae; genus Gopherus; species Gopherus evgoodei. The sequence continues at coordinate 5,429,991 of NW_022059994.1, read as the reverse complement.
GTTGATTTGTCCCAGGCCCTGCACCCCCCTAGGGAGGGCCCTGGTAGCGGGATGGGCTTAGGAGGTCACAAGCGCAGGGTCAGTGTTAGGGGTGGCACGCAGGGCAGTTGGTCATGGCCCCCTCCACAAGGGGGCCCCACGAAACTGAGTTTCGTGCTTCCACCCTGAGCGGTGGGGCTGAAGCCTGAGCCCCACGTCCAGGCCAGAACCATGTAACTTAACTTCCTGTGGCCCTGGGTGATTGCCCTGCTTGCCGCCCCCTGATGCCAGCCGAGTCGGAGCCAGAATTTACCTAATGATATTTGAGGGTGGGAGGGTCACAATTTTATTTTAAGTCCAAAGGGTGTCGTCAGCACAAATAGGCTGAGGAACACTCCCTTCAAGCAAAGGTCAGTTCAAAAGCAGTACACCCTTCAAAATGCTTTCACTTTTACTACTGATCTGAATCACAAGGCAAGGGCCCCCCCTCCCCCAGCTTCTCTTTGGTCTGAAACTCATGGCATCTTCTCTTTGGTCTGAAACTCATGGCAGTCCCCAAAAGAGGCTCAGTTTAGAGACCAGACCTGGCCCATCCCTATTCTTGGTGTCAATACTGCCTAGTACACAGGTGTGCGCTTATATCATCCCCTCCCCAACCCCTGGCTCTCCCCTCTCTCTGCCTCTCTCCACTCCTCAGCTAAATCACCCCTAGGCTTTGCAGTATAGTTCAAATTCCCCTCTCCCTACTCCTTAAATAATGAACAAGCATCAGAAACAGGCCCCTGCTCCCCACTTAGCCCTGGTCCCGGACAATTGTACTCACCGAGTCTGAGAACTGAAAGAGAAAGAAAATTGTGGGTGCTGAACTATATCTGGGAAACTCCACCCCCAAGCAAGCAGCAGCAGTGAGTGGAGTGGCAGTTGCTAGCTGGGGAGGGGACAAAGGCATCAATGTTATTTGTGGGGAGCAAGGGACAGTGGTGGAGTGAAGCACAAAGCTGGCACTGTGAGTAGGGCACTGGCTGGACACCTGGATTTGGGTCTCAGCTCCATACCTGACTCCCTGTCTGACCATTAGCCCTCTATAAGGACAACAGCCCTGCCCTGCCTCGCAGTGTAAATACAGTCAAGATTGCGAGATGCCAACAGTGGCAGGAAAAGTACCATAGATGGAGAATTGTGTAGGTGATCGGGGGTTGTCTAAGAAGGAATGTTGTGACACAGTCTCATCTTTACTTTTTGGAAACAGTTCAACGAGGAAACCCAAGGGGGGGAAAGCAATTTTCAATTCTCTGTTCCAAAAACACCAACACAAATCCTGCCTCAGGGCAAAATCATGAGCTAGGGCAGAGGCACAGCACATGCTTATCACAGAGCACCGAGGCCCTGGCAGAGATCAGGGTATCACTGTGGAAGGTGCTGTGGTCATGTAAAGCGAGAGGCGCTCTCTTCTCCAAAGAGCTTACAATCCAAACACAACATTGTCTCTTGGCAATAACTGCGAGTAGCAGATCCCCTCGTAGATTCCAAAGCCAGGACAGACCATTGTGATCATCTAGTCCAACCTCTTGGATGATGCAGGCCAAAGGTCTGCTCTGAAAATAATCCACAGAGCCGAGCTTTTAGAACAACTTCTAAGCTGGATTTTAAAATTGTCAGGAATGGAGAATCCCTCAGGACCCTTGGTAAAGTGTTCCAGTGTTAACGGTGAGTACAATTAACCAAATGTCCTGTTATTTCCAGTCTGAACTTGTCTAGCCTCAACTTCCAGCCATTGGATCATGTCCCACCTTTCCCTGCTCCATTGAAGAGCCCATTATTATATATTTGTTCCCCATGTAGATACTGATAGACTGTAATCAAGTCACCTCTTAACAGTCCTGTAGCAGGGCGCTGGTGCAAGGGCACCTAATTAGCCCCTGCTCAGCCAGCCCCAATCAGGGGAAATAGATTGGGGCTGGGGAGAAGTCTGGTGCCTGGCCTTTAGAACTGGCTGCACCTGCGGACCTGAGGGTTAAAGGGCTATAAAGGCTGGCTGGCAGCCAGAAGGAGGAGATGGCCAGGGGAAGGTCAGTCTCCTGGCTGAGGGCAGACTCTGGGTGGAAGAGGAGATTGTAAGGCCTGCAAACTGTATATAGTATATCACTGGTGGTGGGAGAAATGTGTAAATAAAGCCACAGGTGCTGCAGAAGGAGAGAAGCCTCTCTGTGCTTTATTGGGGCAGCCAGTGGGCCCCAGGAAGAGGGGTGGGCAGAGGACATGTTACACTTCCTTTTGTTAAGCTTAATAGATTGAGTTCTTCTATAAGGCAGGTGTTTGAATCCTTCAGTGATTCTCATGGTTCTCTGAACCTTCTCCAATTTATCAACATCCCTCAATTGTTGGCACCAGAACTGGACACAGGACTCCTGCAGCGGTCACACCAGTGCCGAACACAGAGGCAAAATAATCTTCTGCTCCTGCTCGAGATTCCACTGTTTATATCTCCCAGGGTCGCATTAGCTCCTTCAGCCACAGTGTCATACTGGGAGCTCATGTTGGCTGATTATCCACCATGACCCCCAAATCTTTTTTCAGAGTTCCTGCTTCTCAGGGTAGAGTCCTCGATCCTGTACGTATGGCCTGCATGCTTTTCCCAGGGATATGACTTTACCTTTGCTCGTATTAAAATGTACGTTGTTTCCTTCATCCAGTTTACCAAGTGATCCAGCCCACTCTCTATCAGTGACTAGTCCTCTTCATTATGTACCACTCCCCCAGTGTTTGTGTCACCTGCAGACTTTGTGAGTGAGGATGCTGTTTTCTTCCAGGTCACTGATAAAATTGTTAACTAGTGTAGGGCCAAGAACCAATCCTGCAGGACCCCGCAGTAAACAGATGTAAATGGGGAATTGTCACCAATCGTAATTACATTCGGAGACCTGGTGGAACAGGTAATATCTTTTATTGGATGAACTTCCGTGGGGAGACAGGCAAGCTTTCAAGGCACATGGAGCTCTTCTTCAAGGCTGGGAAAGGTACTCAGAATTGAAAACTTTCAGATCTAACATAGAAATGTAGGACTGAACAGGAACTTGTGAGGTTATCTAGTCCAGTCCCTTGCCCTGAGGCAGAACTAAGTATTATTTAGCCCATCCCTAGAAGGAGTCTGTCCAACCTGCTCTTAAAAATCCCCAATGATGGAGATTCCACAGCCTCTGTAGGCAATTTGTTGCAGTGCTTTGTTCAGTTAGACAATCTCCACCCACAAATGCTTAAGGAATAAGGAGGCTCCGCTCTCTGGTCAGTGCAAACCTGGAGTAAACTGGGGGGTCACTCTGGAGCCACTGAGATCAGAATCCATCAGCTTCATGGAGCTGGCTGACCATGTGCTCTTGCTGCCTCCAGGGAAGGTGCCCACTGCTGCTCTCTGGATGCTCCTGCCAGGCAGTCAATCTGTGCAGACTAAAGCCTTCAGAATCAGTGATCCCCAGTCTCCCCTTTCGCAGCCCTACCTCTGGCTATTGCCACTGGCTGCAGCAGAGAATTTGGACCTAAATATTTTAGGAACAACATGGGCACGGTCATATCTTTTGTTGGATCAACCTCTGTTGGTGGAAGAGACAAACTTTTGAACTACACACAGCTCTCCTCCAGGGGAAGGAGTTGGTCCAATAGAAGATATGACCTCACCCACCTTGTCTCTCACCTCCTGGAGCCAACACAGCTACAACAATGCTGCAAACAACTTGATATTTTTGTCCATAGATCCAAACAGGCGTCTACAGATCTCTCAGAATAAGAAAGAGACAGGAGGCCAGAATCAACCCCACTCCTGCCAAAGGGAAGTGAAGAAGAAAGTTACAAGGGTGGTGGATGGGTAGAAATATTCCAGGCCTTAAGAACAGTCTGGCTTTAGAAATAGGGACCATAGCGCGGAGTCAAGAGGAAAGCTAGAGAAGATCAGTGTGGAAAAGCACAAAAGAGGAAAGAACCAGGACAGACCAAACCCTACACACAGGGGTGAATCTTTTACAGGATGCTGAGAACAAGGAGATATAAAATCTGTGCCCTCTCCCTTTCCCTGCAGTTATGCCAGTGAGCCGGTCTCCAAAGGACCCCAATGGAATATGAGTGGAATACAGCTACTTAATCCTTAGAGGTGCCCCTCTCATCCCACAATCCCATTGTTCACTCACTGCAATAATTCCTTGTTGGGAAACGCCAGGCGAGCTAGCGTTTAAAGGTTGGGGTAAGAGGAGAGGTCGTGCAGAAACCCAGGCCAAGCAGGAGAGGTGGCAGAATTTGGGAGGCTGCATTTTGTGCACTCCGCACGGGGCACGCGGGAGCTTCTGGTTCCACTCCCATCGCACTGCCGAAGAAGGACCCTCCACCAAAATGCCGCAGGCGACAGTGGCAGTCATTGAGCTGCTCAACTGCCGGCCGCTGTTTCCCACGGCACGTCGGCAGAAGGTCCTCCTTCGACGGCGCGATGGGAGCGGAACCGGAAGCTCCCGTGAAAAAGGCCGCCCCCTGAATCCTGGAGCCCTAAGCGACCGCCTAGGGTCACCTAATGGAAGCGCTGGCCCTGAGGCCAAGCAGGAACCTGACATACAACATAAAATTTATAGTGGCAGTCGGAGCAGCATATGGCAATGAGAGTCTGGTTTATGATACAGGGTGGAGGAGAAACAAGGAAGAGATGGAATTCCGTCCAGCTGGCTGTTACTGATTGGCAGGATAAAGTACAACGTGTCTGAGTTTCCACCCCACCTGCCCTAGTCTTTTGCCATGTTTTCTGGTGGGGAAATGAACGGGGAAGGGAAAAGAAAGGGGAGAGGAAAGGGAAAAAAAACAAATCAAAACCCGAGATTTTTTTTTTCGATTTTCAAAAACCAGAACAAAGTAAAAAATGTTATTTCAGGGTGAACCACAATGTCAAAAATTAAAGAATGCTGGCAGGATCGAAACCGCTCACGCCACATTTGGTTTTGGTGGAAGGGGCATATTTTTTCCAAGAAAAATCTCTGCTCCCAAAGAACTTTATAAAGGTGGGTCAGTATCAATATTTAACAGTGAGGAAAACTGAGGCACAAGAGAGGGAAAATGACTTGCCCAAAGTGCCACAGGGAGTCAGAACTGGGGACAGAACCCAACCCCCATCCCCATTCTAGCCATTAGACCCCACTCCCCTTCCAGAGCTGGAGCTAGAACCCAGGAGTCCTAGTTCCTATCTCCCCCTGCTCTAACTACTAGACTCCCCTCCCCTTCCAGAGCTGGGGATAGAACCCAGGAGTCCTGGCTCCAAGCCCCCCTACTGTAACTACTACACGACTGACAAATACTACAAGGTGGGATTGCTAGTGACAGAGATGCTGTGAGGAGCAGGGTGTCGGAAGGATTTGAGTATATAAAGCACTACACAGGATAATTATTGTGCACCCAGATGAATCCATCCCATAATAACAGTGGATCCCTCCTCTGCTCCCCCCGCCACACACACACACACTCTTCCCCCAGTAAAGAGGAGAGAGTTGCTGAGGCAAACATCCAGGAGGAGGGAGCATTGCCATGACACCACCAGCTTCACTGGCTAACCTGAGGCTTGCTGGTGGGACCCATGGGTGAAGTTAGAGCCAGATGACTCCCAAGGAACAGCTTTTGGTGATGGTGGGACCAGCTAAGCCAAAGCTCAAGGGAGCTCAGTTCCAACTCTTCTGCATAGCCAGTGTCTGTGCTCTGGGACCCTGATCCAAACCCCAAGGAAGTTAATCCCTGATGTCAATGGACTTGGAACCAAGACCTGCCTGATTCATGGATGTTAAGGTCAGGAGGGACCATCAGATCATGTAGCTGGACCTCGTGCATATCATAGGCTAGAGCACGACACCTTTTTATCTGCCTAGTGAGCCTAGTAACTTGTATTTGATTAACGCATCTTCCAGAAAGACATCCAGGCTTGAGTTGAAGATATTAAGTGATGGAGAATCCACCGTTTTCCTTGGCTGCTTTTTTCCAGTGGTTAATCACCCTCACTGTTAAATATTTGTGCCTGATTTAGCCTTTGAATTTGTCTGGCTTCAACCGCTGGCTCTTCTTCTGCCTGTCTCCACTACAGTGAAGAGCCCGTTAGTACTTTCTCCATGTGAAGATACCTGCACACAGGAATCACGTCACCTCTTGATCTTCTGTTCGATAAACTAAACAGACAGAGCTCTACGTTTCCTCCATCTTCTCTCTGCTACAGGGAGCCCTGCAGTTTCTAGAGACCCTCATAACCCCACTGTGAGTTAGGTAGGGAAGTGTTATCCCCTTATTAGAGGTGGGGAAATGAGGCCCAGGGAGATGAAAAGTCACACAAAGACTCCTTGGTAGTGGTAGGACTAGAACTAGTAACAGATGAACAGAGAAAACAGAAACATTCTGAAAATATTTCTTACTGGCAAGAGGATCTTTACTGGACTAAGTAACAGTCTCCCCAGGAAAGGAGCAAAACTGGAGCCCGGTGAAGTGCAGGGGATCAGACTATAGGCACCATTCCATTCTCCAGAGGGCTGCACAGCATGTGATCTAAGCAGCTACGGCTTATTGAGTTTGAAGCAGGAATCAGTGGGGGAGTTTTTCTGCCCTTATGCACCCCACTCACAGTTGCTGGTCTTGGTCAGTGCAGACGCAGAGTTCAGAGGTGCATGTGCAGAGTTCACCTCCCACCCTGGCTGAGGCGGTGGCGAGGGGAGTAAAAAGGCATCTTACTCGCTCATCGCACCTTTCTACCCTGCCCTGCTGGCCGCTTTCACCAGCCACCTGCTCCCACCGGGCAGTCTTTTAGAGATTTTAGCTCTGTGCAGAAACAGTCCCACACCACTGACTTCAACTCTGGGCAGATACACAGTCTCACCACAAGTGACTTCATTCCTTCACTCTCCCACTTCTCTGGTCCTTCTCGCATGCACAGAGAGTAACAATACCCGACGTCCGAAGGTGCAAACAATTCAATGTTTATTGGGGTGAGCTTCCAGCAAGCTTCAATCCAAGTTCCTTTTTCCTTATTTTCCAATCCCAGCTTACTTCCTGTTTCCCTCTCATTTATATAATCATATTCTCAGCTCTACCTTCACCAATCATTCTACTGAAATTTACCTAACATATTGTAACACGATTAGCTAACCTTATTCCACCACCTTCATTAGTTTACACCTAGCTAAATTAATTATGCAGCAGACAGAAACAATCATAGATAGAACCAGACAGAGACCCTGTAAATAAACATAGCAAAGTAGGAACCATAATAACAGAACAATACAGAGGTGAGGATTTCACAACTACATCTATACAGATATAAGGGCTTCCCAGCTGTGTCTATTGATAAGTGAGTTCTTACCAGACAGAAAACTATCAAACTAAATTTCCTTTTACATCTTCTAGGCTCTTCCCTTTCTCTCGAGGTGATAGATCAAATCACCTTCTTAACAGCCTCAGATTGCCTTAATTCAATATGACTAGTCTAGAATGTGAGGATGTGACCATTTGCTTCCCAGTTTATGGCTGCCTCTGCTGCTTGGCCAAAGGCCTTAGCCTATGAACAGGGCCTCAGACTGTCACAGTAAAAAAAGGCCCTTACACAAATTCTCTCTTTTATACCTCTATAACTAGCTAAATGATAAACATCTACCTAAATTCTTAAAGTATAGTCCTTTGCAGACAGGCCTGAATATCTATATCCTAACACTGCAGAAACAGTCTCACCACAAATGACTTCAGCTCTCAGTGAGCCATTTAACACAACAAAAGTGGCTCCTAATGAAACCTATTTAGGTCTATTCTTTAAACAGTGAGGTCCCGTGGGATGGGGGAATAGGTTAAACCAGCCTAGGAAGGACCTTCCAGAGTATGCAGCCTCGTGGCTAATATTCTTGCCCCACCCCTTTTTCTTTCACAGAAACCGGACATTGAAACCCTTGTTTTAACAAGGTTCTTTAACTGAAAGTGACTCCTTCCTTTGGGACAAGTTAGGCACAGTACTCCTTTTCTGTATTCCCACAAGAATTACAAACACTGGTAACCATAATTTCATTACTGTCATATTCAGTACTAACATAATTTGTGACTCAACACCAACCAAGTTGATTACCATGAGCAAAACACAGCTCCATCAGCTGAACATCTAGCAAATCTAAGCAAAGCAGGAGCAAACTGTATTTACATAAACACACCCAGGGTCTCTTCCCCCCTTCCAGCTAGGTGTCAGGGAAGCATTCACTCAGACCCTGCTTACATTTAATGAAAAGGGGACAGAACAGTTTGAGTTGACTTTCCTCGGAGGGATGTTCCCTTAAGAGCTGTTTAAAATAAAAGCCTGGGGAAATATCAGGTTTATTGGTGTGCTAAAGAAATGGCTGCATTATAACAAACAAACAACATTAGAAATGAACTCTAAACCATTGGGTTTCAACCTTTTTTCATTTGCAGACCCCTACAAAATTTCCAATGTAGGTGCGGATCCTTTTAGAGATCTTAGATGTAGTCTGAGGACCCTTACTGGTCCACGGACCACAGGCTAAAAACCACTGTTCTACGGTAATGACAACCTTTTGTAGACCCCATAGACATAGTTGTCTCTCCAAATGCAGTGTGGCAAGCGTGGCAGGGGGGTTACAGGGGCAGTACGGGGGTTGGAATCCTGGAGTCTCTCACCTAGGCCCGAGTCACGGTGATAACTTGTTGAGTCAGATGCCCAGTCTGTGCTGGGTGCTTTGTTTGCCTAGCCTGTAAGGATACCTATTAAAATGCTGATGGTAGGCGTCTCTTGGAAACTTTTCCACTCTGGTGCTGATTGGCTATCCGTGGCAATGGTCAGTCCCAGGTCTGTGATTGGTTGGTGGTGATGGTGGTTTGATTTACCAAGGCTCACAGCCCAGTACCCACAGAGCAGGGCTGGCGCTACCATTTAGGCAGCCTAGGCAATCGCCTAGGGCGCCAGAATAAATGGTGGGCGCCGTTTTGCCGGAAGGGGCGGCAGGCGCCTCCGGTGGAGCTGCCGCAGTGGTGCCTGCGGAGGGTCTGATGCTCTGCGGCTCCAGTGGAGCTGCCTCAGTCGTGCCTGCGGACAGTCGGCTGCTCGCACGGCTCTGGTGGACCGCCCGCAGGCACCACTGTGGCAGCTCCACCGGAGCCACGGAGCACCGGACCCTCCGCAGGCACCACTGCAGCAGCTCCAGTGGAGCTGCAGGACCAGCGCGTGGGGCGGCGAAATTGCCGTCCGGCTGGGGCGCTCAAACCCCTAGTGCCGGTCCTGCCACAGAGATATCTATGCCTACTGTGACAAAGTTCCTCCTCTACCTTGGTGGGTCCTGCACTTATTGGCAGTTTTTCTCACCTCACAGATTCACCCTGTGGGTCAGGAAACAGCCCAGAGCCCTTCCCCTCTGGTAGAAGCCACAGTCCAGGTCAATTCCTCCTGTGTTTGATCAGGAGTTGGGAGGTTTGGGGGGAACCCAGGCCTGTCCTCGACTCCAGGTTCCAGCCCAGGGCCCTGTGGACTGCAGCTGTCTATAGTCCCTTCTGGTACAGCTGTGTGACATCTACAACTCCCTGGGCTACTTCCCCACAGCCTCCTCCCAACACCCTCTGTGTCCTCACCACCAGACCTTCCTCCTGATGTCTGATAATGCTTGCACTTCTCAGTCCTCCAGCAGTATGCCTACTCACTCTCAGCTTCTGGTACGCCTCTTGCTCCCAGTTCCTCACACTCACTTCCTCTCCTGTGGCTCCCTTTGGCCTGACTGGAGTGAGCCCTTTTATAGCATCAGAGGGGCCTTAATTAGAGTCAGGTGCTTAACAGCCTCACCTGACTCTTAGCAGGTTAATTGGAGTCAGGTGTTCTCATTAGCCTGGAGCAGCCCCTGCTCTGGTCACTCAGGGAACAGAAAACTGCTTATCCAGTGGCCAGTATATCTCCCTTCTACTACTCTGCTGTTCCCAACTGGCCTGGGTCTATCACACTACATCTGGGATGAACTAGCCGCCCCTTTCGTGGGATCGCACCAGCACCTACAGCAGCCCCTTAAACAGCAACAGACTCAGCCGTGCCAACCGAGCCATATAACTGCATCCCTGATGTAGTACACACCGTGCATCTACTACAAGAAAGGGACCGAGAGACTTTGTCCATTGGACCATATGAACTGGAACCATAAATCTCACCAAATGAGGGTCAATCCATCCTCATCATTGTATCCACTCATTATACTCCACACCTGAACGTAGCCATTCTATGAACCACATACCCTCATATCTCAATGTCTGTACTTTGACCCCTCAACCTTTTACCCCCAATTGGGGATATTGCAGATTATTTATTCCTTACACTACTCAATTTTAAACCGAACTTCACACCCCTTGATAATCTGTATGTTATTCCCTGATAACCGGAAACTTCTATCCTTAAACTCTGTACCGTTCACTTTTTTTTAACATCATCTTGATAACATTTGTAACTCAGGGAGTTGTCCCATGCTGGTTTTGATCATAGCTATCTTGTCCCCATTGATAGGTGCCTTTCTCTTCTCTAGAGTCGTCAATCTGCCCTCCTCTGTTGTTCCACTGGGGGCGTGTTGCAGCCTCCTGGCACCCTTGCATCTCCAGCTCCTCTCTAGACCATCTGGTTCAGCAATGGCCTTCACACTTATCTCTTAAACCACATGTTCCTCATTCACACACAAAATTGATTTTATAATTATATGGTAAAAATTAGAAAGTCAAACCCCTTCCCCCAAGCCAGGAACTTTAAACATCGCCAGGGATTGCTCAGAGGTGACTTTCTTTGCAGTGGAGGGGTTAAATTTCAGGGAGGGACTTCAAGTGGTTTTGTTTAACCCTCTCCCTGCTGCTTTACCTGGCAAAAGAAACCTGGATCAAGGTGTAAATGATCTTTGGGAGCAAAACCCTCAGCATTAAGGACAGCAGGTCACCCCCACTCATGGGGGTCTGATTCCCTCTAGTGACCATTCCATAGAATTGACTGAATTACACACCATCCTTAAATCTGTTCTTCCCTCCCCTGTTGCATAAGACACATAGAAGCCTCACAGCCAGGGTAACTCACTGCCACAGGCTGTTACTAAGGTCCAGAACTCAGCAGGATTCATAAAAGGATGGGACCTTGACACATATAATGAGACCATGCAGAGTTATCCTGGAGAGGGTTCAGTGTCTAAGGGGTAGGAACCCTCCTGCTTCAGGCCAGGAGCCAGCCACTGGCAGACAGAAGTGTCCTCCTGACCCCTCTGGGCAGGTTATTCTCTCTCTGAATCAGGATACGAGTAGAAGAACTATGAACTCTCCTGCTTTGGGGCCTGACTGCATTTTGGAGGAAAAGTTCTCTGGAGCAGGCTCTCTCACCACTGCCCATGAGATAGGGTCGCCGGGCGTTTGGTTTTTGACCAGAATGTCTAGTCGAAAAGGGTCCCTGGCGGCTCCAATCAGCACCCTGGCTAGGCCATTAAAAGGCTGATGGCGCAGTGGGGCTAAGGCAGACTCCCTGCCTGCCCTGGTTCCTGCAGCCCCTAGGGAAGCTCAGCGCACTGCCCCTGCCCCGAGCGACAGCAGGAACCGCAGCCAACGGGAGCTGCAGGGGCGGCGCCTGTGTGCACAGGCAGTCTGCACCGCACAGAGCTGCCTGGCCGTGCCTCCGCCTAGGGGCTGGACATGGCAGCCACTTCCAGGAGCCTTAGCCATACTGCGCCACCAATCGGGAGCTGCCTGAGGTAAGCACCACCTGGCCGAAGCCCACACTCCGACCCCCGTCCCAGGTCGGAACCCCCTCCTGCACCCCAACCCTGTGCCCCAGCCCAGAGCCCCCTCCAGCACCCTGACTCCCTCCCAGAGCCTGTAGCAGGGTGGTCCCCTGTTCCTGCCCTGAAGGGTTTAAAACAGCCCAGGAGAGGGCTGTGGCTGGGGCAAGAAGCCTGGGCTGATTGGGGAAAGTAGGCTCATCTGTGGCCATATCCCAGTCAGGCCAGGCTGGCCCCTATAAGTGGCTGTGAGCCAGAAGCCCAAAAAGTCTCTCTCTAGCTGTAGAGGGCCTGGCTGCAGGGAGCTAGAGACACAGTACCTGAGTGGAGCAGGGCTGGGGAAAGGCAGAGGAGCTGGGGAGCTCCAGCCTGCAAAGCCCCAGGCTGTGGCCTAGCATAAGGTCAAAGGATATTGGGGGTTGCAGAGGGCAGCCCAGGGGTAGGCCGAGGCAGCAGGTGCAAACCCTCCTTGCCAGAGATGAGTGGCTGATACTGCAGTCTGCCCCAGGGCATGGGGTTAGATGATGATTGGCAGTAGCCATACACTGAGATGAGGTGGGGATAGAGGGTGGGGATTTCCAAGAGAGGCGGAGACCCTGAGAGAAAGGGGTTACTGCCAGGGGGCAGCTCCCCAGGTAAAGGGCACCGGGTCCAGGGAGAGACACAGGGGCCAGAGGACAGACAGATCACCGCCCTGCAGAGGGTGCTCCAGAGCAGGAACAGGCTAATTCCCAGAGGATGACCAGCAGGAGGCACCGCAGGGGTGAGTCTGCTCGTCTACAAGCCCCTTCCCCTCCTCCCCCAGGACACAGATGTACCAGTGAGGCTGCACCCGACCCTGACAGTGCAAAGGCTGGGCATGTCCCAGAAACACCCTGGGGTCCTGCCCCTCTGCACCAGGAGTGGGGCTCAGCCCAGCAGGATCTAAGTGTGGAGTGGGAGGGGGGATCCAGAGGGTTCTGTGTGGGACAATCTGGGTGCAAAAAGCTCCGTGGAAGGTCTGGCTGTAGGAGGGAGGTGGATGCACAGAGACTCATGGTGGCGGGGGGGTTCTGGGTGCAGGAGCAATGGGTCTCCGCAGGGGATCCAGGTGAAGGTGGTTGGGGCCCATCAGGTTGGTCCAGGTGCCAGGGGGAAAGGGTTCATTGGGGTAGGGGTCCAGGCACAGGGCTCGCTGGGATGCAGGACTGGGTGTCTGGCTGTTGGGGGAGCTTAGTCGGGGGGATCTGGCTGTTGGAGTTTGAGGTTCAGCTTGGGGATCTGGGGATGGAGGGGTCTGGATGCACAGGGCTTGGGCAGAAGGGAAAGCAGCTCCCTGTACAGTGATCCCTCCCCCTGTGGTTGGGGGGCAGGAAGCAGGGGTTACGGGGGTGTGCAGACCTGACCTGGCCCAGCTCCTCTGGGGAAGAGGCTGCTCCATGGAAGGTAGAGGAAGCTCAATCTTCCCCAGCTGGGATTAGCACCTGAACTTGGTGCAGGGTAGGAGGCATCGGCTGGGATGTCCCCAGCCCTGCCCCCCACTCCCGTGGTGATTTACTTTTCTTCCAGCTGCTCTGGGCACTTGAAACGACATACCTGTGCTGCTGGGGAGAGGTGCTTGACCACTTTTGCCTCTTCCCTTTGCTTCCCTGTCATTTTTCTGTGGGAAAGCAAAAATTCTGCGGGGGTCATGAATGTGGCAGTGCAATTGGTGCAGAATTCCTCCAGGAGTATTAGTGCCAGAACAATCAAAGTCTCCACAGCAGTTGGCGTGTGCTTGTCTCCTTCACATGTGGGAGTGACGGTAACAGTGATTAACTGCATTTGGACTCAGGCTGTAGCTTCAGGCTCATGCCTGTGGTAGGATCTTTGCTTCTCCATGAAAGTGAGTGTGAAACCACACAGGAAGTAAAGACACATGGCCCGACAGGCAGGATGAGAGCCAGACACACCTTGTGGTGACCCCATAGCTAAGCTTCTAATGAACTACGTCCAGTGATCAACTTCATCTTGTCAGGCTGCTCCATCTGTTTCAGAGAGGCTGCTTTCCCCTGGAAGTTTCCCGTGCACCTTCTCTAGCCAGAGGAGATCCCTTGTGCGCATGTGCAAAGTTTGAGCTTGATGGCTGTGACTTGCCCATGGTCGCACAGAGCTGGAAGCTGAGCCTACATCTGCTAAGTCCCAGGCCGGTGCCGTAACCCCAAGGCCAGGCTCTCTCTCCCTCCCTCCCTTCCCAGGTTGAGTTTATCTTTGTAAAGCCATCAGTGTCTCACCCATTGTGTAACTGACTCTACAAGGTTCAAGGCAAGAGCGGATCATGCTGCTCATCCTAATTTGATGCTGCTGCATGGTCCTGCCCCTGCCCAAATCTTCATTCCTAGCTCTTCCCCCATTCCAGTTCTTGGGCTGCACTCCCAGATCTTGCCAGACCGGGGGTCCCTCTACCCACTCTCTTGTCTGTGACATTGGCCAGCACCAGAGGAAGGAGCAAGACACCCCACAATTCTATGATAACCTGTGCCCAAGGGAAGGTCCCTCCTGACCCCACTCCACCACCTCCTCCCTCCTTGGTCCTTCATCTTCTCCCCCTTGGGCCTACAGGGTTTGTTCATGCAGCCCCCAGTGTCTGGATTGGCCTCTCTCTCCTGGAGCTCAAAGGAGCCTTTCAATCCACCTTCAGATCCCTCTTCAAACCCCACTTCACAGGGCCAGCTCCCATCACCGCCCTTTGCTCTGCTGCTACTGGCTCCTCCCCCGGGGCCCAACCTCAGTCTTGGGTTTCATGACCTGCCCTTTCATGCTACACAACACTGGTTTGGCATCTTCCTGTCATTACCCTTTGCCCATCCCCACCCCCATCCCCTGCAGCCCTGCCCATCTCAGCAGTGGGTGAGGCTGGTCTTTGGGACACAGGCAGAGCCCGGGGAGTGGGAGGTGAGAACAGCAAATGGCAGCACCCACCATGGACAGGAAGCATTGATCTGAGCTAACCCGCAGCATCAGAGGATGCTGATGGTGTGAACAACCCGCCCAGGTGCTACGCAGTTTCTTGACCAAAGGCAATTTCCTGTGAAAACCCTTGGGTCAGGCTCATGTGTTTGCTGAAGTGTCTACAAAAATTTCCAGGGAGCTCTCTGGCTGGCTGCAATTCTTCCTAGTGTTGAACTGCCTGCGCTAAATCCGAAAACCTCTCTATTGACCTGCCGGATTGTAGCAGCACAAGTTGGTCAAACAACACACAGTGTGATACGCAGCTATTCTAGCAAATGAATGCAGGTCACTGATACATAAACACTGAAAGAAAATCCCCACCCCACAACACAGCCTTAACTCTGCCCTCTTTGAGCCCTGCCCCAGCCTGCCACTAACACACATACCAGCACTCTGCTTTTAGATATGCTGCAGGACACACTAAGCACAAAGACCATGAGCGCGGTAGGGCAGGAAACTTTGCTGGGTTGTGGTGGATGATCAGCTGAACATAAGCTCCCAGGGCGACACTGTGGACAAAAGGGCTAATGTGATCCTGGGGTGTATAAATGGGAATCTCGAGTAGGAGCTAGGAGGTTATTTTACCTCTGGATTTGGCATTGGTGTGACTCCTGCCGGGATCCTGCGTCCAGTTCTGGTGCCCACAATCCAGGATGGTTAAAGGATTGGAAAATGCAGGCAGGCACGTATGATAAGCACCAGCAGGAACTGAACCAGGCAGCTTCAGAGCTAAAAGCATTGAGCCTCTCTACAGTGTGAACAAGAGAGCCAGGGGCTGTATGGGGGGCTGTAACAGACCCACATCCTCTGCAGATCACGTACAGCTGAGGCTATGGAACAGTGATCTATACAGGTCCACACGTCCCCTCCTGCTGTTGCCCCTCAATGCTCTGGGCAGTTTCAGAGTTTCCCAGACTGCACTGCTTCTGGGGGTTGAGCTGAGAAGAGTGGGATCAGTACCCAGAGGACATGGCAGTGGAAACGGTTTAGGACGCCGCTAGTGCGGACGCAGGGCCAACTTGCATCAGTTTGAAACCCGGTTCAGCAAAGCAAGCTGAGGGGCCCTGATCTGCTTGTATTCAAAGCTGTTCTGTCCAAACAGTTCAGGTCTCCAGCACAGTCCAGGGAGATTGGAGGAGAGATGCAGGTACCAAGCGCTGTGTGGTCTGAGCTCCATTTCCTGTATGGTTTCCCTTGAAGAACGGTCAGTGCTGGTGGGAGCCCTGAGCTGCACAGACCGAGTCTGAGGCCAGTTAATGGGGGGCCTCCTTTCCCCCCTCTGAGCACCTGCTGGGAAATCGAACCAGAGACGCACTTGGCCAATGGAGGACGAAGAAGGCTACACGGTATTAAACCTCCGGCCGAAGCAGAGACAACCAGGCTGCCCCCTGGGAGTTGGGCCACAAGGTAAGTGACTGGGCATCCTCCCAGGGCATCTACTTTCACAATGCAGCAATTACAGGGGGTGACTGGGGCTTCACAGAGACCCACAGGAGTAGAAATTTACTTGGACCTGGACACCCAACTCCACTGGAGGGCTCTGACAGTCCCAGCCTGGGCCTTTGCATGCTGCATTTCAGAAGAGATGAGTGAAAGCGATTCAGGGCAAGTAGATGACTCCCTGGGAGTAAGAGTGGCAGAATCTGGCCCTTAATACTGTATTTCCGATGTCACAGCTAAGGACTTGGCCCAGCAAATACTTACTCCTTGGTGTAGGGTTCGCTACACTGCAGAGCACCGTTCAGGGCCTACGCCTCAAACGATAACTAACATTTCTCACAAGCTGAAGATGAAATCAGTGGTGCTCCAGCAGTGTCTCCATACAGACATTAAGCAGAAGACAGTTTTCAGCACAAGCCTGATTCTGAGTGACCTTCACCTCCCCTTGTAACTTTCTTAGAGGTTAGGAAATCTCTCCCGAATTGTAGGTATGAGTGTTGTTGTAGCTATGTTGGTACCAGGATATGAGAGAGACAAGGTGGGTGAGTAATATCTTTTATTGGACCAACTTCGGTTGGTGGAAGAGACAAACTTTCCAGCCACATGGAACTTTCCTTCAAGTCTCTAGCATGAAAGCTTGTCTCTTCCACCAGATGAAGTAAAGCCAATAAGAACATAAGAACGGCCATACTGCATCAGACCAAAGGTCCATCCAGTCCAGTATCCTGTCTACTGACAGTGGCCAACACCAGATTCCCAGAGGGAATGAACAGAACAGGGAATGATCAAGTGATCCAATAAAGGATACTCTCATCCCCCTTGTCTCCCTGAAATATGTGCATCGTTCTGAGGCTAGGGGAGAATTTTCATTGAAAAGTTTGGAGCAAATTGACAAGCTGTATTTTCAGTTCAAAGGCAGACAAAAAGGGGTTGTTTTTTCTCCATGCAGACTGCCATATAATTTGTTCTGTAAAATCCATAATAGTTTTATTCCTTAGAGAGAAAACTGGGTTCAATTCCCAGCTGTGCCACTGGCTCCCTGGGCAACTTGGGGCGAGTTACTGCATCTCTGGGCCTCAGTTTTCCCTGCTGCAGCATGGGGATGAAAATGAAGGCCCTTCTTTTTAAAAAATATTTCCTGAGAATTTATCAGTGTGTGTTCTAAAAATTTTTAAATGGGTTCAAATCGATAAACAAACTGAAAACAAGGCAGTGGGTGGGTCAGAGGGGGCTCGGCCTCTTGGGAGCCAGGGAAAGGGGATACTCAAGATGTAGCAGTTAGGTAGTCTCAGCTATCGAGTTCCTGCTCATCTTGTTCCCGCACAGCTCAGGGGAAGCGGACAGGGCCAATGTGAAGGCCTGGGGTCATGAGAGGAATAGAAGGCTTCATGCTGAGTGCTGGCTCTCCTGCCAGACAAATCCTCCTCCTGATACCGATCCTTCACCACAGCCCCTTCTGCTTCCTGGGGCCGTGCTGAAGGGGTGAGGTCAGGAGGGGGCTCTCTGCAGAATTAGGAGAGATTCTGTGCACTGGTCTTGGCTGCCAGGACCAGGCTCCCTGCCCATCTCGTTCTCCAAGGCAGAGAGACCCGTCTGCTTCCCCTGTCAGATAGAACCTGGGCAGGAGAAGTAGATGGGACTATGCTGAAGGGCCAGGGTCTGGCAGAGCACTCAGCACTAAATGTGTGCAGTCTTCCCTCCTCCCCTGCCCTTCGTTTGAAGTTTCGGTTCTACTTCTGCAAAAAATCCTTGGGTCCCAAAAAAGGCAAATTTGAGTGGAAAATTGGTACAACTGAATCTCGGCATTTTCAAAACTTGAAACTTTCAGAGAAAAATGAGTAAATCTGAAAATGAAGGGGATCCTTGCATAAGGATCATAGTCCTTTCTATGCCTGGTCTATTCAGATCACATGCTCTCGTATTGTGTTTGTGTGGTGTGTAGTGCAATGATGTTCAAATAGCCTACTGATGGGTGAACTATAAGAATCTAAATGGGCTCCTGATATTGGCTGGATTTACCGTAACATTAGTAATTAACTAAACTTGTGTGTCAATAAAAATTCAAACCAACACATCCAACTTCTATGAAATATGGGCTCCAATTTTAAAAGGTAGTTCAAAAGGAATAAATCTGGGGCAGCTCTCTGGCCTGGGTAAAACAGGAGATCAGATTGCAGTGGTGTCCCTCCTGGCTTTGAAATCTATTAATCCAGCTGTTACTCAAAGTCAGATTATTTAATGCTGGGAGCATTGTGACTTCTTCCAGGGCAATTATAAGTGTTGCTGGAAGGCCCAAGACTAAACAAGCTTCATTTAAAGTAGAGCTGGTTGGAAATGCTAAAAATTTTTTACAAAATTCTTTGCTGGTTTGAAGGGGAATTTTTTTTTTAAGTTTTAAAATTTTTCATCAAAATATTGAATTGAAAATTTTAAATTTCTGTAGTATTACCCCCTTTTTCTTTTTCTCTTTCCCATTTTGCCACTGAAAATGGGAAGAAAAAAGGATGTAGGGAAAGAAGGGGGTGGGGGCGGAAAGGGTGAAGGGAAAAAATAAACCTTTTCCCTTTCATCAAAAAAATCATTTTTGAAGCAACAGATTTTGCCAATATTTTCATTTAAAATTTGTAAAAAAAAAAAAAATGATTGGAACAAAAATTCCTACCATCTCTAGTTCAAAGTGAAAAGTAAACCTCTGGTACTCTTCCTATGGAAGACAGCCTTGAAAATTTGGAATTGCCAATTCTACATAAGACAGAGTGGCTTTCTATACAAGCTGTTCACAGTGTACACGAAAAGATAGATAAAAACATTGCAACCTTCCAGCAAGAGTAGTTATGTAATATGACTTAACTTCGTAGCATTCATAATGAGAATGCACAAGAACCAAAACCAGAGAGAGACAAAGCAGGCTGCTCCCTAAGACACAGCTGCACAGCTCACTCTACCTTACTCAAGGCAGACTGACTGTAATGGCACATTTCCATACAGCACTCACTAGCCTGCAAGCAGGACCAGGAAAACCCCTGAGGATTTAAAGGGATAGCTTGTAATTTTAAAACAGCTTTCCACATGCCACAACTGGGATGGCTGAAGCACAGATTCTCTGTGTAGCCACATGGGCAGATACCCATCACCACCCCATTTATGTAACACCGTCAGTGAGTCAGAGTGAATGTTAATTAGTTACCTGGCTGACAGTAGGCGGTATTATTGTTTGCAGTGGTGGATAGCCGTGTTGGTCCCAGGATATTAGCGTGACAAAGTGGGTGAGGTAATACCTTTTATTGGACCAACTTCTCTTGGTGGAAGAGACAAGCTCTGAAGAAGAGCTTTGGGAATCTCAAAATCTTGTCTCTCACCAACAGAAGTTGGTCCATTAAACGAAGTTACCTCACTTGCCTTGTCTCTCTCGGAGGTATCACTAGTCTGTGCTTCAGCTTCCTTGTACATTATTCTGGTTGTCCTTGATATTATCTGGATACTGCCTGAGCTCCACAGCAGAGTCTCATGTCTCACCGTTATACCCAGGGCCGTCCTTAGGCATAGGCAACATAGACAGCTGCGTAGGGCACCTGAAAATTTGGGGCACCACTGGGTCTTAGTGTCCACCCTCTTGTTTTACTATCCCTATTCTGACCCTTCCTGCAGGCTCCCACAGATGGCTGCTCTAGCCTGGTGAGTCTTCCTTGGGAGGGAATCTAGTAGTTAATAGTGAAAAACCTCCAGCCTGCCAGACCTATTAGCACAACATTGAAACTGTTAAAGAGACATTCAAGGGGTAATAAAGCCATTTAACAGGCATTTGCCAACCCCAAGGTATATACTGACAGGTTTCAGAGTGGTAGTCCTGTTAGTCTGTATCAGCAAAAACAAGGACGAGTCCTTGTGTCACCTCAAAGACTAACACATTATTTGAGCATAAGCTTTTGTTGACTAGAACCTATTTCATCCGATGTCCATGAAAGCTTATGCCCAAATAAATTTTTATACTGTCAGTTTCTGACTTTACTGACAAAAACAGTTGTGCATTAATGTAATATTTACACAGAACATGTCAGTCTACAGGATCTTAGTTTAAAATTTGCTTTAAAAATATTTCATTAGTTAGCTGGTGAAGATTATAAAATCACATTTCTAAAAAATGCTTGCATAGAGTTTTAGATGCACAATCATCTTTAGCCTTAAATGCGTGGATCTTCAGACATACAGTTTTTTAAAGACATCCTTCAAAAGACCTCCCTTATCTAAAATACACATTTTAATTACTATAGTTAAAAAAAAAAGTGCTTCCAAGTCTTCCTGTCCTTTCTGTCCATCCCTTCACCACTTCTCCCCCCATTCCCCACTGAAGAGAGCCCTTAAAGGGACAACAGTCCTTCCCTTCCAGATAGCTGGACAAAGAGTTTCCCTTTCTTTACTTCTGACTATCCGATGAACTAGTTTTAAAAGAACCCTCCAGCAAAATCAGTACCTTAGTAAGACAAAATCCTTGTTATACCTAAAATCTTTGGAATTTTTTTTTAGTTGGTGAACTTTTTTAAAGTTGGTGAAATTTCATAACCATGTATCTTGTTATGGAGATCACACAAAGTAAATTACTGTTCCCTTTTTCTAAAAGCAATGAACATTGTTAAGAACACACTAAACCTCTCTGATTAATTTAAAAGAATGCCTTTGTTTCAGTGAGTTAAATATGTAATAATCTGGAATGCTGGCTTAAGATTTGAGTACATTTAAAATATAAATTCAACTTAGGAAATACTGATGAAGAAAATGTAAAACAGAGAAGAGCTGCATCATGTATTCCATTATATGTAATGTTGTATTCAGCAGGACAGCTGACTCACCTTACTATGAAGTTTTTGCAAATAAATCTCTGACAAACTTCAGGGCATATCGAAAAACCTGTGACTGACATTTTTTATTCCCAAATTTTAGTGCTTTTAATGAGGTACTTTCTTCATGTCCATTCTGCATGAGGGAGAGGGCATGGAAGTCTCTGCGGGGAACTGTGACTCTCCGCCACCATGAGGCAGGCTGGGCATCTCATTATCCTTTGCTGTCAAGTCCCTCCTCCCCCTCCCCCACCAGGCTGTGAGCTTGGGCTGCCATCCGGCATAGGGGCACCAGTTTAATAATACTGCCTAGGGCCCCATAAATCCTAAGGACGGCCCTGGTTATACCTTCCCCTGAATGTTGACTGTGCTTCAAACATTGACAATTGCAGATTCCCTTCAGTGTCCCCACTGGATTCGAATTGCTCTAGGGGTCGGATGGGCTGGGAATATTGTTTTGCTGGCAACTGTGATAGCACTGGGCGTGCGGGGTGAGTAGTTCCAGGACACGTATCCCTTTGCACAGGTATGTAACAGCGCACCATGAATTCTCCTTCCTCCACAATGCCCTCAAGATTCCACTTCTGCTTCCAGTGTGTCTGTGACTAAAACTCCAGGCACATCCTCATGGTCAGGTGTACTTCAGAGCTGGCTATGTGAGAGTCCTGGGACCTGCCTAGACCATGTCACTGTTAAATGTGTAGGGAAAAGGGGACTGCACCTTACAATGTGTGACAAAAGAGTCTCCTTCGTTCTGTGTCTCACTCCAGCTAACCCTACCCTAGATTCAACAGATGCAAACCCTAGTGTTAAACCCACTAAATACTGTAACACCTGACCAGGTTTTCCCAGGATCGTCCCTTTAAATCTGTGCAGGTGCTTAGTACACACTACCAGGTGTCTAGTTATACGGGCTCAGGATCATCCTGGATGTCCCAGGTTTTTGTTCCTCAAAGGTGACAACCCCATTAAACACTCCGTTTTCTGCAGTCCCTCTTGTCATTGACGCGGGTACTGTTTTGAAGTTTTCCAGTTACAAGTACCTTGTGAAGAACGGACCAGAGCAGCAGTGAATATCCGGCATAGCGATGGGGCCAGTCACAGACCCACCAATGGAACTAAGAGTGACACTGGCCAGGAGGATTTCCTGTCTCACTTGAAACAATTTCTGTGTGAACCTACCTACAGCAGTTCACCAGGTAACCTCAATTCATTCGGTACCAGTGCCTCTTCCTGCATTGCAGTGACATCTAGTGGTGAATTTGTAATTCAGGGTGCACAGAACAGGTAACTTCAATATGTGCTGTAAATATCCTATTGCTTATGAATCTTGCATCCCAAGGGTTAAGAGATCCCCTAATCCCTTTCCTGTATCCCATTTTATATACACCAGTGCCCTGCAGGGGAAAGAGGTTGCCTTATGGCTTAGCTATTGCTCTACCTTAAAACATCTGGCAACAATGTGCAGCCATCTCTGGGGAGAAACCTTCTGGCTCTTTAGCAGCACACAGCAACACAGTACATTAAGGAGCAGAAATGTCCAGCTGACATTTCAGGGGGGAATTAAGGGAAGGGGGAAATGTAGCTATCCAGACTGGTGAAGCAATGGTGCTGTTCAAAAGAGGCAATGAGATTTAATAACCTGTTTGATTTTACCATCTGAAAGGCTGGAAGAGCTGATGAGATCAAAACACAGAGGTGCTAATTTTCAGTGTCCCAAGCCATTCTGCTGCATTTGGAATGGCAGCAGCTGACAGCCCAGAAACAAGTTATTTTTCTAACAAGTGAGTTTGACAAGAGTTGAACTCCATGAACTAGATTTTCTTTATTTCCCAAAGAACGGCCTTCCCATAACTCATCCGAAAGATGTGAAATGAGAGGGTCTGTAGGGAGCTCTCAGTGAGAAATGTGGCTTTGCTGTGCCAGGAAAGAATTGCTTAAGAAATCAGTTTAAGTTATTGATTGAAAACATCATCATGCGCCGGCAAAAAATGGGATTTTTATTAATGTTTAGCATTTAGATCCCCTTCCATCTGAGCATCACAAGGTGCTTTACATCTAAATAGATTAAGCTTCCCAACCCCTGGAGGTCATTATCCCATTTTCACTGCAGGGGAAACTGAGGCATGCACCAATGAAGTAACTTGCCCAAGGTTAAGCAATGGGGTCAGTGTCAAAGTTGGGATTAGAACCAACATAGCCCAATTCCCAGGACCTCTACTTGGATAGAGGTCCAAAATAGGCCAGTGCTGCCTTTTCTCCTGATTTTATGGGTGCAGCTATCCAGAGACATGCATGAATAAATGTATATGTATCTCCACACAACCCTCAATTGTCAGGGTGTTTCCTGCACACCAGCAGATCATCACTCTCCAGCATGCTTCCCCACCACCTACCTTTAAGATGCACCAGAAGACCACCAATGGGAAAAGCAACCTTTTTGCTGGACGGCTCTCATTTCCTATTTTGCATGATCTTTGGGTGAACGGGGGAGATTGCATTCACCAACAGTCCATAACTTGGATTTTCATACATCCACAATCTAATGATTTCTCCGTTCAGATAAAAGCACCAGATCCCCACACAGTTCCACTCATGAAGTGCCATTATCCAGTACCAGGGGGCTGGCTGACCCCTCTACCAGTGCACCTCCACCCTGGGCTGCAATGTGTCCTGCCATGTGAATACCAGGTCTGACTTTAAACAAAACTAGAGAGAAATGGCCTCGATGGAATTGGATTGGCCCTGCTTTGAGCAGGGGGGGTTGGACTAGATGACCTCTTGAGGTCCTTTCCAACCCTGATAGTCTATCTATGATTCTATGAATGTTGAAAATGAAGATTCTATACAGACATCTCTGTCTTCATTCCCCACTCCAGAGGGCTCCAGCTGCAGACTCTGCCCCACGGAATGGCTCATGCATGAGGGAAAATGTTACTGGGCATCTAAAGAGAGTCAAATTTGGCACAAGAGCCATGATGATTGCTCAGCAAAGAGTTCTCGCCTCCTGGTGATTCAGGATCAAAAGGAGATGGTAAAGTAAAAGGAAATTTACATCAACTTCAGCTGGGGTAATGGGTCACTAGTTATAATAATATTGACCCTATTTCTAACAGCGCTGCTGCTCCTCTGCCAAGCAGAAGCAGCATGCCAGCAGCTCATTGGGTGATTTCCAGTGCAGGAGAAGTCAATGACATGGAGTCTGGGACTATTTGCTATATTCACACACAAGCACCAATCCTGGAACAGAGATGGTCAAACGGCATGGAGGACAATCCTTTCTCCCAGGCATCTAAGCCCAACACCAATGGCCGGTTCCCAGTGAGCGCCTCTGCCTCCAGAATTGACCTGTCTTTGGAAGGAAGGGAATTCTAGCAAATTATGGCACGTTCACTCATTCCCTTCTACTTTACACTTCACAGGATTTCATATCCAGTGTTACACAGGACACAAATCCAGTTTGGCTGGGACTCACCATGACACCCCCAGAGTGGAAGTGGACCTGGCTGGACAACTCCCTTCTAGATCAAACACTGTGAGAGTTTGCAGGGTTTACTATTTTCTATCACCTTAGGAAAAAATAGTTTAATTTTCTGATTTTGACAGGGACACAAAGTGATACACTATCTCCTCTGTCACTAATAGGAATTGAAGGTCATGACACAGGTCAGTAGAAGGGTAATTTTCTCTAAGGTATTACTATGTACTTTGCCCTATTTGAGTTGGGGCAAATCTGCCGGAGTGCCATTGGAGTCAATGGGGCCAGACCTCCAGTCAATATGGATCAGTGGTAGCTGTAGTCAGTTCTGCCAGATCCCCAGCTGGTATGAATTGGCCAGAGCTCCACTGACTGAGGGACTGGTGACCCACTGTGCTAAGCATTGTACACACACCTATAATAAAGAGGGTCCCTCCCCCACAAAGCTCTCACCATATAGGTATATGACTTGCGGGTTTCACCTATTACTTGGCTAACTATGGATCTAAGATCTTTCTTCTGCAGCTATCATGGGGGTACTCAGAGAGCGAGGTGGATACGTCTTCCCCTATCCTAGACTGAGTGTAACAGCACTTGCTACGATTGACTAACTTCACCTTGTTACCTGACATCCAGCCAGTTACGAAACAGAACCTGGCCAGAGCAGTCTTTGGTTGCAAGTTGGACAGGCTAGATTCTCTGGGCATGCGTATCCAGAACCCTCTCAAAACGTCACATCTCTGTGTCTGCAACTCAGCTCAGATAACTGGTGACCTAGGTTTTCTGGCTCTGATCTTGCCATTGGACTCAGAGTTACTTAGTCTGCTTGTGGATCAGCCCATACGCCCACTCTTCATGGCAGTGCTGATTGTGGCAGGTAGCCAGTCTCTGCAAAGCTCCCTTATACGTCCATGTATTTACTATGCTTTTGCCTGTTACATATCTCCAAGTGGGCAAGAACCACCCATGCCTTTCCCCACCCTGTGATGGTAAACAAACCCTAGACTCCTCTCAGCTGCATAAGCCCAAACTCCCCCACATCATTCGATGACCTGTTTCCATGAAGAACACAAATATACTCCTATTTCAGGATTTTAAGAGAACACACCCATTAATGGGACTAGATCGTGCATTCAAAACACAAAGGGGCCTGCATTTTAATGTACCTTCTGCTCCCAGCCACAGAGACACTGTGTCAAAATACCATCTGATCAAAGCTTGAAATGTTCAGGATTTGATTCCCCCTCCTTGCTCAACCTCTGCTCCGGCACAGTGGAAAGAGTGGGTGGCAGTTGCTAACCCCAATGTAACTTAAAGCTGAAGTGGGGAAAAGGGGGAAGGAAAAAATCGAATGTGTCTTTAAACGTCAATTCCATCTGGCTCAGCCACAAATCTGAGCTTGATGCTGGAATCTCTGGGTGCTATTGTGTGGCCGTGATGATCATAATGGGTCTTTCTGGACACTGAAATGCGGACTAGATGATCCTAATGGTCCTTTGAAACTTAAGATCTATTAATCTAAGCTAAGATTACAAACACTAAAATACCTTAATTGTCTGGTTCTTGCATAGTGTCACTACAGGGCAGTGTTAAGGTTGTTGAATTTGCCAACTCCATATTTCCATGCCTCAACAGGTCTTTTAAATATAACCTTAATTGTGGATTTTCTGGGTTTATAACACTGATTTTGGGGATAATTACAAATCCCTCTAATATATTTCACTCTAAATTACTGACGTGTGTACTCAGTCTTCACTCCAGCTTAACCTGGTCATTTGTGTCTGGGAATTACTACACATTTGTTGCAATTATTATTCCTTGGGAAATTCTGTGCCAAAAAATAAAAAAATTCTGTACACAATATTTTAAAATTCTGCACATTTTGTCAAAATAACACAATATAATCATGGCCATTTCAATTATTTTGGTAATTTATTTCAAAATACCTGTGAGCAAGTATGTCTGTAACAATACAGACAACAAAAAAGATTCAAGAAATGTTTTTTGACAAATTAATTCCTTACTAAGCATATTTATGCAGACCTTTGAGGGATAATTAATTTAAACTACAATACATAAATGTATTTCCCGCACCCCTGAGAAGTAGTGCAAAGGCTTGAGGGATTCTGGGGTAACAGAGGCTAGAGTGACCCTGGAGGGAGTTGGGTGTGGGTGGGAGAAGCATAGAACAGGGTTGTTGTGTTTGGGTTTTTTTGGGGGGGTGAGGGAGGGAGGAGTGCAGGGGTTGTTAGGGATCCTCCCTCATGCAGAGCCATCGTCTCCCATTCAGTCAGGCACATCTGCCCCTGCCTGCCCATTCAGCCACACCCCCTCACCCCTGCAGGGGCGGCTCTAGACATTTCACTGCCCCAAGCAGGGCGGCATGCCACGGAGGGGCGCTCTGCCGGTCGCTGGGAGGGCGGCAGATGGCTCCGGTGGACCTCCCGCAGGCGTGCCTGTGGAGGGTCCCCTTGTCCCGCAGCTTTGGTTGACCACCGGAGCCATGGGACCAGTGGGCCCTCCACAGGTGTGTCTGCAAGAGGTCCACCGGAGCCGCCTGCCGCCCTCCCGGTGACCGGTAGAGCGCCCCCTGCAGCATGCCACCCCAAGCACACGCTTGGCGTGCTGGGATCTGGAGCCGCCCCTGCACCCCTGTCCCCAGGTGGCCTTGCGCCCCTACTCCCATTCAGCCTCTGCTCAGTGTTGTCACCCCACTAGTTCCTGTGCCCCTGCCCCAGTCTGTTCCCCCACTAGCCCTTCTGAACCCCAGTCTGTGTGACTTCCCAGCAGCCTCAGGCTGTCCACCCCCATACCCTGTGCCTCCTCACCTGGCCCCACCTGCAAGGCACTATGAGGAAGGCAACCTCTGCCCCTCTCTCTCCACAGCTGGGTACTCCAGCCCTGAGCTGCTGCCCTCTCTTCTGGTGCCACAGCAGCCCTTGGTGGGTGAAAGGTGTAATTGTAGCACCTTCCTGTCAGAATATATTACTCTGTGGGGGAAAAAGTCTGGGGGCGATATGAATTCTGTGCAGAATTCCCTCTGGAGTAAATTATCCTCAGATGATGAGTGGGTTGGTTTGTTTTTTTGAACTAACAGCTAGGATGAGATGTGCGTTCTTGAAGTGAAGTGAAAGAGCTGTTCTAGTTTTGTTTAATACATTCAAATGCACGAATTATGAGTTTCTCCTTTGGTCTGCAGGTTCCCAGTAGTCGGCCCTGGTGAAAGGAACAGCTGTGGAGTGATAAAAGGGAAGCAGATTCATTCTGAAACCTGCAATGCTGTTGTTAAATGGATTTGTGAGAAGGAAGCTATCCTGATGTAATCAAAGGCATTAATAACCCCCTATATGTAGAAATGAAGCAGAAAGCAGGTTTAGTTGTAATCTGTCACTGGTTCAATAGTTTAAGGGATCATTTTTTGTGGTTTTTTTTTCATTTCAAAGCTGGAATAAAAAAGTTCAAAAGAAAAATGTTGCACTCAACAGAAGTTAGGAGCCTCAATAGTTTTGAGGATTGGGGCCTTAATTGCTACCTCCACTTCTATTGTTCTGGGCTAAGAGGAGCTGGGATTGACTCCCTGAAAAGTCTCTCACCACATACAGGTGTGCGTGCGCAGTTGTGAAAAGTTTTGTTTTGAAAGTTTGCATAATGAAGATGGAGACTGCCAGAGCATTTAGCACTTAACTGTTGCATTTCTTTGAGTCCAGTGTTGGAAATAATTTCCCAAATAAGTTTAAGGTTACCCTGACTCACTTTCCATCCACACTTGCCTTTATTAGTCCCAAAGACCACTGGAGTGGGTTACATCAGTACAGATATAAGCATATACACCCATATTCTAGGCCCTAGCACCATTGCTGTTTAAGCACCGGCCAAAATACTTACAGTAGGTTCAGGCCCAAGAGGTATCTTCCCATCAGGGCCTGATACCATAGGTGCTAGAACCATAAGTGCTGCAGTCCCCACCTTGAATTGGTTTTCATTAGCTACAGAGTTTAAAGCTTCATCCAATGGCTCTCAGCACCCCCACTGTACAAATTGTTCCAGCTCCCCTGCCTGACTCCATAGGGGTACGGAAGAGCTCTGCTGAAGTACCCTTAGAAAACCATGTTTGTTTTATACACTATAACAAACAAGTGATGTCATTGCTGGTTATTGGACTGTAGCTGAAGCACTTTAGGGCTGTACTCTGCTTTCTTCTAGGTTCCCCCCCCTCCTTACCTTACTTTGCTATACTTTTTCCTAAGGATTGAGCTAAGCATTTCTAGCAAATTAATTACTGCACCCGGTGCCCCATTAATTATTGGTTCTTTATTTCCAAAATCTCAAATAAGATGATGCTGGTATTCTGAAGGGACACTCCAAGTTTAACACAAACAATCCTTTCTCTTGGGTTTATTCTTTTTAGTCACACGCTTTGAGTCTATTGCTAAGGCTAATATCCAAACTCAGTTAATAACCATACTCCACTCAGACCCAACTTGGGCCTATATTCCTACAATCAAAAGTCTTCAAAAATGTGCTTTTATAGTTACAGAGAATATTGGGTTGTGGCTATAACTCAAGGGATGTTAACAACTAAAAACCCTTCCTTCTTAGAGGGTTTGAGCTCTAGCCTGCCCAGGATCTAAAAAACGAGGAAACCATGGAGTAGTGCTGAATACAAAGAATTAATCAGCAACTACAGCAGAACTGGATCAGTGATCAAACCCTGCTCCTCAAATAAGGCAGATGAGGATGAACCAAAATGGCCATGTGCTGTACTGCTGGGGCTGCACCATCTGAGAAAGTCTCCTCGTACCCAGGGGCGGCTGTAGACATTTTGCCGCCCAAGCACGGTGGCATGCAGTGGGGGGCACTCCACCGGTCCTGTGGCTCCGGTGGACCTCCCGCAGGCATGCCTGCAGAGGGTCCACTGGTCCCGCAGCTCCACGGAAACAGCGGACCCTCCACTGGAGCCGTGCCTGCCGCCTTCCCGGTGACCGGCAGAGCGCCCCCCGCGGCATGCCGCCCCAAGTACGCGATTGGCATGCTGGAGCCTGGAGCCGCCCCTGCTAATACCATTCTTCCAAGGCCAGTGTTAAACCCCAGGTAAAGCACAAGGCCAAATAAACCTTTAAAAGTTTGTGGCCAAGTTTGGCTATGGCCAAGTTCCTCAAAACGAAAGAACTTTTGGCAAGGAAACAAACACATTCTAGATAATGAAAACACAAGGCAGATTGGATGCCAGCATAGTATAAAATGTTTACTAACAGGAGCCCAAGGGCCTGAGTGAGAAGTAGGGCCCTGGTGTGCTAGCACTGCATAACCCAGGGGCATAGCCACAAGTGGACCTGAGTGGGCCATAGCCCATTCATTTACCATCCAGGCCCCCTCAAATGCTCCCAAGCAGGCAAGCAGACTTGGGCGAGTTCCCGTGCCTGGAGCCAGCTCCCCCATGGGCTGAGTGGGGCAAGTCCCCATGCTCTGAGGAGAGTGCGGGGTGTGCAGGCAGAGTAGGGCAAGCCCCCAATCCTGCCCCAAGGGAGTGTCAGGTGGGAGGATAAGGCAAGCCTCCCCCCACACACACACCATTTTCCCAGGAGTGCATGGGGACTGTAGAGGAGGGGACCCTCCACTTGTCCTGGTCCAGGCCCCATAAACCATAAGCCCCATGGGGGCAAGGCAGCACCCATTGTTGCCTGCTCACCTGAATGCTGGGCCCACCCCATTTTCCTAGTCTGGCTATGCCACTGGCATAAACAGAAAGGAAATGATCCATCCAGAATGGCTTACAGTCAAAAGACACAGCCAGATGAAGGGTGAGCAAATGAATCTGAGGAAGAAGGGGTAGTGACTTTGTTAGAGGGGCAGTAGCATTTGTTTAGTTGGGTTAGAGGTGGAGAAAAGGAAGCAGTGTAAAAGAAGAAGAATCATAGCTAGTGGTCTATAAAATCCAGCCTACTGCTAAGAACTAAGAAGATGTTATGGAAGATGACCTCTGAGCAACCAGAGATGCTGGGTGGGAATGTTAGCAGAGGTCAATGTCACAATAGGTTACTAGATCATCTGAGTAGGGTGCAGCTAAAGTCATGAAGGGCCTTCCCAAAGCCTCAATGGGTGAGAAGGGGGCTTGTTGAACATCAAATGTCTTTATCCCTAAAATTACTAATATTTAGTCCAGGGACTTGAGACGTGGCAGCGATCAAATCTTAACAGCGTCTCACTGACAGTTCAGGCTGACTCCATGCTATGTTGATCACATGAGGTTTTTGTCTTGCCTTAGGGGACATCATGGTTAAAAAAAAACAAACAAAAATCACCAAAAATAACATTATTTTATTAAAACAAACAAAGACACATCCAATTGCTACTTCAGTGACAATCTCTGCTCTAAGTTTGTAGCTGTGCAAAAGACGCTGACTAAAGGCGAGGCTTGTTTGGTTTATCATCGATTATACATTTTAATTTTACAGTTTATAAATGTGCAAAGGTAAATATGCTTAAAAAGTCTGGTGAAGCCAAGGAAGGCATTTACATTCAGTTCCTTAAAAGAAGCCACTCAAAGAGCTGCCCTGAGACAAGTTTAATATTTTAATATCGAAAATCGTCCCAGAAATCAAAGGATGGTTGGCACTTCCCCTCCTTAAGGCACTGATAATACCCATCAATAAGAGCACCACTGTTCAGCTGTGTTAAGCAACCAGGGTGAGAAGAAACGACTACTTAAACTGTGGTTCTTTGAGATGTGATGCAGATGTATATTCCAAGTAGGTGTGCATGCACCTTGTGAACTGGAGACTTTCGCCTAGCAGAGCCTGTAGGAGGAATGACACTTGCACCTTGTGCCTGTAGCCCCTCCCTGGCTATATGAGGCTGTGCCACCCCGACCCTCCTCACTTCCTTCTTGCTGAATGCTCAGGGGAACAGACATCAATGCAGAGGGGTTGGGGAACACAGGCAGTTTTCGACGTTTATAAATTGACATCCTGTTTCAACTTTATGACATCGGTTATGACTTTATGATTCTCGATCTGACATTGTTCCTATGGGAAATTCAAGTTACAACGTTTTTGACTTAAGACGCGATTTGCAGGAACCAATGGTGTCATAAGTCCGAGGGTTGCCTGTACATATCTGCATCGCAACCTAAAGAACCACAGTTACAGTAAGTAACCATTTCTGCACGGAACCTTCCCCAAGCAGCTAACTATCTAATTGAATAACAAAAGTGCAACAAGTCCATTTAATAACTAGGAGGAAGAATTGAGGAGGAGGAGGAGGAGGAGGGTAACACTGGGAGGGAGTTAAACTAATTTGTTATACTGATGCGGCACTGGGTTCTTGGATTTGATCCGAGGTAACTGATGGCCTACCTAATAATGTAGTTATAAAAGATTGTCAGAGACAGAGAGTGGGATGGGTGCTCCTGTGTGACAGCACAGTAAAAATCCAAGTAAGCAAAAAGAAATACCAGGGTTACACAAGTTCATGAATGCAGTTTGATCGGTCAGGAGACATATATGAAGATGTACCTAATCCACTGCCTACTTCCATTTAAAAAAATTACTGCAGTTATGAATTCTTGTGCCAGTTTCCTTTCCCTTTAGCTCTGCTGTCACATTACAAATCAGTGATGAGGTAAACCGAGTGTCTCCAGAAAACAAGCACCTATAAGCATACTCCTAAGGGGAAGAGGATTGACCTGGAGCAGGACATGGGGAAAACACTAGAGAGATTGTGTACACATGGGGTATAAGCAGGAGAACAGAGTAAAGAGGGCTAGTTAATAACAGGAAAGTTTCCCTAGAAAGTAACAGCTCTGTTACACTTTTGATCAAGCTATAAAGAACATGGGAATCCTGGAGGAACAGACTGTAGGGAATAAATACTCATCCCGCCCTGTCTTCAGGCTTTTCCAGATCACATTTCGATGATTCTCAAGCTTTTATATCCTAGGCTGTGCAGTTCCCTTTCCCACTGTATACGCGTCATGTTTGCTGCAGATCCAGTTTGTGAGTGAGGTGCATCTTGAAGAGCCAACAAGTTGATCGCTCAGATATGCACAGTGTCCTCCTCCTCTAATTTCAAACCTGCAACACAGAAGCCAGGAGCTAGAATCAGGCAGAGTCTGGGCGCTGCCTGCCCCTCCCAAAGGGAGGGAGGTGCTCCACGTTAATGAAACATCTCAATTAGTGAACAAGCCTCCATTGTACAGGGAGCAA
Source organism: Gopherus evgoodei (assembly GCF_007399415.2). Lineage (NCBI taxonomy): Eukaryota > Metazoa > Chordata > Testudines > Testudinidae > Gopherus > Gopherus evgoodei. The sequence goes on along the minus strand of NW_022059994.1, from coordinate 5,397,314 downwards.
AGAGGCCCACTGCAATTCCTCCCTGGCAGAAAGGAAACAAACAGAGAAGAAGGAATTAAACAGAGCCAGTTTGGGGTTAACAGGGCAGAGAAAGGGGCAGCCCCAGTTTTTATTCCAGGTAGTTTTTTTTTAAATCCCAATTCCTGGTCATTTCTGGACGTACAATTGGCTCTTGCAGGCCCAGATTCCAGCCACAGTGTCCCAAAACGAGGATTCCAGGGACCGTTCCCACGTGGCATTGAACACAGAGCCTACACATGCTCACTAGGACCTCCACAGCAGGGATGCTTCTTAGATCAGTGGCTCTCAACCTTTCTGGACTCTGTACCCCTTTCAGGAGTCTGATTTGTCTGGCATATCCCAAGTTTCACCTCACTGCAAAACTACTTGGCTTACAAAATCAGAGATAGAAATACAAAGAAGTGTCTTGCTACTTTCTAATTTTTAGCACACAATTATAAAATAAAATTGATTGGCTTATAAATATTGTACTTACATTTCAGTGCACAGTCTATAGAGCAGTATAAACAAGTCACTGTCTGTAGGAAACTTTAGTGACTGCCTTGGCTAGTGCTTTTTATGTAAGCTGTTGTAAAACTAGGCAAATATCTAGATGAGCTGATGTACCGCAGGGGAACGTGTAGCCCTGGTTGAGAACCACTGAGAATCCATTTCGACCCCTGAGGCATGCCAGGATAGATGGATTTGTTACTGACCGAAGTTCAGCACCTTTTATCACAGCCACCACCATGTCCAACAGATCTCAAAGCCACCACCCCAGGAGTAAGAGTCCCATGCTCCACTCGGCACCTTCACACACTATCCCAAGAGTTGGATGAGTCCAGAGACAGATCCCGACAGAGCTCAGGGACTGCTCACAAAAGCCTCCAGCTTCACAACTGGTTCCATGGAGGGCTGGTTAGGATGCTTGTTATCCCTAAGACCATCTTCAGGGTATTAGTATTACTGGGGCAGTTTCAGAACCCAAAGCAGTGGTAATGGAACTGTTTCACGCCAGATGGTGTCAGGAATAAGCAAATGCAAACACAGCAATTTTGCCCGATGGAAGATTAATACAAGTAAGAGTGCTCTTAACTACTATGTAGTAGCTATTAAGCACACACACAGTTTAGGACACCTGAGATATAGTTACCCACATTCTGAGATGGTTTTAAGTAATCACCAGCCGGACTTCCAGGGACCCTCCTTCCATCCCGCTGACAGGGATCAAGATGTCAGATCCTTTCCCAGAGAATAAATACTTCAGAACAGTCCAAGGAAACTTATTTTAATGCATCGGCACAATAACCTCCACTGGGTTGGGTCACCAATTTCCCCAGTTTCAACAAATTATTGCAAAACGTTTTTAGTATTTTTAGCCTTGACAATATATATGGGGCACCTAAAACCATGGTTGCTATTTACTTACTCTTTTCCATAGGTTTTTATTTTATTCTTCTTTTTGTTTAACAAACTGCAAATATGCAGCTGTCTGAGCTTGTCTCATAAAGGCCTAAGGTTATTCCTCGCTATGTGATGTTTGGTTATCAGCTGGCAGTGGCTGCACATACAAAACGGCTGACTTCAGTGCTGCCAAGTTCTGGGACACACGCAGGAATGTCAAATTCCGGGGCAACATTACTATATAGAGGGACTCACCAGTTGTTGAATTTGGTGCCATTGACCCATTTCCAGGGCGGGTCCTGGTCCTGCTCCCTCCAAAGGCCGAGCCAATGGTCAAGTTTGCCTTTACAGCGCCGCAGGAACCTCTGTATTAGAAATACAAAGGCAAAGGGACAGCATGAATGGGACTCTGAGATCATGGGACTGAATCTCACCCACCCCAGACAGCTCTGCACAACAGGGAATCAGTTTTTTCAAAAGGGACTGCCCACTCACATTCCAGGAGGCTGAGGTGTTCAGTGGGTGAATGCACCTCCTTTGCATTCATGCTATACCTCTGCTCTTGTCTCCTGATCACTCCCCTCCAATAATTTCCTGTAGGGGAGGGAAAGCTGCATGGCTCAATAAGGATATAAGCTCTAGTCCCACTCTGCAAGGCCACCCTGTACCTTGTATCCTGTCTACCCATCACTGGAGTGGGGCTAGGACAGAGCTGGACCGGGAGCAGAGCCCTGACCCTTTGCAGCGCCCAGTGGGGGTCTATGTAGGCATAAAGCAGGCATCCTGCTCAGCTATAAATTCCTCACTGCGGCCAGGCTCTGGCTGACTCAGCCCAACCCACAGGAAGTGCTTCTCCTGCCAGGAGCTATGAAGAAAGGACAACAGCATACTGAGTGCAGCTGGATTTCAGCTGCTGGGCTTTCGTTCCCTTTGGCCTCCCAGCAGGAAAGGGACCAGAGCTCCTTCTGGAACTACACAGGCTGGGCCCTACCCCAGTGAAGTCATGTCTGTCCAGTCAAGCCCAGTCTAGGTCATTATCAAGCATCCATGCTGGTCTCTCTCTCTCTCACCATTTCCTGCTCACTGTCAATCACAGCCAGGGAAGCACCATGCGCAGAGCAGTTGCTCTGGCTGTAGGTCCAGTTCTCTTTGGCCTCGGAGAAATAGTAGCATTTCCCTTGGTATCCGACCCAACCATCCAGACACCAGGGGCCAGGAGGGGGATCCAGAGAGTGGACCACTGTGGAGCCAGGATGGACTGAATATAGGTTTGCTATTCCTGAAAATGAGAAAGTAACATACTAAGAGCTTGTCTCTTCCTGCATCCAGGGGGAACAAGGCCCTCAGATCCAGGCCTCAGAGGTTCCTGAACCCTCTGTCAGATGCTCAGAACTTAAGCCCCAGCGGTTAATTCAGTGAGGCGATAACCGTCCCAGTGCCCTGCACAGAGAACTACGCCCAAACTCATACTTAAAGCAGGAGGATGCCAAAACCCAGTTAAAGATGGGAGTTCAGAATAATCAGCTGGGATGGCTATCCTGGGGCGGGGCAGGCTGGTTCTCTTCCAGAAAAGAGACACCTCCTTCTGCCCATAAACCTCCACAAAAGAGAAAATTCCCTCTCTCAAGCTGAGTTCTGATTCCACAAGGGGAAGAATGCCAAAAACTCCAGGAAGTCCACGAGGGACTTCAGTATTGCTGAGGATTTTACATGGGAGGTGCCCAGATACTGCAGTGATGGGCAGCAAGATAAATATGCTTTGAAACTGGACTTTTGTTTAGGTTCTCAGCCACAACCTTTTGCTAAATAAGGCTTTTGCACCAAATAATAAAGTACCCTGTAGGTGGCACTGCCTCTCCTGACAGCAAGCTCAGCTCGGGACTGACTGACTGACTGAGAAGCTGGTAGAAAGGCAAGTCCAGCAGTCTCCTCATAACCTTCCGAGGCGTGGCACAACTGCTGCACAGCTGGGCGTGGGGTCTGAATTCAGTCCAGTAAACCCAATCTAGCTCCAGAGAGACCTAGTATTTCACCACAGGGAGTTGAAAGTTTTCTGTTTAAAGCTGAAGTGGAGAGAATGAGAGACTGTGATGGCTAAATGGGGGGAACAGGACACAGAAACTTGGCCAGGGAGGGCTTGGACTCACCTGAGAAAGCTTCTATCAGAGCTCCTACCAGAGCTGCTCCCAGAGCTATTATGATCAAGACACAGACTGGGATTGTGATTTTATTTGCTAGGCAGATTGCGGAGTTAGCTTGATCACCTGAAAAAGAAAAGTCATTAATGGGCCTGGGTACTGCTGGGGAGGCGGGAGGGAGAGGAGAAGACGGAATTGGTCATCATTAGTTACAATCAAGCCTGGTCTACACTGAGGAAATTTACAAGATCAGAAGGGGCCACCATGGTCATCTACCTGGCCCTCCTGCATAGGTTCTATCTAGCTTTGCTGCTGGCTTCATCTGATTTGCCTGCAGAAAGGGTACATTACGATGGTGAAAATCGCTCTGGCTGAGCTTTGTCCACCCTACAGATCCCCACTGGCCCTTCCATCACCGGTTCAACTGAAAACCAACATTTGAACCCATGGGAGTTTCTTTGTGTTTTCCCAGCACACTAATGGCTACAAAGTCAGTGCCGTGGCAGGAGGAAGGGTTTAGCAATACGCTCCCTGCTCTGTAGCGGGATACATAAGGCTATTTTATTACTTAAATTATACTCGTGTGCCGAGTCAACAGTCAGGTTCAAGATCTGTTGTGATAAGTACTTTACAAACACCTGGGAAGACATGGTTCCTTGCCCAGAGAGTTTACAATCTGACAAGACAGATTATCAGAAGGGATACCAAAATATACCAATATTTTTCTTCACCCATTTCCTCTCCCCACATCACCTGCTCATTGAGCTTTTAGCCGAAGACATCACAGTAGCAAGTCTGGACAAGAGACCTACAAGAGAGACTCGCCCCGGACCGCTCCGCTAGCTGGGTCCACACTGCCGAGCGTGACTGTTCCCGCACACTGGGGTCTCACACTGGCCACACACAGCAGAAGGGGGGAGAATGAACCAGGCAGAGATGGGCCAGGGCTGTCACAGGGGTTCTGACACACCCAGCTCAAAAGGCCCCTGCACAGACCCACGGCCACCGCTGTGTGCGCCAGACAGCAACTGTGAGCCAGGGATCGGTGCTCTGAGAGCCCCTGGGGGAGATCCAGTCCCTGCTGCCCAGGGACAGGAGGTTGCTGGGCACTGGCTGTTGCCACTGAGAACATGGCCCCATGTGGGGCAGCCTCAGTGTCTCCTCCAGCCTGTTCCCAGGCAGCCACACCCCATTACCTGGCTCCTCGTAAGTCCGCAGGTGTCCATTGCCATTAGCACGCAACTCCTGCAGCGGCTCCTCCCTCCCAGCAGCTCCGAGTTTCTGGGCACATTGTCTCTCAGCGACACTCAGGCTACAGATGCTGCTGCAGGCGCTGGGCTGGGATCGGCTCCTCTCGGTCTGACTGGGTCTCATTCAGCAGCAGTAAAGCCGAGCCGGGCGGGGGTGCTGGCCCTGGTCCCCCTGCCTGCTCCGACTCTCCAGCCGATCTGGAAGCCGAGACGGACCCAGCAGGACAGGTCGGGGGCGATTTGTGGTTTCTCGTTCCCTGCCCAGCAGCCCAACCCCCTGCCAGAGGCGGTGCCATGATGATTAAACCCCTTAACCGCCATCGACCCCTCCACCCCCCAGGGCTTCAGAGACCCGATCTGCTGCGGGCCCCACCCCGCGTGACGGGCACCCAGCTGGAGGGGAAGTGGAGCCCCCGGGGAACCAGCGCGCGCAGAGACCGGCAGGGGGCAGCAGCCCCGCCAGCGCCGGAGCGACCCGCGATGCCCCGCCCCGGGGGTTTAAAGATCCGAACACCGGGGGGCGGGGCAGGCCGCTCATTTGCATAAAGCGCGCACGCCCCGGTCCCTAACTGCGCATGGGCGACGGTCGAACCGCAGGTTGGCTCTGGTGCCACCCCAGAACGTCGGGGAAACCCCGGCTCTCCCGCTCGGTCCTTCGCCGCAGCCATGAGCGGGGGGGGGGACGCGGGCTTTCTCCCCGACTCCGTCATCCAGCTTCCGCGCGCGGGCGCGACCGACACACACATACACACACACACACGCACACGCGCGCGCACACATGCACACACACATGCACGCGCACACACGCACACACGAACACTCACAGGCACACACACGAACACGCGCGCAAGCGCAAGCGCGCACGTGCACACACGCACGCGCGCACACACTCGGGCACGCGCGCACACACTCGGGCGCACACACCCCTTCTCCCGGCACCCGGCCCGTTCTGTCCTTGGGTCTGGCCCGGGCGGCGACGCCTCTTACCGAGCGTCCCGCGGGCTCCGGCCGGGCGGCACGTGCGGGGCGGGGCCGGGATCGCGGGGACCGGACACGGGGAGAAACGAGCCGCGCTCCCACCCAGACTCAGCTGCTAGTTCTGAGCTCAGCGGAGCATCTGTATGAACCGGCCTCGCCTGCTACTCAGCGCCCCGCCCCCTGGACCGCTCCGCCACTCAGCGCCGCGCAACGCTCAGAGCCCCGCCCCTGGATCACTCAGCGCCCCGCCCCCTGGACCGCTCCGCCACTCAGCGCCCCGCAACGCTCCTCCCCAGTCCCCCCCCCGCGCAAATCTCCTCCCAGCTGCCGCCGTCTGCACGAGCATCGCCCTTCGGCTGCCCGGGATCGGCCTGTGGCCTTACCCAACAAACTGCTTCCGGAGACCCAGCACCCGCTGCCCGGGCACAGCCGGACTCAGGGCGATGGAGACGCTTCTTGTGAGACCTTTGCAGCCCGACCCCAACATCTACCCCGCAGTCAGCCCCTAGCCTGAGCCACGCGGGCTCGAACCACCTGCCACGGGCCAGCCGCAGTCTACCTGCCTGTGCTGCGTGTGGGCCCTGCCCGGAGCGGCCGGGAAGGTTGTAACTTGATTCACTTCTTCCCCCAAATACAGCGGCTAGAAGGAAACGCGCTGGAAGCCGTCACACAGTGTCACCGTTTTAGTGGGAAGTATCAGAGGGGGAGCCGTGTTAGTCTGGATCTGTAAAAGCAGCAAAGAGTCCTGTGGCACCTTATAGACTAACAGACGTTTTGGAGCATGAGCTTTCGTGGGTGAATACCCACTTCATCAGATGCATCTGACGAAGTGGATATTCACCCAGGAAAGCTCATGCTCCAAAAGGTCTGTTAGTCTGTAGGGTGCCACAGGAGTCTTTGCTCCTTTTAGTGGGGGATTTCACCTTGTTTCTTTTTTCCATGGGGAGGAGTCTGACCTCAAATCCCTCCAGCCATGTCAATACACGTCAGGAGCCCAAATACCTTGGTTGATTTGGGCCTGTAGCAGGCACTGAACAGACACACAATGAAAGACAGTCCCTGTCCCAGCTGCCGGGCGCTGCAGAGACACACAGGGAGAGACAGTCCCCCTACACTCCCTGTAGGGAGGAAATTCCTACCTGCTGTGAGGCCACAGTTAAGGAAAAAATGGTGCAGTTGCAAGAATATGAAATCAGGTCTCATCTCCTTCTCCTGACACATATTCATGCACCCTACAGGCCTGTCTAGAGAAATCTGAGGCACATCATGTTTGCCTGAACCCCACCCCGTTCCACTCCACCCCAGTTACAGACATTTTAGGTGGCCTCCCGAGCTTGGGGTGCTGGTTCAATTCCCCCCACCCCCCGAACCTGGCGCATTCCACTCTCTAGGCTCCTACTGGTCCCTTCTCTCCCAGGTCCGAGGGCCACATCGGGTTTCCAAAATTGCATGAGGAGTGTAGTGTAATAAGAGGTGAAAAGTGCTCTCCATAGGAATGTGCTGCTTACGGCACACTGAGCAACGTCAGGTCATCTGCCTAAGCCACTGCCCTTATTAGCCGTAGGGTTCTGCTGACTGCTTTTGACAGGGGTTAAAAAGTGACAGAAGGCGTGAATCGGAACAGGGGAGTGGCCCGGGTCTGAACAGGGGGTGCACATTGACTGGTCGGGGGGTGGGGGTGTTGAGCACTTGTATTAAAGTGCTCCGCGCAGGAATGTGCTGCTGGTAGCAGTTACAGATTGTAAGAAACAGAGCACTTTACTAGAGGCTGCGGGAGAGGGGAAACAGCAGGGGAGGGGCCGATGACTATCCTCCCGGGCCAGGAGCTCTGGGGCGGGGCAGGAGGGTCCCGTGGGCCAGATGTGGCCCGTGGGCTGTAGTTTGCCCACTTTTGGCTTAGAGGCACAGAGCATTCCAGTGCCTAGACGCGCAGCTCTCTCTGTCTGATCTAACATACCGAGGTGCTGCTTGAGTCAATGGACTATTTTATGTACATGCCCCAAAAAATGTCTCTCACATTTTGGGTGTTTGGAAGACTCCCTTATCAGTTTATATGTCTGTGTAGTCTCCTAACAGTTCACACATTTGTCTTATCTGCTGCTGTGATTCCCTGAACGGCACTTGCTTCCTTGTAACCCATATGAATATCGTTTTTCTCCTTTTAACTGTTTACGTTTAAAATTTTTATTTTTATTACTCTTAGCACCATTGTGCACATGGATGGTTGTACTATTTAATTTACATTTTAATAGTAAATAATCCATTGAAAATATTTATAAGTAAATAGTTGCTAATAGGTTTCAGAGTGGTAGCCCTGTATCAGCAAAAATGAGGAGGACTGCCACAAGGACTCCTGGTTGTAGTTGCTAATAGTTTTAGCGATGACATCTGTGTTTCTAGGATAGCATTTCCTAGGGTTTTACCGTGATTTTTAATTTGGAATTCTTAATTGTGCATTTTTATTAGGACTGCCAAGCGATTAAAAAACTTAATCATGATTGCACAATTAATAAAAATAATCACACAATTAATTGCACTGTTAATAATAGAATACCATTTAATTAAATATTTTTGGATGTTTTCTACATTTTTCAAATATATTGATTTCAATTACAACACAAAATACAAAGTGTACAGTGCTCACTTTGTTTTTTATTACAAATACAGTAAAAGCTGTGTTGTTTGGTACTTTACCGTCCAGAAAACTCCATTAACCAGCATTTCTGATATCTCCCAGTAAAAATCTTCAATCTAGTAACCGGGACTCATACCGCCCAGGAGGTTACGCAGTTGCACATTCTGCATTCTACTTTTATGCAAAAGAGGCAGAAGACAAGTCTGCAAGATGATATCAGGGATTTGTTCAAAAAAAGCAGCTTCTGGGGTATGTCATTGTGCTGAATCTGTAATGACTCTGTCTCCTATCCCTTCTATATCTACAATTAATTGATATTGATAATGATGACCCTGAGATACTGCAAGATCCTGAAGTGCCTTCTGAATCATCAAAGAAAGATTAAATTATGTTCAGTATAGTTTTAGTGTTCAGTGTATTTTTAGTGATCTGGGTGTACACCATGCCCTGCCCATAAGGATATGTAGTGTCATAAGATAACCTCCTATATAGAAAACTTTCCCTGTCTACACCTAAGTGTTTCAAGAAACCAAGCACTCTGCAGTGCAGTACTACTACTGGATTAGTCAGTATCTGTCTACTATTTTATACTTTATTCATTTTATTGTATTCTAATTCTTTGAAAATTGGTATTCCATGGGTAAGTATAACTCTTAGTTAACCAGAATATTTGATTAACCAGCACCCTCCATTCCACCAGCGTGCCGGATAACAAAGCTTTTACTGTATTTGCACTGTACAAAACAAAAGAAATAGTATTTTTCTATTCACCTAATACAAGTACTGCAGTGCAATCTCTTTATTATGAAAAGTTAACTTACAAATGTAGAATTATGTATGGAAAATAGCTGCATTCAAAAATAAAACAGTGTAAAACTTTAGAGTCCACTCAGTCCTACTTCTTGTTCAGCCAATCACTCAAACAAACAAGTTCATTTACATTTAGGGAGATAAAATGCTGCCCGGCTTCTTATTTACAATGTCACTTGACAGTGAGAACAGGTGTTCTCATGACACTGTTGTAGCAGATGCCCCCTTCCACGAGGACACTGAGAAATACCCAGCTGGGGTCAGGCGGGCTCACCTGTGTGTTAAAATAAGTGTTAACATTATAAGAATGTGCTTAGCCTGTATCGAATGCTTGTGAGCTGCTGCAGCATTAATTCACTTCTGACAGTCGTATCCCACATTGTAAGGCGATATTGGAGCGTTTATACTGGGAGCCTCTGTGACTGTAACTCACCAGAGAGGAGAGGGGCATTAAGCAGCGTCAAGTGCTGATCTCCAGCAGCTCAGCACCGGGGAAAGGGTGGAATACAAACCCCAAACAAGAAATAACTATCTCTATGCTATTTGGACTCCCTGTTTAAATATGGATAGTACCTTAGTGAATGAAACAATGGTTTCATGCTACCATGGCTCTTTTGGGTAATGTCGGTTGCTAATTTGGCTTCTGAATCATTGAGCATCACTGCTGTAGATGTTTCTCTTACCTTGTGAAACTTAAGATTCTAGTTTAGTTGTGTGTGTATATATGTAAATAAATCCTCTCCTTTTTGATACATTATCCTATAATAAACTTGATACAAACATTGTCTGTGGTCAAAAAAGAGAGATAGAACCACGTAATACACAGAGGCTGCATTGTTTATTATCACACGTTGAAGGACTTTTTAGACTTTTGGTAGCATCCTTCTCACATACCTCACATAACACAGAGAGAGCAGGGAAGCTAAGTCATGGCGAGCAATGGGGTGAGTGTTTTTCCCCCCGAGTTCCCCTTGGGAGTGGGAATTGACCAATGGGTCACTGGGGTTTATCTGCAATGGGTACAGGAGGTAGCTGGTGTCCTGAACAGGGGACAGTAGTGAACAGGAAGGTGGCGTGCTGCTGGCGGGGGTGGGGGGGGGTTGGGCTTTGGTACGCGTTCATGCCGTCCTGCTGGTGAGGCGGGGGGAAACGCACCGCAGGGCCGGATGCCTGCTGGGAGGGGGGTGCATAACACCGGAGCACACCGTGGGGCTGGCTACGTGCTGAGAGGGGGGGTAGGGAACACCAGAGTGCACCGCGGTGCTGGATGCCTGCTGGGAGGGGGGTGCATAACAATGGAGCACACCGTGGGGCTGGCTATGTGCTGGGGAGGGGGGTGGAATACCGGAGCGCACCGCGGTGCTGGATGCCTGCTGGGAGGGGCATAACAGGTGCATAACACCGGAGCACACCGCGGGGCTGGCTATGTGCTGAGAGGGGGGGTAGGGAACACCGGAGCGCACCGCGGTGCTGGATGCCTGCTGGGAGGGGGGTGCATAACAACGGAGCGCACCGCGTGGCTGGCTACGTGCTTGGAGGGGGGGGGGGGGAAACAACAGCACAATGGGCTGGGGAAATGCAAACCTGGCACCCTGCACTCAAGTATCCCTAAATTCTCAACAGGGTTTCCTACTGCCAGACATATCACTGCTGCATGTTACCTGGGAAGAGAGGGAGGGTCTTCTACAGCAATGTGGATACCGCCCTGGCCCCTATGCAGCTTGCCTGTGTGCAGCCATGGTCCCCCCACCCCTCGCTGCACAGTGGATCGAACGAGTTAGCCTGACCGGGACAAGGACCACGGTGGCTCTCCCGATCAACTTGAGAAAGCAAATTGCAAACGCTCTGGCTGCAACTTTTCAATAGATTACCGAGGCAGATTACAGAGACGTGATAGAGCAAATCAATGGGCTATTCCACGTTTAGGCATGCATGCAGGCAGCCATAACCACAACCCTCCTCTCCCAAAACATAAAAATCTACTTACCCCGAGCACGATCCTCAGTTTCTTCCTCACCATCAACTTCCTGCTGCTGCGACTGGCTAGCCTCCTCCGGGCTTGAGAAGAGCTCCTGGCTGCATGTGTCCTGGGACTCTGGGGTGTCTCCCTCCATGCCAGTAGCCTCACTGTCGCCTTCCTCTACACCCTCCCCCACTTCTCAGTGCTGTGAACTCTCCATCGTGGTCCTCGGATTGGCAGTGGGGTCACACCCAAGTATGGCATCCAGCTTCTGGTAAAAACGGCAGGTCGTGGGGGCAGCTTCTGAGCAGTGATTTCCCTCACGAGCTTTTCAGTAAGCACTCCTCAGCTCTTTTATTTTGACCCTGCACTGCAACGCGTCCCGTTCATGGCCCCTTCTCATCAAGGACTGCGATATCTGCCCATAGGTATCATAATTTCCCCTTCTGGAGCGCAGAGGGGCTTGCACAGCCTCCTCTCCCCAAACACTTATGAGGTCCTGCAGCTCTGCATTGGTCCATGCTGGGGCTCGTTTGGTGTGTGGAGGCATGGTCGCTGATTGATTGATTGATTGATTGCACTCCACACCTGGCTGAGCAAACAGGAAGGGGATTTTTAAAATTCCCGGGGCATTTAAAGGAGGGGTCAGGTGAGCCCAGGGCAGTGGAGTTTGCATGATTACCAGAGAGGCTTCTTAGGTATGCTGGGATACCTACTTATGCCACGGAGGTCAATAAAAGCGCTGGTGGGTGTCCACACTTGATGACCAGCGCTGGATTACCAGCGCTGGATCCCCTACACCCGAGGCTCGACCAGGTGTACAGCCAGCGCTGCAACCAGGGAGTTGCAGCGCTGGCCATGCTGTGCAAGTGTGGACACATCCTAAGTTGCAGCGCTGTAACCCCCTCACCAGCGCTGCAACTCTGTAGTGTAGCCAAGCCCTAAGCCTTGGGGTCTGTCTACAGTTAAAACTCTACAGATGTGCTGCTGTAGCACTGTAGCATAGACATTTCCTACAGTGATGGAAGGAGCTCTTCTGTCTGTGTAGTAAATTCACCTCTCCCAGAGGTGGTAGCTGGGTCGACAGAAGAATTCTTCCCTCCACCTAGTGTGCTTAGGTTGGCTTAACGATATTGCACAGGGTGTGACATTTTTCACAGCCTTGAGCGCCGTAATTAAGCCAGGGGTGAAAGTAATTTAAAGGATTTACCGGTACTCCAGAGTCCTGAGCAAGGGGCATGGCCTGAACCGGGAGAGGCGTAACCTTGAAATTCCCTGGGCCCTTTAGATCACCGCAGGAGCTCCCAGCTGCAGAGGTAGCTGGGAGCCCAGGGGTGATTTAAAGGGCCCAGGGCTCCCTGCCGCAGCAGAGCCATAGGCCTTTTAGAGTGCTGCCCGGGTCCCACTGCTGGAGCCCTGCCGCTGCCATCCCAGGGCTCTGGCAGCAGGGGTCAGGAGGCGATTTAAAGGGCCCGGTGCTCTGGCCGCTGCAGGGAGCCCCAGACCCTTTAAATCACCTGCCGGTCAGGTCCAGCACGACATACTGCCTCTTGCTGGTACGCTGTACTGACTTACTTTCACCTCTGAGTTAAGCAGACCTAACTCTGTAACAGGGACCAGGCCTGGGTCTACATTTGAATGTGATATTGGCATAGCTATGTTGATAAGAAGTGTGTGGGGGGGGAACCCCAGATATCCCAGAGCAACAGAGCTACACCAACATAACACCTGGCATAGACGCTATATCGACAGAATGCCTCTGTTAACACAGTGGTTTGGGGACTCCTCCACTGCCTGTTAGCAGCAACCCCCACTTAGACTCCCCCATTAGCAGCCCCCCATTGACCCTCTCCCTTAAGATTCCTCCATTGGCACCTATTAGCAGCCCTCCCCCAATTAACCCCTTCCATCTGGGATTCCTCCATTGACCCCACTAGCAGCCCCTCCCCTTGGGAATTCCCCGTTAATCTCCTCCTCTTCAGCGTCCCCCGTTGATGCCCCCCTTTATGGGACGCCCCCAGCCAATTCGAAGGGGCGGGAGGAGGACACGCCTCCCTCCCACCCAAGCCCTGTCTCCCGTGCATGCGCCGTGGTGGTTCCATGAAAGGCGAGCAGCGTCTCCCCTCCGGCTCGCCGTACTAAGAGGGCGGAGGCATTTCTTTTATATACGGTCCCCCCTGACATTTTTTAGAGGTGAGAATAGAGGTGCTTTGGGCTGCGCACCCCCCACCCCGGATCCCGTGTTGCCGGAGGAGCCGCTCCACCAACCCTGTAATCACACCCCCCAGCTGGGTGAGCCCCATAGAGCCCCGCCCCCCTCAGGCTCATGCCGCCCTCAGCTGTGCCTCAGTTAGCAGGTGTCCCCCCCAGTTCAGCGTCCCTAGTTCCTGCCCCCACCCCAGGGTCCAGGCGGGGGGGCCTAGAAGTCACCTCCCCATCAGGATGCACCTCCCACAGCTGCCCCCCTCACCTCCCAAGTCAGAGCCAGACTTGGGGGGGGAGGGTCTGTGGGAGGCCCTCCCCTCCCATCGTGGATCCAGGGGTGGCTTTGCTTCAGAGGTTGAAAGTAACTGAAACTGCCCCCAGGCCGGGCCCGTTATGTGGGGCTCGCATGCCCCACCTGGCTCCCATCTGCTCGAAATGGCCCAATCTCGTGCTGCCGCTTCTCCCTTTCAAACCTTGGCTGGTGCTTGTTGTCCTTGTTTCCGGCGAGTGATTCACCCTAAAACCACAACACTTGTTTTTAACAGTTTGACTGTGTCTCGCCAAGTGAACAGAGCAGGGTTTGGTTCGGGGCGGAGGGGCCAAGGGAGGTTATTCTTTAACACAGCAGTTCTCTACCTTTCCAGACTGCCGTACCTCCTTTCAAAAGTCTTGATTTGCTTGTGTTACCCCCACGTTTCACCTGACTTAAAAATGGCTTGCTTACAAGATATAAAAATGCTGAAGTGATACAGCCACTGTTACTGAAAAATTGCTGCCTTTCTCATTTTTACCCGGTAATTATAAAAATAAATCATTTGGAAGTGTGCATTTCAGTGTATAGCCTATAGAGCAATATAAACAAGTCATTGTCTGTATGACATTTTAGTTTGTACTGACTTATCTAGTGTTTTTATGCAGCCTGTTGTAAAACTAGGCAAATAGATGAGTTGATGTACCCCCTGGAAGGCCTCTGGGTACCCCGAGGGGTACACATACCATGAGTTGAGAACTGCTGCTTTAACATAGCTGTGCTGGGTTGTGAATGAAGATTTACTGTTTATATAATGATGGCACACAGAGATAGAATCGTAAAACTGGAAAGAACCTTGAGAGATTGTCTAGTCCAGTCTCCCACACTCGAGACAGGACTAAGTATTATCTAGACCATCCCTGACAAGTGTTTGTCCAACCTGCTCTTAAAAATTCCCAATGATGGAGATTCCCCGACCTCCCTAGGAAATTTATTCCAGTACTTAACCACTCTGACAGGAAGTTTTCCCTGATTTCCAACCTAAACCTCCCTTGCTGCAATTTTAGCCCATTTCTTCTTGTCCTATCATAGGTCAAGAAGAACATTTTTTCTCCCTCCTCCTTTAACAACCTTTTATGTACTTAAAAACAGTTGTCATCTTCCCTCTCAGTCTTCTCCTCTCCACACTAAACAAACCCAATTTTTTCAATCTTCCCTCATAGGTCATGTTTTCTAGACCTTTAATCGTTTTTGTTGCTCTTCTCTGGACTTTCTCCAATTTGTCCACATCTTTTCTGAAATGTGGTGCCCAGAACTGGACACAAAACTCCAGCTGAGGCCTAATCAATGTGGAGTAGAGCAGAAGAATTACTTCTCATGTCTTGCTTACAGTACTCCTGCTAATACATCCCAGAATGATGTTTGCTTTTTTTTTTTACACTGTTGACTCATATTTAGCATGTGATCCACTATGGCCCCCAGATCCCTTTCTGCAGTACTCCTTCCTAGATAGTCATTTCCCATTTTGTATGTGTGCAACTGATTGTTCCTTCCTAAGTGGAGTACTTTGTATTTGTCCTTATTGAATTTCATCCTCTTTACTTCAGACTGTTTCTCCAGTTTGTCCAGATCATTTTGAATTTTAATCTTATCCTCAAGCACTTACAACCCCTCCACTTTATAAGTGTAGTCTCTATGCCATTATCTAAATCATTGATGAAGATACTGAACAGAACTGATCCCTGCAGGACCCCACTCGTTATGCCCCTCCAGCATGATTGTGAACCACTGATAACTACTCGCTGGGCATGATTTTCCAACCACTTATACACCCACCTTATAGTAGCTCCATCTAGGCTGTATTTCCCTAGTTTGTTTATGAGAAAGTCATGCAAGACAGTATCAAAAGCTTACTAAAGTCAAGATATACCACATCTACTGCTTCCTCCCTATCCACAAGGCTTGTTACCCTGTCAAAGAAAGCTACCAGGTTGTTTGACACTATTTGTTCTTGACCAATCCATGCTGACTGTTATTTCTTACCTTATTATCTTCCAGGTGTTTGCAAATTGATTGCTTAATTATTTGCTCCATTATCTTTCCAGGTAAAGAAGTTAAGCTGACAGGTCTATAATTCCCCAGGTTGTCCTTATTTCCCTTTTTATAGATGGGCACTAGATTTGCCCTTTTCCAGTCTTCTGGAATGTCTCCTGTATTCCATGACTTTTCAAAGACAATCGCTAATGGCTCAGATATCTCCTCAGTCAGCTCCTTGAGTATTCTAGGATGCATTTCATCAGGGCCTGATTTGAAGACATCTAACTTGTCTAAGTAGTTTTTGACTTGTTCTTTCCCTGTTTAGACTCTGATCCTGCCTAATTTTCACTGGCATTTACTATGTTAGATGTCCAGTTGCCACCAACCTTCTTGGTGACAACTGCAACAAAGAGGTCATTAAGCAGCTCTGCCATTTCCACATTTTCTGTTATTGTCTTGCCTCCCTCATTGAGTAACAGGCCTACTCTGTTCTTGGTCTTCATCTTGCTTCTAATGAATTTGTAGAATGTTTTCTTGTTTCCTTTTATGTCCCTAGCTGGTTTGATCTTGTTTTGTGCCTTGGCTTTTCTACTTTTGTCCCTACAGATTTGTGTTATTTGTTTATATTCATCCTTTGTAATTTGACTGAGTTTCCACTTTTTGTAGGACTCTTTTTTTGAGTTTTAGATCATTGAAGATCTCCTGGTTAAGCCAGGGTGGTCTCTTGCCAGACTTCCTATTTTTCCTATGCAGTGGGATAGTTTGCTCTTGTGTCCTCAATATCTCTTTGACAAATTGCCAAGTGTCTTCAATTGTTTTTCCCCTTAGATTTGCTTCCTATGGGATTTTACCTAACAACTCCCTGAGTTTGCTAAAGTCTGCCTTCTTGAAATCCATGGTCTTTATTGTGCTGTTCTCCCTCCTGCCATTCCTTAGAATTATGAACTCGACCATTTCATGATCACTGTCACCCAAGTTCCCTTCCGCTTTCAAATTCTCAGCCAGTTCCTCCCTGTTTGTCAAAATCAAATCTAGAACAGCCCACCCCCAGTAGTTTTCTCCACCTTCTGAAATAAAAAATTGTCTCCAATACATTCCAAGAACTTGTTGGATAATCTGTGCCCTGCTGTGTTATTTTCCCCACTGATGTCTGGCTAGTTGAAGTCCCTCATCACCACCAAGTCCTGTGCTTTGGATGATTTTGTTAGTTGTTTAAAAAAGCCTCTTCCACCTCTTCTTCCTGGTTTGATGGTCTATAGTAGAACCCCTACCATGACATCACGGTTTTTACCCCTTTTATCCTTACCCAGACACTTTCAACAAGTCTGTCTCTTATTTCTATCTCAACCTCAGTCCAAGTGTATACATTTTTAATATATAAGGCAACACCCTTTTCCCCTGCCTGTCCTTCCTGAGAAAGCTGTATCCTTCTATACCAATATTCTAGTCATGTGTATTATCCCACCAGGTCTCCATGATGCCAGCTATGACATAGTTGTGTTTATTTACTAGCATTTTGAGTTCTTCCTGTTTATTCCCCATACTTCTTGCATTAGTATACAGACATCTAAGAAGGAGGAGTTTGTGGTTCCAAATGAACTGAAGGACAAATGTTCATTTTCATGTTTTCTAAACATGTGGTGTTAGTAAGTAAAACCCTAAAGTGTGGTTTCCTTTAAACACGTGTTGTTAGTAAAACCGCTACGTGTGGGTTCAGTCAAACAAAATCTCGCTGTTGCCCTCTCTCTTTCTCACACACACAGACAAACTCTTAAATCAACAAACTGAAGGAAAAAAGGATGTTGGGTGGGATGCCGCTGTGATTTGATAAATGGCTTGAAATGCAGCTGAGACCTCCAGGCCCCTCGTGCCAAATGAAAAGGAATGTATTCTGTCTGGCAAAAGGATTAGCGTAGAGTTTGGATTTGGTTTATTTCTAAACTCTTGTATGATTACGACATTTATCCGCTGAGGTCATTTGCCTTCTTGAAGCTTATGTGGGCATTCTGTTTTTACTTTTTAAGTTCTGATCCTGCAGTGCTGCAGCAGACCCTTAAGCCTGCAGAGCTCCCCTCTGAAAGGAGCAAGCTTCTGTGTGGTGTGGGATTCCGCCACAAAGAACTCATTGTAGGATTGGGGTGTCAGTTGTAGAAAGGCTGATCTTATGTTCAGATGACAAACCAAACAAGTTTTTTTGACTGAGAAAAATTTCAGAATAGGGGACTGTTCCCAAATCCCCCCCTCTTTTTTTTTAACTCTGCTCTTTGCAAGACTGGTAAAGAATGAGGCGTCATCCAGGCATCTCTGAAACCACAATCATTCTGTTGCTTATTTGACACCAGTCAAAGAAAACCACAAAGTTTCCCCACTTGTCATGCTGCCAACTTCTAAAAATAACTCTGCT
Organism: Gopherus evgoodei; assembly: GCF_007399415.2. Taxonomy (NCBI): domain Eukaryota; kingdom Metazoa; phylum Chordata; order Testudines; family Testudinidae; genus Gopherus; species Gopherus evgoodei. The sequence continues at coordinate 5,379,243 of NW_022059994.1, read as the reverse complement.
AATTATACTGTAGCTGCAGTGCAATTTAACAGCTGGAGGGCCTGTGGGTGTATGTTCTAGTCTGGGTTAGGATAGTTGTTGTAAGGAGTGGTAGTGAGCGATTGCATTATCTGACCGTTACAAGTGATATTCTTCCGTGAGGATGTCCGTGTTTTTGGGTGCTGATATTGATTGGTTTTTAGTCTGACCTCTTGCTTTTACAGGCTAGTGGTGCCTGGCTTCTGCCACTGGCTACAAGAATCCTGTAATGGATTCTATTGGCTGTATAGAGACTGGACAGAGACAGGCGGACGTAGCTTCAATGCAAGACTGCAAAGCATATAAAGTCAACATGACAGTCCTTCTCCGCACCCTGCAAAAATAACTTTTAAACGTGGTAGTGTAACGTGCTGGTTTTTTCTTTCCAGTGTGGAGAGAAAAAAAATTGTGTTGAAGAAGCTAGGTTAATTCTTTAAGCCACTGTTTCTCAAATGCGGCCACTGTGGGCTGTTCTTGCAGCCACAGCCTCCTGGGTGGTTATGGGTGGGGTGGAGTAAAGCAACAGCCCCTCCTCCGGAGCTACCAGCAGTGGTTGGGCCCTGGCCGCCTCTAAAGAGAGAAAATCTGGAGGAGCAGACAGCCGGTGTGTGTTCCCGACCTTACATGGGGTAATGGGGTTGGGCTTCAGCCCTGGGTTGGTGGGTGGCAGGCTCCACCCATGAGGCTTTGGACTCCATCCCCGGGAGGCTTTGGACTCCATCCCCGGGCCCCATCCTTGGGCATGGGGCTTTAGGCTCCATTCCCTGGTTGTGAGGTGATGGACTCTGGCCCTGAGTTCACCCTCCTCAATCACCCAAACCCCTATTGCCTCCCCCAGTCCCCCATTGCCCCACTGCCTCCGTAACCACTTCCCTATCCAGGGCTCCATTTGTCTCTGGGCTTGCCGGGACCGAGTAAGTCTGCGGTGAAAAGTGATATTTGTTAGTATCACTTCACAACAGACTTACCAGCTAGCAAGTCTTTTAAAAAAGCAACCAAAAAAAGCAAAAGAAACAATAAGAAAAAAGACAAGAATGTACAAAGCACCTCGTGATTCTATTCTCATTAGGTCCAGCAAAGAATAGAGATGACTGTACATTATTTTTATTACTGAGTCTGCAAAAAAAATCCTACATAAATAAATTACAATGATTTGGACATGTACGTGTGCATATTTATTTGTTTTTCTTAATGAAAGATTTTAGGAAAAATTGTCAGAGCAGCCACCGGCAAGAGTTAGTGGTCGCACACTGAGGCCACCAAAAAGTTTCTTGTGAGAACCCCTGCTCTAAGCACTGGAGAACTGAACAGAGACAAGCCCAGCTGTGCAGCACCAGACCAGGACCTGCTCAATATTTAAGCCTATATCTGTGATCCCTCCTGTGTCTGCACTGGTCCCAGTCCCGCTCCTGCTCCCATACACTTCAGCCCTGCTCCCCTGCTTGGTTCCTAAATCTAGCTCTGACCCTTGGCTCTGGCTCCAGCCCTGACCACTAGCCATGATTGCCTGTGCCCTGGTCTGTGACAGAAGGAAGGAGACAGAGTAGATGAGCTAGAACAGAGGGAACGAGAAGGCAGCCATCCCGCTGGAACATGACGTGAAGGGACATCAGAGGGGGCAATCCCTAAACAAAACAACAAAAAATAAATCCATTCTCTCCGCTCGACTGTAGGATTCAACGGGCTCGTCCTTTCATGGACTTGTGTGACAGTGAGGGCGCAGCCAACAAATCTCTCCGGGAATTGATCTAAACAAACAAAGCGACTTCTGCAACTCTTGGATTTGCATGGCAGACAGGTAGGTAACATGTTAGGACACAGGCTTTGGTTACAACATTCTGCCCAGGTTTTCATCCCTTGGCATCACTGGTATTGCAAAGCCTTCCAGAAGTGATATGTAACTAGCGACCTCTCTCACCAAACGGCTCCACGGAAATGCTATTTAGGCTGCGGTTTCACGGTTGCATGCTGCAGTGACGCCAGCACCCGAAGGTGGGGACCCTAGCCTAGATCTATACCTTACATGGCGTACTTTGTATAAGATTGATCACAGTTGTGCAACAGTGGTGACACGTTACATTTTTGTAAACAGGAATCATGTTTCTTTTCTAAGCGTCACAAGCAGCGCAAGGTATAGAGGTGCCCTGGCCCTGCTCTACACATAAAAATTAGGCCGACCTAGTCACATTGCACAGGAATGTATAAAATGTCACACCCTGTTCTGACACAGTTAGGTTGATCGAGCCCCCCCTGGAGACTCAGCAAGGTTGGTGGAAGAGTTCTCTTGTCAATCTAGCTACTCCTTGGTGGAGGGGCTACCTACATTGATGGAAAAACCCCTTGTATCGTAGGAAGCGTCTGCAGTACCGAGGTACAGCTGCAGTGCCATAGCTGTGTTTCTGTAGCCGCTGTAGTGTAGATGTACCCTAAGTTTTAAGGGTATCACAGGCACTGACTCGGGGGGCGCTCCGACCCATGGGAAAAAAATAATGGGTGCTCAACAGCCACCCACTGATCAGCTGTTCAGCGGCAGACGGGAGCCAGGAGGCGCTGGGGGGCAGGTAGGAGTGAGGGAGGGGCTAGGGATGTAAAAGTCAGCCAGTTAACCAGTAAGCGTCATTTTTATCGATAAGGTATTCCGGCTAACATTTAAACTCCACTGCGGGATTCCGCTGCCAGCCCTGTGCCATGGATGATGGATCCAGGCTTCTGCTCCCCCAACCAGGGCCGGCTCCAGGCACCAGCTTAGCAAGCAGGTGCTTGGGGCGGCCTCTCAGGAGAGGGGCGGCACATCCAGGTATTTGGTGGCAATTTGGCGGAGAGTCCCTCGCTCCCTCTCGGAGCAAAGGACCTCCCACTGAATTGCCACAGATCGCGATGATGGCTTTTTTTTTTTTTTTGGCTACTTGGGGCTGCAAAACCCCTGGAACCAGCCCTGCCCCCAACACCAGGATCCCAGCTGCTGGTGACCCTGCCCCCACGGTATCAGCTGTCGGCCACAGATCCCAGCTGCTGCCCCGCCCCTGGGGTCCCAGTTGCCAGCCCCACTTATGGGCCCCAGGCTGCTGGTCTTGCCCCCGGGGCTCTGCACAGGGTGGCAGCTGGGATCCTTTGTGCAGAGCCAGCAATGGAGTCCCCAGCATGGGACCAGCAGTGAGCGGAATACCCAGGCACGGAGAGACAGCAGAGCCCTGGGCGTGGGGTCGGCAGCTGGGACCTTGGGCGCTGAGCCAGCAACTGGGACCCTGGGCGGAGGGCAGCAGCAGAGCCCAGGCACACAGCACAGCAGCCAGGATCCTGGGATCATGGAACAGCAGAGGAGCCTAATGGTTAAATGTTTAACCGGAACAATTTTAATATTTTAAACATTTACTTTTTGAAGACACTAGTTACATCCCTAGGCAGGGCACACTCAGGGAGGGGGCAGGGAGAGGTGAGGTCTCAGGGGAGGGGCAGAGGCGGAAAGAGGCAGAACGATGGTGGGGCCTTAGGGGAAGGGCAGAGTGGGGGCAAGGCCTGGGGGCACCCATCGGGAAAGCAGAAAGTCGGCGCCTGTGAAGAGTACACCAGGCCTTATTCTGGAATAAGAGTATCCACAACAAAAATTGTATCTGTATCAGTTCAACTGTACTGATATAACAGGGAAAAATTTTCTGTGTAGACAAGTGTCGTGTTTACAGTACAGACTTTTTCCGGCATAGCTGTCGGTTCGGGGTGCATAGATGCAGTTCTGTGAACCAAACAGTGCTTTTACTGGTGCAACTTGTTTTGCTCACGCAGGGTGGAAAAAGCTAATAACTACAACGCTGTGCTTTTAAGGGTCAGTTCTTTTCATTGAATAATACCAAGGTGGATTTGATTTAAATCAAATGGATTTAAATCACTGGTCAGGAAGACTCAATTTAATTACGGATTTCTACATAAAAATGCGTTCTTGTTGGTTGTCATAACCTTAATATTCTTCACAACTCAGAGACAGACGTAGGTTTCATTTTTAGAAGGTACACACTATACATTTTTAAACCGTGATTTATTCTGAAAACTTTTCAGATCAGTTTACAGCTATATCAGAAAAGGAATGATTGTTTGGTTATTTCATTTACCAAAGGTAATTGAAGCAGATATTTATGAAGTCATTGGGGGGTGAATTATCTCCAATTCAACAGGTTAATCATTAATATTTGGAGGATTTTCTTGCTAGGCTGTATTAAGAGGAGAACATCACCAGACAAACATTTACATTGTTTTATTTAACTAAAACAACAACGTTCTGTATTCTGGATCTTTTTCTTCAACAGCAAACATAATATTTTAACAAAACAAGCATATGAATTTTTGAATTTAGTTAAACATTCAAGTTTTTTAAAATTCAGGTTTGTTTTTGTTAAAAATTGTTTTTAACTAAAATAGTTAAATATAAAGCCTGTCTCACCCACAAGTAGAGGAACTTCATTCAAATATTCCCAAATTGGATTGGATTTTTTTTTTAAGTCATTGATTTTTATCCACTCTGAAAAATACAGATTTGGTGACCCTGAAACATTTTGTGACTTTGTGTTGATTTCACTGAATTGCTTTAATTGGGCAGGTGGAGAACAAAAATTTCCAAAACAAATCAGAAGTTTCATTTCAAAAGGACACACTTTGATTTGTTTGGTTTGAAACTTGTTTGTTTTTGGTCCCTGTAGTTTTTTTTTTTTCAAGAACATCAATCATATGTTTAAAAAAAGTTCAACATTGAAACAAACTGACCTGAAACAAAAGGAATTACTTTGTGGAGGTTCTCTAGCCTGTGTTATACAGCTGGTCAGAGTAGCTAATCACATTGGTCCCTTCTGCCCTCTGAATCTATAAATTTTTCCTCTGATTTTTTTAAGAATTCTCAGCGAATCAAAAAAAATCTATTATTTGCCCACCTCTAGCTGTAGTTGGTTCCTGTGGTTTTCAATCAGCGTTTCTAGTCCAATGTCTCTCAAGCTGTCGTGGTACAATTCCCACTCTGAACCTTAGCGTCCAAAAGATGGGGTACCAGCATGAATTCCTCTAAGCTCAATTACCAGCTTAGAACCTGTAGCGCTGCCACCAACCAGGAATTCCAGTGCCTGGTACACTCTGGTCCCCCCAAAAACTTGCCCGGGGACCCCCAAGACCCAGACCCTCTGGATCTCAACACAAGGAAAGTAAACCCTTTCCCCCACCGTTGCCTCTCCCAGGCTTCCCCTCCCTGGGTTACTCTGGAAGATCACTGTGTGATTCAACTCCATGAATCACAAAACAGAGAGGACAATTCACCTTCCTCCCTCCTTCTCTTTCCCCCTCCCAGACTCTTCCTGAGAGAGAAAGTAATCCTGACACAGAGAGAAATCAGCCTCTCTCTCCCTCTTCCCTCCTTTCTCCCCACCAATTCCCTGGTGAATCCAGACCCACTCCCCTGGGGTCTCACCAGAATAAAAAAAAATTAGGTTCTTAAACAAGAAAAGCTTTTAATTAAAGAAAGAAAAAACAGTAAAAATTATCTTTGTAAACTTAAAAAAAATGGAATAGGTACAGGGTCTTTCAGCTATAGACACTGGGAACACCCTCCCAGCCTAAGTATACAAGTACAAATTAAAATCTTTTCAGCAAAACACCAATTTGAACTCCTTCCAGCCAAATACACATTTGCAAATAAAGAAACCGACCATAAGCCTAACTCGCTTTATCTACCTAGTACTCACTAGTCTGAACTTATAAGAGCCTGTTTCGGAGAGATTGGAGAGAAACCTGGTTGCACATCTGATCCCTCTGAGCCCCCAGAGTGAACAACAATCAAAACTAACAGCACCCACAAAAACTTCCCTCCCTCAAGATTTGAAAGTGTCCTGTCCCCTGACTGGTCCTCTGGTCAGGTGACAGCCAGGCTCACTGAGCTTGTTAACCCTTTACAGGCAAAAGAGAGATGAAGCACTTCTGTTCTATTAACTCTTACTTATCTGTTTATGACACAAGCTCAGAAAGTCTCTTCCAGTTCCAGCATCTGTGGCTGGAAGTTCCTTCCCTTGTGCTCCCAAAAGAGCAAGAGGGTAAATTTACCACTACAACAGAGGCCTGATTTGGTGGCAGGTTGTTATGTTGTTGAATGCTCTCTCACGGCTTTCTCACTGGTTTACATTCATGTCAACTCCTCCCCCAGTTAGGGTGTTTCATCCAGTTACCAGCGTGAGACTGAACATCGGTTGCACAATTCTCTCCCGGTTGAGCAATTCCTTTGGATTCAGAGTTGATGCTGCAGGAAACAGGGTGAGTTATGATTCTGATATTAGGAGACTAGTGGGGAGGGGGGGTTGAGGGGAAGGCAGAAGTCTGGCCCAGAGAGGCAGGGAATGGGGTGAAAAGAAGAGTTCTGAGAGAGAAATGCAGAGGAGGGTGGGTGATGAGGTGGGAAAGTTGGTGCAGCATTCAAAGGGTTGCTGGGTGAGAGGAAGTTTTGGGTGGGGGACTGTAGATTTTGGGTGAGGCGGGTAATTTTGTTGAGTCAAAAATCCAGTTTCTGTGAGGGAAAAAGTTCTGATGGAAAATATTCGACCGGCCTTATAAATTTCATGTAACTATCCAGAACATTCTGGTGTGTTCTTGGTTAACAAGGGGGTCATAGCTGCATGTAATGCTGACACGCATGGACATTTCCAGCATTGCAGCCTGGTGATAGGGAAATGTTGGTAAACTGGTAAGCTTAGTACAGCACCCAAGGAGAACACACTGGTTTGGGGAGAAAGAGTTCAGCCTGCAAGGCATGGGACAGCGTGGCCTAGTGAGCAGCCAGCTAGACTGGAATTTGCAAGAGCTGGGTTCTATTCCTGGCTCTGCTGGGTGACCACAGGTCAGTCACTTCTCTCAGTGCCTTAGTTTCCTCCTCTGTACAATGGCAGTAGTGATATCGAAGTGTTTTGAGATCTTTTGAAGGTAAGAGCCAGGTATTATAAGATGAAGACTAATCTTGTGGCTAAGACTGGGACCCAAAAGACCTGGGGTTCAATTCTGGACTCTGCCATAAACTCCAGGTGTGCCCTTGGGTCCATCAGGTAGAGCAAAATTTTCAAAAATGACACCAACACCATGAGCAAAAAATTTTGAAAGGTGTTCAGACACCTACAAATGCAGATAGGCACCTAGTGGTATTTTCAAAAGCAGGTTAGGCCTCTAACTTCCATTGACTTGGGCTTCCGTTTTCCAACCTCTCACTAACTCCCACTGAAATCAATATGAGTTAAGCACCTAAATACCTTTGAAGATCTGGACCTCGAGAACAACTCAGATGTCTGTCCTTCCACTGCCCAAAACACACTTTTCCTTCCCAAATACAGATTTTTGGGGTAAAGGAAAATTTCAGTCCTTGTGATGAATATTTCAGAAGTTATGAGTGACTGAAAATTGGCAGGGAAGGGTGATTAGAATGGAAACAGCTTTGCAACCTCAATTACAACAGCGCCAGTAAATGCTCACTAAGACTAAATATTGGATTTTTTCTACCAGCAACATTTTTCTTTAAACTCAGCCCCCAAATTCTCCTTTAGCTAATTGTGGCTGTGCAGCCAACAGATGGACTCCATGCTGGGATGAATTAACAACATGCAATTCTGGGGTATATTAGCAGGAAGGTCATATGTAAGACACGGGAGGACATTGTTCCGCTCTACTCAGCGCTGGTGAGGCCTCAGCTGGAGTATTATGTCCAGTTTTGGGCACCACGCTTTCAGAAAGATTGGAGAGAATCCAGAGGAGAGGAACAAAAAAGATCAGAGGCTTAGAAAACATGACGTATGAGGAAATGTTGAAAGAATTGGGCATGTTTAGTCTAGAGAAGAGAAGGCTGAGGGGGGACTTGCTAAGAGTCTTCAAATATGTAAAAGATTATTATAAAGAGGATGGTGATCGATTGGTCTCCAAGCCTTCCAGAGATAGGACAAGAAATAATAGACACAATCTGCACCAAAGGAGAGTTAGGTTGGCTATTAGGATAAACTTTCTAATTCTAATGATAGTTAAGCACTGAAACAGGTTACCAATGGAGGTTGTGGAATCCCCATGTATTTAAGAATGGGTTAGAGAAACACCTGTCAAGATGGTCTAGGTTTACTTATCCCTGCCTCAGCATTCGGAGATGGACTAGATGACCTCTTGAGGTTTCTTCCAGCTCTTTATGATTCCATGCTGCCTAAAGTATTTCAATTTATTTGTCTTGAAAGTTTAAATTAATTTCATCCAGTGAACTCTTGTCTGTTTTCTTTCATCCTCTGGTATAAGAACAGAGCAAACTATAACTCAAGTGGAGAAATCTTAGGAAGAAAAGAACCTGAAGCCAGGACTGTCACAGCTGATCGGGAGTAATTCTATATCAGTGAAAGAGTTGGTTGGGACACACGGACAGCTCGCTTCCCAGGAAAGATGGAGAAAACTAATTCTCATTCTGAAAAGGTGCAACATTGCAACTCAATTGAAAAGGGTAGTCTGATGGCCATTCCTTCCTCTTTCTTTCTGGGGACATGGGGAGTGAAGCGTGTTGTAAAGGATTAGATCCTGAGTGTCTGGGAAGATTTGAATAGCCGATTTTTCAGAGGTTCTGAGAACTCATAACTTCCATTGTGTGAGCTGTGGGTGCTGAATGCACCTGGAAGCAGGACCAGCCAGAGGTGCCAAGATACTCTAAACAACAGCCCTTGAAATTTAACCTAGGCAGAAACACCAGGAACACCTGAATAGCCAGACTTATCTTCTTCTTTTGTTTTTGGTCTGAAGGCCCCAATCCTACTAACACTTAAATTAATGCTTAATTTTCAGCAGGTTAGTAGTCACGTAGGCTTCAGTCTCAGCTATTTGTGCCCACTGCTTTGAAAATAGATCCCTTCTTTGTACTTCTAGCTGCCTATTTTACAGCTGGGGAGCAAAATCACAAAGGTTACGTGACGTATCCAAGAACACACAGGGACACAGTAGTAGAGCTGGGAATTGTGTCCAGTGTCCCGAGTCCCATTCTAGTGCCTTAACCACGTGTAATTTAGTAGCTGGAAACAAAGAAGAGGAGCCAGTGCCATGTGACCACCCAGCTCTCTGCAGACAACCAGCAAGGGCTGTCAGAGCAGAGTTGGACAACCACTTAACTAAGGGATCCTGAAAGATGTCTGAAATGAACCAGACCCTGCTTTAGCCAGTGGAGATGGCAAGAGGTTGGCGGCTATCAAGATTAGATCAGCAATAAATATCGCCCAGTGGAAGCCTGTCTAGATCTTTAACTTTTCAATCCCCTTTTTAGAAGAGGTGGGGGATGTTGTACGGCAACTGTAACTGCAAACTAAAGGAGTTTGTTTCGGGCAAGTCTGATGCATGGCTAACTCTGTTAGATATTTGGATACTAATGGCTTTTTCTCTTCCAGAGGGCAAATCTGCATGTATCAGATTTCTTAGACGCTGGAGTAGAATTGTAGTTGAAGCTGCACTTCTCATTTCTTTGATAGGTGAGTAAACAGCCTTTTGCTTAGCTCGGTATTTGTTCTCTGCATGGGGCTGTTACAAACCTGCATCTTGTCTTCCCAGCTTCCCCCTGTCTAGCCCTCATCGTAACAGCATCCCCCCACCCCTTTGGGTTAGAGCAGCATTATTATCCCCATTTGCCTCATGAGTAGAGCTGGCCTGGAGACAAAACTGAATTTCCAAGAGAAATGTTGAGTGTTTAGAATTTTTCTCCTCCTCAGTTAGAGACCGACTCAATAACCTGATGGATAGAGAGCCAGGTTCAACTTCCAGGTCTGCCTTATTCTCAGCAAAGACTTGAACATGCGTTTCCCACCTCCCAGATCAGTGCCCGTAGAAGTAAGGTGTGGCCTTGCAGGGACCTTGTCTCGGTTTCCTGTCTCTCAGGGCCTCTTGAGAACTCCGCACAGTCCAAAAAGGTATGAGGCAAAATTTCCCGGCTGCGGTTCTACTTTATTACATCCAAAGAAACTTGAAATAAAGTCTCTCCCCTTGGGCTCAGGGGGTTGCACAGCCCTCGTCTTTGGGATTTGTATTTCCCAATCCTGGCTTGGAGTCTCTGGAGTTCTTCCCCCTCAGCAGAGCCCTCGATGGCTTTTTATCAGGCGTACGTGCTTGTTATTCCATTAACTGCCTAGATAGGTTCATTCCCCTTAATTTAGCTCCTTACCGGTAGCTTGGGCCTAGACTCCCCTTAAAGAGGCCAGCAAGCCCGTGAAAGTGCCCTAACCAATTGGCTACTCTGGGGCGTCTCTGTGTCTTGTTTTGATCCATAATCCCTCCCTGGACCCAGGAAACCTTCCCAACAAAACCGATCTGTTTCGGTGAAAAGTTTCAGTTTTGACAAATTGGCATTTTCCAATTGAAAACGCATTTTGTTAAAAATTTCCCGGCTGGCTCCAGTTATCATCTCCCATTTAAAGACGGGTAAACCAAGCACAGAGATGATATCACTTCTGATCTTTCCTATCAGTTGCCCTCCAGTCAGCAACCAGACACTGAAGAGTCTAAATCTGGGGGGTCTTCTTTTGATTCGTGCCCCTGTGACACAGAGACGTGAGGCAGGAGAGAATCAGTTTCTTTTTTTCTCTTTTCCAGTGATGGGAGTTAAAACCCAGCAGTCATGTCCACTCTTCAACGCTGCCTCATGTCCAATGAACCGTTCCACCCCCTCGTGTGTGGACGGCTGGGTCGGATACCGAGGGAAATGTTACTATTTCTCAGAGGCTGAAGGGAACTGGAACAACAGCCAGAGCCACTGCTCTGCCCTCAGTGCCTCCCTGGCTGTGATTGACACCTGGCAGGACCTGGTAAGGAAGAAACTGATTTGTTCTTTATGGCAATCTCAATAGACTAGGATTGCAATGCTAGTGATTGACTCATTTCGGGGTTCCAGGTTTGGAATGCTGGTGACTGACTCGTTCCAGGTTTGGAATGCTAGTGGCTGACTCATTCCAGGGTTCTAGGTTTGGAATGCTTGTGACTGTCCCAGTCCGGGGTTCCGGGTTTAGAATGCTAGTGACTGACTCATTCCAGGGTTCCAGCCCTGAAGCTCGTAACGGCTTCTGGTCCCTGTAGTGGTAAAGAAGCCAAATAGCATGGAAATTTCAGCAGCTAGATTCAAAACTAGCAACTGTGTCATCATGGCTGAGTGTAAGTTGAAAGGCAGTTCCCATTATAATTCTATTGCTAAGATTTTCTAAAGTGATGGGTAATTTTTTGGGTGCCTAATACCAGATGACTTCAGGGGGCCTGATTTTGAGAAATTGCTGAGCTCCCGCCCTCTAAAAATCAGAGCCCTTTAAGGCTTCTCACGATGGGCACCCAAAAATTACTGGTTACGTTTGAAAATCTTGATCTCTCTGGGGCCTCAGTTCCCCCTCTGTAAAATGGGGTTAATAATCTTCACTGGTGTCTGTCTTGTCTGTGAGCTCTTGGGGCCGCAACTGTCTCTCTTTATAGGGACATAAGACAGGCAGGGTCACTGAGTCCAGTACCTGCTATTGCAGGCAACCCCATTTGTTAATGAACTTCTCAAAGTCCATCTTCAAACTAGTTAGGGTGTTTGCCCCCCTCCTTCTGCTATTGGTCAGCTGTTCCACAACCTCCCTCCTTGATGGGTAGCAACTTCTAATTTCCAGCCTGAATTTATTCATGGCCAGTTTGTCCCTATTTGTTCTTCTGCCAACATTCTCTTTGAGCGTCACTAGCTTTTTCTCCTTCTGGGGTGTTTTATCCCCTGACATATTTATAGTGACCAGTCAGATCCTTCCTTAGCCCCGTAAACAAACCAGGCTCCTCTCCCATGTGCATGTGCAAATGATCTACACAGCCGCTTCCTTCCCTTGCTAGGCAGTAGCTAAACAGTGCAAGGGCTGCAGAGCAGAAAAAAGTGTCTGCCACGAAGAGCTCTTAAGAGGAGCTCCATCCCTGCATGGGAGTCATGGCCACTTATTCCCCACAAAAAGCATTTTGGCTTCCTGTTGCAAGTTGATCCCAAGGGGTTTATTTTTTTACTGAAAAGCTCTGTTATTATTTATTAGCATCTAGAGGCTACCGCAGAGATCATGGCCCCGTCGTGCAAGGCGCTGCACAGACACACAGCGAGAGACAATCTCTGCTGCAAAGATTTTATAATCCAAATAGCTCCTCAGGATCAACACTAATGACTAATGACTTTACTAATGTCACTAATGACTTTCGCAAAGCACCAAAGCACATCCATGGTGCATTGTAGAAATATATTAGAGCAGGTCACAAATTGTCAAATGGAACAGTTGGGAAATGCTGGGTCATCGAAATATTTTGCTAGAATTTGTCAATTTAGAGTTTTTGATGGAAAATTATCAGTTTGATGAGGCTGAAATGAAACATTCAGATTTTCTCAAAATGCAGTATTTCATTCCATGAAAAATTTCGAACTTTCAACTTTTTCTCCTGATTCAGGAGAAAACTAAAATTCAGAATTTCCCACCAGATGGAACTTCCATTTTTCCCTGCTCTAAAATGTAGACGTACATTCAGAATCGTCATCATAATCAAACATACAGTGTACTAAGGACCATTGCACCAGTCTGAGTGCTTGTGGTAGCTGGCGTCGCACCAGGTGTTGTGTGGTGAAGTTCCTAGATCTTGTTCAGTCCTGCGAACCCACAGATCTCTGGGGTGGCCCCGGATGTGGCACCAGCTAGGGTCAGGAAACAGTCCTCTTTGCGTGTTGCTGGAGAGTTTGAGAGCATGATGCGCTGGGTTACTTTTGTCCATCTGGTGACATGGCTGAAGAGCCTGCAACACCGCTTTTGAATAAAATGAGCGACTGAAGGAAGGTCGGATCTTTGCGACATTGTGACATTTCCCACAAAACCAAACCACGTTATGCTCAGGAATGGGCCTAGATAGAGTGATGGAACTATAGTCTTCTACAAGGGTGGGGTGGAATCATGCTGTGTGCAGTCACTGAAGGCCATTATACATAACAAGCTTCCTCTTTGCTTCTTTATCACCGTAAGGACTTCGTGCTGCAATATAAAGGCACCACAGATCCATGGATTGGTCTCCGGAGGGGCTCCAATCATCACTGGAAATGGGCAAATGGCACCAAATTCAGCAACCTGTGAGTTTCTTTGTTAATCTGGAACGCTGAGTCAGGCTGGGCTGTGGTTAAAACTGGAACTCAGGAGGTCTGGTTTCCATGCCTGGCTTTGCCACGGGCTGTGTGAGAGATCGGGGCCTGCGTCATAGAATAATGCTTTGACCAAATCGCTGGGTGGCTGGCCCTTTAAGGTGACATGGGTCTCAGCCCTACCTGTGACGCAGTCAACTCTCCTGGGTGGGGGAAATGGAGGTCATGTGACCCAATCAGGCAATAAGGGTGAGGCTTTGGGTGAATCAGAGGCTGAGCTGCTGGAAAAAGCACTCAGCCAGCATCTGGTCCCTGGAAGGAGGTTCGTGAAATTCTGATCTAAAGGGAAGTGTGTGTGCAGGCTAGAGAGGCCGACTTGAACCACACTGTCCCAGGTAGCAGCGCTGTGGAAACCCTGAACCTAGAGGGGTGGGCAAAAGGAGGCTGACTTTGGGAGCCGGACTATGTTCAATACATTAGACCCCAAGAAGAGGGTGATACAGTTTTAAAGACTTTTGTGCCGAGTGGCTGATTTGCAGGAACCTCGGAGGGAAACTGAGGCAGGGCCATGAGAGGTGCTTACAAGCCGCATCTTGCTGTTCTTTCCAGATTTGAAGTCAGAGGAGATGCAAACTGCGCATTTCTGACGGAGACTGCTGTCAGCTCTTCAAGGTGCTACACCGTGAGAAGCTGGATCTGCAACAAACCGTATGCGTAATAGATGAAGGGAAAGTATGTGGACATGCAGGGGAGATGCCAGAAATGAAGGACTTAAATCACAGTTGGACTCTGAAAACCGAGAGCAAAAACCTACATTTTAGGAGTACTGATTTATCATCCCTTGGTGTCTCCAGATCACATGGGCTCATTTTACAGATAAACAGATGCTACAGGGGTTTCCTCCCCTCCCTCACCCCCCCATTAGCTACCAGCACCACAAGCTCGCCTCTGGGATCTGAGAGTCAAGCTGGGTTCTCGATTTTGTACAGCATCTCCAGTGATAAAAATTCTACAGGGCACAGATGCTGCCCTTTGTGAACACCCATGTTGTTCTTCCATCCCTTTCTCAATCCCAAGTGTTCACAAATCAGGAGTCAAAACAGTCCTGAAAATCAAGTGTGTGATTTAAAAAACATGAGACTTTATTAAAAAATAAAAAAAAACAAAAAAGGAGGTCCTTTTTATTTGACTTCTGGGTTTTGAGACTTCAAGGGGCCCTGTTTTCAAGTGTTATGTCACAGTCACAGGGGTTAGAGTAGTGGTGGGTAGCTGTGACCCGTCAGAGTAATCTGCTGGCGGGCCGTGAGACGTTTTGCTGATGTTGATCATCTGCAGGCACCTCCCCCTGCAGCTGCTAGCGGCTGCGGTTCTCTGTTCCTGGCCAATGGGAGCCCTGGGAAGCAGCGGTGCAGGGAGCGGTGCCTGCAGATGGTCAATGTCAACAAAATGTCTCATAGCTTGATGGGTGACATGCGGCCTGTGGGCTGCAGGTTGCCCTCCACTGGGCTAGAGACTTGCTGTTGTTTAATTCAAGCTGAGTTCATCCTATAATCACATGAGTCCAGGAGCTGGGGCTTTAAGAAACGGGCTATCACAGGGCATGACTGCCCCATCATGCCCCCTGCTGTAGAGCATGTCTCTGCAGGTGAACCCTGCCTTAGAGTCAGTTTCCACCTCTGAGGCAAGTCTTCTTGGCCTTCTGCACAGGGATCTGTGTTGGCGATTTCACTCCGTCTTGCAGTGAAGTCACTACACAAATTTAACCCCTTCCTGGGTAACAAAAGTTCAAGCCAACAAAAGGTTCTTCTTTTCCTTTTGGGCTCCTCTTTAGCCCACCTTCTTGGCTCAGTTTTCAGTCCCCTTTGGGCTACCTTTAGGTGCTTCCTTGTTCTGTTACAGAGTATTGACTTTCCCTGAGGTCCCTCTCAGTCTGCTACTCGCTGGAGCGTCCCCCCAGAAAATGCTGATTTGACAAAATTTAAAATGTTTTGCTGGAACAGATTAATTTCATCAAAATTTTCAATGAAACATTATAGAAGCACTTCGTTTTGACGTTTATAGTCTAAAAGACAAAGTGAAGCACTTTAAGAAGGCTCTCTTGATATTCCCCAAACAATTTTTTTTATTTCACAGGAAATTTTTACTTTGCATTCCAATTCTGGACAAAAGGAAATTCTGAAATGTCAGGATGTCTCGCGGACTGCGAATGCCACAGTTTGGTTACTGTTACT
Source organism: Gopherus evgoodei (assembly GCF_007399415.2). Classification (NCBI taxonomy): domain Eukaryota; kingdom Metazoa; phylum Chordata; order Testudines; family Testudinidae; genus Gopherus; species Gopherus evgoodei. The sequence goes on along the minus strand of NW_022059994.1, from coordinate 5,363,865 downwards.
CCAGGATGACTTAGGTGCTTTAGAAGATAGTTTCATAGACCCTTAGATTATCTAGTCTGACCTCCTACATAATACAAGCCATTAAGCTACTTGTGTTTGATTAAAGCATAACTTGTGTTTGGCCAACATACATCTTCCAGAAGGGCAGCCCATCAAAGCATCAAGAGATGGAGAATCCAACACTTCCTTTGGTCGTTGTTCCAATGGTTAATCACTCTCACTGTTAAGAAGGTCACAAAGGATCATCCCAGATCTCCTGAATCCCACCCCACAAGACCAGCCTCCCTCTAGAAGAAAGCCCCAAACAATTTCATCCACTTATATTTGGAAATATTTTTTCTCCTACTTTTTCAAAACCACATGGTGATCAAGCCATGGGCTTAAAATGTACAACTCCAAGTCATAAAACTCATCACTGCCCATATACTAAAATACAAAGCTTTCATTTTTTCCAACCAGGGTTATAGCAGGATGGCTCCCATCTGACAAACCCACTTGAATTCGGTGTTGCAAGATTCAGAATTAATCCGATTCCTTCTGATCATCCCACAGCTGTTTCCTTCAGCAGAGCCAGTTACTGGGAACCTCCAAAAGATCTGTGATTTAAAATGTGATTTATTACTATTGATATAAGAAGATTTCAGGAGCGTCACCTGTTTGTCACTCTGAAGTCTAAAATGTACGTGGAGTCAGTGTAAAGCGATAGAATCAGGGGTTTGTTTTGTTCAGAATATCGCCATGTTCAGTCACTAAATATCTTACAACTCTTCGCATCAAGATTATGGCTCCAAATGTGGCTTGCAATTGGCGCTGGGTGAATAATGATTTTCCAGTTTGTTGGCAATTTAGTCCACACACAAAAAATTTGTTTCTTGCTGGACCGAAACCAAAACTTGTTGAGATTTTTGGCGATTCATAAAATAAAATTTTAAAAACGTCATTTGGGATCCAACTAAACATGTTCTCTTTCGATTTTGACCATTTTAAGACATTTTTTCAATTTTAAAAACATAAAGAGAATTTTTAAATGAAAAGTGATTTCAAACCAAAAAATTGATATTTTGTTTTCATAGATTCCACGGGCAGAAAGTACCATTGTAATCATTTAGTCTGACCTCCAGTATAACACAGGCCCGAAACCTGCCCCGAAATAATTCCTACCTAGAGCAGATTTTTTTAGGAAAGCATCCAATCTTCATTTAAAACTTGCCAGTGATGGAGAATCCACCAAGACCTTGGTGAATTGTTCCCATGGTTAATCACTCTGACTGTGAAAAATTTACACCTTATTTTCAGTCTGAATGTGTCTAGGTTCAGCTTCAAACCACAGGATCATGTTATACCTCTCTCTTTTAGATTGAAGATCCGATTATTAAATATTTGTTCCCCATGTAGATATGTATAGACAGTAATCAAGTCACCCCTTAACCGTCTCTTTACTAAGCTAAATTAATTGAGCTCTTTGAGTCTAGCACTATGAGGCAGGTATTCAAATCATTTAATCATTCTCATGGCTCTTCCCTGCACCCTCTCCAATTTATCAACATCCTGCTTGAATTGTGGCCACCAGAACGGGACACAGGATTCCAGCCACTGTTGCGCAGTGCCAAATCCAGAGGTAAAACAACCTCTCAACTCCTACTTGAGATTCCCCTGTTTATGCATCCCAGCATCGCTTTAACTTTTTAGCCACAGTGTGACGCTCATATTCAGCTGATTATTCACCACAACCCCCAAATCTTTGTCAGAGTCCCTGCTTCTCAGGATAGAGTCCCCCATCCTGTAAGTAGGGCCTGCGTTCTTTGTTCCTAGATGTATACATTTACATTTAGCCGTACTAAAATGCATATTGTTTGCTTGCACCCAGTTTAACAAGCGAACTAGATCGCTCTGAATCAGTGACCTCTCCTCTTCATTATTTACCATTTCCCAGTGTTTTGAAAATGTCTACATAGAACGCTTTGATTGATGGATCAATCGATTGATTTTCTGAAATGAACAATTCAGTGGAGCCTACATGAATTTGCAGAACATTTCAGTGTCACTGAATCTCTATTTTTTTGCCAAAAAAGGTTTTGGCAGAAAGTTTTTGCCTAGCTCTGTTGCATTCCTCCTGCATCCATGAAGGGGAAGTAGAGGCATAGGAAGGAACGAGTTTAGCAATTGCTAATTCTTGAGGATGAAGAAGACCTTTCACCAACAGAGATTGGGCCAGTAAAAGTTATTACCTCACTCACCTTCTCTCTCTCACGTCCTGGGACAGACACAACTACAACTTTTCTACCTCATGTAAACCAGTAACCACTTACAAACACTCACAGACTTTGATCTAATGGGGAAGTGTTCACCCAGGTCCATTTCTTCTCTGGCGATTTAATGGTGAGGCCAATCCAAACAAGGTTTGTCCCTTGAGTAATGTTCTGTATGAACTCCTACAAAGCGTGAAACAGAAGCATCAGGGTGAATATAATTCTCTGGTTTCTTGTGTTCTCCTCATGACCCATAGGAACCCCATCTTGTTGAGAGCCCCATGGGACTGGAAAGATGTAGTGGTGGAGCAGTGACTTTTACACAGCATCATATGCTGGAATCCACACCACTATAACTCTGACAAATCCCCATTGCTGAGCCCTCTTATAGAGGAAGGCACAAGGATAGGCCAGAAGGCCATACTCACTCCTGAGAGTGGAAGCAGGAGCATGTAGGGGGGAAGAGTCAGCGAAATTTTCCTATGGTTCTTGAGACCAACAGCCTGGAGCAAGACCACGACCTCTGTCCCTCCCACTTACCTACAAGCCCCTTCCCCAGTAGGGCTGTCTGTACTGCCTGCAGTGGAGAGACACAGATTTAAACCAGCAGGGGATGAGGTGCATGGAATTTTCCATTGAGGATGTTTGGCGACATGGAACAGTCTAGCCCAGCTTGTTAAACCAAATATTCCACCTCTGAAATTCACCCTCATCCGCTGTGTTAGCAACGTCCCCAGTAAACCATAAACAAAACCTCCCCAGGCAAAGTTAAACCCCCAACTTCGTTTCTTTACCATCTCCTCCCTGTCCTGGATCACCAGCATCTGAGACGTCCTCATTTCACAGTCTTTAAAGCTCTCGCTCCAGAACTTACTCTCTTTAGAGACCCAATAGCATTCGTCCTTGTGGGGCAGCCAGTCCTGGGGGCAGACTTTGCACCCGGAACCATCTGGAAAGAGACAGAAAAGCAGGGACTTTATCAGCAGAATTGAGGATTCTGGGGGGAAGCTCAGGCTGGGAGAGCAGGGATCTGCAGTTTGGGACTGAAGGGCATTGGCAGAGTTGGAGGAGGGGGAGAATTCAGGGCTGGGATAGCAGGTGGCTTCTGGTCAGGACCTAGCTAAAAACTGGAAAAATGTGAGTAAAGACTGAGAAATACCCTGAGTGACCGCTAGATGTCTCAGCTGACCCACAAAACTGGCCCCAAGAATGTGTTATTACTCACAGTAAGGCCGCACCAAGCAGAAATGATGGGGGCTGGTGGAGGAGGATACAATTATGGGCCTATGGCATATTTCTGCTGGACATGCCACCTTTCCACCTCTCCAATCAGGGTAGGCACCAAATCTAGACGCAGCCAAACGTTAACAGAAGTATTCCAAGGAGTTGGTTTGAACTTTAAAGCTCCCAGTGGAAACCAGTTACTTTATGCTAGCAAAGTGTGTGCCACATCCCCCTCCAGTAGCTAGTCCACAGAAAGGAGAATAATTTTAACATAAGAACATAAGAGTGACCATATTGGATCAGTCCAAATATCCACCTAGCCCAGTCTCCTGTCTTCCGACAGTGGCCAATGCCAGGTGCCGCAGAGGAAATGAACAGAACAGGTAATCATCAAGTGATCCATCCCCTGTCGCTCATTCCCAGCTTCTGGAAAACAGAGGCTTGGGACACCATCCCTGCCCATCCTGGTTAACAGCCATTGATGGACTTATCCTCTATGAATTTATCTAGTTCTTTTTTGAACCCTGCTATGATCTTGGCCTTCAAAACATCCTCTGGCTAGGAGTTCCACAGGTTGACTGTACATTGTGTGAAGAAATACTTCCTTTTGTTTGTTTTAAACCTGCTCCCTATTAATTAATTGGGTGACCCCTGATACTTGTGTTGTGAGAAGGAGTAAACAACACTTCTTTATCTACTTTCTCTACACCAGTCATGATTTTATAGACCTCAATCATATCTCCTCTTATTCGTCTCTTTTCCAAGCTGAAAAGTCCCAGTCATACGGAATCTGTTCCATACTGATACTCCTAATAATTTTTGTTGCCCTTTTGTGAATCTTTTCCAATTCCAATATATCTTTTTTGAGATGGGGTGACCACATCTGCACGCAGTATTCAAGATGTGGGCGTACCATGGATTTCTATAGAAGCAGGATGATATTTTCTGTCCTATTATCTATCCCTTTCTTAATTATTCCCAGCATTCTGTTTGCTTTTTTGACTGCCGCTGCACATTGAGTGGATGTTTTCAGAGAACTATCCACAATGACTCCAAGATTTCTTTCTTGAGTGGTAGCAGCTAATTTAGACCCCATCATTTTGTATGTATAGTTGGGATTATGTTTCCCAATGGGCATTACTTTGCATTTACCAACATTGAATTTCATCTGCCATTTTGTTGCCCAGTCACACAGTTTTGAGAGATCCTTATGTAGCTCTTCGCAGTCTACCTGGGTCCTAACTATCTTTAGTAGTTTTGTACCATTTGCAAATTTTGCCTCCTCACTGTTTACCTTTTTTCCAGATCATGAATGAATATTTTAAATAGGTCTGATCCTAACTTTCTACTACTGCCAGCTATTGGAGTTACTCCTTTAGCTCACCCAGTAGAAGTCTGTGCTATGGGACCTGGGGTTCAAACCCCACTGATGACCCTGATGTGCAGACATTTCTTCCCGGTGATGTGAAATGGGCATAGCAACCCAGTGTCCGAAGGAGGTGAGGTTACCTGCAGCACTGCCGGGTGCTGACTCACACAGACGCTGCCTCAAGTGAGACACCAGCTCCTCCAGGGATGCGTTCCGTGCTGCTTAAAGACAGTCTTTATGACCCTGGAAAACTTAACAGCATCCAGCAGATTTGGGGTTAGGAAATTGCCTGACAGTGTCTGACTGTAATAAAGCATCAGACAATGTGGATCGGGGTCAGTTAGGCAGAAAGGCAGAGGGAAAAGACCAGACATTAAATATTTTAGTGGGGGGGAATCTACGGTTCTCCTGCCTTGGATGATTGCTAGCTCCAGCCTACATTTCAAATTGAAACTGTCAAGAGCTAGTGTCCTGGGTTTTCCTTTTGGATATTTGGAGAAGATAAAGCTGGTGGGACAAAAAGAAAGGAAGGGTGGTTTGCGGCTCATATTCAGGCAACATTTCCAATGAAGTCGATGAGTGTTTGACAGAGGTAGGGTGGTTCTTGTGGTTAAGGTCATGGATGGAGGTATGGCTTCAATTCCCAGTTCTGCCCCAGACTCAGTCTGTGACTGTGGGCAGGTCATTGCATCTTTGTGTGCCACCTGTGCCTCAGTATACCACCTGTGATGTGGGAGTACAGGGCCTTCCGTTGTTTATCTTGTCTATCGAGATGGTGAATTGTTCGGGGCAGGGACTGTTTTTCTGCGTTTGTCTGTGCAGAGCCTGGCACACTGGGGCCCTGATCTCAGCTGGGGCAGGGTCTGTCTCACTGTGTATCTGTGCAATGCCCAGTACAATTAATTGAGTTAGAGAAAAAATTGTAGTACATAGGCTTGGAAGAATTTGACTTTTATCGGTAAATTTTGACTTCACCAAATACACACAAACTAATGAAAAACTATTTATGGATAATAATCTAATTTTACTTGTATATTTTGACATGTGATACTAACAATTTCTGTGTGAACTGTTATAAAGCTTTAACTTTTAGAATCACAATGTCTGCTGTCATTAAATAATTATTGACTGACCCCACTGTTGTCCTGCCACCCTATAATTTCCCACAACTGTGAACATTTAAATAGATACAAATACGAAAAGCTTAATACCATAATTTTTCACAACTGTGAAATTTTAACTTGAGAAAAAATTTTAAAAATACTTAAAAATAAACATTGATATTATCCCTCAAAATTATAAAAATCAATTGAAATCTGCCAAATCTAGTTAGACTGTTACTTAGCGAAGGTGATAGCACTCTAGAAATCTATCTAAAACAGACTGCATTTGATAGATTTTAAAAATGGTTGGGACCCCGGACACTTACCCCAGATGCCTAGTGCAATCCCTGCTAACGTCAGAATGATACAGCAGGCCCCCAAAGCTCCTAGAGCGATTCCGTAACAACGGGGACTCGGAGGAACCTCTGGAGGATGAAAGATTTAGTGAAACATCATCATTAGTTTATTCACTCCAGCAAAGGGCTCTGAATCGGAAAGACGCTAGGGCAGAAGCAAATGTTATCAGCCCTGAATCTTAATTCCAAAATTCCCCCTGCAGCCAATCAGCGCTTTGCCAGAGGATGCCTGGGCTTGTGGTTAAAACACTGTGGACTGGAGTTTAATTCCTTGCTGGGCCAGGGCCACTGATTCCTTGTCTCACTCTGGGCAACTTTGCTCAATCTCAGATACTGCGGTGATGAGCGTGGGATTGGAATCGGGTAGAATCTCCTATGTCTCATTTCTCCCCATCTGGAGAGGGAAAAGAATCCTCTCTTTAGGTTGTAAATTCTTTAGGGGAGAGACTGTTTCTGGTTATATGTCCGAGCGCATAAAGGTCCTGATCATGGATGGCCTCTCTCGGCACTATTGTAAAACAAAGACACAAGAAGAAGAAGAAGAAATACTATTGTCAGGTCCAGCGGTTGGTGGCGATACTGTAATTTAAACTGAGGTTTTAAACAATAGTCTGCAAAATTACTTCAGCGGGAAATACTGGAACTCTGCAAACCTAACCTGCCTGAGAAGAGGAAGCCCTCAGACCAGTATAATAACTGCACATCTAGCACCGGCAATACCAGAGTCCAGATTCAAGTACCAATTTTTCAGACTGGGCCTCTCTCTACTCCAGAGTATTGTCCACACAGCCAGTGACACTAAACTCCGTCATCACTAACAGCTGTATGTTATGTTAATAATATAATTACACCAAGAGGTTCTGACTGAAATTGGGGCCCTAATTGTGCTGCACACTGTATACATTCTTGGTAAGAGACCATCTCTGCCCCAAAAAGCTTATAAAATAAATAGACAAGACAGACAAATGGTGGTAAAGGAAGAAGAGATGCCCAAGGTCTCAGAACCAGGATTAGAACCCAGATCGCCTACCCACTAGACCACACGGCCTCATACCCAGGGAAAATGCTTTCTGCTCATCCCCTCCTTGAAACCTCTGGCTTAAAACCCCCAATCTCAAAGGCGGTATGCCTCAAACTAACGATACTCTTTGTTAATACCTTGGCTCCCATCTGGAGATGGACTGGCTGAGTTTCCCTTCTTTGGTCGGAGGTTCAATACCGTGTAACCCTCGTCATCCTCCATCCTCCCCAAATGCAACAGAACTTTATCGTCAAGCAAAAAGACCAAAATGAGACCAAAAATGTGCCCACAAGAGTGAAACTGACCAGCGGCAGCCTTTACGCAAAGTCCTGGCAGCTTCTCGGGACTGTGAGACCACACAGGAAATTTAGATGCGTAAGTGGAAATATTTGGCTCCATTCTCAGGTCCAGCTGAGTGGTGCTCTGGTGATGGATGTATTCAGTGCTGCTGTTTTTCATTCAGAAACTTTTTTGAACAGAAAATGGCTTGTTTTTCCCTAATTGCAAATCTTCATGGGAAATGTTCATTTCTTTGAAAACATTTGCAGTTATTTGACCAAAAAAAGTGTTTTTCTGCTTTTTTCCCTCCCCTTTCTCTCTCTTATTTTACCTTTTTACCCTTTTTGCCTCTGGAATAGGAGGGAAAAGAGAGGGGGAGAAAGCAGAGAAAGTGGGGATGGTACAAAAACTTTAACTTTTTTTTAAACTTTTTTTCTGGAAAAAATATTTTTTTAAAAAATCTTCTGTGAAAAGCAGTTATTGTTTCCAACAAGCTCTAGACCTTAGGCAGTGGGGCAAGAACAGCAACAGGCTACCTTCATACTCTATATCCTCAGAGCCTGCCTTCCCGAGTGGTTTGCATTGGGCCAGCTACAGGCATGCCTGAAATCAGGGCATTTCTCTAGTGCAGGAACCAGGGGTCACCCAATGGTATTAATAGACAGCAGGTTTAAAACAAACAAACAAAAGGAAGTATTTCTTCACACAACGCACAGTTAACCTGTGGAACTCTTTGCCAGAGGATGTTGTGAAGGCCAAGACTATAACAAGGTTCAAAAAAGAACTAGATAAATTCATGGAAGATAGGTCCATCATTGGCTATTAGCCAGGATGGACAGGAATGGTGTCCCTAGCCTCTGTTTTCCAGAAGCTGGGAATGAGCAACAGGGGTGGATCACTTGATGATGACCTGTTCTGTTCATTCCGTCTGGGGCACTTGGCATTGGCCACTGTCGGAAGACAGGAAACTGGGCTAGGTGGACCTTTGGTCTGATCCAATATGGCCATTCTTATGTTCTGGTAAAGCCTCAAACCAGGCAATGAATGGGATCCAAGGAGCCATTATATCAGCTGGGAATCACCAGAATGCAGCAGCTCTCTGGCCACATCTCCACAGCCCCTCTATCATCCTCTGTGCCAAAGGGAATAGAGACGTCTATGCCCACTCTGCCTATGGTCCTTTATGAGTATCTCACAATCTCTATTGTATTTCTCTTCATAACACCCCTGTGATGTAGGATGATGCCGTTATCTCTATTTTACAGATTGGGAACGAAGACACAGAGAGGCTAAGTGACTCACCCAAGGTTACACAGGACACAGGTGTTAGAGCAGGGATTTGGACACTGATTGCTGAAGTTCTACACGAACAACTTCATTGCTAGCCCGTTCTTCCTCTATGCCAGCCACTGGCTCCCCCATGCCAAGGTATTCTCAGCTGCACGGTGAGGGCAACATGATGGACCCTTTGCGCTGTTGCAGTGGCAAGAAGGGGCCAAATAGAGCACTGAGAATCTGGCCCAGGTGATATAGTCCTATGGACATATGAATATGAGGCTGGAGATCTCAGCTCTTTCAGATGCAGGACGATTATAAGGCTGATTTTAAAAAAATAAACGTAACCCCAGCCTCATCAGTGAAAAGGCACAGGTGAAAAATAGCCAAAGCCTGCAATCTGTTTCCATAGCACCTGTTTATTTCACTAAGTCACGGCATCGGTTAAATCAGGGCAGTTCCTCCTTGAGAGCGATTGACTCAGGCTCTTTGGAAACTCAGACAGGTATCCCTGCATCGGTTACACTGGAGGCACTTCCCCCATTCCGAGCGATTAGCAGAGGCTTTTTTGAAGACTAAGGCAGTGTTAAACCCAGTGCAGACCCCCCTCCTTTCAGACCAATTGTCTCAGGCTCTCTGCAGGTTCAGGCAGACATTGCAGCACTGGTTACACATGGGGCAGTTCCTCTCAGAGCAATTATCTCAGGCTCTTGTGGACATCACTCAGGTCAACTTTTCAAGCTTTTCTTCCCAACCGTGTGAGTTAGAGATCTACTTTTTTTTTTTAAATGAAGGCTGAGATTCTGCTGTAATCACATGACTCCAGAAACTGGAGCCTTAAACTTGGGTCTGTAGTTTCTAGGTCTTAATAATCCCCGTGGGTCCTCCAGTTATCTCTCACATGTCCTCCGATGAAGCCCTCTCACCCCTTTTTCTCACTCATTGTCCCATTCTGAGGCCCTATGTAGATTTCTCTCCCACAACAACTTCCTTGGCCTTTACCACAATGGTTCTGTTTATCAAGAGTATGCAGAGTGCAGGGGGCCCTTTGCAAAGTCTTTCTGAAACCAGAGCACTTTTTTGACACTTTTTGCAAGCAAGCAGAACCACAGTGGTTTGAGATCACACAGGAAAAGAAACAATGAACTCAATTGCTGGTCAGGGCAGCATTTCATTTTCTCTGCGGCTTCTGCAGTGCAGATTTTCCATCAGACAAACAGGCCTAAAAACAGAGAATTCAGAGCTGCTCTAAAAATAAATCCCTCCTGCTTAAAACAAAACCTGCCAGTTCACATGCATCTGGAGGCGTGAGGGGACCATGGGTTTCAGCAATACGTGGGACTAGAGATTCTGTTCTATTCCATATAGGCTCTTATACCATGCTCATCACGATAGCATCTGAGCACCTTCCAGTCGTGCATTAAGCAACATGACTAACATCCGTCACACATGTTTGTTCTTTCAACCTGTCCCCAGGGGGAAAACTGGGTGCACTGGGGTCATGTATTTAATTTAGAGAAGGCTGCTCAAAGTGCTCCTTGCCCTTAGAGCAGAAGGTGGGACGGTTTGGGAAGATCCTTTGTTTCTGGGAGAATTCACAGCAGTCTGGAGACAATTCTGTCTCCTGAATGAATGAGCTTTCCCCTTATTTTAGAGTCTGATTGGGCCAGAAGACCAGAGTTATGCCCCAGGGTTTTTACCCTAGAGGTGTAGACCCATTTGGAGATCCTGGGCCCAGGCCACGGAGCACCTTGAAGATCAGGACCAGAAACAGCTTTGGCTTCCTGGAAGACTGGATCGAGCTTTATCGGTGAGGCACAGAGGAGTCTGAGCTTTAGGCTTTAAGATGTGTTTGTGAATGAATTGAATGCTCCTGGAATAGGAGGGCCTCCTGGATCTGGCATAGTCTGCTGCTGTCCTGGGGTGTTCCAGAGAATGATTTAATAGATTTGTAGATTTCAAGGCCCAGAGGGAACCTTTATGACCTCCTGGATCATAGACACCGAATCCGTGGGTGCTTCGGGGCTGGAGCACCCATGGGAAAAAATAGTGGGTGCTCAGCACTCACCGGCAGCCCTGCAGGTCAGGGCCTCCCCCAGTGCCTCCGCCTGCTGATGATCAGCTGTTCCACGGTGTGCAGGAAGTGCTCGGTGGAGGGGGCAGAAGAGGGCAGGAAAGGTGGGGCGGGGCAGGAAGAAGCAGGGTGGAGGTGAGGTTTGGGGGAGAGGGTGCAGTGGGGGGCTTGGTCTGGGGCAGAGCGGTGGTTGAGCATCCCCCAGAAAATCACAAAGTCGGTGCCTTTGTCCCAGATATTATTAATTATCTATTGTCCCGTAGCACCTAAGAGCCTTAGTCATGAATCAGGACCCGCATCATGCAATGGCACATTATTAGGTCTATTATGGTAGCCTCTAGAAGCCCCTGTCATGGATCACACCCCCGTTATGTTGGATACTGTACATTAGGGGTGTTATGGTAACACTGTCATAAACAGATAGTTAAGGGTTAATAGAACGGGAGTACTTCATGTCTCTTTTGCCTGGAAAGGGTTAACAAGATCAATAAGCCTGGCTGTCACCTGATCAGAGCACTAATCAGGGGACAGGATACTTTCAAATCTTGAGGGAGGGAGGTTTTTGTGTGTGCTGTTAGTGTTTGGTTGTTGTTCTCTCTGGGTTCTGAGAGTGACCAGACGTGCAACCAGGTTTCTCTCCAATCTCTCCGATACAGGCTCTTATGTGCTCAGAATAGTAAGTACTAGGTAGATAAAGCGAGTTAGGCTTATGTTTGTTTTCTTTATTTGCAAATGTGTATTTGGCTGGAAGGAGTTCAAATTTGTATTTTGCTGAAAGGATTTTAATTTGTACTTGTATACTTAGGCTGGGAGGGTATTCCCAGTGTCTATAGCTGAAAGACCCTGTAACATATTCCATCTTAAATTTACAAAGATAATTTTTACTGTTTTTTTCTTTCTTTAATTAAAAGCTTTTCTTGTTTAAGAACCTGATTGTTTTTTTATTCTGTTGAGACCCCAGGGTACGGGGTCTGGATCCACCAGGGGATTGGTGGGGAGAAAGGAGGGAAGGGGGAGAGAAAGGTTATTTTCTCTCTGTGTTAGGATTACTTTCTCTCTCAGGGAGAGTCTGGGAGGGGGAGAGAGAAGGAGGAGGGGGAAGGTGAATTTTCCTCTCTGTTTTAAGATTCAAGGAGTTTGAATCACAGTGCTCTTCCAGGGTAACTCAGGGAGGGGAAGCCTGGGAGAGGCAATGGTGAGGGAAAGGGTTTACTTTCCTTGTGTTAAGATCCAGAGGGACTGGGTCTTGGGAGTCCCCAGGCAAGGTTTTGGGGGGACCAGAGTGTACCAGGCACTGGAATTCCTGGTTGGTGGCAGCGCTACAAGTAGTAAGCTGGTAATTGAGCTTAGAGGAATTCATGCTGGTACCCCATCTTTTGGACGCTAAGGTTCAGTGTGGGGAATTATACCATGACAAGCACCTAGGAGCCCCAGAGTATTTTCTACACTGCAAAAAAAGACCCATGGCTGTAAGTCTCAGAGCCCGGCTTCACGGTACTCCAATCCCGGGGCTAAAAATAGCAGTGTGTATGTTTGGGCTCAGGCTGTGACAACCTGGGGTCTCAGAGCCCAGATTCTTTCCTGACCCCAAAGGCTTGCACGGCTATTTTTAGCCAGTAATGCATGCATGAGTCAGTTGATCTGGGCTCTGTGACTCACTGGCGCTGCTCTTTTTTGTTTGCTGTGTACACATCCCCCCAGTCATGGAAGAGGGCCAGTTGTGTTAGGTGCTGCACAAACACAGATCAAAAGATGGTCCCTGCCCCAAAGAGTATAAGACAAACGACGACTGATGGATACAGACAGACAGACAGGAGCACGAGGAAACAATGCGACACTATTGGTCAGCATGACAGGCAGGTGTCCGAGCGCACCAGCAGTATTCCCGCATCAAGCTCATAACTTTTGTGGGAACAAGCAAGGCACTGAGAGGGGGAGACTTAAAAAACAATAACGTTTAGGTCTGTTTATTTGCCTTTGGGTGTTGGAACATTTAGGGGTTTCATCTTCAAGCTTTTCTCTTCAATCATAAGGGCCAGAAAATTACTTTCTTTTTTCAAATGAGAGTTGAGATTTTTGAGGAGTAACATGACTCCAGGAGTTGGGGTTTTAAGAAACACACCAAATATTGCACAATTCATTCATGAACTGGCAACGCTGAGTATCTAAAATGTTATAGATTCATAGATTATCAGGCCAGAGTGGGCTACCAGGATCATCTAGTCTGATGTCCTGCATCTCTCAGGCTGTAGGACCTAATTCCTGTTTGACTAGAGCGTTTTAGAAAAACACCCAGTCTTGATTTAAAAATCGCCAGTGATGGACTGCAGTCAGAAGAGTCACCCTAGTATGTGAAGAGCATCTAGCACAGAATCTGCCAGTCTCCTCCGGTTCCTGCTAATGGTCAGAATTCTGTGTGGACGGGGCTAACTTGTTGGCAAGTACAGTCCATCCATGCCCAGCACAACCTCAGTCCAGTGGACTAGGGGTCAGCATGAAAAAGGGTGAAGTGTTTCTGGGTGATCAGCAGAATTGTCACTACGGCCACAGCTTGATTTGACTGAGATGCTGGTTCTGTCCTGCTACATCAAGTCGTGAAGTGGATTTGCTCATTACCCGAGCTTTTCCTTTACTTTGCCTTTTGGTGCACATTGTGATGAACGTAGGCTTCACTGCACCGGCCAGGAGACAAACTCCCCATAGAAACAGGCCATCGGTTTAGCGATACAGGGCATTATTATCTGCCTAACACCGGTGTGTAGAAGCCCCTGCTGAGATCAGGGCCCTTTGGTTTAGAAAAGCCTTTTCAATCAGTGACCCCAAGTGTCCACACAGCGGCGCCAGGACCTCAGAAACCCTACCCTAGCCATGCCCCTGGTAGGCCCCCAACTAGATCCTCTTTTAGCTTGAAAGAGACAATTTGGTTCCCATAATGCAGCAGGAGGCGGATTTAAAGGGGAAAACTTCTTGGAAGGCAGCCCAGAAACGTAACCCTTTGAGTGCTGACATGACGGAGCAGCAGTACAGTTGCCCATTCATTATTATTTATATTATGATGTTGCAGCTAGGGCTGGGGCCCCATTGGGCAAGGGTTTGTATAGCTGGATCCGAAGAGTTTACAGACTAAGACCCCTAACATCCGTGATTGCCGAACCATGATTTCAAGAGGCCTGCTAGCTGGTATTAATCAGCCATTGCTCCATAGGAGTCCATGGGGTCAGATCTCTAGCTAATGTAAACGGCATAATTGTTTGGAGGACTGGGGCATAGATTAGGGTGACCAGATAGCAAGTGTGAAAACTCGGGACGGGGGTGGAGGATAATAGGCACTTTTATAAGACAAAGCCCCAGATATCAGGACTGTCCCTATAAAAGCAGGACATCTGGACACCCTGGCACAGACAGACAAAGGCAGGATTATTTCCTAGAAGGGAGGGGGAAGACCTGGGCCATGCAACGCTTAAGTTACTTTGCCCAAGGTCACCCAGGGAGTTGCTGGCACAGGTGGTATTTGAACCTAGGTCCCCAGGCCAGTGCCCTCACTGCAAGGCCACCCTTCCTGACCCCAGTTTGAAATGGGGCCCCTAAGAGGAATGGTAAATAGAGAACGTGGGATGCAGAAAGGAAGGAGATGGATGTTATCTCTATGGCTCCCTGCAGCCTGGTCCCAGCATCTTCAGTGCTTCTCCAGCTGGGTGTCGCTGGGTCAGACTCACGGTGCCAATTCCAGGCAGAGGCACCAGCCTGGCCTCCTTCCCGCTTCCCATTGGGTCCGGAATCTGAGATGTAGCATCAGGGCGGGTTTACCGTACATTTCCCCCCTCCCATTGTCCTCTTCATATACACAGCACGTTCAGTGGCGTCATAAAAATTCCATCTCCCCAGCTCCAGGAGAGTCAGCAGATGCAGATCCCCAGCTGCCGTGTCAATCATGTGTAGCCCCACTTGGATCTGTCTGCACCAGCTGGGGATCTGGCTCATTGCTGGTGCAAATAGTCACCTGGCTGGCGGATCAACAATTCCCCGATAATCCTCTACACGCTGAAAAATAAACCAGCTGAGACTCCTCCTGGCCAGATCAGAGTGTACAAGCCCCAGCTTGCCCCGTTTGGAGGTGTAGAGAGAGCATCATCCCCTCTGAGCTGCAGAAGGGTGTGACTCTGGACTAGTCAATTTCTTTTTAGCCAGTGGCATGTTCCCAGCTGCCTAATGGCTGATGCAATGTGTCATCACAGCCCCTTCCACCTCCTCCCCACAAACCCTGCTCTGAAAGGGAGGCTCCATCAGTGGTTCTCAATCTTTTTGATACCAGGCACCGGCTTGCTGCCTTCCTAAACTGTGTCAGGGAGATCTCGGGGACTGGCACCGGTCCATGGACCGGTCCTTGGTCCTTGAGAAGCACTGCTCTGTGTCACAGGAGCATGCAGCAGCCTCACCCCCGGCGGATTCTATTCCCCCGGGGTGTCTTCAACAATGAGTCCCCAGGTCCTGCATCTCTCAGCCAGCAGCTGGAGTGCGGGGCAGTGTTCCCCTGTATTCCCTCCCCACGTGCTCCTGCTGTGGGATATAGACTAGCCCCCATCCCTCCATAGGGATGGGCTCCCTGTTGCTCTGCAACATCTAGGCATCAGCTGTACTGGTCCACTAGTAAGCCCAGACCTCCGAGGAATTCCCCAGCACAGAGAGTGGGGCAGGATGGAAGAGGGAAGGACATGGCTATGGGGGATTTGGAGGAGCAGGCTTAAGGGCTGGAGGAGGGTAGGGCTAGTAGGGGGCATGGCCATGGGGTACAGCAGGGATGGGTGGCTGGAGCAGAGAAGGCTGGAAGTGGAAGGGGCTGTGGTGATTTTGCTCCTCCCCAGGGATGCCCCAGAAGGGGTGCAAGTGAGGACGGCCCTGGGCTGTGAAAGGGACCAAACCGGCTTCTGGCTATCTAAGAATAAGAGAGATGCAAGCTGCTTGTGCTGGACTTAGCTGCCCTTGCACCTCTGGGCTGGTCTGGGGGCTGGCGCATATCCCAGGATAAGTTAGAGCACCCTCAGGGGTGCTGTAACTAATAGCAACTTCACAGCCTGGAGTGCAGAGTACTCTGGCCACGCCCCCTCCTGTCATGGCCCCTCCCCCAGCAGCTGAGCGGGACTGCAGCATGTGCTTCCAATGAGCTCCAATACCACGAGCCTTTGGATCCGGAGACCTGGGCTCTATCCCAGCTCTGTCATGGGTCCGCTGGGTGACCTTGGGCAAGTCAATGTACCCGCCTCGTGCCTCAGTTTCCCCATCTGACAAATGAGGATAATGATACTGGCCTCCTGTAAAGCGCCTTGCGATCTACAGATGAAAAGCCCTAGACAGCAGCTCTCTCCCATTCATTTTTCCCTGCCTCCCAGCCTAGGGCAGGTTCTCATCCCAGAGGCAGCATCTGTGAGACCCCTTCACCCTGCACCGTTCTGCTTGTGGGAAACCATCAGCTACAAAGTAAGACCCAATTCAGGGCTGCATCTGCACTGAGGATATTGGCTTTCCATTGCGTATCAGCCTGAGCCAAGTTAGTGCTTAAAAAGGGCAATTTTTCAGCATTTCATCATTTGGGGTTTTTTTTGAATGATTTCCATCAGGTTTTTTTTTTTAATTGAACATTTTCTGGTTTCAAAGTAGCAAATATTTTTAAAATTCATCTTTTAGTCAGTCAAGACCCCCTGTGTCTGCATTGCCGATGAGCAACAGAAACGTTCTCCGTGTGAAATTGATCTTCCTGAGACTGATGCATGATACAGATGGCTTCATTATTATGTGTATTACAGTAGCACATGGAAGCTGAGATCAGGGCCCCATAGTGCCAGGCGCTGCACAGACACACAGGGAGAGACAGTCCCTGCCCCAGCTGAGATCAGGGCCCCATTGTGCTGGGCGCTGCACAGACACACAGGGAGAGACAGTCCCTGCCCCAGCTGAGATCAGGGCCCTGTTGTGCTGGGCGCTGCATAGACACACAGGGCGAGACAGTCCCTGCCCCAGCTGAGATCAGGGCCCCATTGTGCTGGGTACTGAACAGACACACAGGGAGAGACAGTCCCTGCCCCAGCTGAGATCAGGGCCCCATTGTGCTGGGTACTGAACAGACACACAGGGAGAGACAGTCCCTGCCCCAGCTGAGATCAGGGCCCCATTGTGCTGGGCGCTGCATAGACACACAGGGAGAGACAGTCCCTGCCCCAGCTGAGATCAGGGCCCCATTGTGCTGGGTACTGCACAGACACACAGGGAGAGACAGTCCCTGCTCCAGCTGAGATCAGGGCCCTGTTGTGCTGGGCACTGCATAGACACACAGGGAGAGACAGTCCCTGCCCCAGCTGAGATCAGGGCCCCATTGTGCTGAGCGCTGCACAGACACACAGGGAGAGACAGTCCCTACCCCAAAAGCTTACCATTGACAAGAGTCAAGGCTAGGAGAAACAGAGGCCCAGAGCAGAGAAGCACCGTGCCCAAGGTCACACACCTTGGCAGCATCCTGTCAGAGCTGGGAATAGAACATATGTGACTTGATTACCAATCCCATGCCCTAGCTACTGGATTTCCTTCCTGAGGGTGCTGGGAAACAGGGGAAAGAATGGGTAGGCCTTAGACAGTTAGGAGTCAGGACTAGAACCTACAGCTTCCTGAGGTGCAAGCCAATGCCCCTACCCACTAGATCATGCTGTTCCTATATTCCCTTCCAGTGGGTGCATAAAAGACAGCAAATGGCCTGATTATCAGAACTTTGGCCTGATCAGGTTACAGCCTTCGGTTCCTGGCTTGAGTGAAGGGCAAGGTATTAGGATAAATGGCAAATAGCTGGGCCTTGAAAAGGATGAAGGTACCTGCATGTCCCTCATTTCCCTTTGGAATGTCTACATTATAGACTCATAGACTTTAAGGTCAGAAGGGACCATTATGATCATCTAGTCTGACCTCCTGCACAGTGCAGGCCACAGAATCTCACCCACCCACTCCTGTAACAAACCCCTGACCTATGTCTGAGTGATTGAAGTCCTAAATCGTGGTTATTCTCCCTGCAATTGTAGATTAATGGCAGGAGTCAACAGGAACCTGGGCTGTTGTAAAGGAATATTTATTTGTATTTGGATATAAATTAAAGTATAAAAACAAATAGAAAAAGCCATAAGTGCCCTAACAATTAGACGTGCAGTCAAACAAGAATAAGCACTTAACAGCATCAGATGCCCACATATGGGCAGTTAACTCAACACCCCACAGGAGGAAGGCTGAAATTTTCAAAGCAGCTCGCAGATTCCAAACATCTATTGAACAACCACAACTACATACATCCACTACCACCCTCATTATGAAGGAAGTGGCTCTTTATATACTGGCCCTGGTTCCCAGCATTCCCTGCTGTGGAGGCCTACAAACTCCAGCATGCCTTTGGGACTACATTTCCCAGGATTCTTTCTGCCTGATGGAAGAGGATGGCCTTTGCCCCGCACCCCATTCTAGGCACAGTCGACAGCCTAGGTTCTCTCCCAGAGCACAACATCCTGGGATCCATTTCTCTAGGGTCGATCTCTTTTCTTCCATTTCTTTGCAGCTCAATCCCTGGAATGAATCATAGAATCATAGAAGATTATGGTTGGAAGAGACCTCAGAAGGTCATCCAGTCCAACCCCCTGCTCAAAGCAGGACCAACCCCAGCTAAATCATCCCAGCTAGGACTTTGTCAAACTGGGCCTTAAAAACCTCTAAGAATGGAAATTTCACCATCCTTAGAGGTTTTATAAGTAATATGACCCCCAAAATGTCCGTCATCTGTCCTAAAGAGCCAGTATCCCTTGTCACAGGATAGCTTGGCAAAGGAGTTGTTGACTCGGTCTCCTGATCTGTAGCCACTCAGGGATTCAGTTTCACTCAGCGCCGTTGGGCTGCTCCCTTTTTTATACACACAGAGAGAGTGTCATATGCGCAGCCAGCAGCAAGAGAAGGAATTGCAGTCCAATCACTCCAGCCACCACCAGCGCCATCCTGGCAGCATCACTCAAAGGCCCTGAAATGAAAGAGGAGTGTTGCGAAGAGGTTCTTAGATTGTAAGCTCACTGGGGCAGGCGCCATCTTTTTGTTCTGTGTTTGCACAGCACCTAGCGCACTGGAGTCCTGGGCCATAATGGGGATCTCCTCAGCGTTGCTGCAATACAAATGAACTGCCTCCAAAACGTTGTTAATGGAGAGTTAAGGGTTGCCCAGTGCTGCCTCATGCCCTTCCAGCACATGGAGAGCTGCTAAGCTTAAACCTCTAGAAACCAGTACATACAATTAAGGTACATGCTAACCCAGCAACTTCACCTTAACTCTGTTCCTGGGAACTGGTTGGAATTTTTCACCAAACATTTTTCTGTTGGAAAAAGGCAGATTTGGCAAAACTAAAACTTTTGGCAGGAAAGATCCCACTACCCCCCCAGACCTGGGAATGGAACCCAGGAGTCCTGAGTATCTTCCCCCACCCACAACCCATTACATCTCACTCCCCTCCCAGAGCCTATGATAGAACCCAGGAGCCCTGAATCTCAGTCCCCCAGCCCACAACCCATTAGACCTTTC
Source organism: Gopherus evgoodei (assembly GCF_007399415.2). Taxonomy (NCBI): domain Eukaryota; kingdom Metazoa; phylum Chordata; order Testudines; family Testudinidae; genus Gopherus; species Gopherus evgoodei. The sequence goes on along the minus strand of NW_022059994.1, from coordinate 5,344,326 downwards.
CCTTCTCTTACCGCTGGGAATAGAAAGAGGAGTCTTGACTCCCACCCACGAACCCAATAGATCCCACTCTTCTCCTAGAGCTGGGGTTAGAAGCCAGGAGTCCTGAATCCTAGCCCCTCACCCCCACTCCCAACCCATTAGATCTCACTCCCTTCCTGGAGCTGTGGACAGAACCCAGGAGTCCTGATGCCCAGGTCTCGTCTCTACCCACGGTCTAACATCGGCTGCATTTACACTGACTTACCTCCCTTTTCATTCTCGCTGAGGTCTCCCTCTCCCTGAGGCGGGGCTCCTCGGACAGGTGGAGATGGAGTGGGCTCTGAAATAAGAAGGGGGTAAGAGATGAGAGTGGGGATTTGGGGCACAGCCTCCCCCTGTGATGCTGACCCTTCCCCAGGGCTGGCTCTAGCCTGCTGAGATGATTCCCTTATTGCTCCTGTGTGGGGGTGTGGGCTCTCTGGTCTTCTGTGTCTGGCCTCATGCTGGAAGGACCTGGTTATTTCTTTAACCCTCCCCCGTCCTTAGATTCTGCAGCCAGCTATGCCTTTAGAAACAAACCTAGAATGTGCAACACAGATTAGCCATTTCCAGCTACGTTCGTCCAGCCAGGGACACAGCTGCTATGCTCCCTGTGAGCAGGGCCAGTGCAAGGATGTTTCACGCCCTAGGCGGCACCTTGCACCCTCCCCCGTCCCCGAGCCCCCACCCTGAGCTCCCTCCTGCAGCAGCTCCCCCTCTCCACCCTGAGGCCCCCCCCGCAGCAGCTCCTTACCCCTCACCCTCTGCCCTGAGGCGCCCCCCCCACCCCAGCTCACCCCTGCTCCGCCTCCACCCGAGCATGCCGTCGTTGCTTCATTTCTCCCACCTCCCAGGCTTGCAGCGCTAATCAGCTTAGGCGCTGCAAGCCTGGGAGGTGGGAGAAGTGAAGCAGCCACCCGTGCTCGGGGAGGAGATGGGGCAGGGGTGAGCTGGGGCGGGGAGTTCCCCCCGCCCGCCCCTTACTTGCTGCAGGCGGCCCTTCCTGCGCTCTGCTGCCCCAGCTCCCTCCGCCTAAATGCCGGCAGTGACTAGGGTGGCCAAAGATCCGGCCGCCGCGGTCGCTGCTGAAGAAAATGCCGCCCCCCAAATCCTAGCACCCTCAGCGACCGCCTAGGTCGCCTAAATGGTTGCACTGGCCCTGCCCGTGAGCCCTCCACAGGCTAGAGAGGGAAAGAACAATCCCCTGAGCTGCTTGGTCCCATGCACACGCTCTATACAGGCCCTGCACTGAGTGGCATTACTAGGAGACTGGGGAGGGGGGAGCACAGGACTCACCCAGCACTGCCAGGTCAATGTGAGCCACACACTTCCCCGTGACCATGGAGACCACCTGGTAGCTGCCTTCCACTCCTCTGCTCGTGTGCTGCACTTCAAAGCCTCTGCTGGACACGGAGATCTTCTCGGGGAAAGGGATACGGGGAGGCTGCGAGATCCCATCGAGGGAGACCAGGATCTCCTCCCAATGGGAGTCAGAGCCATCGAGGCGGTACACGTGAAAGGACGTCTCGACGGTGTGAAGGGGGATGCGCACAGAGCTTCCTACGGTCGTGGACCAGGAGACCTTCCGACAAACCGTGGGAACTGCAAGGGTTAAAAACCAAGCTGATTATAGGGGGAGGGGAGAGCACGTGGCACGGCAGAGATGGTGGGTGGAGCTTGGGGTTTGATGAGTAGATTTCAAGGCCAGAGACGGGATCGTTAGATCCTCTAGTCCGATCTCTGTATCTTACAGGACAGAGAATTTCACCTAGTCCCCCCAGTTCTGAACCCAGAAACTTGTGTCTTCCAGCGAGACATCCAGGCTGGAGCTGAAGGCACTGAGACATTGGAGAAGACACCACTTTGCTTTAGGAGTTTGTGCTATTGGTTAATCACCCTGACCAGTAGGTCGGATGTGGGCTTGCAGCTAGATTTGTGTGTGCTGATGAGGTGGAGGCTGCGTGAGGTTGAGGGAAGCTGGTCTGGGGTTTCTAGAACGATACGGCATGAAAACTGTCAAGGGCCATATTCTCCCATGCAGCAAAATCAGAGCCGCTGATCGCGTCCTATATCTCTTGGCCAGAATTTCTGGGTTTCCAAACCAAACCTTTCCACTAGGTGGCCAACACCAGGGATTCTTTATGCCAAAAATGTGTGCTTCATAGATGCCAAGGCCAGAAGGAACTACCGTGACCATCTAGTCTGACCGCCTGGATAACCCAGGCCAGAGACTGGCCCAAAATAATTCCTAGAGCAGAGCTTTTAGAAAAGCATCCAATTTTGAGTTAAAAATTGTCAGTAATTGAGACTCCACCACAAATTGTTCCAACGGTTAATTACTTGCACTCTTTGAAAATTTACACCTTATTTCCAGCCTGAATCTGTCTAGCTTCCACTTCCGGCCATTGGATCGCGTTCTATCTTTCTCTGTTTGACTGACGAGCCCGTTATTAAATATTTGTGCCTTTGTAGATACTTACAGACAGTAATCAAGTCATCCCCAAGCCTTCTCTTTGTTAAGCTAAAAAGCTTGAGCTCTTTCAGGCTATCACTATATTTTCACTTGAAAATTTCTCATTGCATTTGTTCCGATTTTTTTCCATCAAAAGAAAAAATCCATTTAGAATGTAACCAAACCAAAATATTAGTTTCAGTTTGAATCAAATGGAATCTTAACGAATCAAAAAAATTAGTTTCAGTTTGAATCAAATGGAATCAAAACAACAATAACAAATAAAGATTTTCATTTTTGAGGGCTATTTTCCCCTTTTCTCTCCTCCCCCTCTTTTTTTTTCATCTGGAAAAGCGGAGATCAAGGAAAAATAAATACCAAATAACATAAGAAAAAAACCTAATCATAATAATTCCATTTGATTTGCATCAAAACCAATATTATTCAGTTTGAATCAATTCAAAATACATTTTCCAATTTGTCAAAATCTGAATGGTACAAACATTTGTCTAGAAAATTTTCATATAGTTTGAAAAAACATTGTTCTGTTTTAAAAAAAAACTTCATGACACATTATTTTGGACTATCTCTAATTCTCACCAAAATTTAATTTCGACTCATTTCAGACCAAAACCTATTATTCCATTTAAATCAAATGAATCGAATCAAAACAAATGTTTTTATTTTCATTTTTGGAGGGGGGGATTTTTTTCCTTTTTCTATTTTCTTCCTCCTCTCTTTATCCACCCCCCCTCCTCCCTCCACACACACACACATGAAAAGGGGGCAAAAAGGAACCCACTAATAAAGGAAACAAACAAACAAAAAATCATTTCAACTCCATGAATCAAACTGAATATTTGTCATGTTGAATCAATTCCGTACAAATCTTCTGTTGTCAAAAAGCACAGAATTTTGAGTGGTACAATTCTTTTATTGTAGATATTTTTCATATGGGTCGAAAAGCTATTTTTCCATTGAAAACCCTTTTCTGCCCCCCCCCCCAAAAAAATCCAACCATCTCTAACTTCTCTCATGCTGGGTTTCCCCCAGTATTCCACTATGGCTCCTTGCTACCCCCAAACAGTCTTTGAAAATCACACCTCCCAGTTGGGGATTTTCCGGCTCCCCTCTCTTTGGCTCTGTGCTGCGCAGAAGCCCTTTGATGTTATTAAATTCCCTTTCAAATGTCTCTGTTCCAGAGTCACTAAGCATCTGGCCTGCTGTTTGGGTCGCAAACAGCATCTGTTGTGGTAGAGTTTAGAAGCCTAATCAGGGATTGGGACCCCACAGTGCTAGGCGCTGTACATGCATATGCCAGTAAGACAGTCCTTGGCCCAAAGAGCTAGTAGATACACAATCCAGGAACACATCCTCCCCATCCTGTCAGCCCCCCAAATAACCATCCACACACCCCTTCCTTTCAGCCTGACCTTCACATATCCATCCAGGCCCCTTCGCCCTGTCCATAATCCCCCCAAATAGCCATCCATGTTACCATCCTAAAATCTATCCATGCCACCTAGCCCTACTCTCGGGACTCCTGAAATCCATCCATCCCCCTTTAGCTCTCTTCTCGGGACCCCCTAATCTAGCCATGGCCCCCTCAGGCTCTTAAAAATCCATCCATACCCACTGCCCCTCCTGTCAGAAACTCCCCTCCATCCCTGGCCTGCCTTCAGAACCTGTCTCCTTTTGCCTCCCCAAATCCTTCCAGCTCCCCTTTCACCCATTCTCTCAGCCCTCCTGCCTCCCTCACATCATCCATCCTCCCCTACCCTGACTCTCCCACTGGTTCCAGCCAGGTCCCTCTCAAATCCATCTCTGCCTCCCTGCTCCATTTATCTCCTCACCAACTGGAGTAGGGTTAGGATAGGAGGGACCTTCCTCTGTTTCCCCATGGGGGTGGAGGTGGCTCTGGGCTCGGCTGCCTAAAATGAGCCCTGGAGGGCTGGAGGTTAAGGTTCCCTATGCTCAGCTGGGTACTGCAACTGTGTTCTCCAAGCAGGCAGGGTGAGGTCAGGCCCCTTGGTTTGCCTGCTGGGGAGAAAAATCCTTCCTGAAGCGGTAGGTCACTTACCTGAGGTGATGACTGGCTTCCCTTGGGTGGTTACTATCAAGAGCAGCAGTAATGGCCAGAGGAGATGTCCCTTTGACATCTTTCCTCTTCCGTGGCAGTGCTAGAGTGAACCAACTTTCCCCGGAGCCTGCAGTAGGGGAGCCCCTGAGATAACTTGCATCTGCTGAGTCAAGAGAAAATCCCCTCATTGCTGGGAAGGCAGTGGTGCAAAGAGATGGGTTTCTCCCTTGTCGTGATCTTTGGGATCACTGTCCACCTGACACAAGAGGCTTTTGACAGCCACAGACACTTACAGCAAACGGATTTCTGCCCAATTCATGCACCCTCTTTGTCTCCTTTGTTTACCCGGGACACTATCTCCCCATCCCCTTAAACTTTCTATTTTTCTTTGCTAGCTAAACAAACCACATTCGGGGATCCATAGTGAAGAGGGAGGTGGACAGAGAAAGCTGAACGGCACTGGGCTGCCAAGTTAGCCTTCTGTCACGTTGATCCTGGACAGAGTCTATTTTCTCTCCAGTGGTTTCTCATAAATAGACGTTAACTCAGTCCCAGAGCCTGACTCACCTTTCTCTGTTGCCAGCTTCCTGGAAATCAGCTGTTGCCAGGGAAAGAGCTGGAGAAATTTAAGGCTATGCTATAATTAGGCAGATGGGGTAAGGCATTAAATTCATGTATGCACTGTAAAAAGACATTAAGACTCATATGCACAAAAATCATGAAGATGGAGTTAAGGGTGAAGCCTCACCACTGCCCTGTGCTCCTTGGGCCCGTCTGCAATGGAAGAACAGAATTCCTAACATGTGAACTTTGGGGAAAATCAGGAAATGCAAAGTGAACGGAGAAACTGCCACACCAATTTTAACGCTGCTCCCTTGGGAATGGTGCGGGATTATAACAGAATTCACTCCTCCCCTAATAGACCTGTCATTCTCTCTGTGCCCCGCACTGCTCGCCATCCCCACTCCTGAGCTACACCCTGGGACCCAGAGTTGTTAACTGGGCAGTAATATTGATCTGGTGGGTATTGCTACTGGCTGGCAGAGGCTGGTATGATGCTGTGATCTCCCAGAGGAGTGAAAAGGGGCAGAGTTAAGGTTAGAAGGTGAGAGAGAAAAACCTACCGACTCCTTGTCCTCAGCCTAACAACCCCACCTCCTCCTTTGCCGGCACTCTGCAGGTCTGGTCGTCTGAGGGTACGGCTACCCCGCCATAAAAGACTCGTGACACGGCCATGAATGGCCCGGGTCAGGTGACTTGAGGTGCCAGGCTATAACACTGCAGTGTAAACGTTCGGGCTGGGGCTGGAGCTTGGGCTCCCAGACCCCAGGATGGGGGCAGGATCTCAGATTCTGGCTCGAGCCTGAATGTCTACATTGCGGTTTATAGCCATGCAGCCCCAACCCCGTGAGCCCGAGTCAGCTGACTTGGGCTGAGAGACTTGGTGCAGCTGGTTCCTTACTGCAGTGTAGACATGCCCGGTGAGTTGCATCCTGCTGCCCATCACCATGGTATCTGGGCACCTTCTGTAAAAAATCAACTGCAAAGTCCCTAGTGGATTTCACAGTGTCTCTGGCTCTTCTCTCTTTATGAGATCAGAACCCTGCTTGAGGGAGAGTCTTTTTGTAGGGCATTGGGAATAAACGGGGTGTTCAAATTCTGAGCCTCACTTATGGTGGAGTAGCTTTCCAGCGTCTCCTGAAGATGGGCAGATGCCGGCAGGGTCCAGTCTCCTCTGGAAGATTGTTCCACAGCCAGATCCCCTTGACGGAGCATGCTTTGCCCCCAGTGCTCTCTGTGAGTTGCGTTGTCCCAGATGAGCACAGCTGTCACAGGGATTCATAGATCGAAATTCGGTCTGCAGCTGGTTACTTTGAAAAGTCCAACCCAGCTGGCATTAGAAGATGGCCCTGAGCCAGCGGAGGGACCTCAAGCCCAGATCTGCATGCAGGGCAGAAGATGGGCATAAGGGCAGATGGGACTGTGAACACTGGAAGAGCTGGGGGAGGAGGCTTGATGGGGGCTGGTCCCCCTGAGGCACACAAGCACTTCATGGCTAATGTCTCAGGCTCGGCCAGCTGCCAGAGGCTGGGGGCGGTTACAGAAACCAGGAGTCATTCCTGGATTTCAGGGACACCCGCTGGTCAAGCTGGTTAATTGCAGGAGTTCCAGGGTACAGCCCATCTCTGCAGGTAGCAGGCCCATCAGTTAATCAGGCACATGTTCCCCACCCATAAGCGCCTGCCCTGGCACCGTGCCTTTAGTTTAAGGGACACCTACATGTGCCCTTTTTCCCCTTCCTATACTGGGGCCTGCTCGCGTTGGGAGAGCAGAGCAACAGACTGGACCCCGGGAGCTGATCGGTGCTGTGAAATGTAAGGTAAGGTGATGGGGTCACTGGTGAGGCAGGGGTTAACGTCACCTTTCCAAGGGGAAACACGGGCTGGGAAACCCCTGATGAGCAGGACCCTGGCCAGACCAAGTGCATGGGGATTTCCCCAGCGTGTAAAAGAAACAGAAACTCTATAGCGTTCCTGCCTCCAGTATCAGCAGCTGGCTGAGCCCGAAACGGGCCAAATTCTGCTTTCCACTAGACTGGTGTAAATCCAGAGTAATCGCCTTCAATGAGCTGAATGCTGGTCTCACAATGGAGCATATTCAGAACCATTCCACTGGAGTCACTCTGGATTTATCCTGGAGTTGTTGAGATCAGAATCCAGCCCCACTGGCTTCACTGGAGTCACTCTGGATTTACACTGGGGTTGTTGAGATCAGAATCCAGATCGGACTCCACTGATTGCAGTGGGACCACTCTCAATTTATATCCAGATCACTAAGATCAGAGTGGCTGTCCCCTCTCCTGCATGATGTGAGATGTGTACGGGTAACCAACCCTTAATTCATGTGGGATCAGGTCTCCTCCCATCCCTCCCAACAACACCACAAAGATTTTAATCGACCAGAAGGACAGTAGCAATTCCCAGAGTGGATCAGACCTGAGATCCCTCTAGTCCAGCATGTTCTCTCCAACCAGGGGCGCCGGAACGGGAGGCAGAAGGAGCAGGAAGTAGGGTGACCAGATAGCAAGTGTGAAAAATTGGGACGGGGGTGGGAGGTAATAGGTGTCTAGGTAAGAAAAAAGCCCCAAATATCAGGACTGTTCCAATAAAATTGGGACATCTGGTCACCCTAACAGGAGGCCATGGCCCCATCACTTTTAAAAGTGGAAGGGTTATGCCCTCTCACTTCTTACTGGCCATAGGGGTGAGCGACGGGGATCAGAGGGGGCAGAGAGGAGGGAGCAGGGGCAAGGCCTTGGGGAAAGGGGTGGTACAGGGATGGAGCTTCAGGGTGAAGGAGCAGTGTGGGGGTGTGACTTCAGGGAGAAGGGGTGGCATGGGAGCAGGGTCAAGGTTTGAGTGTTGGTGAGGGACCTGTTGCTCCTGTCTCCAACATGCATCTGAGGAAGTGGGTATTCACCCACGAAAGCTCATGCTCCAAAACGTCTGTTAGTCTATAAGGTGCCACAGGATTCTTTGCTGTCTCCAACAGTGGCTAGTGCCAGCTGCTTCAGAGACTGCAAATATTGGCAAACTGCTTGGCCCAAAAGAGGCAACGTTATATTGCCTGGTCTGAAAAGAAAGTTAAATCATAGATGATAGCGATCATGTAAGGAAACCAGCCCCACCACCCTGCCAGCCTAACTCTCTCTTGGATGGGCATATCCTAGGATTCCTTCGGCCTTAGCTGCTTCCTGCAGGTTGTGTTTAAATGTGGTTTTATTCATATATGCAGAGGGTGTGGGTCACTTGCCGGGATTATCTGGGTGTGTCTCACTTCATTGTTTCCCTGCCACTGGGGTCCTGGGCATGGGGACACCTGGATCCCTCCTGTTCTCTTCCTGTGGCACACAACAGTCTAGTCTCCTGGGGGGCTGTAATGTGTTGGTCTCATTTCGGTTGCTGGGTTTGGTGTGCGAGGTGCTGGGTGGTGTTGGTGGCCTGTGATACACAGGCGGGAAGAGCAGATGGGCTGGTGGTCCCTTATGGCTTTAAACTCTACGACTGTGATAACTGCCACTGCCCCGTGTATCCTAGTGCTCTCCTGGAAGCTACTGCTTCCCAAGTGGCATCGGAAAGCAGGACCCATTTCGAAAGCAGCAAACACACCGTTGGTTTTGCACTGCACAGGAAACGAGGCATAAAGTCAGGCCCAGTGTGAGGTGGGATTTGATCAGCTTGTTGAAGCTTGTGAGGGTACGATTTCCCGTTGAGTTGCCCAATGAACACCAGCACAGAAACAGGCCTGGTAGCAGTGTCCAGGCGGCCACTCTAAAAATAATCTCTCTGGCCTCAGCGCTGCTAGCTAAGGAAATCGCCGTTACTGCTGCAGGCCACGGGCTCATTTTCGGCTGAGGGTCAGAAGCCAGGGACTGGGGCCTAGCTCTTCAAAGTCTAACGTCCATGGATCTGGCCTGGGGGGTCCTACCCACCCCTGCTCCCTGTGTCCGACTGCCATCCGCCCCCAGGACCTCGTCCAAGTGCTCCCTGTCCACTGACTGCCCGCCGGGACCTCCCGCCCCTTATCCAACCCCCCTGCGCCCCACCCCCTTACCGTGCCACTCAGAACAGCAGGACTGGCTTATTGGAAAGCCTAGGAGGTGGGCAGGTGCAAGCCGTGCTGCCTGCGTGGCAGCATGGCTGCAGGGGAGGGGGGACAGCAGGAGAGGGGCTGGGGGCTAGCATCCCAGGCCAGGAGCTCAAGGGCCGGGCAGGATGGTCCCACAGGCCGGACATGGCCCGCGGGCCATAATTTGCCCACTTCTGGCTTAAGGGCTTGTCTATGCACGAAACACTTCAGCAGCACCCCTGCAGCGCTTCAGTGACGACGCTGAATATGCCGACAGGAGGGGGTCAGGTCACTTGACCTGTGTGACTCACGGGTGTGGATTTTTCACTCCCCCGAGTGAGGTCATTACACCGATCTAATTTCCTAGTGTGGACCAGGCCTCGTCTTCCTAGAGGTCCTTTAAAAACCGCAGGCTCAATGCCCAAGGGAATGGAAAGCTGGTTAGGCTTGTCCCGTACATATAGATTAGCTGCTGCACATCAGCCCTGACCCACAGCCCTCTGCTATCCCAATCCTGGCCTTCCCCCCCTTTTCCCCCCTAAGCTCTGTGGAGGCCCCTCTCTCCCAAACCACAGCTCCCTCCTATCCCAGCTCTGGCCAACCTCCGCACAGCTCTGCTGGTGCCCTCAATCCTGACTTTCAGCCCCTACCACGGGCACCAGAATGGGATGAGGGGGCAGGGAGCCATGCCCCCCTCCATTTTACTGGCTGAAAGGGCAAGTGACAGGGGAGGGGGCGGATAGGAGCAAGCAGGGGGAGTGATCATGGGGGAAGAGGTGGCACCTTGGGGAAAGGGACAGTGTGAGTGCGTGGCCTAGGGAGGAATGGTGGTGTGAGGGCAGGGGTTTGGGGAGACGGGGCAGTGCAAGAACAGGGCCTTGGAGGGGGTGATGCTTGGGGGCTGGGCCATGGTTTGGATGCCTGTAGCCCCCCCTGCCCCTTTTTAGGGTGCTTCCATTGCTCCTGGCTCCCACTGCTGTTCCAGCTCTCTCTAGATATGTCTACACTACAGCCGCTACGAAGCCACAGCTACAGTGCTGACGTTGTGCCACTGCAGTGTAGACGCTTCCCACACCAATAGAAGCTCACACACCATAGATGCAGTAGCTAGGTTGATGGAAGAATTTTTCTGTCCACTTAGCGGCATCCACACCGACGGTTAGGTCAACCTAACTGTAGCGCCCCAGGCCTTCAATTTTTCACAACCCTGAATGATGTTGGAGCCTAGACCAGGCCTCAGTCGTCGTGTTGGTGACCAAGAGGCCCACCTTGTTTGGGAAGGCAGCCAGTTCTGGCCAGTGGGAGGACAAAGGGCTGTGGTGAGAAGACCCTTAGTGACCTGACCAGCCAGTTTCAGACAGTGGGGAACAAAAGATGGAAGAGACAGAGGCCCGGAAGAGAGAGGGCCCAGGTGACCTGTTCGCCTGGGACCGAAGACAAAGGATGGAAGAGGGGCTGTTGGGGAAGGTGATATAGGATGATTGGCTGGAAAGAGGGGTTTCTGGACTGGATTTCCCCTAGCAGTTTAAGGGCTGCCAAGGAGTTTGGGGCTAACTGTCTCCTTGCAGCTTCTTAAAGGTTTGGAAAACTTGAAAGAAACTGGATCTTTCTTTAGCCCCATTTTCAGCTTCCCCAAAACTTTCACGGCCTTTGAAGGTGCACATTGACCAAGGCAGGGCTCTGGAGGAACACCTGCCTCGTTGAAGGCATGCTGTGCTGCCCAGAGGGGCTTTTCTCTCTGGAAACTCCCCCCGTCTGCTCACCTAGCAGCCTGCTTAAAGGAGATGCACCCATATCTTCACAGCCTCCTGCCGAGTAGCCTTGTTAGAGACCACAAAGGGGAACTCAGCCATGATCACCGCAGACATCAAGCCAAGCGTATGTCACTCTTACAGTTGTGGTGGACAGGGCTGGAGGTGCCTAGATTCAAGATGGCCGCAGCCAGCTGACACCTTATGAATGCTAGGCACAGCATGATTGTCAAACCATTTCCCAGCTTTGCCCGCTGTGTGGTTCAGCCCTTGAGTGCTCACAGCTGCTGCTTCCCACACAAAAGGCAGCAGCTTCTTTCTAGTGCAGGAAAAGCCACGATATGTGCGGTATCAAAAACTGCAAAACATTATATGCTGTTGTAACACCAACATACCCCGGTGGTCGGTGGGCAGGATCGAACCTGGGACCTCTGGAGCCTAGTGCTTGAGCTAAAAGCCAGCTGGCTGTTAGCTAAAACTGACTCACTTTAGCTCTCTCTTAAGTGGTGTCGGTGTCACTAGATGGGACAGAACACCACACCCAGAAGTTGTGTGGGTTACACTATCACTTAAAATTTTCAGGGGGGTTCCTAGTCCTGCTGGCAGGCTAAGGCGCTGTGTAGGGAAGCCTGCAATATGGGTCTCAGTAAACAGTCTGCAAAGCGCTGAACTTGAAAAAGGTAGAGTTGAGTTGTGCCTCGCTGCATTAGGGAGCAGCCTGTTTTGTCTCTCACTGTTTTGGGTTTCTTATGTGTCATCATTTTAAAATCTAAGCATTAAATTCTGTTACGTTGCCACCTTCCATCAAGAATATTTTATGTTTTTCATCTAATTTGTCTCTGGATATGCCATGAACATCATAATATGCTTTCACCCCAAAAATTCTGGCTCTGCAACATAATCACCCTACAGCAGAATATGGAGTCAGTGTCTTCGTTCACCTTCAGTAAGGAAGAGGGAAAAAAAGAAACACTGAGCAGCCTCTGCCTGATACCACTTCCTGATGTTGGCTGAGTCACCTGCCGCAGTTCACATATAAAGAAGCAGCTGCCCCTTTCTCAGATCCCCAGCCTCTGGGCGTGCGCTCGTCTCCAGTTGAACTAGCCATGGCTGGGGAAATAGTCTATGCTGATTTAAACATGCGTGGAGATTCGTCCCTCACCATCCGACCCCAACCTCCTCACCACCTGAGTAAGTGGATTTTACCGCCTATGTTCTTATGATGGGCGTGATCCTGTATTTCTAATGCATGCTGCACCGTGGGGAGTTTTAAGGGAGCTTGTACAGCACCTTGCTGCTGCTCAGTGTCATGTGGAGCACTGGCCCATGGGTCTGAACTGGGATCTGTAATCCTTTAACACAATAGAGTGCGCTCTGATAACCTCCTGAATGGCGAGGTGTCTCAGAACCCTTCATGGCCGCTTATGGTCTTACACACCGATCTGAAGGAAGGCGAGTTGTGTGACAGGGCCTCTAAGGATTCTTGGTTAAAGAAGGGAATTGTACAGGTGTCCCTCTGGGATTTGTGTGTGGAGCAGATGGGGACAAATAGAGAAGCAGAGAGAGAGCTGCAATGGGCATGTCTGGGGAAGGATGAGTGGTAATTAGCAGGAAGAATCTGGGAGGACCAGGATTTCGGTGTTTTATTCATTCAGCTCTCGGTTACTCTAGCGGGAGCCTTGAGTGGTCTTGTTGATTCGTTCCCCTGTAACATCTTCTCGTAAACGAGATGGCAAAATCTTAGCTGCTCTTCTTTTACCGTGCGCGTACAGTGCAAGGGAGCTGCTAGGAACGACTATAACACAGATATTGAATAATTAACAGAAGTAGAATTAAGGCCAGGTGCTGATCTCCGTTAGACCGATGCAAATCCGGAGTGAGCTCTCAGTGCCGGATTCTGACCTTGATGACTCTTGTGTAAATCTGAAGTGACCCCACTGACATCAATAGATTCAGGGCTGGAGTCTGGTCTTTGTTAACCTGGAGCGACGTTCACTGCGGGCACTGGAGTCAGGGATGGATTCTGGTCTCAGTGACTCTGCTGTAAATCTGGAGTGACTCCTCTCAGTTAACTGTTTTACTCTGTATTTGCCCTAGGGTAGCTGGGATCCAATTCTGGCAGGAAGCCACAGAAGATCTGCTGGGGTTCGGGCGCAAGAGGAGATGAGGGATAATGATTCCAGTGTCTCCTGCTGGAGGTGTTCAGTTCTGCATAGGATAGAGAGAAATCACTCTTCTCTTGTGTGTGACCAGCGCTCAAAGTGCATCTGTCACATAAACACTGGGTCAGCCCCACAAACCTCCTGCAGTGCAGGGCATTATGACACAGCTCTGCCTGTAGCAGCTAAACCCCCTGTGGTAAGTGGGGGTGTGTGTGTGTGGAAATTCCCATCCCCCTCCAGGATGGCAGAATTGACCCCACCTTATTGTCTCTTCTCCCCAGCTGAAGGCTGCTAGGGGGCAAATTAATTTCACACCAGGGCTCTACCAGATGCAACATTGAATCATCCGCTCCTGTTCAGCCACTGTCCCTCACTTTAGGGGTAGCATGGCCCTTTAAAGCTCTCATTCCCGCCAACCCCAAGTGGAGTAGCGTTCACTTTGCATGGCCTTAACCCTGGCCCACGGCTGACCGTGTCATCCTGGCCCCACTGAAGTCAATAGAATAGAAATGTAGGACCAGAAGGGGCCACGATACATCATATAGTCCAGTCCCTTGCACTGAGGCAGAACTACGTATTTTCCAGACCATCCCTGACAGGTGTTTGTCTAACCTGTCCTCAAAAATCTCCAATGATGGAGATTGTACAACCTCACATCCCTCTGTTCTTGGTGCTTAACCACTCTGACAGCTAGGACATTTCCCCTAATGTCTAATCTAAACCTCCCTTGCTATGGTTTAAGCCCATTGCTTCTTGGCCTATCCTCAATGGTTAAAGAGGACAATTTATCACCCTCCTCTTCACAAAACTCTTTTATGTAGATGAAATCTGTCATGGCCTCACTTAGTCTTCTCTTCTCGAGACTGAAAAAAAAAATTGGGTTTGTTTAGGTTTCCCTCGTAGGTTGTGTTTTCTCTACTCATTTTTGTTACTGTCCATTGCACTTTCTCCAAGTTGTCCGCATCTTTCCCGAAGCGTGACGCCCAAAACTGGACACGATTCTGCAGCTGAGGTCATATCAGTGCTGAGTAGAGCAGAACCATCGCTTCTCGCGTCTTGCTTGCAACGCTCCAGTTAATACATCCGAGAGTAATGGTTGCTTTTTTTTTGGTAACAGTATTCACCCAGGGTTCCCATCAAGGTTCACACCAAACTAAACTGACACAATAAACCAGCAACGAATTCAGCTCAGTGACAGCTGGCCGTTCATCTCGCTGTTCATCTCTGTAACCTTTCCCCACAGAGATCTCACTTCACACTTCAGGCATTGTGCTGAGCTTCATGTAGGTCACAGGCTGAGATAGCACAATGAGAATGAAGACTGCAGTGAGGCCAGCTAGTGCCTGTGCATTTCTCCCTTTCTTCCACAGGCGACTGGACCGCTACCAGTCAGGGCTGCAAGCTGGTACCTGCGTCACAAGATTTCACACATTCTTGTATATATGATAAGAATATACGTTGGCCTGGTAAGGCAGGAAAAAATGTGGGTGGCAGATATTGAGACGTGAATCATAGCAAGAGTACAAATGAATCCATTATTTAGCTGGATGGTGAGACCATCCAGAGTCATAGTAGACAATGAAGGTGTAAGAAGCGTAAGCCTGTGTGCTACTAATTCACAGGGAGGACTGGTTGAAATTTGTCTGTTCAATCAGTTTTCAATGGGAAGTTTTCAGCTAGATAATTCATTGTTTGCAAACAACATTTGCTTTCTGCAGAAAATGTGTATCAGGTTCTTTGGTTAAAAAACCAGAATGCCTGAAAATAAAACTCCTTGCCCTGGTGCCACATGGGAGTTGCAGTGTAGTTTCTTTTGTCCCCAGTCTCTTCTATGGGCTAGGCTCCCCAGCTGGACTACATCTCCCATGATGCACTAGGGCCAGGGACTGTGATACACGTCTCCCCAAGCAACAGAGAAGACAACAAGGCATCATGGGAGCTGTAGTCCAACCAGGAGCCTGGTATATAGAGGAGAATGAGAAGGTTAGGAACCTGAACTACAGCTCCCACAACGAAATAAAACATTTCCAAATTGAAATATTTCAGTTTTTGGTGATTTTTTTTAGGGTGGGTGGGAATGTTTTGTTTTTGTTGAAAATTCATAGTCTTCATCAGTTCTATCGTTCCAGAAATTACAATGCAACATTCTGGCAAGACAGTCCCAGGGGGACTCCTAAGAATGGCATATTTCTGTCTAACAAACTGGTCTCTGTTATTGCAATAAGGGGAGACCTGGCCCAGTTGAGAGGGTTTGTTAAGACAGACTGAACCAGCAGGAGCTAACTAAGCCCCAGCCCCTTTTATAATTATTATTAGCTCACTTAACCCGTAGCAGAGAGTGCTTAGTCAGCATGCCATCACTCTTACAGAATGCCATCACTTCCCCCACTGGCATCAGATGGCTCTGAGGGTAAGCTGGGCTGCAAACGTCATCCTGCTGGGAGCTATGACGGCCCTGAGCATCTGGGGTGAGTAGCTCAAGGCCACCCATCCACTTGTTTGGGGATACGGCGAGGTATCCAACATTCTCATGTTTCTCCACAGTGCCGCTCTACCTCAGGCCAACATTGCCTGAGTACCTGAGCACCACGCAAGATTGAACAAATTAATCCTCTGTGAGGCAGAGCTATTACCCCCTTCTACAGATGGGGAAACTGAGGCCAATGAGACAAAATGACCTGACCAAGGTCACATAGGAAGCCTGTGGCAGAGCAGGGAAGTCTCCCAGGTCCCAGGCTAACACTCTAACCATGGGGCAAGAACTCAACTTAGGATTCTGTTCCAGTTGCTAAAGGATGACTCGGTACTTCACCCAGACAGGACATGTCACATGAACAAGATAACATTGACGTATGCCACTCAAGTGACCCATTCCGGATAACTTTCCCTTTGCTAACATGGGATGGACCTGAATGTTTGTAATGAATTAATCCCCACACAGACTTATGTATCTGTCCCAGTGCATGTCACCTTATCTGACTATCTATTCCCCCACACTGCCTTCTCTAGCTATCCAACACCCTAGATGCTGCCTTATCTAACAATCTATCCCCCCACACCACCTTGTCTAGCTGTCCCTCCACCATTATCTATCACCACCCTATCACCCACACACTGCTTTACCTTATCTATCCATCCATCCCCCACTGCCTTACCTATCTATCCATCCCCCGACACAGCCACCTATCTATCCATCCACCCCTCCCACATCTCCTGATCTATCCATCCCCCTGCACAGCCATCTAGTTATCCACCCCAACACACCACCATATCTATCTACCCATCCACTCCCTCCCGTACCACCTTATCTATCTGTCCATTCCCGTACCCAGCCATCTATCTACCCCCTCATTCCTACCGGTCAATAGACCATTGCAAATAGTCTATTTCAGGGGTCTCAAATACGTGGCCCACGGAGTTATTTCCTGCGGTCCACCATAGGCACCAACTCCACTGATAGCCAAGCTCCCTCCACCCCTCCCCCGAACGAGTCACATCCCCGCTGCTTTTCCTACCTCCCAGCGCTTCCCGCCGTCAAACAGCTGTTTGGCGGTACTTAGGACTTTCCAGGAGGGAGAGGGGAGGAGTGGTGACACGGCAAGCTCAGGGGAGGAGGCGGAGAAGAGGCTGGGCCGGGGTGGGGATTTGAAGAAGGGGTCGGAATACAGGCAGGGAGGGGGCGGAGTTGGGGCAGGGACTTTGGGGAAGGGTTTGGAATGGGGGCGGGGAAGGGGTGGGAAGAGGTGGGACAAGGGCGGGCCTCACGGATTAGCCGAGCCCTCTGAGGTATGAAGTTCAGCATGTCTGATCCTTTGCTGTGAGTAGCTGGGAAGAATGCTTGTTAAAGTGGCAACGTATTTTGCATGAATAGTTACTTTAAAAAGTTCCTGCCATTGCAGCTGTGTGATAGACTGTTAGTGTAGATCATCATCAGTGTTACTGACCACATAAGGAATAGTTACAGGTGTTTATATTTTATGAAAACTCCTCTTCACATTACAGTGTTTAACAAGTTAACACACTGATTTTTAATAGCATACTTTACTACTCTTCATTTTTGACTATACATTTGTATCGTTGTATGAAAAGGTTTCAGTGATGCGGCCCTCGGGCTAACGTACTCATCCTCATATGGCCCTCGTGGTGATTTGCGTTTGAGATCCCTGGTCCGTTACAACCCCGTGTTCTCACCTTTCCATCCCTAAGTCATTCACACCGATGCTGCTATGAAGTTTTTCAGGGCCCCTGCAGTAAAGCAGAGACCGGCGGAGGCTCCGTGGCCCCCGAGAGTGACTGGGTCACCAGGAGGAATGGAAACGGTACAGACTGCAACTCCAGCTTGGCGTCTCACCTAAGACGGCGTCTGTGCGACTCCCCCTAGAACAGCTCGGCAGGTAAACGCAACTCCCCTCCGCCCGCCTGGCTCTGTCGGCAGAAGAGCTCCCTGTGGCCCAAATCATGGGTGCTGCTCGCAGATCCGGGTCTTGGGTCAAGCCAAGGGCAGCCTCACGTGGTCCCACAACATCTAGGTTTCTGTGGGAGAGCTCCCCTTAATGCCGGTACTGCTGATCAGGGCCATTCCGGGCTCCTTCGCTGCAGACCTGCCCATCTGAACCTCGTCTGAAAAATGAACAGCCCCACCCCGTGCTTCAGCTCAAGCAGCTGTTACGGGGCTGGGGAAGGTCTCCAGCCTGCCTTGCACAGGAGACATGGCTACATGCGCACCATCATCTCAAAGGCCAGCAGATCCTCCCACACAGGCAGCTGGCTTCCCCTTCTCTCTGCTGGAGTGGAGCGGGAAAGGGAACTGGTTAGAGAAGCAGGGTAGGTCAGGGTGGGTGTGGTTCCCCTTCCCCACAATTCCTGTAGCAGCTGAGATGCCCAGGCAGCTGAGGATGGGGGAGAGAAGGCTGAGAGACTGTTTCCCCTCCCCTAACTCCAGGAGAAGGACGTTTGGGGGCATTTGACCCCCTGCTCTGAGCAGGGTTTACTGAGCAAAGGCTTCTGGTGGGGGGAGTTCACACAGCTGGGAGGTGTCAGAGTGGGGGCCCTGCAGTGGTGGATTACCACACAGACCCAGGGGACCCATGCCAAGAGGCTCCAGCCAATTTGAGGGCCACAGAAAAATCTCCTCCTCCCCCCCCCCCGGCCGCAGCCCTGGGGCTGGAGGATTTCGGGTACAGAGCTTCTCTGGTCGCAGCCCCACAGAGGGGGAGAAGAGGCAAAAAGGAGCAGGCAGGGGCAGGGGCAGGACAGAATGCGGGGTGGGGCCCTGGGGAACAGGGGGAACGAGGCAGGGCCAGGCATGGAATGGATGCAGGGGCGTAGAGGAAGGGGTGAGGCAGGGCCACATTTCTGGCAGCAGGGCCTCCCCCTTGCTCTGGCCCAGGGCTCCAGGAGACCTTAATTTGCATCTGGGTCCCTGTCACCCTTTCACTCCCACCAAGATCTGCTGGTGCCCCTCAGTCTGGACCCACAGTCTCCTGCTGTCCCAGCCCTGGGCTCTCCTCACCCCACAGCTCAGCCAGTGCCCCTCACTCCTGACTCGCAGCCCCTGCGAGCCCAGCCCTGGGATCCCCCCATCCCACAGCTCCGCTGGTGTCCCTCTATCTGGACCCACAGCCCCCAGCTCTTCCAATTCTGGCTTTTCTCTAAGCAGATGAAATTCTACAAGTGAGAAAAGTCCCTGCTTACCATATTTAGCCGGGAGGCTCCAAAACCATTTGCACAGTTTTGTTGAGTCTTTAGGTTCAGTAAATTCATCTCTTGACATTTCCCCTTCCAGGGCCCCCCGGGTGCAGACTCTGTGCCCTGAACTGGCTGCTGCATGGGGACAAGTGCTACTGGCTTTCCAAAGAGAGCAAAAAGTGGAACGAGAGTCGTGAGGACTGCTCGGCGAAGAGCTCTCAAATGCTCATGAGCCAGGACCAGCGTGAGATGGTAAAGTCAATAGCAGGGTGTGGGAACTTCAGCTGGAGAGTTGTCGAGTTTGACCTATCAAAACGCAGTGCTCTTCTAACCCCCACCCCTCCCATTGCTGTAGTATCTGAACCTCCCACTCTAATCTCAACACCCTATGAGATGGGGCACTATCAGCCCTGACAGACAGATGGGCAAGTCCCTTAGTGCCTCAGTTTCCCCATTGTACATCTGGGGAAACTGAGGCACAGAGGGACTTGCCCCAAGATCACTCTGAGAGTCTGGGGGAGCAAGCAATGGAACCCAGCCATCCTGAGTCACAGTGAGCGTCCTAACCCTGGACCGGGTAAGCGATCACCTCACTTGAGTCACTCACATTATGGTAATCGGTTATTCTGGAACCATGCTGGCAGCTCATTACAAAATACATACATATATATATATATATATATATAGCTCCAGAGCTCCAGTATCTAGGGTCCTACATGTCAGATACTTCGCTTTCTTTTGTGCCCAGAACATCAAAATTTAAGGCTGGATCCTTGCAGGTAATTTTGACTCCTTATATCCATTTATTTCAAATCAACTGAAGAAGCCTAAATTCTTTCGAGGTTCTGGCCCCTAGTGAATTATGGGCAGTTACATTTGTCAGTGTACTTGGCCTACACTTTACAGGCATTCATAAAAACCATCACGGAGGGGAAATACTCCATTTGGATTGGACTGCACCTGACAACCTCCAAGGGAAACTGGACGTGGGTGGATGGTTCTCTGTTGAATCAAACAACAGGGTGAGTATTTCCTGTTTTGAATTTAAGTCTGGAATCACCTTGTAACTTGATCATTGTAGCTGTTCGTGGGGCCAAATGCAAAGCTCTGCTGGGCTGGCTCGCGAAGGTCACTTTCACCCCAGGGGGCACACGTTAAGGTCCGTATTTTCAAGGTGAGCCACAAAGACAGTGATTGCAGCCTCTCCAGCTGGAATGGGGGTCTCACTCCATGCACCCTGCCATGTCATCCACTGACCCTCATCCCACTGTTCCCTTGTACTCCCCAGTCTGTCGCCATCTGTTCTTATACTTAGGTTGGAAGCTCTTTGGGGAAGGGCTCTCTTTTTATTCTGTGTTTGTACAGCTCCTAGCGCACCGAGGGCCTGTTCCCAGACTGGAGCTCATTAGGTATAGGTGCCAACTCCAGGGGTGCTCCAGTTCTGGAGCACCCATAGAGAAAAATTGGTGGGTGCTCTGCACCCAGTGGTAGCCAGGCTTTCCCCCCAACTCCACCTCTGCCCCTGAGCGCTGCCCCCACTTCTCCTCCCAGCAAGTGGTGGGAGGGAGGAGCGGGAACACAGCACGCTCAGGGGAGGAGGGGGGGAGGAGGCAGGGCCGGGGCGGGGATTTGGGGAAGGAATCCAATGGGGCAGAGTTAGTGCGGAGACTTTGGAGAAGGGTTGGAATGGGGGCAGGGCAGGAGGGGATGTGGCAGTGGTGGAGTTGGGGTGAGGCCAGGGCAGGGGGGAGGGCGTGACCACCCACCGGTGCCAGGAGAAGTTGGCATCTATGCTCATAGGTGCTCCTGTAATACCCCTAGTAACTAACATATAGCGCCTCGTACAATCTGATCCTGGCTCCTAGGCACTTCAGTGATTGTAATTCTCCCTCACGCTGCAGTTTAAAGAGTCAAAAACGCTTGCAACTTATCAAAAAAAAAAAGAGAAAAAGAGAAAGTTTGAGGCTCTGTTTAGTAAGGCACAATCTGGCTGATGGGAGACACTACACAGAAGCCGAGTACACTGTTTATAATTAATCTGGTGGACTCGGGGAGCCGATGACAGCTAGAGGGAACAAAGCTGTGGAGGAGAGATGGGCAGAGTCTGTTCTCATTAACTCTGGGTGTGTCATGTGTTTCACCTGAGCCCAGTAGAGTGGGTGGGTAAGTAATTCAGTAACCATGGCCGCCCTCTCCCACCCTCTTGGCAGTTTTGCAGAGATCCCCGTCCCCCAAGAGTCTATTCTGATGAGGCTCTTGTGTAACGGTGACAGAGCCCCGTCATTGGCGGGTGGGATCGAACCTGGGACCTCTGAAGTTTAGTGCATGAGAATCTACTGCAGGGGTAGGCTATAGGTGGACCGCAGGCCAAAGCTGGACCTCCAGTTGCTTTTGAATGGACCACAAAAACTCTTTTTATTTACTTATTGTTGAACCCAGGTCCCAGCAGGCCTGGGTTACACTTGCAGTCACCCTTTCCCCCAGTGTCTATGCACATTCCTGCCGTGCATTCAGCCACGCGACTAACCCCCATCACAGGTGGTTTGTTCCTCTCCCATTCTCCTACCAGCTCATTTCACGCTCACTGAGGTATCTGAACCCTGCAGGAAAAAAAACCCCGAGTGCTCACAAACAACAAGCAAGCGCTGCTCTAGAGCTAGGCAAGAGATCTAGACTCCACTGCTGAGTCTCTCTGTTTTTCTGCAGGGTCTCACTATCGGCCCCCGACACTGGAAACAGCTGTGGGGTGTGGAAGGAGAATCAGATTCGCGGTGAAATCTGCAGTGGTTCCTTTAAATGGATTTGCCAGAGAGAAGCTGTCCCGATATAAATGGCATTAGCGGATCCCCTGTTTCATTAAGGGACACACAAGACTAAGGTTCGGGCTTTGGGTAAAGCTCTCAAAGGTGGAGGGCCGTCGCTGAGCCTGGGAAAACGCCACCCTGCGCTCTGTCAGTGCTGGGACGCTTTAGAAATACACAAGAGAAACAGCGCCCCGCAGGAGCATGTGCACGCACAGAATGAACTTGTCTGCATGCGAACGCACATGGGAAGGGAACACATGCAGAGCTGCACTTTGCAGGCCATGGCTGTAAGAGGACAGATCTTCACGAACACAGGCCTCAGAGTGTTGATTAATTATTTTAATTACAAGTACAAATAATCACAGAGTTAGATACATTAAATCTATACAATAATCCCTGTACTGAGTTTGTACTGCTGATTAGTATATTAGCTTCTCCCTCCATTTTAATCTTTGCAGTAGGTGTTTCCCACTGGGATAGTGAGGAGGAGTCACCCAGCTCATGTCAAATACAATATGCTTCTGACTCACCTTTCTCCCAGCACAGGTCTCCACTCTAGCTACACAGCAGAAGATTAGAGTGCTCTGCAGCAAACCTAGACATTGCAATGTCTACTCCGGCCCATCAGATGGTGCTAGGCCAGGGGGAAAAATAAAAATAAACCGATACATAAAAGGCAACAACAACAATACAGACTAGAACTAGCTGGAAAAGCAGCATTTTGTGCTGCAAAAGTTTCCACAGGGAAAAAAAAATCCCAAGAAACATTTTTAACATCCCAATCGAACAATTTAAGGGCAAAACTTCTTTCTCCACTTACATGTTTTTACTCGTTCCTAATTTCTTCTGCATGGGAGACAGTGAGTGAGAAAGGGTTTGTATGCATCTGGGTAGGAGGGTAGTTTTTTAAGGAACACTTTCACTTTGAAATGTTCATTGAACACAACATATTACTTTCAGAAACGCTCTTAGTTACCCATGTGGCTAAAGTTGGAAAGCAGTCAGAAAGTGGAGAGATGAAACAAAAAAAAACAGCACAATTTCAAAAATTCTAAAAACCATCTGAAATTGTGTTGGAAAAAAATCTTCAGAAAACTAAAATATAAAGTCATTGGAAATGAAGTTTCTGCAAAAAGAAAAGTTAATGTTCAACAAATCCTGTTTTCTGACAAACTTTTCATCAGAAAACTTTCAGTTGTCTCTAAGTTAGAATGAGGGAAGAGAAGACAGACTGAATTAAACAAGATGTTCCTTCTAGCCTTAAACTCTATGACTATGAGCAAATTACAGCAGAAGGAAAAAAAATACGAGGTGTTTTGTTCTCTTTTTTTGACTGTTAGCTTATAGGACTGACAAAGTCATAGCAAACTTTATAAAACAAAAGAAGTAAACAGCAAATCATTAAATAGGTGAACAGTGAACACTCCATGGTATTACTCGATTAATTTTTCGTTAGTTGTGAGACTTTATATATTTCAATTATTTAGATTCCACCACCATAGAATGAATAGATGATGCAGCTAGAAAATACCCAGCCACCTCAAATTAGGGGAAAATATGCATCTTGTCCTCTACAAAAGTACTTGTAACTTAGCTGGCAAGTGAGTCCAAGGGGAATTGAACTCTTAGGCAACATTTGCAAATGACCCTTCTAGCATCTAAAGACTCTTAAGTCTTCGAGTTTTATGCACACATTGACCTTTATCCATATACGAGTTTATTTAGCAAAGTCAAGAAACCAACCTGCTTACTCTGAATCAGATTTTGCGGTTTGTTTTGCTCACTGATTAAAAACTTGATCACAGGGAAAGTCAAGTGCAATCGAAAGGGTTCTACATGCCTCAGCTTCTCTGCCTCGAACTCGCCTTGAAAGATAACTCAATGAGATTAAAAGGCATCCGCTCTGCCTATGACTCTGTAAGCAAATTCTTATATGGTGAGATGCAACGGTGACAGCGACCCACAATTCCTTATTGCTAGTACAGAGTACACAACCCGATGCCTTCTCACAAAGTAAACCCCTCTCCTGGGCAGCTCCACAGCTTCTTCACAGGATGCCAGCGCCTCTGTGACTTTTCTGCTAGTACACCTAGCTAGTAATCAACTTCTTCTGGCATGCACGCATGCCTGGCCTTCGCTTTACAGTCTCAATAAGCCCTGCAAGACCATAACACTCTCAAACATACAGACATTTTGATTTCCATTGGAACCTGCGCCTCCTTTCTGGCCCTCCTTAATTATCTTCTTTGCTCCACAACGGAGACTTTCCGTCAAAGATGCAGCTACCACATTTCTGGGAGACAACGCAACACAGTCGACCCTATGCAGGAGGCATCACAAGAAGCCTCAACAAGGAGCCTATTGGTGAGTTCAGATCCCTGTCCCATTAGCCTTAACTCACAACTTTGTTGCTCAGGGTTGGGAGACAGCATGAGCGAACAGAGCCTGGTTCTGCAACAGTCGAAGAAAACTCACAGCCTGGCTGCTTGTCTCTTGCCGCAGCTTCCTTCCTTCGGGAGGATGTTGTGTGCAGCTGCCTCACATCCCTGCTTGCTGTGGATTGTCTTAGCCTGTTGCCGTTTAAGATTGTCTCAATCTGTCTTCAAAGCAGTGCTGCCTTCCTGCTCGGCCGGCACAGCAGAGCTGAGGGTATGTCCACATTGCAATCACAGGGTTTGGTGGCCATTCATGTAGACATAACCATGCTCATTTTAATGGAGCTAGTACTGGAGCAATGATGCCGCAGCAACACAGGCTGGAACCCTGGGTAAAGACCTGGACAACTAGCTCAGTGCCGCTGCACCTTCATTGCTTTAATCACGTACCCCATTGCAGTGTAGACGCACCCTGACAGACAACAGCAGGGGGAGCTGGGAAGGGGTTTTAATCTATGTCTACAGTATGCAGACATGGCAGCAGACTACGCTGGCATAACCCCAGAGCAGACACATCCTACAGTGGGGGAAGGGGGTTTCCCATCACTGTAGGAACACCGCCATCCCAGTGACAGTAGCTAGGTCAACTTAGCTGCGTCTACGCTAGGGGTGACATCGGCCTAGCTACAGCATTCAGGAGTGAGTTTTAAGTGTAGACTGGGTCTTAGTTACACAACCAGGACGAAGAGGTTATACAGAGGCCACAATAAAGAGCAGGTTAGAAAAGAGGCTTATTTACAACAACAAAAATAATTTGTCAAGCTCTATGGAGGATCTTATTAAGCAATGTTTGTTTGGAGTGTAAGGCAGCTGGGCCTTGAGGTGTTTTCCCAGCCTTCACCCTTCAGTCCCCCGGCATCGCGTCCTCCCTTCGCATCCCGTCGGGTTTGCTGCAGATCCAGTAGCGCTTCGTGGAGCACCATGACGAAGTGGCAAAGCCGTCGCTCAGGTACGCACAGTCACCTTCTCCTCTTACTGTAAACCTGTGACAGACACGCCCTGGTGATAAGAGTCGGGCAGGGGCCAGGCACGTGCCCCCACGGATGGGCCCATCCAGTGAAACCCCCCAGGATCGCCCCCTTCCTGCACCAATAATTCCACTCAAACTCTTCCTGGAAAGAGGGGTGGGAAGGAAAAGACAAAGATTGATCTCCAGTAGGGTTAAGGAACGGTCTTCTGTCCACACTGGCAATGCAAGACACCTAACTCTTTTAACATAGCTGGGTTACAAGCATGGTTATTTCTGCAGCATACCTGCCACCTCACTGATTGTCCTGCAGGATTCTTCACCAGCAGCCATTGGCATTGACTCCGCATAGGTACTGGAGCGTCTCTTCCTACCCTTTTTTCCTCTAGGGAGGAGGAGGAAGGGTTAAGGTCCAGATTGTGAAAGGTATTTAGGCACTGCTTCTCTGCTCAACAGTGCATGGCCTAAGTTACTTAGGTGCCTAAGGCACTTTTGAAACACAGCCTTATGTTCCTAAGTTATTTAGGCTTTGAAATGCTGAGTAATGCTTAAGTACCTTTAAAATCTGGGCTTAAATCCCCACTGAATTTTTCAGGAATTACCATGGGTCTCTCATTTCTACCTAAGCTGCCAGTTAGAGGGCTGGAGGGGAAGCAGCAGCCCACTGATCTGCTAGGTCAGCAATGGAGACGAACCCCAAAGACTAGGGGGGAAATGTCACAAAGGAGAAAAATAATCAGCGTTATTTGGGGAATAACACATTTTTCTGATCTGCCCAAATTCAGCCCTTTTCCCATTTGGATCCCTACAAAGTGACTAGCTAGAAAAAGGACTCACAGGTTGTTGAACTGTTCGCCATTCACCCATCCCCAGAGCTGCGCAGATTCTCGCTTCAGGCCAATCCAAAACTCAGAGACGCCTTTATATCGCATAATGAACTTCTTTAAAAACAAATAAACAAAAAACATTATTCATTATAGTCTGTAATGCTGTTGAAGCAGTTAAACTATTTTCAGTCACTGCTTCAAGGGGACCTGCTGCCTAAAACAAATTGCTTTCCTACCATAGATGGTACCTGAATCTGCAGAAAGCCTCACACATTAGCTATGAACAGCACAGTTCAGCTCCACTTGTGTTCACTCTGAAACCTAATGGTGTCTAACTCAACGTTAACGATTTTGCTGCTAATTGTTTTAATAGCAACATGCAGTTAATATGCTGACTCACTGCTGTTGGGCACAGTGGCAGGTATCTGGTGGGGGACTGGTGAAGATATCTGTTGGGGGAGGGGGGCAGATGTCACTTGTCTGCAAGACTCAGATTTTAAGACCAGATGGGACCATCATGATCTTCTAGACCTCCAGCACATCATGGAACCGCACTCACCCACTCCTGTAACAGACCCCTAACCTCTGGCTGAGTCACTGAAGTCCTCAAATCATGATTTAAAGACTTAAGTTACAGAGAATCCACAATTTACTCTAGTTTAAAGCTGCAAGTGACCCATGCCCTGTGCTGCAGAGCAAGGTGAACTCCCCCCCAGGGTCTCTGCCAATCTGACCTGGGGGAAAATTCTGGCGACCAGTTAGACCCTGAGCATGTGGGCAAGACCCACCAGCCAGACACTGGGAAAGAATTCTCTGTAGTAACTCAGAGCCCTCCCCATCCAGTGTCTGCTCCAAACGTTGGAGATATTTGCTACTGGCAGTCACAGATCGGCCACACGCCATTGTTGGCAGTCCCATCATCCCATCTCCTCCATCAACTGATCAAGCTCCGTCTTGAAGCCACTTAGGTTTTTTGCCAGCACTGCTCCCCTTGGAAGCCTGTTCCAGAACGTCACTCTGATGGTTAGAAACCTTCATTCAATTTCAAGCCTAAACTTGTTGATGGCCAGTTTATATCCATTTGTTCTTGTGTCTTTATTGACACTTAGCTTAACTCCTCTCCCTCCCTGGTGTTTATCCCTCTGATGTATTTAGAGAGAGAAATCCTATCTTCCTGCAGCCTTCATTTGGTTAGGTTAAACAGGCCAAGCTCCTTGAGTCTCCTCTGGTAAGGCTGAACCACCATACCACGGACTTTGGAAACAACTGCTTAAAAACGAAATGCTAACGTCTCTTTCCTCCCCCACCCTCTTTCTGCACCCGTTCTGTTTCCAAAGTTCCTTCCCACCCTCTGAACTGCTGGGTGAGATCTGTGCACAGATCTTCCCTTCATTAACTTATGGGACCGGGAGGACATGGGCAGCGCATGACTCCTGCATTTGGGAAGGCTGGGTGCACCCAGACCATGGCCCTGCCCCGTCCTCCGCCCGAGGCCCTGGGACAAGATCATGCCAACATGCTGCTTGGTGCCTATACCAGTTTTATTTTTTGTTTTTCCCTACCAGGTCTTTCTCGGTGTCGATCCCAGCCAGGGAGGCATTGAGTGAAGAGCAGAAGCTCTGACTGGAGTCCCAGGTCCCCTCGGCCTCAGAGAAATAGTAGCATTTCCCTCTGTACCCGACCCAGCCATCCAGGCAGCAGGGAGCAGGGAATCTTACATTTAGATGGACTGGGGTGGAGACATGAGGCAGGTTGGATTCGGGTGGAGATTTCACTGAAGTTAAGAGAATAGCAGCGATAAGAGACGTGTCCCTTTGCTTTCTCTAAATTCAAGGGAGAAATCTATAGAAAGCTGATCAACGTGTATCGTGGGTAGCACCTTTCTGCGCCAATGAATCAACTGACACAGACAGGTCACGTACCAGGTGCAACCCCAGATCTGCCTGTTTAAAGGCATTTTTGTTGTTTGCTTGGGGTTGATTTGTCCTGTGGTCTAACACACTGTTTCCAGCCTTCCTCTTTGTACAGCCCTTCTGCCCAGCTACTGAACGTTTCAGAAGCTTTCAGGGCCAGATTTCCAAAGCTCTCAACTTCTAGACAGCAAAATAAGCCACTGGATTTTCAAAACGGGCTCGGCACGCTGGGTGCTGAACATCTGGCCTGAGCATTTTAAAATCCAACCCCATGAGTCTCCTCAGCCTTCCCATGGAGGGACTGTCCCCACGAGCTGGAAAAACGCTTTCTGCCAGAAGGGCTGTGTCATGAATATAGGGGGAAGGGTAGCAACCTTTATGTATGCCAGCTCATTCAGAACCATAAAATCCCTCCTTTGCAGCTGTACTGGATTGCTTTACCTGTAAAGGGTTAAGCAGTTCAAATAAGTTGGCACCTGACCAGAAAGACCAATGGGGAGGGGAGAGGGGATTTATTTTGTTGTTCTGTGTGTTGTTCCCTCTCCAGATGGAGGGAGAAGCCAAGCAGGTACAAAATCTCCTGAAAAATATAATACATCTAAAACTACAGAAACTGAGTAGGGCAAGGAAATGTGTTAGGTTATCTCTTGCTTTGGCTTGTGAATTTCCCTATGGTACAGAGGTAGCTTCATTCCTGGTTTTGTAATTGTGAAGCTGAGCCCAGGGGGAATCCCCTGTGTTTTAAATCTTTTTATTACCCTGTAAAAGTTACTTTCCACCTTGATCTTGCAGGTGGTCTGTGCTCACATTGCTAAGGCAATTGGTTGGTCATTTGTTCTCCAGCCTCCTCAGAAAAGGGGGTGAAGGGGCTTGGGGGGATAGGGATTCCAAGTGACCCTTCCCTGAATTTTTGTGTAAATCACTTGGTGGTGGCAGCAATATACCGACCAAGGACAAGGAAGGATTTGTGCCTTGGGGAAGTTTTTAACCTAAGCTGGTAGAAATAAGCTTAGGGGGTCTTTCATGTGGATCCCCACAACTGTACTCCAGAATTCAGAATGTAGGGGGGACCCTGAAAGCTGTTTTAAGCCAGCATCTCTGTTAAAAGGCCAGTGCTGTCATAATATTAGAGTGGGCAACAAAAGGCACCAGCACAGGCAGTGGATGGAAGCAACCCACATCTGTAATTTCTGGCCTGATTGGTAACGGCTGATGTGAGGTGGGGGGAGGCACAATGGCAGCCTACCCCCCTTGCCACCACAGCCAGGGTCACCTTTCTGGTGACTGCCCCAGGCACCCTCCAGCAACTCCCTCTTGACCAACACACCCCGGGCAGTCACCCATGTTGCCCACCCTTTAGGCCAGCCCTGCCAGGGTTGGCCTTAGGGAAAACGGCACACTGGGCGAACTTGTATTTTGGTGCCCTGGCCTCCCACTGCCTCTGCCAGTTCTCCACCCCTCTCACCACCCCTGGCCCCCACTGCCTCCCCCAATTGCCCCGTCCCCCACTGCCTCCCCCCCAGTGCTCCTGGCCCCAATGCCTCACCCACACCCCTCCCCATCGCCCCTGGCCCCTACTGCCTTTCCCAGACCTTTACCCATTGCCCCAGACCCCTGCTGCCTCTCCCAGACCTTCACAGATGATCCTGCCCCGCTGCCTCCCTGGGCTCCCCTGTGCACACCCCAGACCCCACTATATTCCCCCCCATTACCCCCAACGGTCTCCCTTAGCTCCAGGCAGGCCAGGCCAGATGTGCTGTAACAGCAGCTGCTGGCTGGCGAGGGAGGGATGCGAGTCCCCACTCAGCCCCCCCACAGCAGAGAACTGGGCTGCCAGCCCAGTCCCGCTTCCCTGCTCTGGGGCGCCACCTAGTGGGACTCAGGCAGGAGTGCTTGCTGCTGGTGCCTTTCCCAGGCATGTCCCCCTCAGCTATGGGGGAGATGTGACCCCCCCCCCACATGCCTCCCCCCCAATGCGAGGCAGCAAAGGCCGACAACTCACCATGCAAAAGTATCAGAGCAACAGCAACAATCATGACTAGGACTACCACGCTGACGGTCAGCGGCGCTTTCCACCCGACAGCTCTCTGGAGTTTGCTGTTAGGCAGATCACCTGAAAGAGAGCAAACCCCATTCAGATCCCTTAGGTTGCCTGCGGCGGTGGCACCAGATGGATCCAGCACCACCAGCATTGTCTTGCCATTAGCTGGCCCATTGCCATGACAACTGGCTTCCCAGGTGGAGAAGAGATGGTAAAGTATTGATGCTGCTGGAGAGACGAGGACGTGCTCCTGGTATGGAGCCCCTCGCAGTCTGACACACAAAGGTCTGTACTTCAACATTTAATACAAGGAACCAGGTTTACGTACAACAGCAGGAAAGCTCTGGCTAATCCCTAGGTGTCACTGACTTTGCACTTCCACAGCCCCTTCCCCTCCAATGCCTGCGGCCCTCTGCCACCACGGAAGTTATTTGCACACCCTCTAGGCAGTATTGTTGTCACCATTTCTCAGCTAGGGAAACTGAGGCAGAGAGAGAGGCAGCTTGCCCTGGATCACAGGGAGTCAGAGGCAGAGGCATGAATACATAACCATGAGCTCATGATTGTGGGTCCAGGGCGTTAGCCACAAGACTGTCCTTCTGCCCCGTTTCCTTTTAGCTTCCCTAAGGCTCCTTATCTGACTATTTCTAAAGTTTGTTATTTTGGCTGGATGGAACTAAGGCACCAAATGTGCAGCAAAATAAAGATTATTTTCCTCCCCTTCTCCCACACCCATAGGACCCTCAATGTCAGGATAATTTCTGGCTGTTTGTAAGCGGTGTGCAGACCCCTGGATGGAGGATGCCGTTGTGTTGTTGGAATAAATGACTGTGTCCGTTCAGTGAAAACTGTTTTGGGCAGCAGTTAATGGTTTCTTTGAAATCCCTTCAATCACGGAACAGAATGCTCGACCAATGTCAAAATATTCCAGACAGAAGCATTTCAGACGGCCCAGCGGATGAAGCCACAGGAGCAGGTGTGCATTTGCTGCAGGTCTACACAAACTTGTGTTTGCATAAACAAGCTATCCAGTCCTCCCTCTCCCCCCAGCACACAGCTGGTCTCAGCAATGCCCAGGGTGGGATTCTGGGTGAAACAGGTGCAGCGATGGCAAACTTGACTCACTTGTCCATAGCATAAAGCAGAGACAGAAAGAACAAATCCAGTCAGTCATAGGAACACTAGCCAAGTGTAACACAATCCGTCAGCCGGTGGGATTGAACCTGGGACCACTGACCACGAGCCTTTGTGCCTGAGCTAAAAGCCACCTGCCTCTTAGCTAAGGCTGAAGCAGACTCATTAATCTCTAGGTGGTCTAGGTGCCATCAGAGGGCAACAGAGTACCACACCCAGCAGACCTGGGTTACACCAGCCCTCAAAAGGCAAGCGTTCCCGCCACACAACCATCATCTCATGTCTGCGCTTGGAAAACAGCAGCTGTGCATACGAACTGCGGGGCCTGCATGTAGGAGCCTGGGACCTGGGACTCCTGATGCCAACTGGCAGTATCGGTAGGGTTGCCAACTTCGTAATACTTGAAAAACAGACACTCCAGCAGGAGTGCTGGAACCTCCCCTGACTCTCCTTTTCCCCCGGGGGCCCACCCCTGCCCCACCTCTTCCCTCAAAGCCCCGCCTCTTCCCCCAAAGCCCCGCCCCTG
This sequence comes from Gopherus evgoodei, assembly GCF_007399415.2. NCBI lineage: Eukaryota > Metazoa > Chordata > Testudines > Testudinidae > Gopherus > Gopherus evgoodei. Next base: position 5,312,899 of record NW_022059994.1, on the reverse strand, counting down.
CCCCGAGGCCCCATCTCAATTTGCTCTTCTTCCCCTCCCCACCATTGCTCACTGCTCTTCCCCTCTCTAGTAGGTAGGAGGTGACCCCGGCTGAGTAGGGGCTCATGCAGGTAATGACCCGGCACTTCCTCCACCAGCAATAACCAGACTTTGTGTGTCCGGTCAGTAGATCGGACTGGACACTGTTAGGTCCCCTTTTCAACTGGACTTTCCGGTCAAAAACCAGGCATCTGGACACCCTACATACAGACGTAGCCTTCACGCTGTTCCTGCTCAGTCAAGCGTCAGTTACCTTGTCTTCCATCGGGTGACAGCTCCGAATCCATGGGACCCACACCTTTTGTCACCTCTCTTCTCTCACCAAGACAGATGAACGCTGGGGTACAGGCCCTGGGCTCTGACCAGTTCCTCTCTAGCTGCAATCGGGTCCAATTTGGAGGCAGCAATCAACTTCAGAGATCCCAGCGCCAGATCCTCTGCCTTTGGCAGCTACTGGACAGAACTGAAATCAAGAGACAGAAATGGTCCCAATTTTCAAGGGTTGGCTGGTTTTCTCTGCACCCAATTCCTTCCCCAGCCCTGTCCGCATATCCAGAGGCATTAGCAGTGTAACGAACAACCGCACATTGCCTCAGAATCCTGGATCTCCCCCCCGCCACCGGACCTCAAAGGGATTCAGAAACTAAAATGGATAGACAGTAATTATACACGGTTCACCCCCACAAGAAGAGAACTGCTCCTGACCACATGCAACTAAAGGGGGATTTCAAGGAAGCTGGTTCCCATGCAGGGAACCAGGGTAGCTGGAATACCCCTCTCCTCTTCAGGCAGGTGACACAGAAAAGGAAACCACAAGCAGCCAGAGATTCCATTTACCATAGATGCTGCTTAATAATAACAACTCTCACCGCAACTTACAGTTAATAGAAACATTTTGCCTGGAACTGATACCGCCCAGTTGACTATCAAGATAACTGCTCTGGCTATTGGCAAGAGACTTGCATTATTGAGAGCTTTAAAAAAACAAAAACAAACAAACAAAAAACCCTGCACCCCACAGACCCCAACACCACCGTTTGTGGGGCTGGAGGCAGGGAATCACGTCCTACTGATTCCTGGCTACAGCACCACAACCCTGCCTTCCGCTTCTCAGCCGGCGTCAGATAATGGCAACTCTCAGTCGTCAACCGGGGGCTTCCTAAGAAGCGGAATATGCTGTATTGCTAATCTAGGGGCTTGTCTATATTAGAGAAGTTGTAGCAGCGTAACTAAATCCGTTTTAACACTGATCTTCTAATTATACTAGTGGAAATCCCTAATGTAGATGCTCTTCAACTGGTTTAATCTGGAATTCAAACAAAACCCACTCAAGGGAGACAAACCATTTTAGGGCCTCTACCAGAGCAGCAGAAGCACCTTAAATGCCCCCGCAACCCCGCCCCAGGCACCTGAACATTGGCCCTGCCCCCTGTGCAAGGCTCCGCCCCCACACCACCCCTTCTCCCTGAGCCCCTGCCCTCACACTGCCAATTACCCCAAGACTCCATCCTTTCCCCCACAGCCCCACCCTTGCACCACCCCATCTCATACGGCCCCATCCCTTACCCCAAGCCCCCATTCTCACACCGCCCCTTCCCCGAAACCCCACCCCCCACTTGCTCCTCTCTGCCCCTCCCCCTGCCACTCGCCCTTACAGCCTGTAAGTGGGTCAGTATAGCCCTCCCACTTTTAAAAGTGTGGGGGGAGGCCCCCTGCCCGCCCCCCAGTCACCTACATTAGGTATTTGTCTCAGCATAACTAGACAAATTTTGAAAGTCAATTTAACGTAGCTGTGGCGTCTTTGTGTCCAAAATGGAGTCTGCTCTGCTGGCAGTTCCGGCCAAGAAAAGGCACGCACCAGAACGCAGCAGGGAAAGTCCCTTCCACCCCATGGGCACCTGTTCCACACCCCCAGGTGTAAACACCCCCTGCTGAGCCACCTACCCCGCTCCCTGCAGCACAGCGCCCCCTAGCGCAGCACTAGGGAATTGGGGCCAACACTGACTGCCAAGGCAGAGCACCCCCTGCTGAACCCCCTACCCCGCTCCCTGCAGCACAACGCTCCCTAGCGCAGCACTAGGGAATTGGGGCCAACACTGACTGCCAAGGCAGAGCACCCCCTGCTGAACCCCCTACCCCGCTCCCTGCAGCACAGCGCCCCCTAGTGCTGCACTAGGGCATTGGGGCCAACTGACTGCCAAGGCAGAGCACCCCCTGCTGAAACCCCTACCCCGCTCCCTGCAGCACAGCGCCCCCTAGCGCTGCACTAGGGTGTTGGGGCCAACACTGACTGCCAAGGCAGAGCACCCCCTGCTGAACCCCCCACCCCGCTCCCTGCAGCACAGCGCCCCCTAGCACTGCATTAGGGTATTGGGGCCAACACTGACTGCCAAGGCACAGCACCCCCTGCTGAACCCCCTACCCCGCTCCCTGCAGCACAGCGCCCCCTAGCGCCACACTAGGGTATTGGGGCCAACACTGACTGCCAAGGCAGAGCACCCCCTGCTGAACCCCTTACCCTGCTCCCAGCAGCACAGCGCCCCCTAGCGCCACACTAGGGCATTGGGGCCAACACTGACTGCCAAGGCACAGCACCCCCTGCTGAACCCCCTACCCCGCTCTCTGCAGCACAGCGCCCCCTAGCGCTGCACTAGGGTATTGGGGCCAACACTGACTGCCAAGGCACAGCACCCCCTGCTGAACCCCCTACCCCGTTCCCTGCAGCACAGCGCCCCCTAGCGCTGCACTAGGGTATTGGGGCCAACACTGACTGCCAAGGCAGAGCACCCCCTGCTGAACCCCCTACCCCGCTCCCTGCAGCACAGCGCCTCCTAGCGCTGCACTAGGGTATTGGGGCCAACACTGACTGCCAAGGCAGAGCATCCCCTGCTGAACCCGCTACCCCGCTCCCTGCAGCACAGCGCCTCCTAGCGCTGCACTAGGGCATTGGGGCCAACACTGACTGCCAAGGCAGAGCATCCCCTGCTGAACCCCCTACCCCGCTCCCTGCAGCACAGCACCCCCTAGTGCCATGCTGACCCTGACTGCAAGGGGAGAGCACCCCCTCCACAGCTACCTGTACAGAGGAGAGGCAAGGAAGAAAGCAGTAAAGTGAGCCCAGGAGTGGCTTCCTTGGGAGCGGGGTGCAGGGAGGAAGGGCTTGCCTTCCCTTGAAAGTAGATTCTCGAACGTGACGGCCAAGCGTTCACACATGGAGTAGCTAATCCGAAGCAGTCATTCCAGAGTAGTTATTCCACGTGGAGACAATCCCTAGAGGGAAACAATCATGCGGGCAGTGACAAGCAGTTTACCCACCATAACAAGTGTAGTAGGATCATATAATGCCTGGAACACTGGCCCACTCCCCTCCTCCTCCCCCCAGCTGCTCTTTGTAGGAATGTGCTACCTGTAGCAGGGAGAGGTAGTAAATTGTTACCACTAGCAGTTACTGATACATAGGGGTTGTTATGTGCTGACTTGTCCTAATTTGCTAAAACTTGACAGTGGTGTGGGATGGAAGCATAAAGTGTCCAGCTTCCAAACGACTTTGCCTGGATTCATATTAGTGGGACACAGGACATGTGGAGGATAATTTAAACTCTTAATTTCCTTAGGGTTCACCTTCAGTATACTTTTGTGCTGGTGCAATCTCTGACCATTACAGTTCATCAGGTCAGGAGGCAGACCCAGGCAGCAATGCACACTTGTCCTGTTGTCTTGATTGACAAAGGTTTTGTAGATTCCTGCAAGCCCCTGGAGTAATATCTCATTAGAGATGAAAAGGCTTGTTCAGCAAGAGATCTTGAAATCTGTAGGGTAAAGATGAGCCTAGGCTGACCAGAGTGCAAGTGTGAAAAAGTTGGGATGGGGGTGGGGGAGGTAATAGGCACCTATGTAAGAAAAAGCCCCAAATATCTGGACTGTCCCTATAAAATTGGGACATCTGGTCACCCTAGATGAGCCTGATGGGTTTGTCTCCATGCAGCTATATTCCATTATCTGGGTAGAAAGGAGAGAGAAGTATTCTGGATTTCCTATTGCCCTGACTGAGGGCCATCTATGTTCACCTGACTTTTTTCCTGGCAGGAGCAGTTTCTATCTATTATATTACAGGGTCAAAATATGGCTGCCATTACGCAGAGGCCTTAGTGGTGGTAGAGGTGAGAAGAGGGCCAAAAAGTCCTTTCCCTCCCCCAAACACTCACTCCCCAGTTCTCCTGGTGGGCCAAGGGCTTCCCCTGGCTTCCACCAGCACAAACACCACTCCTACCACCACTGCTTGAAGATGCACCACCTTCTCCTCCTCTCTGTAAAACATGATGCAGGATGATTAGAACTGTTCCTACTGAGGATCTCGAACTCAGACAAACCTTAGTGAGGCAGCAAAGAGTTCTATTGAAAAGCTGACTTGGTTTTTTTGGGGAGGTGAATAGCTCTTTAGAGGTTCCGGCTTCTCCCGTGAACAAACGAACCAGTGAAGCAGCCTAGCAGAATAAACAAACCTACCCTGCTATTTACATTGGGAGGATAATTGATGCTGAATCCTGCAGCTGACAGAATGGGATATAAACCAGTATCGCACAGAACAAATATTTCACTGCAGTGTTTTCCACGGAAATTGAGATTGGGGGTGTGTGTGTGTTCAAAAATACAAGGGGAGAACCAATGAGGGATGAGACTGTTAGGGCAAAGGTGGGCTCTATGGCACCATAGTAAACCCTGAAAAATGTTCCACAAGCATTTTATTAGATTTAACTCACGTTTTTAAATCAGCACCCAAATTAAAGTTGGCTATACAAGCCCACTGTGAAGCACTATGTCCACAACCTTCTTGGTTTTTGTTGTAATTTTGCACAACTCTGTTAATGAACTCCTCATATGCAGGGCATTCATTTTTGGTGGCTTCTCATGTGTCCGGTACTTCCAGTCCCTCATGATATGCTCATGATCAGGCAGAAGGCGACTTCTTCCAAAACACAAAATTCTAGTCCATGAGGAAAAAGGACGTTCAGCTGTAGCTGTTGTGACTGATGGCAGAAAGAGATGAATTCCTGCTTCTTTCATTGCAGGAAACATAGCACAAAAATTGGATCGACCCATTAGTGATGATAAAGAAGACGCTGAAATCAAATCTACGTTTGTTCATTGCAGGAAATTCCACTCTGTGTTCAAATTCTCTATTCTGTCCTGATCACATGGCAGCCCCATTGCTGGTAGAGCCTCACTCCACTCAATTGTCGGTGTTTTGTAAGACAGGCATCTGTAAAAGGTATGTAGAGGCCGATGGAACCCAAAAGGTGTTCTTGTAGAGCTGTAAGAATCAAGTCAGCGTACTTCACTTTTTCAGCTGTCTTAACACACACTTCTTGTCTTCTTCATTTAAGGAGTTAATATAAGTGCCCTAATTAGCCAACTTCTGAACTGACGTCTTTGCTTCTTTCAGTACGTTTTCAATGGACCTCTCTCTGATTGATTCAAGTGTAGCTTCCAGTGTGGGACAGAGATCTACTGCTATTGCAGCAGATGCCTGGATGGCATTGTGTAATGACCCAAGTGGTTTCAACAGTAGACTTCAAAGAGAGAGAATGGCAATAGTCTTCTCTGAATTTAGCAGAGAAAGTAATTCACGAGCCCCACTACTTAGATCTGTCCCATCTCGGTAGATACTTTCCAAAGCCAATAAAAATGGTTGCAGTCATTTGAAGACAACAGCCAAGGATCCCTCATGAGAAAGCCAGTGGATTTTCCCAGATTGGACTACTTTGAACTTCTGTCCCAATGTATCATCTGTGTTTTCCAAGACGTTAAGTCCTTTCAGACTCTTGCTGAAAAAGAGTATAATGAAGACATTAAATGTATAGCTTTTTAAATGCCTTTTGAAGATTCTGCAGCTTTTACTAGTTGGAGTAGACGGCCTCTGCAGTATGTATTGGAGAGATCAGAGTTACACTTTTCTCTGAGCAGAGCTTGTGCTCCATTACGTCTTCCAGAGAAGTTTGCAGCTCCATCAACCGCACAAGCAGCCATCTCTTTGGGGTTCAATTTACGAACATTTAACTCTAAGACGTAGGTTTCAGAGGTGCAGCCGATGTGTCTTCTATAATCTGAAGATCTAGAAATTCATCTACTGACCTACCACTGATATCAAGATGACACAGGCAGTGATTTACTACTTGACTCCTTTGCATCAGTGCATTCATCAGCCGCGTATGCACATTCTCCGAATGTGGTGAGAGGCCTTCACTTTTTCAACTGTAAAGTCTGTTTCACCACATGCTTCTAACCAGTCAGCTGAGTTTCTTGCAGAAAGACAGTGAGCATTTGCTGGTCTTGGCCAGAACCAGTGTCCAGCTTCTGGATTAACAAATGGCCGTGCACTTAACACCGACCTCCAGTTTGTAGTGTCTGGTATCTCTTGCTGAAAGAGGAAGTATGATGTGACAGCCATGTTTGGTCACACAAACTGTGTTGTGTGTCCAGCATTCTTATCAGCCTCATTAAGTACTTCTAAAATTGGCTTTGACGGTGACTGGCTTATAAGGCTTTCTGCATGTTGATGCAGTTCAGAGGATTGGTGTTTTGCAGCCTTTTCATATCGTTTGTCAGCATTGGCTTTGCTGATCAGTCTGGCAAACCAAGCTCCTCCACTTTTACTATATAAATCCACGGTATGCTCACATCCTGAATTCTGTGTGCAGTCCTGGTCGCCCTATCTCAAAAAAGATATACTGGAGTTGGAAAAGGTTCAGAGAAGGGGAACTGAAATGATTAGGCGTATGGAACAGCTTCCATATGAGGAGAGATTAAAAAGATTGGGGGACTTTCCAGCTTGGATAAAAGACTAGTAAGGGAGGGGGGAGAGATATGATAGAGGTCTATAAAATCTCGATGGGTGTGGAGAAAGCGAAAAGCTCCCTCACATAATACAAGAACTAGGGGTCACCCAATGACATTAATAGGCAGCACGTTTAAAACAAACAAATGGAAGTACTTCTTCACACAACACACCCTCAGCCTGTGGAACTTTTTGCCAGGGGCTGTTGTGAAGGCCAAAACTAGAACAAGATTGGAAAAAAAATTCAGTTCATGGAGGATATGTCCATTGATGATTATTAGCCAAGATGGGCAGGGATGCAACACCATGCTCTGAGAGCCTCTGCTTGCCCGAAGCTGGGAGTAGACAACAGGGGATGGATCACTCAATAATTGCCCTGTTCTGTTAATTCCCTTTGAAGCACCTGTCAGAAGACAGAGTACTGGGCTAGATGGACCATTGGTCTGACCCAATGTGGTCGTTCTTATGTAAAAATGAATTATAATACAATAAAAATGTTTAGTACAGAAACTCCCAACACCAGCCAAAATTGATCACTTGGGCAGCACAGCTCAGTCTGCTGGATCCCTAGGCAGAGCAGGCGAGTTCATGTTGGGGAAATTTGGGGCAGGGGGTGTACAGCCCCCTGGGGGGGAAGGTGCAGGGCAGGCCCTGTTTCACTGTATTAAGTCTCCCGCTGCAGAAGCTCAGTAGCGTCCATCAAAGAGGAGCTGCATTGACCAGGCACTGGGATGCCTGTGCCTTGAAGAACCCAGCCCTGGGAAGTGGATGCTGAGAGGTGCTGTCTGGGGGGAGGGGGGGAAAAATAAAAAAATCCCTCTGCTCCTCCCACCCTATTTTTTGCAAACACTGGTGTCTCAGTCCCACCAGGGTAATTGTTACCCTCTCTGCCCTCATTGTGCCAGGGTTTTGCCCTCTGCCAGTGCCTCGCCCTGGACTTAACTCCAGCCCCCCCCCATCCCTAATTTTGCTCTTCAGCCCCTCTCCTAACTCTGCCTCCAGTTGCTTGACCCCCCCTCCACTCCTCCCCAGTCAATTTCCGCCCCCTGCTCAGACCCCGGTCACCCCCCTCCTCCGATTTGCCCCCTTTTAGCCCCTGTCAACAGCAGCCCGCAGAATCTTCCCGCTACCAAGCGCAGGCTGAAGGGCAGTGGCTTCCGCAGATGTTCCTGAGCATGTTGAGTGCCCCAAATTCCTACCTGCAAAACACAACAGTCAGGGCTGCAGACACCCCCGCCCTGCAGCCGCCCTCGCAGCGCGGGTCGCGGAGCGCGCCCTCCCCGCAGCAAGCAGCCTCAGCTCCTGAACTCCGCGGAAGAGACGCAACCACCTCCCGCACCGCAGTCCAGCAAAACGGGACGTCTCCACCCGCAGCAAACTCACCGGCTGCGGTGGGAAAGGAGCCTTTGCAGGAGCAGCGATGCAAACAAACCACCATCTGCAGGTCAGCTGAGCCAGGAACCGCAGAAAGAAAAACTAAAAAAAGCCAACCGCTGTATCCTGCTGCGATATAAACAACAAAGCAAGACTCCAATTAACTCCCTCCCCTCCAGACCGACCAAGGGCCACACAATAAACCTCCGTGCATCCCCCATTCCCCCTCTCTATTGCACAGACACGCCTCCTTGCAACTGCCCTGTCCCTCATGCCAGGGGCTCTGAGTGCCCCCAGATCCCCCATGTCCCCCAGACCAGGGTCTCCCATTCTTCCTCCTGCTCAAATTCTGCACAGTCACGTATGGGTGACTCATGTTTCCCTGTGACTGGCTGTTCCCTGGGTGACTGATTCAGTGGGGCAGGGGTAGGATGAGCACAGGATAAATACTGAGAAAGGCCCATTATTGTGCCTGCAATAAACTCTGGATATGTCTACACAGTAACTAGACACCCATCCCTGGCTCGTGTCACCTGACTCAGGCTTGCAGGGCTGTTTCATTGCTGTGTAGACATCTGGGCTGAGACTGGAGTCCAGACTCCAGGACCCTAGAGGTGGGAGGGTCCCAGAGCCAGAGCCCAGAAGTCTACACAGCAGTGAAACAGCCCCACAGCCCAAGCCATGAGAGCCAAAGGCAGCTGGCAGGAGCCAGCCATGGGTTTTTTTTTTGCTGTGTAGACATACCCTCACCGGCCTCTAGGCCAGTGGCTCTCAATCTTCCCAGACTACTGTACCCCTTTCAGGAGTCTGACTTGTCTTCTGTACCCCCAAGTTTCACTTCTCTAAAATGACTTGCTTACAAAATCAGACATAAAAATACAAAAGTGTCACAGCACCGTATTACTGAAAAATTGCTGCCTTTCTCATTTTTGCCAGGGAATTATAAAATCAATCGACCGGAATAGAAATATTGTACTTGCATTTCAGTGTGTAGAACACAGAACAGTATAAACAAGTCATTGTCTGTATGAATTTTTAGTGTGTACTTTGCTAGTGCTTGTTATATAGCCTGTGGTAAAACTAGGCAAATACCTAGATGAGTTGACATACCCCCTTGAAGAGCTCTGTGTACCCCAAGGGGTAGATACATGTACCCCTGGTTGAAAACCACTGCTCTAGGCAAACACCGATAATCCCATTGGCTGTGGTATAAGAATTTACAGACCAGACTAGAGGGAGGGATACTGGGACCCCAGGGCAGTACAGAGGGACACACAGCAATAACCCAAAAGCACCTCTACTGTAAGGAGAGAAAACAGATGCGGGGCCCACACTCCTCTCCTCAAGAAAGCAGAGGAGATCAAGCAAAACCAGGGTTGTGCCCTTCCCTCAAGTGGGTGCAGCTGGGCACCACAGGGCGGCTTGTTTTTTATTTATTACAGCTGAGGAGAGTGGAATTCCAGGCCCCTCTCTCATGCCCAGTGGCCTTGAAATGTGACCAGGGCAGATCTGGGGGCGGTTCTCCCACCTGCCTCATTCAGACAGGAAGACTAGATGACCACAAATGGTCTAGTTATTAGGGAGTCCTGCCTTGAATGACACACGCCCATTGGCAGCGGGTTTTACACAAACTGTTTCCTAGACAGCAGCATGGAGGGGAGCAATTACTGGCTGGTGGGTCCATTCTTGGCTTGGAGCAGGGAGTGTGGGCTAATGGTCAGAGTAGTGTTTTCACCTGGGGCTCTGACTCATTGACTCCAATAGAGCGACTGCTGTTTTACACCATTGGTTTGGGAGGGAATACACAGCAGCTGTCTAAATACAGAAGTCACCAGCTGGGGCCCCTCCCAGTCCTGTGGTTTCCCGCGTATTATGCTGATCACTGTTAGTTTGCTACACTATGATCTCTGATACTCGATAGACCAGCCTACCCCTTGTCCAATCAGGGGACAGTATGCTAATGAGAGCCAATCACCAGGCTTCCTCCAGGCTAAATCGCGGGCTTTTGGCCGTGCAGCTGCCTAGCTTGGACTATGGGGTATTCAGAGCATTCCTGGCCGCTCGTGCTCAGAGGGGGGGCATTTGCAGGGGATGCTGCACAGAAAGGGGGGTTTTCAAGCAGGTAAGCTGTGAACTTCCTTTGTAGCAGTGCCGTGAGAGGGCCTTGCCCCCCTCCCCGCCTTAGGATGGCTGGTCTGTGTTCAGGGAGGAGAAGCAAACAGCCCTGGGAGTGCTAGGGCTCTCTATCCCCTCGCGCCAATATGATTTCTCTGTTTCCTTTTGCTATTTCCTTTGAGCACGTGTGTCAGTTTCAGCTGCTCCTTGGCCCCTGTTGGAGAGGGGAGTTTTAGAGAAGCCGCGGATAATCCGCAAATCCGGGGATAATCCTCTTTATAGCTGCAGATGTCCGCATCCGCGAATGTGGTTGTGGTGTTTACTTTAGATGGGTCTTACATTTGTCTCTACCACCACCCTGTATCTGAGCAGTGAGGCTCTGGTTACCTGGTTGTCCTGCCCTCTTTTGATCCCCATTGTTATTAAGAGGGTCCTCAGCAGAATTCTCAGCCTCTCTTCTCTGAGTGAGACACATGGTCTGTGAACAGTGGGCTCTGCTCAACTCTCTCTCAGGCTGACGCTGTGTTTAGAAGAGGAACCGTAGTCATTTGAAGACCTGAAATCCAAGATTTAAAAGTCAGGACATTTGGGTTTTTGACATTCATTGCCACACGGTGCTCAAAACTAACAGCAGAGGCAAGTCTTACATTGCATTGGCACCTTCAATCTAAAAATATCTTCGAAACATTGCTCCACACTATGGACAAGGATTTCTTCAGCCAGTCACTGAATGCAGGCACTCCTGGGGCAGCTGGTTAATGGCACATAGCTACAGGGGGGAAAAATAAAGTCTTATCATAAACTGTTAACAGCCTACATGCACAAGAAACTACAGAGGGAACTTGGAGGAGGTAGAAAATCATTTACTTTGTTCAAATCTGGCCTGGATCAGGGTGTAATCAGCATTTTCCGGACAGAGACCTAAGGGTGCTGATTTCAGTGGGGGCGTTTCACTGGGGCAGAGCATATGATGAGGCGAGGCAGAGTGTATGTGAGACCCCATCAGCCTCGGGCTCCTCCCAGCCTGGGGTTCTCAGCCGCACAGCCAGAGGAGGGGCTAGGGGCTCTGGAGGGTTCGAGCCCCAGACAGACCTGGTTGAACCTGGCTCTGGATGCTACCTTTAACAGTAGGTTGGGGAGTTCATGTCTCGCATGTAACCCAGCGCTTTCCCTCTCACATTGTTTTGACAGCACCCCAGCTGCCTGCCACCTACCAGGATTAGAGCTAAGACAGCGAAATGGTGTCACAGCTGTCACCTCCAGAATAAAGTCCTGTCTACATTAGAGGCAATTGCACTAGTGTAGCTATACTTGCAAACCCCTAAGAAGCCTGCTACATTAGTGCAGTAAGCAATTTACACCACTATCTTACCAGGGAAGTACACCACATTCAGCACTGCACAATACCAATGATTACAAGTCAGTTAAACCCATTGTGCTTTAAAGTCAAACAGCTGCCAGCAGAAGGCTCTGGTTTATTTGATGGATGGTCCATGATTTAGTTCTTAAGCTATTGTTATACAAGTAATCAGAGCGGGTTGAAAACTTTCCAACGGAAGAATTTTCCATCAGATAAAATTGATTTGACAAAAATCAAAATGTGCTGCAGGACCACATCAATTTCAACCAACAGGGAGACTCTCCCAAGCTGTTTTCTCCTTGTATTATCATTGACCAGGATCCCTCTGTGCTAGGTGCTGTACAAACACAAAAGAAAAAAGACAGCTCCTGCCGCAAAGAGTTTGCAATCTAAGGCCATGGCTACACTTACAGTTCTGCAGCGCTGGTAGTTACAGCTGTGTTCGTACAGCTGTGTAGGCCCAGCGCTGCAGTGTGGCCACATTTGCAGCACTTGCAGCGCTGTTGGGAGTGGTGCATTGTGGGCAGCTATCCCACAGAGCACCTCGTCCCATTTTGGCGCTGTGGCTTGTGGGAAGGGGACGGAAGGGTGCGGGTCTTTCCGCTTCCTGTTCCAACGCCCCGTGGTGCTTTGCTACACATTCCGACCAGTTTGGCGGCATTGTGAGTCTGCAGCGTGATTTCTGTTACAAATGGAGCCCGAGCTGCTGAGGACCTTGCTGATGAATGTTGCCAGCACATCACGCATGGCAGTGGAGCTATTCCTTCAGCTGCAAAGTGACAGTGAGGAGTCAGACGATGATATTGATTCGCCTGACACGCAAGACACTAAATTGCTTGTGGCAGTAACAGACGTGCTCAGCACCGTGGATCGCCGCCTTTGGGCTCGGGAAACTAGCACTGAGTGGTGGGATCACATCGTCCTGCAAGCCTGGGATGACGAGCAGTGGCTGCAGAACTTTCGGATGAGAAAAGCCATTTTCATGGCACTATGTGCTGAGCTCGCCCCTACCCTGCGACGCAGGGACACAAGATTGAGAGCTGCCCTGCCAGTGGAGAAGCAAGTGGCTATTGCAATCTGGAAGCTGAGCAACTCCAGACAGCTACCTATCAGTGGCGAACCAGTTTGGAGTAGGAAAGTCGACCATTGGAATAGTGTTGATGCAAGTTTGCATGGCCATTAATCGCACCCTGCTAAGAAGAACCGTGACTTTGGGGAATGTGCAGGACATTGTGGATGGCTTTGCACAAATGGGTTTCCCTAACCGTGGAGGAGCAATAGATGGGACCCATATTCCTATTCTGGCACCACCCCACCTGGCATCAGAGTACACATTAATCAGGCTCCACAGAATTTACAAAGGACCCTCAGAGGTATGATAGGAAGCTCACGCTGAGACAGATATGGCCTTAAAGACTTTTTATTAAAATCAATAATAGTAAGTAAATGGTAAAATACCCAGAGTTACAAAGTTACAATTGCATTACTGCTATTCAAAAGATACATATGATAATATAGTATTATATGCAACAAAGCTTTGGTTAATATACTCACACCCTTTTTTGATAACCTGGTAGTAAGAAGACACAGGACCAGCCTTGTGGTTCAGGTTTCTCAATTCTTCAGTGAGGGATGCAGTGCTTAGAAGAAACTAATGTTACAAACTATTAAGATGAACTTAGGGTTTATTTGACTAACTTAAATTTAAAATCAAAACCTAATAAACAAAGAATAAAACTTAGGGGAACCAAGCTTAGCTTAGTTCCTTTGAAACTTAAAGTTGAAGAAGAACAAGTACAGCCTACTAATAGCAGCTGTCATTGTAGATAGATAGAATAGATAGAGAATAATTTGTAAGAATAGAAGTGGAGTAAGTAAGAATGGAGAAAAGTGAGAACGGGAGTACTCGGTAGAGGTGGGTCACTTCTTTTCTAGTGCAAATGTCAGAAATCCTTCCTCGTATGCCCAAATTTCATTCCTCACCCACAGAAATATTAGGGTTCACTTACCCCATAGGCTAATATGCACGTGCATACAGGACCGGCGCTAGGGATTTGAGTGCCCTAGGCGCACGGCAATTTCGCCGCCCCGCACGCTGGTCCCACAGCTCCGGTGGAGCTGCCGCAGTCGTGCCTGCGGGAGGTCCACCGGAGCCGCGCGAGCAGCCGACTGTCCGCAGGCACGACTGCGGCAGCTCCACCGGAGCCGCAGACCACTGGACCCTCCGCAGGCAGGACTGCTGCAGGTCCACCGGAGCCGCCTGCCGCCCCCTCCGGCAAAATGCTGCCCCCCAATAATCCTGGTGCCCTAGGTGATTGCCTAGGCCTCCTAAATGCAAGTGCTGGCCCTGCGTGCGTATTGATGACAGGTATGTACGCACATCAGTCTTGTGGTGCACTTGTTAAGTCTGTGGGTACAACACTGAAACCCCTCCTATGCCATTCTCCATTGTCTATTGGTCTAGGTAAAGGTCTTAGACCTAGGCCTTGGCTACACTCACACTTTACAGCGCTGCAACTGGGGTGTGAAAAAACACCCCCCTGAGCGCTGCAAGATACAGCGCTGTAAAGCGTCAGTGTAATCAGGGCAGCAGCGCTGGGAGCGCGGCTCCCAGCGCTGCACGCTACACCCGTAAGGGATGTGGTTTACATGCAGCGCTGGGAGAGCTCTCTCCCAGCGCTGCCGCTCTGACTACACTCACACTTCAAAGCGCTGCCGTGGCAGCGCTTTGAAATTCCAAATGTAGCCATACCCTTAGCCAGGGGGTCTGGGTAGGTTTGTACTCAGGTGCTTAGACTGAGGCTATGGCTACACTCGAAACTCCAAAGTGTGCTTTGAAGTGTGTGTGTGGTCGCAGTGCCAGCGCTGGGAGAGAGCGCTCTCAGCGCTGCACGTACTCCACATCCTGATGTGGTTTAGCTTGCAGTGCCGGGAGCCGGGCTCCCAGCGCTGCGGCACTGTTTACACTGACGCTTTACAGCGCTGTATCTTGCAGTGCCCAGGGGGGTGTTTTTTTCACACCCCTGAGCGAGAAAGTTGCAGTGCTGTAAAGTGCCAGTGTAGCCATGGCCTAAGTCCTGCACCACTGCTACACTAGCTACTTTTAGTGTGGAATTTTAACCCTTCTTTCACCTCCACACCACACACTAAGAACCATACACTGAGCAAAGATGAGCTATGGATGGAGACCACCAGGCAAAACTCCAGAGCATAGCTTAGCATTGACTGTGTGAGGACCAATGTGTCAGGGTGGCGAGGCGTATGTTCTCTTTGTAAAAGCCATGCCAGTTTGCCCCATCATACTGTGTTCATCTGCAAAATTTAGAACTCCTTTTAAGCATTGTTTCTGCTAATAAGGCCGATGAGTCTCAAAGACAGGAAATGTAAGTTTTTGTTCTTCAAGGAAAAACAAAAGCCAGCCTTGCCCTCCTTTAACGCAAAGGAAAGTAGCGAGAAGACCTTTAAATTAATACAATCATTACCAACAACAGGGAAAAAGAATGCAAACATACAAATTGCTTTATGATTTTAATTTTAGTTTTCTTTGATAATTTCTTTTAATTTAAGGAAGTAAATGGATCCTGGAATACAGAGAGGTGACAAATTTATTGTTTCACTCCAAGTGTTTTATCCTATGATTTTCTGCCATCCTATATGCCATGGATGAGGGAAACTGGAATGTGATGGCTCTTGCTTTGGCATGACTGATAATCCAACTGTTCAAAACAATACTGTAATAATGTTATTACAAAGCCTGCAAAAACCCAGTTGCTAAACAACCATCACAAAACCAATTTCTCTTTAGCTAATAAAAACCTGTTAATGGGCCACTTTACTGTGAATGGTCCCTTGAAATGGTCCCTAGTTAACTTCTTATACTTCTTATACTAAAGCCTGACCTATACTAGAAAATTAGGTCCATTTAACTATGTCAGCTGGGGTGTGAAAAATACACACTTCTGAGCCGCACTGTTGAGCCCACCTAAGGGCAGATCTACACGTACAACACTGCAGCTATTCCATTGTGGTGCTTTAGTAAAGTCGAGCTACGCTGATGGAAGAGCTTCTCCCGTCACCGTAGTTAACCCTCCTCTGCAACTGTGCCGCTGTAACATTCAAGTGTGAATATACACTCTATGACCAACAGAAGTTGGTCCAGTAACAGATATCTCCTCACCCATCTTGCCTTTCTAAGATCCTGGGACCAACATGGTCCAACACTGCTTATAATAAAAAGAACTCTAGTCCCAGTGTTACCAACTAGGTGGATAAACAAACAAAAAATGTAAGTACAATCAGGTTTCTACAGCCAGCTTTAAAAGCTGAGCTATAATACCACAGAGAGCTTCTGAAGCTTACCTAGTCATCCAGAGGCAGTAGCGCCAAGGACCCCAATCATGGAGCAGGGCCCCATGGTGAAATGACACTCTAGCGTGTGGTATATTATAACCAAGGAAGACTGAGGCAATGATACTTGCCACATAGATACATAATTAAAGACTATAATAATAAGTCTATGCCCCAATGCTTTACATCATTGATTAGATGGGCTTGATCATGAAGAAAACATCCCCCCAGTATGTTACACTAATATAATGCTGAAAGGGAATGATCTTAGCTAATCAGAGGACGGCGAGGCTGTACTGTTTTCAATTCATAACCGTCTTTTCCTCCCTCCCCAGTTCCCTGAACTTGGTTTGGATTAGTCACCATACAGTTATTCCAAGGCCTGGTCTACACTACAGGGCGAGGTCAACATAAGCTACCTACCTGGGAAGTGTCACCACTTAAATTGGGCTCCTGCCAACATAAGTGCCTCTCTACACCTCCCCGAGTCGCGTAAAGTCACGGTCGATGTACTCAGGTCAACGCAGTGGCAGTGTAGATGCTGCATTGCTTATGCTGACTGTTAGTGGCCTCCAGGAGCCATCCTACAATGCCCCCCTTGACAATACAAGCAAACCTGGGGTGAGGACGTGGACTGCTGACACAAGGAGCCAAGCAAGCGCACACCCCAGCAAGTTACTAACTGCAGTGGCTGTACGTCGACATATGTTAGGTTGACATAAATTTGTAGCGTAGACATGGCTGAAGAGATAAGCCTGGATGAACTACAGAGAGACAGGAGAATGGGGTAGAAAGGAGGAGCAGGGGAAGGGAAAAGAAACGTGCCAAGCAGCAGTTTCACAGCACGTTATAGTTTTGTAGTGTCTTCCCTCATCGCACTTAAAATTTGACAGCAGTGAGAAGGGGGTTGATACACAGAGGTCACTATAAACCCTGAACTTGTAACATCTGTTTTACTAATGGGGGGTGGGGGAGGGGGATAGAGGATTATGTGGGGGAGGAACTACCTCCTAAAACTCAGGCTTCCCAAAAAAAATTTTTTTTTGACAATGAAGAGGGAGCAGTGGCTTACACCTGGAGTCAGGAGTCACATCTCATGGCCAATATCCAACACAAGGGAGAAGCACATACACTAGACACAGGAGAACAATTAGATCCCATTCTGCCCACCCACCAGAAGCCAACAGTGGATTGCTCCCTATTGCACATTCCTAGTGCATTATCCACTCGAGTATTCAACGTCCCAGCCTTTCCCTTGGGGAGACTCCTCCACAGCCATAGAGATCCCGGAAGTTCAATCTAGAATTTTATCCTTTTTAAAATTTCATCCCCTTCCTCCAAAATGAAACCCAGGACCACAGCTGTACAGAAAGATTCTTCCTCTCTGCTCTGGGACATGATGACTCTGAGCAGGTGGCCCCCACTGGTTTGTAGTCATTACACCTTGAAAACTCATTCTTATCTTCAGCCGCTCGTGCTTGCTTTGATTAAACTGAGCAAAGGGTCCATTTCAGGCTGGATCACAGGAAATACTGCCTCGCTGGGGTAAGTCTATTAGGCTGTGAACTGTCTCCCCAAGGGAAGGGATGGGAGCAGAGCCGGTGCCAGGCACCAGCTCAGCAAGCAGGTGCTTGGGGCGGTCAAGGGGAAGGGGTGGCACATCGGGCTCTTCGGTGGCGGGTCCCTCAGTCCCTCTCGGAGGGAAGGACCTGCCACCAAAGTGCCACAAAGGAGAAAGCGGCGTGGTGAAGCTACCGCTGATCGCAATCGCGGCCTGCTTTTTTTTTTCCCCCTCACTGCTTGGGACAGCAAAAACCCTGGAGCTGGCCCTGGATGGGAGCTCAATCACTGGGGACACTTACAGTCAAGATTAGACAAAACCTAGGAGAATAAAAAGCCCATTCTGCACCGTCTGCTGGTAGTAACAGTGAACTATCAGAGGTGGCCCAAAATGACTTTTCCAAGTCTAATTTATGGGATTCACTTAAATTTGCTCTCCCATTGCACGGTCCTTTCCCTTTGTATAGGTTTGCTGCAGATCCAGTATCTTGTCATAATACACCGTGCGCTGCTGACGCCTCTCTCATCATTCAGATATGCACAGTCGCCACCTCCTCTTATCGAAAACCTGAAACACAAGAGCCAGGGCGCTAGAGGTTGCGTGTGTCTGTCACTATCAGAGACACTGCTGGCTGTGCATGTTGGGGGAGCTACTGCACACACAGACCTTGTCTGTACAGACTGGAACAGGCCCCTCCTGCTTTCATCTCCCTGCAACAGAATCCACAACTGCTTCCTCCCTGGCAGGTGGGAATACCATGAGGGCAACAGAAAGTAACCAGCATAGAGCATCAGGACAGCAGAAGGAGAAGGGGGATGGGGATGAAAGAAGACATTCATCCTGTTCCCATTTAATCCTCTCTTCTGGGAGCTGGTTTCCTCCCTCACCCCCAGTTGCTGCTCACCCTCCCACCCAGCTGTGAGCAGCGCTAATACAAAGCGGGAAACAGCCGCGTGCAAGTCACCCAAGGGGGAGGCCTTCTAAGGCGCTGAAAGAGCCTGTGACAAACACCGAGACTTGACCGCACAGGCTGGATTATTCACAAGCCAAGATTTGTCTCTAGCACCTGAGTATTCAAAGCACTCGACGAGCCCCGAATTAGGACGCTGCTGCACAGGTTTCTTCTTCAAATATACAGAGAGGGGAACTCACCAGCTGTTGAATTTGCTGCCGTTGGCCCATTTCCAGGGCTGGCCCAGCTCCTGCTCCCTCCGGAGGCCAATCCAGTGCTCAGGTTTGCCTTTATAGCGCAGCATGAAAGCCTTGAAGAGAGGCACAAACAACAGGAACAGCAAATATTAGACTCCCGATGCATAGGTGATGAATCTCATCTGCCTCGGTGCACTCTGCGCCACAAGCGAGTCAAAGCTTTTGTTGTGTGCTTACGTACGTGTGTAAGAGAGAGAAATTTCAGACAGGGGCCGGGGCAGAGGGACGGAGAAATCTTCTCCTCACGTTTACATGGGACGGAATTCAGATGGTCCCCATCCACACAGTTTCCCCTCTCTCTCATCTTCCAGTTCGCTCTGCCCTGTTTTCCCAGAGGCCTAAGCAAGACTTAGGTGCCAGCCCCCACGTGGATACTCTTGCGGACTAAAACTACAACATACATGATTTCTAAACTGATCCAACAATGCACCACCTGAAACCAGAGGGCAGGTACCTGGCATGGCTAAGCCATGCTTGTGCTGCCCCAGCTACACTGCTATTTCCACTCATGCAGCCGTCAGCAGGCAGGGCTGAATCTGGGACCTCTGAAGCTTAGCGTATAAGCCTCTATTGCCTGAGCTAAAAGCCACATGGCTCTTGGCTAAGGCTGCAGCAGACTCCTCAATCTAGGCTACGTGCCACTGGAGGGGACAGAGCGCCACAGCCACCAGGCTGGGTTATACTAGCACAAGTGTGTCCCGTGAGGAGGGGAATCACACCCCCAGCTTATAGTGTAGACACAGCCCGTGACAGAGCAGGGCTCCTCTCCGCACAGGAGAAACTGAGCCTGTCCGTCCTGTCAGGGCCAATCTATTGCATCTGTGTCTCTCTCACCATTTCTGGGTCACTGTCGATCACAGCCAGGGAGGCGTCGAGGGAGGAGCAGTTGCTCTGGCTGTAGGTCCAGTTCCCTTCAGCCTCTGAGAAATAGTAGCATTTCCCTCGGTATCCGACCCAGCTGTCTAAGCAGCAGCGGGCAGCAAGTGGTCCAGGATCAGCCACACGTGAGTTAGCACTACGTACTGAAAGTAAGAAAGCAGTACAGGTCTGAGACTGTTTCCCTCCCAACCCCACATCGATGTCTGGTGGGAATGGAGGGGACTAATTCCCTCAGGTCCAGGATTCAGAGGCTCCTTGAGTCTCTGCTAGTTGCCTAGAGAATACCAGGGAAGAAACAGGACATTAGAAATCATGCCACTGAGAGGTTTACGTGCCTCTGATTTGAGTGACTAATCTTGGGCTGAAAACAGTGAGGATGCAGCCAAGAGGCAGCCCACAACTAGTGTTCAGCAGAGACAGCTCTAGATCCAGAGGCAGCATTAAAGTAGCTGCAAGGGGATAGTTACCAACCTGCCTGCAGACGGAGAATATTGGAACTTGATAGAAGTTCAGGTTTGAAATAATCAGCTGGGACAGCAGGTCTGCTAGTTTTGCTCTTTGCTTTACTCTTCCAGGAACTGCACTGAGATGGAGGTGGGAGGAGATTCCCCTCTAGGGACAAACGCTGATCACACTGAACAGGGCGGGGGGCGTTTTCCCTATAGAATCTGACTGCTGCAGTGATGGAGCCACAGTCAATTTTACGATTAGTTGGTCTGTTGGAGCAGGTGAATGAATTCTGAGGCCTTGTCTACACAGGAAAGGTTTTTTGGAAGCGAAGGTGTGAGTTTAAACCAGTGTAACTATACAGGTATAACCCTCAGCTGGAGACACTTGTTCCCTTTTAAAAGTGGCTTTTTTCAGTTTGACCTATATAGCAGAACCTCAGAGCTGCGGACACCTCGGGAACGGAGGTTGTTCATAACTCGGAAATGTTCGTAACTCTGAACAAAATGTTATGGTTATTCTTGCCAAAGTTTACAACCTGAACATTGTCTTAATATAACTTTGAAACTTTACTATACAGAAGAAAAATGCTGCTTTCCCTTTATTTTGTTATTAGTTTACCTTTAAGACAGCACTGTTCTGTATTTGTTTTTTGGGGTTTTTTTGTCTCTGCTGCTGCCTGATTGCGTACTTCCAGTTCCAAATGAGGTGTGTGAT
Organism: Gopherus evgoodei; assembly: GCF_007399415.2. Classification (NCBI taxonomy): domain Eukaryota; kingdom Metazoa; phylum Chordata; order Testudines; family Testudinidae; genus Gopherus; species Gopherus evgoodei. The sequence goes on along the minus strand of NW_022059994.1, from coordinate 5,292,016 downwards.
TGACCATCCAGTTCATAACTCTGGTGTTTGTAACTCTGAGATTCTCCTGTACCGCTACCCAAACACCATGAGCTAAACTGAAAAGAGGCCACTCTAAAGCAGGGACAGAAAGTGGCCACAGGGTGGCACCAGAATCTCAAAAATGGTGTGGCCTGGTGTAACTGCTGAATCTGTGACCAGTTTCAACTCAATTTTCCTCTCATTGCAATGTATCTATTTCAGTGCTGTGTAAGAGCAGCAGTGGGGTCACCCATCACCGCCACCATGGATATTTTAGCTTTTTATATTTTGGACGGGGAAGGGGAGAGGAAGGAGTTTGATTCAAATTCTTTGGCATGACATTGCAGAGTGTTATATTCTAACACATTCTTGTGCTCTTTGTTCCCCAGCTGATCTTTGACCAGGCAGCTTATATTGAGTGACAAACTGTCAGTGGTTAGTGAGACACCCTCAAAATTAAAATAATTACCCTTCTCTCTGAAAATTTTGTAGCTACCATTGTTACAAGTAACTCCCAAAATGACTATATCAGAGAGGAGAACAACAAATATTTCTTTAGTTTTTTAACTTGTTGAGTGTGCACGTGATAACACTGAGGCTCTTTTTATAGTGTCAATAGGATTTCTGCTCCTTAAGGCACTTTTGAAAATCCCACTCTTTTGTGTATCATAGTTTTGCCTGTTTGTATGAGTATTTTCATGCAGCAACAGCAATGAGAAGAAAATATTACTTCAGACCCACAAATGTTGGCAAAGAGACTCGGGTGGGACCTAAACTAATTTAAAAAAACCTAGTTAGGGTTTAGAAGAAAGGTCAGGACAGATTTTTAAAGGTACCGAAGCACCTAACTCCCAGTGAAACCAGTAAGTTAGGTGCCCAAAAATCTGGCCTGTCTATAAACCTGGGAGCAATAATTTTGTGATTAAGGAACTGACTGAAACTCCCTGTGAGACCTTGGGCAGCTCATTTCTCTGGGCCTCAGGTCCCCACCTGTAACATGGGGGCAGGTAGTGAGGAAAACACCACTAATGCGTGTGCGGCACTCTAATAACTATGGTGATGAGGGCCACAGGAGAACCTAAATAGACAGAACCTGTTTTGACCTGACTGCTGAAGCCACAAAGAAAGTAGAGATCATGTGACTTCAGCACCAGCAGAGTTGAGTGGCAGACGCAGACACAGACAAGCTGTGAGCCAAGGCTGAGAACTCACCTGTCAGAGCTGTTGCCAAACCAATGATTAAACCAGTGACAAATAGGACTAAGCAGATAACAGAGCGTCCTAAGGTGCAGCCAAATCCATTCCCTGAAAGAAAGAAAGCCATGAATGTCCTGGGGCTGGCGGGAGGACCAGAGTTATAGCAATATCAGCCTCTGAGCTGCCATTTGCCAAATCATAGGGGCTTGCCTACACATTTAGTTCACAGCCATCTGAGACATGAGTCTACCCCGTGACAGCCTGCTGCGGCCTAACTACCTGCATGGACCTTGCAGACACACATTAATAGTTTGTTAATCCACTTTGCTCTAACTACATTCCAGAGGGCTAATTGTCTGTGTAGACAAGCCCTAAAATGCTCTAATGTCCATGCTGGGCATATGGACAAATACTCATGAAAGCAACAGTCCAGAGCCCTGAAAGCGATCAGCTCTGCCAGTGCCACCAAATCGATGAACGTGCCCAATTTCAATTGAATTAAACTATTCCGTCCATTGCTCCTACCCAGACTCTCCTGCAGCTGTTGTCCAGAGTGTCCCAGAGACAACTGGCTCCCAGCTGACAAAAGGGAGGGGGAATGTGCCTCATCCTCAATGTCACTCTGCAGTTTCTGCCCCATGCCCTGCCTGTGCCCCCTACCTGGGAGGACAAAGGGATCAAATTCTACCACACAGCCATAATGAGCCATTGAGCCACAAACCCAACTGCACTCAGCTCCCCTTCAAGCCAAGCTGCTCTGAGACCAGTCAGGAGTATTTGCCATATGGCCCTTGGCTTCACTTAGGAGAAAAACCAGACTAGATCTGAGGTTAGTGACACTAAAGATCTGAGAAAATTTCCCCTGCAGGGAGGGCACAGCCCCTTCCTAGTCTGAGAAACAAACAAAGGATTTTTATTTGCAGCTTCAGCACAGCTAGGTTTGTATAAGTCACCGGAAGAGACACCAAGATATCCCAGTCCCAGAGGCAACGATCCTGGGACAAACCCATTTGTTTTCCTAACGGTTCTCTCTCAGGCAACTTCTAAATTTAGTTAGAGGAGAGCAAAGCAGTGAAGGTATTAGACGTAGAGCAGGAAAATCCTCTTTCCCTACACTGGAGCCAAGAATCTGAGCTGCCTATCAGGCCCTCCAGGCTAAAGCTTAACCTTCCTGGACTTGGACTGGGACAGAAACAATGTCCTCCCTCTAGATTTCCTGCTTTCCTTGTTTCAAGAAACACAATTCTGTGGTGATCAGATCAGATTTAAATGAGAAATAGCATGAGCATTCCTCCAGAAGGGTAAATCCAGGTAGCTCTGAGCTGGGAGAATTGTTGGTGGTCTACCATTCCACTCTGCATAACGCCCTTTGCAAATACTCTACCCCCAATGCTTTGACCTGTGCTTCAGAAGATAATGGATGCCCTGGCAGATGCATGTTCGTGAGTGTTTTGGTAGGCCATAGAGATATAGAATCCCTGCACAGTTAATACATTATCCCCATATCACTGTCCCTGTGCACACATTTTGTGGCTGTGGCCCACACAATTGAAAATCTGGCCCTCAAAACAAATCGAAGGAAAGAGAAAGTGGAGTGAGGAAAGAAAAGGAAGAGAGCGCAAGGGAGACATGGACCAACTTTTCAAACAAATGGGGGCATAATAGGTGCACCTACAAATATTTACGTGTGCCAACTGCACGCTGACGTGGCCATGTTTCTACATATGAAACAGCAAATCAGGAAACTGGATCATAGGAACCCACTGAGGTGATCAGGTCTCTGCTCCTCTCACTTAAGAGGGTTGGGCAGTAGTGGCCATCACTGAGATTTGGCCCCATCTGGGTAGCTTCAGTGTCTCTTCCCAAGCTGCTACCCCATCAATGAGACTGTTTACCTGGCTTCCTTCCTTTGTTGAGGTCTCCGTTGCGGTTAAGGGGCTGCTCTGACTGCTGGGAGTCCTCAGTCGGATTCTCTACCTGCTCCATCTCTCCTCTCTCAGGGAGATACCAGGGAGCATCTACTCCTTCTCCCTGCCTGGGTGCGGAGGTGTTTTACTCAGCAGCAGTGGAGTGGCTTCTTTCCTGATTGACCTGGAATCCAAGACCACCATACGAAGAGTCAGCGGGCCAGTCTGTGGTTTCGCAGCCCCCTGTTCATTGCCACAAACACAGAGATACAACAAGCAATGCAATGAACATGTCATCAACTCTGTGCAACAAACTCCCATCCTTTTCCCTCACTCCAGGATTGCAGCTCTCACCTGGGTGTGCCATCATAGAAATGTAGGACTGGAAGGGACCTTGACAGGTCATCTAACCCAGTCCCTTGTACTCAGGGCAGGACTAAGTATTATCTAGAACATCCCTGGCAGGTGTTTGTCCAACCTGCTCTTCCTCCAATGCTGGAGACTCCACAACCTCCCTAGGCAATTTATTCCACTGTTTCACCACCCTGATAGTTTTTCCTAATGTCCAACCTAAATCTCCCTTGCTGCAGTTTAAGCACATTGCTTCTTGTCCTGTCCTAAGAGAACAATTTATCACCCTCCTCTTTAAAACAACCTTCCATGTACTTGAAGACTGCTATCATCCCCCCCTCCCTCCCGCCGCGAATATTCTTTTCTCCAGAAAAGTGTTTGCAGGAATGGCAGGGGAGGGAGGGATGGAGGAAGGGGGGAGTTAGTATAACGAGGGAGAGGTTGCACAGGGCAAGCTTTGTGCTTGGGGCAGGTGCACATAGCGTGCTCTGTGTGGAAGGGAAATGGATTTAGTACCCAGTGCCCTCCCCCTGTACTGACACCTCTTCCCCCCCCCACCCCCAGGATGTGGAGTAGGCACACAGACTTACATATAGAGCTTTGACATCCATGCTCCTCCTCCTCCCCCAGCACCGATGGCTTTGTGACGCTAGGAGCATGGAGCACGACACACGTAACTCTGGGAAGGAGGATTTTAGTAGCCAGTTCCCTACTCTCCCTGCACCAGGGAGCTGCAGCTGTGTGTTTGCGAGGCCTGGCAGGCACTCACAGAGCTTTCCACACAGGCTGAGAGAAGGGGGCTCGGTGCCCAGGTCTCCCCATGAGACATACAGCTGTCTGCCTGGAGGATGGTTTTGGCACCCAGCAGCACACTCCCTAGGACTGCAGAGGCTGTGGGTTGGCAGAGAGACAAGGTATGTGCACACAGAGGCTGGAGGGACAGGCTCAGTGCCCCAGTCCCCGCCCCATACGCTCTGACATCATTATTAGATGGGGTTTGTTTATTTCTTTCTGTGTATGATACCAACAGCCACCGGCAGAGGGTAACTGCAAGTTCTGTTCTCAGCTAATTTTCTAACTGTGCGGGAAGGAAACAGACGCAGACAGCTTGTGTGTTCAGGAAAGCGCCCCGCCGTGAGGCGTGGCAACCTTTTTATTCTTTCAGTTACAGCATCATGCATAGCTTACAGCCTTGTTTACTTGTTTCGCATTGGTGGAGGACTCTTTCTTCCCCCTTTCCCCCCACCCGCTGCATGTGGGCAGAGCGTGCTGTACTTTCCCAGTCTTGTGATAATATGGAGTCAGCATTCTGAGACAAATCAGCATTCTGTGGCAAAAGGGGGTTTTGCAGGAAGCGGTTTCTGGTGGCCTGCCAGCCAGGACCGATCCCTACATAACTGTGCAATAACTTTCAGCCTATTGTAGACTGAAATGCCTCAAAATTCCAGACTTTGCACTGACATTCCCCCCACACCTTTCCTTATACTATGGGGATTAATCCTGCCTCGAGCTCCACCTGGGGCCTCACTGAGGGGAGCCACCAGGGCATTCCAGCCCCTAGTTCCCCCACCAGTTGTTCCCTTAGAGCTCAGCTCCTCCCTGCCCCCATTCCGCACCAACATAGGCTCAGCTAATGTATCTCCCGAAACTGACACTCCCCTGTGGGTGCTGAATGCAGGCAGCTGAGCAAGGCGCCTTCTCTCAGCCCAAGGGGCTGCAGCCTTCAGGGTAGGGGGTTAAAGGGATTCAGTCCAGGTGCTTCCCCTGTCCCCAACCATTGGACTGCAGTTTTGGAGGGGACTGATAGGGACAGATTCCAGCCAATTCTCCCCACAAACGCACCAGCAAAGGGGATAGAGCAAGAAGTGGAAGGAATTGAGACTGAGTCCAGCTCCCCTTCCTCCCCCTGTCTCCATCCATGGGGCTACAGCCCTAGATGTTAAAGAGGCAGAATCCAACCACTTTTTTCCATCCCTAGCGGGCTACAGGGGCTAGTCTAGAACCCACCTCCCGAGCCACAGGGGGTGCAGCCCCAGGGACTGACACCAGGCAGCTGCCCCACAAATGCAGTTGCAGTCCCGGAGTTGGCCAGGGTGCAAAGTGCACCCCACTGCCATCTCCCCAGTCCAGCCAGTGGCTGCTCTGCACTCGGCACCACATGGAACCATTTTTCCCCATGCCACTGCTATGCCATTCCCTCAAGAGACTTACACCGTGCAGCTCCCACCTTGCTGCGCAAACAGCGCGGTACTCTGGGCTCTCGGTTGTGCTGCTGGCTCCACACCCCTGCAGCAGCTGTGCCAGCGGACGGACGGAGTCCTCCCTGCCTCGTGCGGCGGCCGGGGTGGGGGAGCCGGGAGGGTGACAGGTACTGTACAAACACAAGCCATGCCCATGTCATAAACATACGGCTAAGGGTAGCAAAAAATCCCTCTTTACCCTGTAAAGGGTTACGCTCTCCTTTACCTGGAAAGGGTTAAGAAACTCAGATAACCTGGTTGGCACCTGACCAAAAGGACCAATATGGGGGAAGATAGTTTTAAATCTGTAGGGGAAGGTTTTTTGTTTTGTGTTTCTTTGTTCTCTCCAGGTCAGTGAGCAACCAGGGCAGGGAAAATACATCTCCCTAAGCCATATCTGAACTAAGCATCTAATATTACAGAAATAGTAAGTAATAGCAAGAAAATTCATTAGAGTATCTTTTGTTGTAGCTTGTGAATTTTCCCTGTGCTAAGGAGGTTTATCTCTGTTTTTGTAACTTTAAAGTTTTGCCTAGAAGGAAAATCCTTTGTGTTTGAAATCTTTTTGTTACCCTGTAAAATTATCATCCATCCTGATTTTACAAAGGTAATTATTTTATTTATTTTTAAAATAAACTTATTTAAAGAACCTGATTGTTTTCCAGTGTCCTAAAAACCCAGGGGGGTTGATCGGTGCTCACTTTGTAACCAGTTGGTTAGGATATTATTCTCAGGTCTCCCTAGGAGAGGGGGTGTAGGAGCTTGGGGGGGATATTTTGCGGGCGGTAGGTCTCCAAATGGCCCTCCCTGAATGCTTGTTTAAATCACTTGGTGGTGGTAGCAATACCAAGAGCAAGGAAGTTATTTGTGCCTTGGGAAAGTTTTAAACCAAAGCTGGTAGAAATAAGCTTAGGGGTTTTTTTCATATGGGTCCCCACATCTGTACCCCAGAGTTCAGAGTAGGGAGGGAACCCTTGACAGCCCATTTCTGCAAGGGATGAGGGGGAAGGGGCATGATGACCCACCCCAGGAGTTAGGCTAGGCTAAAAGGTGAATGAGGTCAGGTGCCTCTGTATACACCCCTAAGTAGAGCTGGGAGAGACACAGGGTCCCAATGTCAAGAGAAATCAGGAGCCCAAATACCTTTATTTATCTGGGCCTGGGAGAGAGGGGCCCAGTACAAGCTGGGGTGACTGGGCCCCCTTGTGCCAGGTACTGCACAGACACACAGCGAGAGACAGTCACTGCCCCAGCTGAGATCAGGGCCCCGTTGTGCTGGGCACTGCACAGACACACAGCGAGAGACAGTCGCTGCCCCAGGTATCAGGGCCCAGTTGTGGCAGGATGGGGCGCTGGCCTTCTTGCCTCCAAACTCCTCTACAAATGAGTTGTCAGTTTGTTGCCCTGTGGAGTTGAGTTGATTCTTCTGTTTCTTGTTTCAGTTCCTCTCCTGTGGACTGGAGGAGGAGCAGAAATTAACGATTCAGGAAATGGAGTCTGACTGGTGTTCGAAAACAGTGTCAGAAAGCCCAAACCCTGTAACCTCCGTTTCTGGATGGGATCTGGGGGTTCCAGCTCAGCGGAAGGGGTGCAGGAGGGGGAGGGGGATATTGGTGTTGCTAGCAATGCAGACAGAGAGTGAAGGGAAAGTTTGTGGCTGTAACAACCACACAGTACAAAATGTCCGCTGGAAAGTGAAACTAACTCCGGAGCCGAAGGATGACACAACACATTGCTCGTCAGAGACAGCTTCCTAACCCCCCATCCCACGCAAACACAAACACACTAGGGAAGTCCTTGTGCCCTCTCCATGCAGAGCGGGCTCAGGAGAGGGGAAGGGGGAAGAGATTGAGGAGTGGAGAGGAAGGAGGGAGAAAACCAGGCAATGAAAAGAGGAAACAGGAGAAACACAGCAAGGGGAGAGGGAAAGAATCAGGGTAGAAGGAGGGACTGGAGAAGGAAAAAGAGAGAAGAAGGGGAGGCGGGGGGAACAACCCCCAAAGACTGCGACAAAGAAAACCCAGAGCTGGGAATGAACCCCTCAGTCACAGCCCCTGGAATCTGTGCACCTCTGAGAGGTGAAACACTGAGGGGGGGATGGGGAGCTGAGTTGCACCCCTCAATCTGGCCCCCCTCTATGCACCATGTAACTTAAACCAGCTCCCACCATCAGCCTAGACAGAGACACGCAGGTGGGAGATGTTAGCAGGAGGTAGATCTGAGCTCTGTGGTGTGTTTATATCATTTTAATACCTACTGCAGAGCGACAGAAGGCAGGAATCAGGGTGGGCAGCAGAATAGGGCAGAGGTTGGGGTGAAATATGGGAACACTGACTGCACTCCAGGATCAGTGAGGTGGGGGGCATGGCACTCCATAGTGACTACACCTTGGGATAAATGCAGGGGAGTGGGGGGGGGGTGTCATGCAGACTGCAGTTTCTGTGCTCTGGCTTCAGTGCACCTGTAGGGGACTGTGCACCCTGCAGTGACTGTACCCCAGAATCAGAGCAGGTGGAGGGGGCAGTGCTGCACCCCACAGTTAGTGCACCCCAAAGTCACTGTGTAACCAGGCTGGTGCTTGTGAAATGTTGACATGAGCACTGGTGTGTAACCAGGGTTTGAACGCTCTGACCACTAGAGTTGCTTATGTCAATGCTAAAGTAGCTTCAGCCTGGATTGTACAATGCAGAGTGTGTGTGACTGATACATTGCCTGCAGTAACCACTGGGAGAGTTCTCGTCTGGCTCTGTGTCAAGATTTGGCAGGCGGCTGGAGTATGTTCATTTTGAAAGTTGAAAACATCCAGCCTGGCTCACACAGGGCCTGTCATTCCACCCGGTCCCAAAAGTCAGGGACCATTTCAAGGTATTGTCTCTGGCTAACCAACAGGGATGGAAATCAGTGGTGCTGCCTCTGGGGAAATTGGGGGTCCAGCCACTGAGTGATGGACTTCCTAGCCCAGAATCCCCAGCCTCTCTCAGCGTTTCTCAAATGTGACAACCAGGGACTTTTCTTGCAGCCACAGCCTTCTGGGTGGTGATTGGGGGAGTGGGGAAGGGAAGCAGTGGCGCCCTCCTCCAGGGCTGCCAGTAGTGGTTGGGCCCTGCCCACCTCTGGAGACACAAACGCTGGAGGAGCAGACAGCCAGTGAGTTCCCCACCTTCCCAGGGCCAGTGGGGTCAGGCTTCAGGCTTTGGGTGGTGGGCGGCAGGTTCTAGCCATGGGGCTTCAGGCTCAGTTCCCCCACCATATGGTGACGGGATCCAGCTCCAAGGTCACCACCCTGGCCCTCGCTGCCTCCCCCAGTGCCTCTGGATCCCGCAGCCTCCATATCCACCTACCCATCCAGGGCTTAATTTGTCCCCAGTGTTGCTGGGGCTGAGTAAGTCTGCTGTGAAAAGAGATATTAAACTTTTCACAACAGAGAAGAGAGACAACTGTACATTATTTTTATTACTGAGTTTGCAAAAACAATTCCTACATAAAGAAATTACAGTGATTGGGAGGCGGATCTGTGCATATTTATTTGTTTTTCCTAAAGTTAATTAAGTATTTCAGGAAAAATGGTCAGAGCGGCCACCAGAAAGAGTTGGTGGCAGCTCTCTGAGGCCACCAAAAATTTTGTTGTGAGAACCCTGGGACTAGATCACACTAGTGCAGTGATACTCAGAGCTCAGTGACTGAGGATTCAAATTAGTGATCGGCATTCCCCAAAAGAGCCACAGTCGTGTGAATCCAGTGTTTCATTTACTATAGTACTACTCATATTTCAACAGTATGGCAGGGGAAATGTTTAGTTTATATCTGTATTCACAGCAAAGAAGTTAATAACTTAGTGCAAGCTGATAACTTTATTGGTGAATAACGCAGTAAAAGCATCCTGACTGGTTAATAACTGTAATATCTTGTGCTGCAAAGAGACACATTAAAGAGCCTCTTGATGCTCCTGAGCATTGTTGCTATCACTGCTGTAGCACTGCAGACAGACTTTTCCCTCCCCACACGTCACTCTAAACCAGACAGTGCACGGGGCAGAGGATGCATGTTGCACTCATTGCAGCCATGGCACGAGAGAATCCACCCCTGGCCTCCTGGTTCTGGTTTGGAAAGAGTGGGGGGCAATGCACCCTGCTGTGGCTACCCCTTGGAATCAGTGCTGGTGAAGTAGGGTGACTGTAGCCTATTAGAAAGCCCCTCTGCAGGGGAGTCTAGCCCCCCTCCCTCTGCTGCAATTCACCTCAGACACTGCACATCGTCCAGCCATCAGCACTAAATCTACCAATGTTGCCAAGAGAATTGGGCTGCAGGCTCCATGGGGCAGGGATCTAGTTCTTTCTGTGCTTGAATTCAGCACCCAGTGCAGTGCTGACCCCTCAGTAACAACAAGGAGACTCACCTCAGTCTGTGTCTGTGGCACGGAGACCTGCTTCAGAGAGACCCTAGACAACTTCAAAGCACAATCTTCCCATTCCTTCCCATTGCAGGAGAACAGGTCAGTCCTTCAGGGGACAGATGGGAAGGGCAGCTGGTGCACAACAGCACAGGCAGAGGAGCCAGGAGAGCTTTTAATAGAACCAGCCCAGCAGAGAGGCAGCTGCATACTGAGATCTATTGTGCATATGAGCCTGCAAATGGCCTTACATACACAGAAAATTCATAGCAATACACAAAAGCAAGTCTGACACAGAAATCTGAAAGTATGGGGTGAGTCAGACGCTTCCCGTTCCTACACTTGCTGGTCTGCTACTCACAATGACTGGGCTGCCAGCCAAGTACAGTGACAGATTGTGGTCAGGATAAAAAATTACCCAAGGCTGTTGTACAATGACTCAGCTCTGTGCTCTCTGTAATTCCTCTTTTCTTCTGCTCTAAAGCTCCAGCCAGAGAAAGTGATCAAACCCCACCTTGATTGCCAGTCACCCTAGTCCCCCTCCCCTCATCTCTCTCCTGGGGGGGGGGATGGGGAAGCAGGGCAACCCACCAACCAAGACACGAGAGAGATGAGCCCCGCATAGATAGCACAGTGGTTGGAGCAATTCACCCTGCAGACAATGCAATGCCAAATCAATGAGGATTGGGAGGGGGAATGTTTTGCATCACCTGATGTTAGGGGGTGGGATCAACGTTCCCTCTAATTTTTTCTGTCTATGTGTGGAATTAATTTTGTTATGTGCGCCAATATGGAGGTGATGTGTGGTGGGGGTGGGATCAGGGGTTCGGGTGGGGGGCTTAGGGCTGGGCAAAGGGTTAGAGTGCAGGGAGGTGAGGGCTCTGGCTGGGGGTGCAGGCTCTGGGGTAGGGCTGGGGAATGAGGGGGTTTGTGGTGCAGGCTACCCCTGGGCTGCAGCGGGGAAAGAGGACTCACCCCAGCCCTCTGTCCCCACAGCAGCTCAGGGCCAGGGGAGAGGCAACACATCCTTGCCGCAGCAGCTGCAGGGAGGCTGGGCTGGGTGAGGGGCACCTCTCTACGGTCATGGCAGCTCTGGACGGGCTGGGCTGGGCTGAGGCAGGGGCACCTCTCCCCACCCGTGCAGCCCTTGAAAGCCTGCTGCACGGCCGTGCAGCTTAGAGGGAACTTAGGGATACACGCTGCAGACAGCAGATGGGAATAATGCAACCCAGAGAGTCAGTGCCGGCAATGGTGATGGGGCAGGGCAGGAGAATGGATCCAGCAGTGGGTGCACAACAGCACAGACAGAGAGACAGGGAAAGCACCCCAGAGTCAGTGAGCAAGGGCCCAAGGCAGATGCAGGCATCAGTTTCCATATGCACTTTGTCCTGCCATACACAAAGCGTAGAAGGGAAAGGACACGGTGTTTGACTCACAGAGCCACCGGGCTGGAGACCCGGAATCATTAATGTGAATTGACTAGAGCCTACACGTTATGGATAATCCAGAAGAGTCAATGGGCGCCTGAGGAGCCGAACACATGCAAACACAGCATGGCTGGGAGGTGCCAGGTGACTGTTGCTTAAGGGTGCTGCTAGGAACAGAGCAGGGAGCCAGGCCAGAGAGATACTTGAAGATGGATCTCAGAGAATGAGAACACAGCTTCTCCGTGGCACTCACCAATATGGACTCAGGATTAAGCTGATCTTTCCTGAGGACTCTCCGATGCTGGACTTCTGCTCTGAGATGTTGCCTCGCTCCCTAGGAAGGAAAAAAAGAGGTGGAGCGAGGTGGGGCTTTGGGGTGGAGATGGAGCACCCCCTCCCCGAAAGTAAAATCACTTCTTTACAAAATCCTTGCATAGATTTTTAGATGTGCAATCTGAGTATTCATCTTTCGCCTTAAATGCTTGGATTTTCAGCCATATCGTTTTTTAAATACATCCTTCAAAAGACTCCCCTTATCTAAACCACACGTGAACGTGGGGTATAGGGGCCCCATAAATCCTATGGAAGGCCCTGAAAAGGAGAGTAAATCAGGCTAACAATGAAATCTGAATTCAGCTGCAAATTGACCTTCAAGCGATTGCTATAGCTCCATAATGGGTCAGCCTCACATGCAGGCCTGGCTCTGGGTCTTTGCCATTCCAGATCCTCTTGTAGTCTCCCTTCACTGGATGCGTCTCCTGATCCCTCTGGGTTTCCATTGCCTCTCAGAGGCTGCTCCAACAGCTGTTTCTCCCCTATCTTTCTGTGAGGCCCTGGGGAGTGAGTCCTGGGCTCCTCACCTTGGCTACACTCACACTTTACAGCGCTGCAACTGGGGTGTGAAAAAACAGCCCCCTGAGCGCTGCAAGATACAGCGCTGTAAAGCGTCAGTGTAATTAGGGCAGCAGCGCTGGGAGCGCGGCTCCCAGCACGCTGGGAGCACGCTACACCCGTAAGGGATGTGGTTTACATGCAGCCGGGGCAGCGCTTTGAAATTCCAAATGTAGCCATACCCTCATCACTGTTTACAGCCATGGTGAGAAACAGGAGGTGCTGGAGCCCGAAAGCCAGGCCAGGAGTCAATGAGGCTGCGTGGCCCTGCCCTTGTGGAACACATGAGCCCTCCCTGTGGGCTCCCGCAGACTGAAGGGGTTCCACACAGGAGAACGTTTAAAAGCCAGGGCGTAGCAAGGCTGGGACACCCCCATGCCAGAGGCTCTGTGTGCCCCCCTTCCCCGATGCTAGGTTCACCCGGTCTGCCCCCGTCCCGGGGTTCTGTGTGTCCCCCATTCTCCCCTCACTTCATTCTCCTCCCCATGGCAAGGGTTGTATGTCCCCGTCCCCCTACCAGCTCCCCTAGTTCCCTCCAGCAGGGATTCTATGTACCCCTATTCCTCCTCATCTTTTATCAGGCTTCGCCATTCTTTGCCCCATGGCAGGGGCTATTTGTGACCCCATTAGCCTGCAAACGTATGACAAGAAGCGTCTCCATCGCCCTGTGTCCGGCTGTGCCCGGGCAGCGGGTGCTGGGTCTCCGGAAGCAGTTTTTTGGGTAAGGCCACCGGCCGATCCCGGGCAGCCGAAGGGCGCCAGGCGCGCAGACGGTGGCAGCTGGGAGGAGATTTACACGGGGGGGGGTCTGGGGAGGAGCGTTGCGCGGCGCTGAGCGGCGGAGTGGTTACAGGAGGCGGGGCGCTGAGCGGGACAGGGGCGCGGAGTAGCTACTCCGCTGAGTCCAGAACTAGCAGCCGAGTCTGGCTGGCAGCGCGGCTCCTTGCTCCCCGTGTCTAGTCCCCGCGACCCCGGGCCGGCTGGAGCCCGCGGGACGCTCGGGTAAGAGGCGTCGCCGCCCGGGCAGACCGAAGGACAGAACGGGCCGGGGGCGGGGAGACGCAGACACGTGTGTGTGTGTGTGTGTGTGTGTGTGTGTGTGTGTGTGTGTGTGTGTGTGTGTGTGTGTGTGTGTGTGTGTGTGTGTGTGTGTGTGTGTGTGTGTGTGTGTGTGTGTGTGTGTGTGTGTGTGTGTGTGTGTCTCGCGCCCGCGCGCGGAAGCTGGATGACGGGGTCGGGGAGAAAGTCCGCCCCCCACCCCCGCTCATGGCTGGGGCGACGGACCGAGCGGGACAGGCTCGCTCGGAGAGGCGGAGGTTCCCCGACGTGCTGGGCTTGGACCGGAGCCAAGCTGCGGATTGACAGTCACCCGGCAGGGACATGCTGCACATGCGCATTTAGGAACCGGGGCGTGCGCGCTCTATGCAAATGAGCCGCCTGCCCCGCCCCCCGGTGTTCGGATCTTTAAACCCCCGGGGCGGGGCATCGCGGGTCGCTCCGGCGCTGGCGGGGCTGCTGCCCCCTGCCGGTCTCTGCGCGCGCTGGTTCCCCGGGGGCTCCGCTCCCCCTCCAGCGGGGTGCCCGTCACGCGGGGTGGGGCCCGCAGCAGATCGGGTCTCTGAAGCCCTGGGGGGTGGAGGGGTCGATGGCGGTTAAGGGGTTTAATCATCATGGCACCGCCTCTGGCAGGGGGTTGGGCTGCTGGGCAGGGAACGAGAAACCACAAATCGACCCTGACCCTGACCTGCCCTGCTGGGTCCGTCTCGGCTGCCAGATCGGCTGGAGAGTCGGAGCAGGCAGGGGGACCAGGGCCAGCACCCCCGCCCGGCTCGGCTTTGCTGCTGCTGAATGGGACCCAGTCAGACCGAGAGGAGCCGATCCCAGCCCAGCGCCTGCAGCAGCATCTGTAGCCTGAGTGTCGCTGAGAGACAATGTGGCCAGAAACTGGAGCTGCTGGGAGCGGAGAGCCGCTGTGGGAGTTGCGTGTTGAGGGCAATGGACACCTGTGGACTTACGGGGAGCCAGGTAATGGGACATCCCTGCCTGGGAACTGGCTGGAGGGGACACTGAGGCTGCCCCACCTGGGGCAATGTTCTCAGTGGCAACAGCCAGTGCCCAGCAACCCCCTATCCCTGGGCGGCAGGGACTGGATCTCCCCCAGGGGCTCTCAGGGCACCAATCCCTGGCTCACAGCTGCTGCCTGGCACACACAGCGGTGGCTGTGGGGCTGTGCAGGGGCCTTTTGGGCTGGGTGTGTCAGACCCCCTGTGACAGCCCTGGCCCATCTCTGCCTGGTTCATTCTCCCCCCTTCTGCTGTGTATGGCCAATGTGAGACCCCGGTGTGCGGGAACAGTTGCGCTCGGCAGTGTGGACCCAGCCAGCGCTCGGCACGGGGCACAGCAGGGCGATGGGGGGGGCAGCTTGAGGTTTTGCCATCAGAACATGCGGGTCCTTGTCTCTGTGCCCCTGAGCTCACCAGGCCCCGTGACAGCCTGGCTGGGGGTGCGCGGGGGGGGGCCCTGGGCTGAGGGGAAGGAGGGACTGTTCTGCCAACCCCAGCCTGCCTGAGGCTCAGGGCTCCTCTCCCAGAGCGTCTGATGGAAGGAGCAATCGACAGAACTGGGCATGTTTTAGGGCAGCTCCAGCTCTGGTGCTGTCACTGAGACGTGTCCTCGCAGCCCTGCCTGACGGGTCTTTGTGTTTCAGAACCTCATCGTAATGGCAAGAAATGTAACTACAAGACAGCTACAGTTGTGCTCACAGTTATGTCCTTAGGTCTCCTCATCACTGTTATTGTCCTGACAGGTGAGTTCTCAGCCCTCCCTGCCCCTCTCTGCACATCCCATTCCCCCTGGAGCCACCACAGTCACAGTCTCTCCTCCTGACCTGTCTGGCTTCTGCCTCTGGGACAGAGGGTTCCTGGGGGATGTTCCTCCACAATCCTCCTCCCTCCCAGACCCCTGCACCTGGGCGCTCTCTGTGTCGGACGATCTGACTGACATTAGCTCACCCCAGGCCAGCTCTGAGCCCTTGGGGCCCAAGTCACTATTGCCGGGCCCCAGGTACAGTCATTGGTACCCCCATGCACAATGGGAGTGATTGACAGGAGAAGGTGCAGGGCAGCAATGAGCTGGGCCCTCTGCCTACAACATCGCCTAGAGGTACCAGCCTGGCTTCCTGCATCCCCGGGTCATGCCCAGGGCCGGGCTGGCAGATGCTGGCATATCACTGAAATGAGCTGTAGAACACAGCACAGACACCTCCATTAACGCCGTGTGAAACCCACCAGTTAGTGACCTTGGCAGTGCAGGGTCCCGTAGCGCTATTGACTTCCCCACCTGCACAGACAGCGAAGGCTAGCGCAGAGGGTGGCTGTTCATGGTGAGCGTGAACCCAACTGTACTTGCCAATAGTGTGGAGCGAGGGGGGCTGTGAGACTGTCAGGGGTGAGATTTATCTGTTGCCTTGGGATCTGATCACTGGGCCCCAGGAGGGTTTAGCAGTGGGCAGAGGAGGGTGAATGCAGGTCTGTCTGCATTAGGAATCCTTTGTGCTGATGTAATGACATTGATACAGTGCAAACTGCTACTGTAGAAAGGCTGCAGAAGTGCAGAAAGGGGCTTGCCCTGGTGCTGGGCACTGCAGTAAGTTACCACAGCAGGACACACTGCTCCAGCACATCTGTGTAATGTGCAGCTGCATGCCCATCCTTACACTGGTGCTAGCCGCCCTGCTGCTGGTGGGCTGTGAGTCCCAGCTCCCTGCTGGACTGGCCGGCTATTGCAATGGGCAGTGTTGGCTCACACAGCGTAAGGTGGGAGCTATCAGCTTGGGGTTCCACACCTGTGGGTCAGGAAGCCCCCAGAACACTATGTGGTCAGATGGTGGAGATGGCACCAGTCAAGGGCTCTTAGAGCTGAAAGGGTCCTTGCTGTGCCCTGTCTATCCTAGCCAATACTGGAAGGGGCCCACGGGCCTGACAGCTTTTCTCTTGAGGGCCTGTATATTCCCATATCCAGCTCTCTACAGGATGTGAAATTGTGCCCCACCCAGCTGCAGATGCTCCCTGAAATGACACATGACACACAGAGCAGCAGCTTATATCGTGACTGCCCTGCTCCGTTCTTGTGTGAGCATGAGTGCGCACAGCACACCGCACCGTGATAACTCCAGGGAAATACATGCCTGGCACATGCCCTGCTCATTCTCTGCCTCAGCTGCTAATGTTCTCCCAAATGTCGGTGTGTTCCAGCCGCAGGGGACAGCTAAGGCTGAGAGCAAGTAGCCGTGACGGGGTGGGGAGGGGAGGCGGTGAGAGGGGGGAATCCCGAACTGACATGGTGTTTGGAACAGCTTAGCAACTCTTCCCCATAGTGACCCTGATAACCCTGCCTCAGGTTATTCACCTACTGCTCTGACCTTGCCAATAGCTTTGTGGTATAAGTTATAGGTGACTCCCACTGCTGCTGCTCTCTCTGGCATTAAAAGGGTTACACTGCAGTGAGAGCTTCTAGTACTCCTGAGAATTCTGTGCCAAAAATAAGAATTCTGCACACATTTTAAAATTCACATTTATCGACAAATAAAATTTGCAGGAGGTCTGGACATAAACTCAGTAGCAGGGATGCACCTGATCCTGTCACAAGGCAAGGGCTGGGTCTGCCCCTGGGGCCCTGCCCTTCTGCCCCAGGTGTGGGTGAGCAGGCTCAGCCCAGCAGGATCCAAGTGTGGAGGAGCTTGGTGTGGGGTGTTTGTGGTCTGTGTGGGACAATCTGGGTGTGGGTGGCTTGGTGGGGGTTCCAGAATGCAAGATTTGTTGGGGTGTGGGTTAGGATTCAGGGGGCTTATTGAGGCTCCGGGTGGAGGGGTGATCTGGGTATGAGGTGGGTCTGGATGTACAGGGGTTGGGTGGACAGGGGAGCTGCTCCCTTAACAGTGATCCCCTCCCTGCCACAGCTGAGGAGCAATGGGGGCAGGAAGTGGGGTGAGGGTGGAGCATCCTGCAGCCGGAGAGGTTTCTGGGGGTGGGTCTGACCCAGCCCTGGCCACTCCTTGCAGGGGAAGAGAAAGTTCCATCCTCCCTAGCCCACCTGGGGATTAGCAGCTGAACCTGCTATAGAGCAGGAGCCACTGGTCAGGGCATCTCCAGCCCCGCCCTCCCCAGTGATTTCTCTCTCCATTGGCTGCTCCAGGTGCCTGAAACAATGCACCTGCTCTGCTGGGGGGGGGGCATGTGACCACTTTGACAGGAAGGCAAAGGGAAGCCGCAAAAGTCATTTTTCTGCAAGGAAGCAAAGAAATCTGCAGGGGACATAAATTCTGCACATGCGCAGTGTTGCAGAATTCCCCTAGGGTTAGTCTAGTGAGTTTCCTTCCAGCTGCTGTATTTAGAAGGAGAAATATCTCTACAGAAGAAGTACATTAAGTTGCAACTGGCCAGTCAGTGTCACAGCTGGAGTTCTGGTTCCACCTTGTGGCCATTTCATGTTCCTGACTGAAAGTTACTTCATTTCCCTCTCAGTTGTTCACCTGCCTTTTATTGCTCTGTTGATCATGTGGATGTTGCTCTTGTGCTTGGGATGAAATGCTGTGAGCTGTTAGTCCTCCCAGTCTAGGAGTGTCACAGGAATCCTTCCTGCCAGGTAAATGTATCACAAGAAGCATCTCCATTGCCCTGTGTTGGATGGGCCCGGGCAACGGGCGTTCAGTCTCCTGAAGGCAAGGGTGTTTGTTCCCATCTTCATCATCTCAACCTGCCTCTCTGGGGAAGCACAAAGCATGGGAATGGGGACAGTGGCCCAGGCTAGCAGAACTCCTCAGGGTAACAGTCCTGGCAAATCCTGCTGAACTCAACTTCTTATCCAGTGGCACTCTTCTGCCCACCCCCTGCTCTAACATTGAGCTTGGGCCTGGTTCTCTGTGCTTTAAATCACGAGCTGTTTGTCAGCTGCATCCCTAATGAACATGAACCCAAGACAGTGGCCCAGTGAGACCGGGCTTAGATAATCCCTTTCTGGGGCTGGATTCCCAGTGTCCTCCTGGCTCCCGAGCAACCTCCCAGCAGCTGCCAGGGGTCAGGGGAGTCTCAGAGCCTGGGTTGTTGGGGCTCATTTCTTCCCACAGATGGGCAGGTCCCCTCTTACACTACGTGTTACTGTCTCATTTCAGGGTTACCTGGGCGTTCTTCAACTGCTCTGGGCCCCTGGTGCCCCATGTGCCCAGACGGCTGGATCAGGTACCGAGGGAAATGCTATTATTTCTCCGAGGCTAAAGGGAACTGGACTAACAGCCAGAAACACTGCTCCTCCCTCGGCACCTCCCTGGCTGTGATTGACACCTGGCAGGATCTGGTGAGAGAAACACTCATTGTTTTGGCCTGGCCTTGGCACAGCGGCTGGTGCTGCAGTAGGATGTGGGCTCTGCCCCTGCAGAGTGAGGAGCAGCTCTGAGCCCTCTTGTACTGGGAGGCCAGAGCGAATGGATTTCCAGCTGTTGAATGCCAGGGCTCCTCTAGTGTCAGTGTGTGACCGTGGGGATTACCCACTCTCAGCCCTCTCAGTAGGAGACTGTCCCTCTCTAGGGCTGGGCTGGCTCAGGTATCTACTGACCTGTTGGGCTGGAGGGGGACTGAGATCCCCGCTTGACTTGCAGAGCCAGAGCTCCTGGGTAGGCGAAGGGCAGCTGGATGGTGTGGGTGAGGGGGCGGCTTTTCTCATCTCTGGCCTCTCCCAGCATCTCCTATTTAGATCAGCTGGGCTCTTTCCTTCCCCTTCCCCTTCCCCTGCAATGGTGAGGGGAGCTCAGCTGCTCTGTAAGATGCAGCTTTCACACAGAACCTGACCTTGCATGGGGGCTGGAGGCAGCTTAGACCCAGCAGCACCCAAGAGCTGGCCCAGCCCAGGGGAAATTGGGGTGAGGGGGAGCTGGGTTTGGGGTGGGAGAGTTAATACTTAATTACCCAGTGCTGTGTAAGGGGATGGCAAAGATTCCCCAGCCAGTCCCTGGAAACACTCAGAGCCCTTCTTTGTGCACCTGGGATTCCCTGCCCAGAGCCTGTGGGAGCAGCAGGGTTGGGCTCTGACACTACCTCTCCCTTTGCTGTCTTTAGGATTTCATGCTGCGCTATAAAGGCAAATTTGACCACTGGATCGGCCTCCAGAGGGACCTGGGGCAGTCCTGGAAATGGGCCAATGGCACCGAATTCAACAACCTGTGAGTCTCTTTGACCCAGCTCTTCTGTGCAGTGTTACTGCCACTCCTTATGCTGATACTCACCTGGAATCTCCCTCGGGGCAGACTGAGTGGGTTGGGCCTGCAGGGGCCCGTCCAAACTCAGCTGGGGGTGTGGGGGGAGCAGGAACTGGGGTTAAAATATCCCCCAGCATAAATGCTCCATGGAGGCCAGTTGATCTTAGAACCTCTCCTGACCCTGCTGCCCCACTGCCCCCTTTCTAGCTGCCCCTTGTGTTGGGGGTTTGGGGATGGGGCCTGTCGCTGATGCAGTAGGGGGAATCATGAGGGGCTATGAGTGCAGCAGGTCCCTGCACTGTGCAAGTGTCTCCTCGTCTGAGACTGATGGGAAACGCCCAACTACTGCCTGACACCAGCTTCCTGGCTTCTGTCTTGCAGGTTTCCGATAACAGCAGATGGTGACTGTGCATATCTGACTGAGAATAGTGTCAGCAGCTTGCGGTGCACCAGTGAGAGGTACTGGATCTGCACCAAACCTGATCCGTTTACAAAGGCGAAAGGGGGCTGATAACAAGGGTATTGTGGAAATTAGCCCTGGAAAAACCTTGCTGTGATCTCTGACCATCACAGCCGACACATTCCGGAATGACAGGGATTGCTCTGAGCACCAAGACTGTTATCGATGTAACCTTTTCAAATATTTGCTGGGGGTGCAGCTAGGGGCCCAGCTACTGCTCCTGAAGTGTTGGCCGGGGGCTGCCCGAGAAGTGGCTGGTGCAGCTTACCCTGGAGCTGCTCAGGTGGCCCTGGGGTCAGCTGCACCGGGCCACTGCGGACACGAAAAGTCACAATCTGTGACTTCCATGACCTCTGTGAAAGACTCGCAGTCTTAGGGCTTGTCTACATCACAAAGTTGCAGCGCTGGTGAGGGGGTTACAGCGCTGCAACTTAGGAGGTGTACACATCTGCAGGACATCACCAGCGCTGCAACTCCCTGTTTGCAGCGCTGGCCGTACTCCCGTTTTGTCTCGGGTGTAGAGGATCCAGCGCTGGTAATCAAGTGTAGACACTTACCAGCGCTTTTCTTGACCTCCGTGGAATAAGCAGGTATCCCAGCATACCTGAGGAAGCTCTGGTAATCAAGCAGGTCTCCTTCCCTGGTTTGCTCTCGCGTTCGCCGAATCCCCGAGCAAGCAGGTCTCCTTCCCTGCGGTTTGCAGGGGGGTTCGGGGAACGCGAGAGCAAACCGCGGCGAGGCTGGTCTCCTTCCCCGGTTTGCTGTCGCGTTCCCTGAACCCCCGTGCAAGCAGGTCTCCTTCCCTGCGGTTTGCAGGGGGGTTCGGGGAACGCGAGAGCAAACCGCGGCGAAGCTGGTCTCCTTCCCCGATTTGCTCTCGCGTTCCCCGAACCCCCGTGCAAGCAGGTCTCCTTCCCTGCGGTTTGCTCTCGCGTTCCCCGAACCCCCGTGCAAGCAGGTCTCCTTCCCTGCGGTTTGCTCTCGCGTTCCCCAAATCCCCGAGCAAGCAGGTCTCCTTCCCTGCGGTTTGCAGGGGGGTTCGGGGAACGCGAGAGCAAACCGCGGCGAAGCTGGTCTCCTTCCCCGGTTTGCTCTCGCGTTCCCCGAATCCCCCTTGAAGCCGTGTCACAAACAGATAGCTAAGGGTTAATGTCTCTTTCACCTGAAGCACCTGACCAGAGGACCAATCAGGAAACCGGATTTTTTCAACTTTGGGTGGAGGGAAGTTTGTGTCTGAGTCTTTGTTTTTCTGCCTGCCTGCTTTCTCTGAGCTTTGGAGAAGTAGTTCTGTTTTCTAATCTTCTGTTTCTAAGTGTAAGGACAAAGAGATCAGATAGTAAGTTATATGGTTTCTTTTCTTTGGTATTTGCATGAATATAAGTGCTGGAGTGCTTTGATTTGTATTCTTTTTGAATAAGGCTGTTTATTCAATATTCTCTTAAGCAATTGCCTCTGTATTGTGTCACCTTAATACAGAGAGACCATTTGTATGTATTTTTCTTTCTTTTTTATATAAAGCTTTCTTTTAAGACCTGTTGGAGTTTTTCTTTACTTCAGGGAAATTGAATCTGTACTCACCAGGGAATTGGTGGGAGGAAGAGATCGGGGAGATCTGTGTGTGTGTTGGATTTGCTAGCCTGATTTTGCATTCCCTCTGGGGGAATAGGAAAGTACTTTTTGTTTCCAGGACTGGGAACAGAGAGGGGGAGTCACTCTGTGTAGTTTCACAGAGCTTGTGTCTGTGTATCTCTCCAGGAGCACCTGGAGGGGGGAAGGGAAAAAGGATTATTTCCTTTTGTTGTAAGACTCAAGGGATTTGGGTCTTGGGGTCCCCAGGGAAGGCTTTTCAGGGGGACCAGAGCGCCCCAAAACACTCTAATTTTTTGGGTGGTGGCAGCAAGTACCAGGTCCAAGCTGGTAGCTAAGCTTGGAGGTTTTCATGCTAACCCCCATATTTTGGACGCTAAGGTCCAAATCTGGGACTAAGGTTATGACAGCCGCCCAACAGCGCTGCAGTGTGGCCACATCTAACACCACTTGCAGCGCTGGTTGCTGTAAGTGTGGCCACTCTGCAGCACTGGCCCTATACAGCTGTACTAATACAGCTGTAACAACCAGCGCTGCAAAATTGTAGATGTAGACATACCCTTACTTATGGGACACCTAGTCCCTGGTATGTAGGAGTAAGGAGGGGAGAGAGCTCTGTTCACTCCCTTCCTGGAGCCCAGTGGGTTAGAATGTTATACCAATTATATTAGACCAGTAAAAACCAGCAGGATCTTATTAAAGGGGACAAGGCAAAGATGCCACATTTATTATGGTTACAATTTATGACTAATAACTAATATCTTAATTCTTATACACACACATTATACCTAATACCTACACACACACACACACACACACACACACACACACACACACACACACACACACATTATACCTAATACCTATACACACACACATTCACACACACATACCCACATTCATCAGGTGTTCTGCAGCTGCTGCATAGTTACCAGTCCTGAAGATAGCTTAAGTTCATGGCTTGATTTTGCAGCTTGGGTTCGTAGCTTTTGGCAGCTAACTGGCCAGGAAAGCTGGGCACAAGGCTGAGCTGGATCTCTGTTGGGCAGGCACCGATGTTCTTCCATGTTGGCAGCAGAATGTTACCCAAAGTCTCTCATCTCACCCTTCTTTTTTATAGGCTTTTAGTTTGGATTCAAAGTCTATAGGTCTTTCTGTGTCACGCTGCCTCTGGGTTTAGATTGATCACCCATCAATTGCAGGCGTGACTTTCAGCCTTGAACCTGGCTTTGATCTTCCTTCTGTTGTTCTGTTGTCCTTTTCTTTTTAGGGTGGATGCTTCTTATTTTGTTTAGGGCTGTTGTCTAGGTCTTCAGCCGTTGGTATTTGAACTTTATCTCATCAGGACAGGCTGGGGCTGGAGGTTGATTCCATCATTCATACATACCTCATTCACCCATCTAAACTAAACTAATAAGATTACAGCAGGATTTGCAAAAATGAAGGTTGGAGGAAGCTTTTACAAAATGGAGTGAGTGTTTTAAAATGGGGTTTGAATTACAATATGGAACAGAAGTTACAGTATAGGCAAGTGTAGTGAATGGTAAACAGAAGTTACATTAATAAAGTGAACAATTGAAAACAATTTCATTTATCAGTTCTACAAGAAGGCAGGGAGGTAGGAGGTGTGACACACACAGACCAGGTACCAGCTCATGCCAAAGTTCCCATGTCTCAATGGGACACTGAGAAATACCCAGCTGGGGTCACGCGGGCTCACCTGTGTGTTAAAATAGGTATTAACATTATAAGAATGTGCTTAGCCTGTATCGAATGCTTGTGAGCTGCTGCAGCATTAATTCACTTCTGACAGTCGTATCCCACATTGTAAGGCGATATTTGAGCGCTTATACTGGGAGCCTCTGTGACTGTAACTCACCAGAGAGGAGAGGGGCATTAAGCAGCGTCAAGTGCTGATCTCCAGCAGCTCAGCACCGGGGAAAGGGTGGAATACAAACCCCAAACAAGAAATAACTATCTCTATGCTACTTGGACTCCCTGTTTAAATATGGATAGTACCGTAGTGAATGAAACAATGGTTTCATGCTACCATGGCTCTTTTGGGTAATGTCGGTTGCTAATTTGGCTTCTGAATCATTGAGCATCACTGCGGTAGATGTTTCTGTTACCTTGTGAAACTTAAGATTCTAGTTTAGTTGTGTGTGTGTGTGTGTATGTAAACAAATCCTCTCCTTTTTGATACATTGTCCTATAATAAACTTGATACAAACATTGTCTGTGGTCTGATGTCTAAAATGTAATTGACCTGGGTAAGTGCTTTTTGAATGGGGAGTAACCTGAATATTGCAGTGATTCTGGCTGTAAGGAACTAACTGTCACAAAGGCAGGCTCACCTGAGTGGCGAGACAGATGGGAGTACACAAGGGGACTCCATGGTCAGTCTGTTACAGTGCCTGAGTTTATACTAGATCAGTGGTTCTCAAACTTTTTTTTTTTGCTGATCACTTGAAAATTGCTGAGGGTCTCGGTGGGCCACTTAATGATCTTTCCAAATATTGTTTGTACCATTAGCTAATTATTGTAAAGTGCTTTGGATACAAGCACTATATTAAAAAACCCTTAATAATTAACATTTTTTGTTCTACAAATAAAAGTACACAACTCATATTTTAATATCACTAGTCTTAACCTTTCTAATGTGATGGATGTGCCCTCTATCCCCTGCCACGGCAGCCCCTGAACTGGGGCTGGGAAGGTGTGTGTGTGGAGGGGCGGATATCTCTCTCCTGCCACAGCAGCTCCCAAGCTGGGGCTGGGAAGTAAGTGCGCTCTCTCTTTCTCCCTGGCACCCGTAGCCCTGGAACTGGGGAAAGTTGCCTCTTTCTCTGGCTACTGCAGCCCTGCACATCCCAAATTCCCCACCCCCACCCCCACTTCTCAACCCACTGTACCCTCCCACCTACTCCACATTCCCTTCCCCCCCCTGGCCACCACCTCACCTTACATGTGCATCTTCTCCAAGGTCCAGACACCTAATTAGTGGAGCCACACCTGCATGGCTCCACTAATTAGGTGGCCGATCCTTCATTTTCTTGTGTGCAGCCACCCAGGCGTGCACCTTTAGAGGGAACTATCTGCGGACCACCTGAATGGAGCTCATGGACCACTGGTGATCTGTGGACCACAGTTTGAGAACCTCTGCACTAGATTGTTAGTTGGTGAAATCTGAGTCTAGAACTCTCAGCCAGTTTGGGTTTGTGTCCTGGTTCCCAGCAGTCTGCCCTGAGGTTGGCACGCACCCTCTTAACACACTGCAGACAGCTGTATAGCAGGGCCTTGGCTTACGTTCCCTCCTTATGGGACAGAGGAGCTGAACCAGCCCTGACGGGGTTGGGGGCAAGGTGTATATGACCCAGGGACCCCTTGGTACCAACTGGCAGAGAGTACAGGGGCTGCAGAGGGTTTACAGGAATTCCCTGGCGCTGATGGCTACATAATAGTTCACCAAAAGGTGCCATGTGAGAGCTGGTAGCCCATTGGTGGTCATACACATTGCAAGATGTGTGTATGGATAATAGGTAAGGAACTATGTAGCTACAGTGACAATAAAAACAAGGAGTCCTTGTGGCACCTTAGAGACTAACAAATTTATTTGGGCATAAGCTTTTGTGGGCTAAAACCCACTTCATCGGATGCCTGGAATGGAAAATACAGTAGCAGGTGTGTGTATATATACGCAGTACATGAAAAGATGGGTGTTGTCTTACTAAGTGGGGGGGCCAGCGCTGACGAGACAATTCAATTAAAGTAGAATGATGCCCTTAAGGCCCTGCAGTTAAGGCAGGTCACCAGGAGGTGATGTACCTCAAATGTTCTTTTCAGGCAGGTGGTAACTGAGGTTATCTCCTTGTCTAGTCAGCTGTGTATTGTGTATACCTGTAGCTGGATGCCTATTTGCATAGTGAATCAGGTTCAAATTGAGAGATTGTTTCATCCTGTAAATATCCTCTTTCGTGGATTTTGCAAACAGCAGGGGGCTGTCCTTTTTAAGAACAAAGACAAGGACTGAATGCACCAGGGGGTTGCTCAGAGGGCTTGAGGGCAGAGTGGGCGTATTGCTACCGTGCAGTGACTGCAGGCCCAGCAGTGAGCATGTGTGGGACCAGTGGAGTTAGGGAGCTTGCCCCTGGCAGGTAAAGACAAGGATCCTTCAGGCAAAGGGCAGGTAGTGGTGAGGCACCTCCCAGCCCTGGATACCCTGGGAAGCAGCATAGGGTAGTAACTTACTGCAGGTTTGGGGGATGTTATAAATTACACCCCAAGACCTCAGCCCAGTGAGAAGGACTGAGGGGAGGAACTGACAGTGAGGGGCACCTGAGTTCCAGCACCTCCCAGGCCTCTGCTCTGCCTCCAACTTAGAGCTCTGCCTAAAACTACAATCCAGCCCCATGAGCCCAAATGCAGGGGACTGCATGTTACAGAAATGCAAATACAGAGCTTCCACTCCATTGTCTATATCATGGTAGCTTCTTTCTGGCAGATCCATTTGAACTCAGCACCACATGTCTCAGACTGAATCTTGCTGTCTCCTATCCAGCCACAGCTGTTCCCTTCAGCAGAGCCTGAGACTGAGAAGCTGCAGAATTAAAGAGTCAGTGTCATTATGGTCCCTGTAGCAAGGAAGGGCCCAGAGGTGAGTCTTTCCTCCCCCTCCCCCTAATGGGAAGCTTGTCTCTGATGTTGTCCTTCATCTCTCTAACTTTCCTACAAAGCATCAGTCGAGAATGGGAGCTGAGTTAGGGGGTCTCTGGCTAGGAATGGAGGAGGCTGAATCTCAAGGGGTTGGTGACCTGGTACTTTCTTGTAGAAAATGGCCACCCTAAGCTCCCACATCTCGGCTTTCCGTTAAAAACAAAGTCTGAGTCTCAGGGGAGAGAGGAAGCCTGTGCTGTGTGACCTGCGTAACAGATGGCTGCAGGGAGCCTGAGGACTTGTTCAGATGTATGGTTAGGGCTGGGTTCACAAAGCGATTTTAAGAGCTTGGCCACTTTAGACACCTCCATCCCAGAACCATGTCCTCCTGGGGTTCACAAACCCTGGAGGCGACTGAACTGCTCGGTGCCTTAATATTCAGAGTAAAAGTTTCCTAGGTACCTGTATCTTTGTCACTCAGCCCACCTGCTGCTGCCTCCTTCTGCTGCTGGCTACCTAAGCCCCAGGGTGTGATGCGTGAGCCAGCAGCAGACAGGTGTTCCTCTGCCTAATGTGCCTGCAGGCCCCGACCCAGAGGCCACTTACCAGCTTGGGTCCCACAGATGAGCTCCCACAAAATAGCAGGGAGGAGCAAACCCAGGGGTTGGGGCACTCACCTGGAAAGTGGAAGACCCCATTTCAAGTCACCCTTTTGCCTGCAGAGGAGAAGGGATTTGAACAGGGATCTCCCATCTCTTAGGAGCAGCCTCTAACACTGAGCTAGGGGATAGTCTGAGGGGTGTGTGGTCACAGGTGTCTCAGTCTCTTGTGTGAATAAATAATTTTAAGAGCGATTGGAGCAGAGGGACTAACTGTCACCTCAGGACATGATGCAGAGAGATGATTTCTAGCCCCCATCAGTGATGGCTGCTTGGAGCAGCTGGGCCTGGCACCCGCAAGGGGAGAGGCAATTCCTGATTTAGTCCCCAGTGGAGCACAGGATCTGCCCCAAGAGGTGAAGGGAGCTGAACTGCCAGGTAACAGTGCCCACAGTGTAATGACATTTAGCCTCCCTGGAGGGGACATAATATCAAACCATCCCACAACAGTCACATTTCACTTCAGAAAGGGGACCTACACGAGCAGCAGGACGCTTGCTGGATGGAAATAGCACAGAGCTGTCACCGGGGTGAAATACCTCCTAGCAGCACCGAGACTACTTAAAAACACCATCAGAGGCTCAGCCTAAGGGCTTGTCTACACTTACAGCGCCGCAGCCAGGATGCTACCTAAACTGGTGGGAGGACTTCTCCCATCAGCATAGATAATCCACCTCCCTAACAGGCAGTTGCTGTGTCGACAGGAGAAGCCTCCCCAGCAACATAATGCTGTCTACACCCAGTGTTTAGGTCCAGTATAATTGTGTCATTTGGGGTGGATTTTTCCCACCCCTCAGCAGCATAGTTATATCAATGTAAGTCTGTAGTGTAGACCAGGACTAAATGTGTACACCCTGCCCCCCCCCCCCCCCGCAAAAAAAAAGACAGGAGGAAGGCCAAAAAATTGCCACCCTGGCTAAACAGCAGAGTAATGGAGGCCATTAGAGGCAAAAGGCATCCTTTAGAATTTGCCAGACAAATCCTAATCAGGAACATAGGAAGGAGCACAAACTCCAGCAAGCGAATTGTAAATGTTTAAGGAGGTAGGCCAAGGAAGAGTTTTTAGCAAGTTGTTTCTCAGATGCCAAAACTGTCCTTTTTCTTTTTTTTTTAAGTACATTCGAAGCAGGAAGCCTGCCATACTGACAGTGGTGTGTGCAGTGTAGTTGTAGCTGTGTCGGTCCCAGGATGTCAGAGAGACAAGGTGGGTGAGGTAATATCTTTTACTGGATCAAGTCCATTGACCTAGCTACCGCCTCTCAAGGGGGGGGATTTCCTAAAGAAATCAAACCCACATCCATCACTGTAGGAAAGTGTCCACACTGCAGCGCCGCACTGGGACACTGTAGCACGTGTAGGGCAAGTCTAACCATAAAACGTTGCACCAGTGCAGTTGTGCCGCTGTAGCACTTAAGTGAAGACGCTCCTACATGGCCAGGAGAGCGTGTCCCCTCAGCATAATTAATTCCCCTCTCTGAGGGGCGGTAGCTCTGTTGACGGGAGAAGCCCTGCCATTAACATAGTGCTGTCTACACAGGGAATTAGGTCAGTGTAACTACATGGCTCAGGGGTGGGGATTTTTTACACCCCCGAGTGACGTAGCTACACCACAGTATGTTTGTAGCGTAGACCTGGCCGCAGCATAGATGGACTCTTGGGCGCTAAATTCCCCGAGAGGCGGCGGTTGGCATCCTCCCTCTCGTCTTTTCTCCCATTGGCTGGCTTAGGCAGTTCCCCGCCTAGTGCGCTGGCTTTGTGACTCCCATTCTGAGGCACCAATCTCTCCCCATGCATTGTACAGGGAACCCAGGCATCTAACTCAGGCTTTGTGAATCCCAGGGATTTTTTAGGCACCATGACACTCAGCATCCCAACGCACAAGTCCCTTTGTGAATCTAGCCCTTCGGGCGTGGCAGGCTGGGGTGTAAATCTAGCTTGCGCTGACTGGCCATGTGGACAGTCTGACCGCACACTGCAAGTGCCAAAGGGAATTTTTAGTGCACAACAGGAGGGTCCACAGGGCAGTCAGTGTGCACACAGAAAGCTTGTGTGAGGTAGGTTTACATCCCAGCCTGCTACCCACAAAGTGCTTGTCTAGACAAGCTCCAAGACAGTCTCTCTAAGATGCGGGAGCTGCTCCCCACACCACAGTGGGGTGTTAACGCCGATCTGCACTGATGATCAATTCTGCGGTTCTAACTGAAGGAAGGAGAGGGAGGATCAAATGATAAGGGTCTGCCCAATTGACTGCAGCAGCTCACTGTGACCCCACAAAAGGGTGGTGCCTGAGAGACACCACCACTTTCTGCCCCTCACCCTCCATCTGACACTGGGAGCACAAAGATCGGAGGGAGGACAGAGCCCAGGGGAACCCAGCAGAGCCCAGAGACAGGGCTGTAATAAGACATTTGAGAGCCCTACACACAACCTCTTCGCAGGGTCCCCCTTGCACAGGCAGGAGCAGTGGCCACATTCTTACCAGTGATTACATGTCACTGCCTCCAGCTGCTGGCCCAGAGGAGTTGATGTGTGACAGAAGGAGGATGGTTGAATTCCGTGCTCTACCCGTGCTCTTGTGTCACTCTGGGCAAGTCATTTAGGGTGGGATTCACAAAAATACTTAGGCACCTCACTCCCCTTGAAATCAATGAGCGTTAGGCACCTAAATACCTTTGTGAATCCCACTGTTAGTTTCTCTGTGCCTCAGTTTCCTCATCTGTAGCATGGGGATAATAGCCCTGCCCTGCCTCACAGGAGTGTGAGAGGATAAATACAGTAAAGGTTAAGATGTGTTCAGATACTATGGTAATGGGGGGGCAGATCAGCATTTTAAGCCTTGTCTACACTAGTTTCTGGTGCAGTTATACTGGAAACCCTGTAGTGTGGATACAGCTATATCCGTTGCTAAGTGTTTCTACCACTACAGCTTATGCCAGTGCCCCCGATCAGCATAAGCTACACTGCTATAAGCACAGGCACATTGGTATAACTGCAGCTGCACTAGGGCCTTTGCGGGCACACCTATGTTAGGAAAATACCCTTAACCAATGTAACTACGCTGGTAAAACGTTTTAATGTCAAGTTATACAATGGAGCTTTTCCCAAACATCTCTCAGACAGTAAACATCAGGCAGCACTTACAGCATTGGATCTAACGGGGAATCGTCCACCCAGGTCCATTCCCCCTCTGGGGATGTCACTTTAAGTCCAATCCAGGCATAGCTTGCACCTTGTGTAACATTCTGTATGAACTCCTGTGAGGTGTAAAGCAGAGGGAGTGTGGTGAATGTGCTGTAAGATACTGGGATTCCCTGAGCACTCCTGTTTAATACATGCTCTTGGCTTCAGTGGCTCTGCCCAGCTGGAGAACCCCTTGCACCAGAGCTAACTCACCCTCTCCTCTGAGCAGGCGGCGTCCCAGTGCAGGGGTGGGGAAATGTGGCTCTCTTGACCACATGGTGACACCAATACTGGTCCTTGGTGTCACAGGGTGAGCTGGTCCTTTACGTAAGTCCTGGGTTCAGCCTCACCTGTGACTGCGGCCCGAGGTCAGTCTGGCCAGGGTGAGATTTGATGGGGTAGGAGGTTTGTGTGAGCAGCTCTATGCAGAATGACTCTGCTGAGCTCTCAGACAGGGCTCAGGGGGGCAAAGTCTGCAGGAGCCAGCTGGGCAGTCTGTGGTGGGAAAGCTGTGGGGGTCTTGTTCTGAACGGTATGTTAATCAGCCAGATACCCCAGAAGGGGAGAAAACACCCCAGTGTGGAGTTTGTTTAACTGGGGGAAAAGGAGAAATGAGGCAGAGGGGTAGAGTCAGGCTGGATAAACCTGCTGCTCTGGGATTGTAACTAGTGACACACGTCTCTCTCCAGTTGGAGTTTGATGATCCTATATTTTGTGTTACCATCTCCTCCTGGTTCTGGATCACGAGCATGTAAGAGCTCTTCCCTGAGCAGTCATCACGGCTCCCAGTCCAGTTTTTACGCTCCTTAGACAGCCAGTAGCACTTGTCCCCACGCAGCAGCCAGTCCCTGGGGCACAGTTTGCACCCGGAGCTCTCTGGAGGGGGAGATGGGAACAGAGGTGTCATTCATTCTGAACATGCAAACTACGGCTGGATGAAAACTCTTGTTCAACGTTCTTTTTTTTAATGGAAAATGCCATTTTTACCAGAAAAAGTGTTTATTGTAGTTGACATTTTTTGATGAGGAGAAGGGACTCAAAATGGAAATACCGATTTTTTTTGTGTGGGAGGGTGGGTAGGGATGGAGGATTTCATTCAGTTTTGGAGAGGAAATAAACATTTACTCTTAACATTTCCCCCCATTGGCAAAGAGGAGGAGGACTTTCACCTTTCTGCTTCCTTCAGAGGACATCAAACTGTCATTTCTTTTCATATTTATCAAGAACTAGATTTACAATGTAACAGCTCTAGTTCCAGATATTTCTTAAGTTTCCCCCTACAGCTGTGTAAAAAGCCTTCAGCCTCAATGTACTAGTGAGGGCTTTTCTCAGGGTCAGCACTCAAGCAGCCGGCACGCTGTAGGCCAGGGCAGCAAGGGACTGGCAGAGCTGGGAGGCCAGAGAGGAGAGAATTCACTTGAAGTCTTTACACAGAGTTGGTTTCTTACTAAAGATCTGCTCTAACTCAGTCACAAGTTCTGGGCTCTATGCAGGAATCACTGGGTGGGATTGTCCGAATTGGTGCAGTAAAATGTAGTTCCTGGGAATCTGACCATATCAGATCATACAAGCTGAACACAGACAGACCCAGCCTGTACCCCAATGGGAGACCTCAAGGGAAACTGAGTGTTGAAACAAATCATATTGATGACTGAGATTGAGCTAGGACACCACCTAACAAGGCAGAACTGAACCCAGTGCCCCAGTCTGGCAGTAGGGGGCGCTGTACCACAGCTAGTGCCATGGTTCAGCTGTAGAGTGACCAGAGGTCCAGATAAAATTGGGACCGTCCCGATATCTAGGCGTTTGTCCCACGTCCCAACTGATGTTTGGTCAGGATGCAATTTGTCCCGATATTTTGCGGTACTCCATTTGTTTTGTTTTTTTGTTTTGGCTCTGCCGGTGACCCTGCCCCTCACCCCCCCCCCAGGTGTCCCAATATTTTCTTCCTCTTATCTGGTCATCCTATTCAGCTGAGAACTAAAAGCAAGGTCCACTTGGGTTCATTAAGAGCTGCCATACTGGGTCAGACCACTGTCTGTATTGCTCAGTATACTGTCTCTTACAAAGGCTCATAGCAGAGCTTTAGGGATGTGTACAGAACAAGGCAATTATGGAGTGATCCACCTCTCTTCCACTCCCAGCTTCTGGTAGTCAGAGGTTCAGCATCCCTCCAATCCTAGCGTTCTATCCCTGACCATCTTAGCTAATAGCCTTTGATGGATCTATTTCTTTTTTGAACCCAGTTATACTTTTGACCATCACAACATCCCATGACAACGAGTTCCACAGGTTAGTTATGCATTGTGTGAAAAAGTACTTCCTCTCGTTGTATTAAACCTGCTGCCTATTAATTTCATTGGGTGACCCCTGGTTTTTGTATTGTGGGCAAGGTAAATAACACTTCTCTATTCATTTTTTTCCACACCATTCATGTCCTATCACAGGGGTCGGCAACCTTTCAAAGTGATGTGCCAAGTCTTCATTTATTCACTCTAATTTGAGGTTTCACAAGCCAGTAACACATTTTAACGTTTTCTGTAAGTCTACAGGTAATCAAAGAAATCATCTGCAAACACTTGGAAGGTGGTAAGGTGATAGGGAATAGCCAGCATGGATTTGTAAAGAACAAATCATGTCAAACTAATCTGATAGCGTTCTTTGATAAGATAACGAGCCTTGTGGATAAGGGAGAAGCGGTGGATGTGATATACCTAGACTTTAGTAAGGCATTTGATACAGTTTCGCATGATATTCTTATAGATAAGCTAGGAAAGTACAATTTAGATGGGGCTACTATAAGGTGGGTGCATAACTGGCTGGATAACCGTACTCAGAGAGTAGTTGTTAATGGCTCCCAATCCTGCTGGAAAGGTATAACAAGTGGGGTTCCGCAGGGGTCTGTTTTGGGACTGGTTCTGTTCAATATCTTCATCAACGATTTAGATGTTGGCATAGAAAGTACGCTTATTAAGTTTGCGGACGATACCAAACTGGGAGGGATTGCAACTGCTCTGGAGGACAGGGTCAAAATTCAAAACGATCTGGACAAATTGGAGAAATGGTCTGAGGTAAACAGGATGAAGTTCAATAAAGATAAATGCAAAGTGCTCCACTTAGGAAGGAACAATCAGTTTCACACATACAGAATGGGAAGAGACTGTCTAGGAAGGAGTATGGCAGAAAGAGATCTAGGGGTCATAGTGGACCACAAGCTTAATATGAGTCAACAGTGTGATACTGTTGCAAAAAAAGCAAACATGATTCTGGGATGCATTAACAGGTGTGTTGTAAACAAGACACGAGAAGTCATTCTTCCAGCTTTACTCTGCGCTGGTTAGGCCTCAACTGGAGTATTGTGTCCAGTTCTGGGCACCACATTTCAAGAAAGATGTGGAGAAATTGGAGAGGGTCCAGAGAAGAGCAACAAGAATGATTAAAGGTCTTGAGAACATGACCTATGAAGGAAGGCTGAAGGAATTGGGTTTGTTTAGTTTGGAAAAGAGAAGACTGAGAGGGGACATGATAGCAGTTTTCAGGTATCTAAAAGGGTGTCATCAGGAGGAGGGAGAAAACTTGTTCACCTTAGCCTCCAATGATAGAACAAGAAGCAATGGGCTTAAACTGCAGCAAGGGAGATTTAGGCTGGACATTAGGAAAAAGTTCCTAACTGTCAGGGTAGTCAAACACTGGAATAGATTGCCTAGGGAAGTTGTGGAATCTCCATCTCTGGAGATATTTAAGAGTAGGTTAGATAAATGTCTATCGGGGATGGTCTAGACAGTATTTGGTCCTGCCATGAGGGCAGGGGACTGGACTCGATGACCTCTCGAGGTCCCTTCCAGTCCTAGAGTCTATGAGTCTATGAGTCTATAATATAGAACTAAACTATTGTTGTATGTAAAGTAAACAAGGTTTTTAAAATGTTTAGGAAGCTTCATTTAAATTAAATTAAAATGCAGAGTCCCCCGGACCAGTGCCAGGACCCGAGCAGTGTGAGTGCCACTGAAAATCAGCTCGCGTGTGGCCTTCAGCATCTGTGCCATCGGTTGCCTACCCCATCCTATCATATGCCCCCTTCATTGTCTCTTTTCTAAGCTGAACAGCCCTAATCTTTTTAGTGTTTCCTTGTATGGAAGCTGTTCCCTACCATTGATGATCTTTTTTGCCTTTCTCTGAACCATTTCCAGTTCCACTACATCCTTTTTGAGATGGGGTGACCGAAACTGTACACAGTATTGAAGGTGTGGGTGCACCATGGATTTATATAGAGGCACTATGGAATTTTCTGTCTTATTTTCTATCCCTTTCCAAATAGTCCCTAACATACTGTTAGCTTTTTGACCACTGCTGAATATTGAGAAGAAGCTTTCATTGAATTATCCACCATGACTGCAATATCTCTTTTTTCAGGCAGTAACAGCTAATTTAGAACCCATCGGTGTATACGTATAGTTGGGATTATTTTTTTCCAGTGGGCATTACTTTGCACTTATCAATGTTGAATTTCATCTGCCATTTGTTGTCAAGTCACCCAGTTGTGAGGGATTCTCGGGGGACCCCACTATCTACCTCTCTCCACTGTGAAAATGAACCATTTATTCCTACCCTTTGTTTCCTATATTTCACCCAGTTATTGATCCATGACAGGACCTCCCCTCTGATCCCTGGCTACTTACTTATCTTAAGAGCCTTTGGTGAAGGACCTTGTCAAAGGCTTTCAGAAAATCCAAGTGCACTATAGCCCCGGATCACCCTCATTCATATGCTTGTTGACTCCCTTGAAGAATTCCCTTAGCTTGATTCTTCCCCAGCAAATCATATTTATCTATGTATCTGATCATTCTGTTCTTGGTAGAAACTATAGTGAATTTGTCCTTTACTCAAGCCAGGATCACCTCTGGAGCCCTTTTTAAAAACCGGAGTTACATTAGCTACCTTCCAGTCATCTGACTCTTTTTGAATACTGAGGGGTCTTAACCTGTTCAAATTCCAGCCTGGGGTGATTTCAATTTGTCTCCCTAAAACACTTCCTGCAGTTCCAACAGGCTATGGGATTCTTCTTCAGTCATTTCCCTTACACATTGTATAGCAGTGTTCTGTGCTGCTGAACAGCTATTGAGTTTCACCCCAGAGGTAGCTGCATTTCAGTAGTGGGGGAAATGATTCCTGTGAGTCCTACAGAGTTTGTAAAACACTTTGTGATCCAACCGCTATAGCAGTTGTATTATTACATTATTGTTAAGATTGTCTGTGCTCTAGCAATGGGAATTACTCTGACCACTAGATGTCACTGCTGCTCTTCTGCATAAACTGCTGAGAATTATGATTTATTGTACTTAAATCGTAAGCTCTTTGGGTCAGGTACTGTCTTTTTATGATTTTTTTTTAACATCACCTGGAACAATGGGGCCCTGATCCACAACTGGATCTTTTGACATTGCTGCAATATAAATCAATGATTAGTATTACAGGAGAACAAAGGCCACAAAAATGAATATGGGCCCCATTGTACTAGGTGCTGCACATACCCATAGTAAGACAATCTTTGCCCCAAAGAGCTACCAATGCAAACATAGGATGAGAAACAGGTGGAGATACACAAAGAAGGAACAAGATGACCGGGAGAGTGACGTAAACATATTGGTACAGAAAAAGGCAGTCACAGCATTTACCTATTGGGACTGATGAAAAGAAAAAAGACAGAGGAGCTTGGGGTATATAGTACATCATTATCACACCTAAAGCATTACAGCATGTGAAAAAGCTCCCCATCTACTTAAAAGTCACCCTGAACATTGTTTTCCCAGCTGTAGTTATGAGTAGAGTTGATTCACAAAAACTTGCCTTTTTTCAAAATGAAAATCTTCACAGAAAGCTTGTTGCATGTGAACTTTTCTAGTTGTTATTGAAATAATCTTCTGCTTCCTGAACACTTTGACTAAAAAATGAAACTTTACTCCCATGGTTAGCCCCTTTTACACTGTCACTTTCACAGTGTTGCCATCTGTCATATTTTTATCTCACGTCTTGTGAAGTTTGGTGTTTTCTTTTAAGCCCCAACTCCTGGAGTCAGGGGATTATGTGAGAATGTCAGTTTCATTAACAAAAGTTTCTGTCCCTCAGAATTGCAAAGAAAAGCTGACAGCAGGCCCCAAGTGCAACCTGAAGGCTCAGAAACCAGAAGGCAAACATAAAGAACCCAAAATGTATAATTTTCCTAAAATAAGCCAATCTCATGATTTTTAGGGCATAACTCGTGGTTTTTGGATGCTTGGGGGTCACAACACTGGAGTAAAGTATATAAAGGGGCCTCAGTATGAATGAGAATCTGTTCCATTGTATTTCAAGCAGATAGTGTCCCTTTAACATAGTGCCTGGATTTTCAATCACAGCAAGAGTGCTGCAAACTTTTCCAGGGAGAGTGACTCATGCCTCTGGGACAGTAGGAGCTGGGGTTACCTGCCAAGCTGCCATTGTGGGGTTCACAAAGAATTGATTTCAGGCGAGACTGGAAATCCTCTTGGCAGGAGCACTGTGCTTCATTATTCTCCGATGTATTCAGAGCTCCTCTGATCTGTCCTTCACAAGAGACATGCAACTGGGAAACTTCAAAACAGCATCAGCGTCAATGAAAATCACTTCTATTGTAGCTATTTAGGAATTCCAAAAACAATTGTGGAGGATGTAAAATCATCAGTGTAATGTGTCCATCACAGCTGGGGTAGGGCTAGAGGAAGAGAAAATCCTATTCACTACTCAATGTTGGTGCATTTCTGCCCTCCACCCACATGTAACAGTGAACCTGTCTTAGTTGGATCACACAAGTTTCATGCATCTAGCTTTTAAATGCACCTTGTTCTGGTAACATTTTGACCTGGCTGGTGATGTAATGCCAAGGATTTCATTCAGAAACAGACTGGAATCAGGAATGGAATATCAGTGGGATTTGGGAATGAGAAGAGAATTAATGGAGCACAATTAAGCCCAAATGGATAAATAGATTGGCACTACTTACCCCAAACTCCCAGTGCTATCACAGCTATTGTCAGGACAATGTTCCCAGCCCATCCGATCCCTACAGCGATGCGATGCCACCAGGGACATGGAGAAGAACCTGTAAGAGGCAATGTTTGGAATAACACCATCAGCCCCTAGCATGAGAAATAACAATGGAATTTGTTCTTCTCTGGAGCCTGTCCCAGCCTCCTTACCTGGGAGTTCCACTCTTCATATAATACTAGGGGCAGCTTTACCAATGGCAGATTCTTTTACCCATTTCTCACAAAAGCACCTTCACATCTTTCCCCCACACTGTCCCTCATGCAGGGATGGCGCTCCCTAAATCATTCTACATAGCCACTGCTCTGCCCTGCTTCAGATCCTTTCTTACATTCCCTCTGTAATGTGACAACTCGAGTAAACTGCCTACTAATAATGGCTAGGCAAAAAACAAACCACGTGAAGCCTCCAAATTGTTAACCAAGCTAATACATATCACCTTGTGTTCCTGTGACTGTCCCCCTTGTCTTCCCTCTCCCCTGTGCCTCCCTTCATGTTCTAAATACACTGGTTGTGTTTTGACCCCATTTAGGCCCCCAATCCTATAGATGCTGTTATGCCAGGAGTCACCAGGTGGTGCTGTTACACACAGTCATAAATCCTTTTTCTTAATGTGTGAGCACTGGTCAGTCTGTGAAGCAGAATTATATTATTGTTTATTTTGTGGTGTAGTTTCTTTGTGGGGGAGCTGTTGCACCAGCAGGGGAGTTTGCTGTCTGCCTTAATTTTTCTAACTAGAGTCACCTCTTTGGATAGAGTTGCTTCCTGGGAACCAGGTATGGTTTTTGGGCTGAGACTCCTGAAAGAGGGGTTTGTTTGCATGCCAGTTGTGACCATCTCTGTACCAGGACTGCTGTACACAGTGTAAATAAACAAATTACACTAAGAAATATCCAGCCTCCATGTCACTACATTTTACTCGATTGTGAAAACAGGCCAGGCTCCAGTGTCTACTAACACTAAAAACAGGCTGACAATACTTGTGCCTGCACTTAACTTTAAGCATGTGAGTAGTCCCATTGACTTCAAAAGGACCACTTATATGAGAAAAGCAAAGCACATGTGTAAAGTGTTAGCAGCGTGGGGTCTTGGGTTGTAAATGATTTGGTTGAGAAACCAAATATGCTTGTGCAGTGCCTAGCACAATGAGGCCTCAGTCATGACTACGGCTAAGTTCTAGGTGCTACTGTAATACAAATAATAATAAATCTGTTGATCAGAGGCCAACTCACCTCTGGGACAACCCTGCAAGTCAAAGTTGAAGAAAGAACTAATGATTAGAGGGAGGAGAGAATTAATAACATTTCAAAAGGCGTTCCCAACTTTTTTTATATTAAATTTTTTGCCTAGTTCTGTAGTTAGAAGGAAGACACACACTCCTAGATCGGAAAGTTTGCAAATATTTTGTTGAACAATTTTCCCAATTTTATTTCTCAAATTTTGAAATATCAGTGAAATTTCAAAATTCTTAAAATTATAACCATTTTACTAATGAAACCAGTTATTAACTAGATACATTATCAATGCTATTTGATGATATGTCTGCATGGTAAATCTCTTGTGTTGATGAATCAGCACTGTTTGCACAGAAAGGAGTAAGGCAATGGAGAATTAGACTCTACATTAGAGACAGGGCCAACTCCAGCATTTTTGCTGCCCCAAGCAGCCAAAAAAAAAAGCCACAGCAGCAGTTCAGTGGCAGGTCCTTCTCTCCGAGGGGGACTGAGGTACCCGTCGCCGAATTGCCACCAAAAAGCTGGATGTGCCACCCCTTTCTGTTGGCCGCCCCAAGCACCTGCTTGCTGCGCTGATGCCTAGAGCTGGCCCTGATTAGAGAAGGTTACTACTCACCTTGTGCAGTAATTGGGGTTCTTCGAGATGTGTGTCCCAGTTAGTGCTCCACTTTAGGTGTTGGGCATCCCTGCGTCTTTGATCAGAGAATTTCAGCAGCAGTGCCCACTTGGGCCGTGCATACACAGTCCCCATCTTGCAGCACCATTGGAGCCTCCTCTAGGACACATGTGACCCGGCCCCCTCAGTTCCTTCTCTGCCGCAGAGTCTGGAAATTGAGCTCCAAAGTAGAGGGGAGGAGAGTGGGTAATGGAGCACCCACAGGGACACATATCTTGAAGAACCCGTTACTGCACAGGGTGAGTAACCTTCTCTTCTTTTTTGTCCCTGTGAGTGATCCATGGGGCTGACTATAGGGCAGTACCCAACATTGGACTGAAGGGGCTTTCGGAGTTGTATGGGTGAGTGAAGACAGCACTGTTAGCCCTAGCAGTGCATCTGATCTTGAGCTCTGGGTGATCACACAGTGTTTTGTGAACATATGTTCAGTGGCTCAGATGGCTGCTCTACATATGTCTATGAATGGTATGTTGTTTAGAAAGTCTACTGAGGTAGCAATGGATCTAGTAGAGTGAATTCTGATCCCAGATGGGGATTGTTAGTTCTTTCGTTGGTAACAGAGGTGAATGCACCCTGCGATCCATTTTTATAGTCTGTGTGTGGAGATCGTGGCTCCTTTAGAATGTTTGGTAGTGGAGACGAAGAGCCTTGGAGATTTTCTGAAAGGTTTAGTTCTATCAAGATAAAAGCTAGTGCACGTCTGACATTCAGGGTATGTGGTACTGAGTCCTGTTTGCTCTTGTGAGGTTTGTGAAAAAATACAGGAAGATGGATTGATTGATTGATTGATTGATTGATTGATGTGGAAGGATGAAGATATTTTAGGTATGACCACTCGGAGGTGGTCTTATGGTGACCATGTCCTTGGGAATAAAAGGCATAAGGTGGGTGAGCCACGAGCTAACTCACCCACGCAATGGGCTGATGTAATAGTGACTAAAAATGCTTCCTTTGTTGATAGATGTATCAGAGAGCATGTCACTAAGGGTTCGAATGGGGCCCCATTGAGGCAGCATAGTACCATATTCAAGTCCCACGGCAGCGTGGGAGCATATAATTCAGGATAAGCTCTCTGAATGCCTGTAAGGAAACATTTGGGAATCAGGTGTGCAAACAGTGACATCCCATCAACCTTGTGATGGAAGGCATTAATAGGCATCAGATGTACCTTGATCAAACTAGTGGATAGTCCTAAGTTTTTTATTTCCAAGATGTAGCTCCAAAATCAATGGTAGAGGTGAGGAAACCAAAGTGTCTTGCTTTACTTGGCACTATATGGCGAACCTCTTCCATTTTTTAAGGTAAATCTTGTGCGTGGTTGACCTCCTACTGTTTAGTAATATGTGTTTAACCTGTTCTGAACAGGCTAGTTCCTCATGATCGAACCATGTAGGAGCCATGCCCGCAGGTGAAATCTCTCCAGGTGTGCATGGTAGACCTGTCTGTCCTCTTGTGATAGACGGTCCGGTTAGAGTGGAAGAGTGTGTGGAATACATAGCAACATCTGTATCAGGTAAGATTACTGAGTCTGTCTGGGCCATGTTGGGGCTATCAGTATGACTCTCACTTTGTCCATATGTATCTTGTTTATCACTGTCAATAGCAGTGGTATCAGTGGGAACATGTATTGAAGTGGTGCTTCCCATCTGAGGAGGAAGGCATCCCTCAGTGATTGGGGTTCCCAGACCTGCTCTCGAACAGAATTGTGGGCACTTGTAGTTCTATGATGTCAGGAAAGAGGTCCATAGATGGGTGGCCCCATTATTGAAATATGTTCTGCAGGACCATGTCGTTTAGTTCCCATTCATGATTGTGAGAAAATTCTCTGCTTAATGTGTCTGCTGTAGTATTCTGACAAGATGGAAGATAGGAGGCTTAGATATTGATATTGTGTTGGATGCACTAATTCCACAATTTCATGGCTTCTGTGCATAGGGAGTAGGATCTGATATTATCTGGTGCTGGTATTATCATTGCTAGTGTGACAGCCTGAACAGTTGGACCCTCACAAATTTGTTGTGCTTTCTAGGACTCACTTGTGAGTAGTGATGGAAGACCACATTGAATAAAAGAGAGTCAGACAGTCCCCAAAATGGAAGATGGATGATGTCATCAGCACTACAGAGTGAGCAAGATTGTTAAGACCCTTGACCAAGCCCTCAAAATTGTTGCTTGGAGGAGGA
Organism: Gopherus evgoodei; assembly: GCF_007399415.2. Taxonomy (NCBI): domain Eukaryota; kingdom Metazoa; phylum Chordata; order Testudines; family Testudinidae; genus Gopherus; species Gopherus evgoodei. Next base: position 5,250,669 of record NW_022059994.1, on the reverse strand, counting down.
ATATTGAGACGCTGGTGAAGGTGGTCAGCATCTCTGTGGTCTCTGCCTTTGTGGTTCATGCTGCCATCGATGTTGGATATATGAGGCATACTTGTTGCATTGGTAGGGCTGCTATCTGTTTTGTCTACTCTTTGTGGCAGGTGTATAAATTCCCAAAGTTCTGAGGGTCGTTTGTGAGTCTGTCATCATGTGGAGGACTTTGTCCATGTTGGCGCTGAAGAGTTTTCTGGCAGTCAAATGGGAGGTCCTCCACCATGGACCGTATTTCCCTGGTAAATCCCGAGGAATGCAGCCAGAAATCCTGGTGCTTGTCTACCATGGTGGCCATAATAGATCTTGCTGCTGTGTCAGCCATGTCTAAAGATGCCTGTAAGGCAGTTTTGGCCACAAACTGGCCTTTGGACATGAAAGCTTTAAATTGTTCCCTTTTGTCCTTCAGAATATCATTAATAAATTAATAAATCCATTAATTTTGCATAAGTGTGGCAATCATATTTGTTAGTAATACCACATAGTTGGCAACACAGAATTGTAGGAGTGAAGAATAGACCTTGCGGCCAAAAAGGTCTAGCCATTTCCAGCCTTTGTCAGTGGGTGTGTACCTGTACTGTTGCTGTCTACCTCACCGGCTGATGGCAGTGACAATGAGCGAATTTGGTACAGGATGGGAAAAAGGGAAGTCCATATCTTGGAGGGGACATAATATTTTCTGTCAGCCCTCTTGCAGGTGGGTGGTATGCTGACTGGGGTGTGACAACTGTTTTGGCTGGCTCCATTAGCGCATCATTAATCGGGAGCGCTATTTTGGAAGCTGAGGAGGCTTGTAGGATGTCCATCAGTTTATGTTGGGTCTCCTGGACCTCCTCGAAAGGGATCTCTAACCTGTCGACCACACCTTTAAAAAGTTCTTGAAATTGCTTAAAGTTGGCAGCACTGTAGGTGGTGGAGGTATTATGGTCTCATCAGGGGAAGAGAAGGAGTTATTAGCATGTGACGTGATATCTTGCTCTATGCTCTCCTCCTGTTCTGCGACAGTTTCCTTGTGGGGCTCTGACATTACAGGCACTGAGGGTGGCGGCGGCAATCTGATCTCCTCCTTATAAGGACTGGGGGGCCTGCTGTAATGCCTTCTGTAGGAAGCCATGGGGTTCCAATATGGCCATTGTGTGAGGAGTGGTACAGGTGGGACTGAGCCGGAGAGTGCCTCTTTTTGGACAATTCCTTCTGAGGAGAAGTCGCTGCTCGTTTCCTCACTGATATTTCTTTTTTTTTGAGGAATGAGCCTTCCTCCAAGAAGAAGGTGAGGTCTCTGGAGATCTTTGTCCAGAGGGAATCTGCTGGCTGGGGTCTGAAGCCAGTCACAGAGATGTCTCCATTTAAGATGAGTTTGAGGCGCGGATCCCTGTCCCTCCATGCTCAAGCCTTTAGGTTGCTGCAGTGAGCACATTTCTGAGGGATGTGCAACCCACCCAAGCAGCAGACACACTGTGAGTATCTGCACAACACTAGCATGATGTCTCGACATGAAAGGCAGCACTTAAAGTCAGTGAACCAGGCATAACTGAAAAGATGGTGGTTCACTGCAGAGGTGAACTTAACTAGTCAATGAAAAATAAAAGTTTTATTTTTTTTAAACTAGGAAGAAAAATGAGGAAAGGGTAAGTAACTGAACTGTTAAAATGAAACTATGCTAACTAAACAATTTAAACACTAAATGAGCTAACTTCATGACACTGCTGGGAGTGTCACGTCAGGCCGAGGATGGTTGAGAAGGAACTGAGGGGGTCAGGTCAGATGCATGCTAAAGGAGGCACCAGTGGCGCTGCAAGACAGGGGCTGCACGTGCACAACCTGGACTGGCCCAGCTGCTGAAATTCTCCAATCAAAGGCACAGAGACGTACCAACACCTAAAGTGGAACACCCACAGGGACATCAGTCAAAAAAGAACAATCAGTGTAGACAATGGGTTTGCCCATATGTCAGTGACGGCATACATTAAATACAATGGATATGGCTGGTTAAATTTTCCATCTAAACTGTTTTTCAATAGAAAATTGGATTTGGGACTCAATTCTTTTTGTTAAACATGGTTGCTGTCTGTAGAAAATTGTGTTTGTTTTTTTTCCTTGGTCAAAAAATTCTATGAAGAATGAAGAATTTTGATTCTGAAATGCCACCCACTGTGGTGTCTTATAGAATTGTAGTTTGAGTGCCTTTTTCGCCCATTCTCCTCTGTGGGCTGCAGAGCCATCCAGAGAGGATACCAAAAAGGGCAGTTTGCCCTCAGCCTCTCAGATGAGGGTGTTCCCAAACCCATGGAACAATAGGGTTATTGGATGAAATATGGAAGGTGGGGAGTCTCAGTTTCAGATTTTGCCTGAGGCTCCCCAAAACCTCTGTGCAGCCCTGATGAAGTCTGGCTGGGGAGCCTGGTCCATCTTTCTTGATGCATCGTGGCCATGTGAGTGTTGTTGTGATAACTGGGCCTACAAATTTCCCCTAATTGTGAGAAGTGAGTGAAAGTTCATTGCATGTCACAATAACCTATAGTAATAAATGTTGATAGGAAAAGGTGCACAAGGGAGATGGAAAGACTGAACTAATCCACACAAACTGATATAAGTCAAGGCTCGTGTTAAGATCATGCTTGATAAACAAGAGGAGCGTGAGACTGGAAATTAGTGAATCAACCTTGGTGTGTCAGAAGGTGGGCTTAATTGGTGAATAAAATAACGAGGGGATGGGCTATTCCACCCATCACTCCTTTTCGGGGTCCTTAAAAGAAGATTTTGGGAAGAAAAAAATCAAGAAAAAACCAAGGAAAAGAAGCTGTCTGCCAGCAACTGCTGAGGCAAGCGTTACCATCATGGCTGCCGCCCCTACCGTCTCCTGGGATCCTGGGATTCATTGCTACACCATTGGGGCTTTGTTATCCTGATCTTGAAAGATGTCTTGACCAGCCTAGGCCAGAGAGAGGAGCCCAGATGACACAGTTACCTCCACCTGCTCTGGCTAAATTCCAAACACCGTATGTAAGACTTTGTGTCCTTCTCCCCCCACTCCACCCGCACAAATGTTCTTTTTATCTCCACCTTATTTCTTTTCTTTCCTATCCCTTTCTTTTGCCCTCTGTGAGATAAGAGCCTGGCTTAGGTGGCCAAGACTGTACGTTTTGCAACACTGCTGACCAGAAAAAGACAACTAGCCATAATGTCCTAAACAGCCCGATGCTGGTACAAGGATTCTGAGCGGTTGATAAGATTGTGTGCACTGCTTGTGTTTCTGCAGCAGTGAGGTTACAACTAAGAGTTAACAGCAGAAACAGAAGTTGCATTTTCTGTCTTTGCTGTTCTTTTCTCTCCCCTTTTGTTTGTCTGGTTTTCTCTTTTAGAGAATCAGGATCAGACTTGAAACAGCAACAGCTCCAGCCCATCTCTATTAACCTTTTCTCTTTTCTCTAAAAAGGACAGTTATTACCATCTTTAATACAATAAAGACTGTCAAATAGGAGTTTTCTTCTCTCCAGATAGAGAGAAAGGAAATAAGGAATGGTGTTAAAATGAAAGCCTTATTTAATACTTTATAGTTCAAATGCTTCAACTGCTTTTCTTTGTTTTTTGGTATCTTTAATAAAAGGTTAAAATGATTTTTAATGGTGTATTTGCCATGGTCTAAGCAAGCTGAGGTACTTGTATGTCAAACCCTTAATCTTGTTTAACGCTGTTCAATGCATCTGACGAAGTGGGTATTCACTCACGAAAGCTCATGCTCCAAAACGTCTGTTAGTCTATAAGGTGCCACAGGACTCTTTGCTGCTTTTACAGATCCAGACTAACACGGCTACCCCTCTGATGCTGTTCAATGCTACACAGTGACGGGGGTTTGTTAACACCTTTGACCTTTTGGGCCCATTTATTCCATCAAAATGAACACAACGGTGCCATAAATGGACTGCCCCTCCCCGGCCAAGAGGGGAGACCATGATGCATCATGGGAGATGTATTCCAAACAGGGAGTCCAGCCCATAAAGGAAAACGGAGACATGAGGCACTCCAATTACAAATCCCATGAGACACCTTGGCAGCATTTCAGAACTGAACTATTTCAGTTGTCAGATGAAATATTTCAGTTACATTTTTTTTTTTTGCCAAAAAGTAAAACATTTCTGTGGGGTTAGGGGGAGGAAAACACCCTCCAACAAGCTCTAAATGGATTTGTACAGATGATACTCAGGGAATTTGCCCTGCAGAACATGTGTCGGTGGTGATAGTACATGAAATGGAAATAGGCCAGCTGGGGCCTTAGATTTTCAAGTAATTGATAGGTTCATAGATTTTTAAGGCCAGAAAGGATCATGATGATCACCTAGTCTGGCCTCCAGCATCAGACCGACCAGAGATTTTAATACATTTTACATTGTTTTTCACAAAGCTGTTGTCTTATTTGATTGTTCATTTTTGTATTCAGTCTTCAATGAAATCGACTAGCTAGTATTTGGTATCCACTTGAACTCCATACCTGTGGATTATCATTTCCCTAATTACTATGGCTGTAACTTTCAAAGGAGCCTAGTGGCATTTCAGTGGTGACTGAAACCCCTAAGGCTTCTTTGAAAATCCCAGTCAAAATAGTTTAATGATTTGCCATTTTCCTGAGACTTGTACTGTGAAATGAAGATAGTGACCCAAAGCCTATTCTCAGTCACCCAGGTGTACACTAAATGCAGAGACATTCCATTAAGGCAATGTTTCTCAGCCTGGGGGATGGGTTTAGGAGTGTTGCAAGTCCAGGGCTGGTGATAGGGTGTGGCAAGCGTAGGGCAACTGCTCGGGGTCCCACACCACAGAGGGCCCTATGAAGCTAAAGTACATGCTTCAGCCTCAAGCAGCGGGGCCTGAGTCTCAGCTTTGGCTTCCCTGGAGCCTGAGCCCCACGACGCGGGGCCAAATCACATAACTTAGCTTTGCAGGGTCCCCTGTGGTGTGAGGCCCTGGGCAACTGCCCTGCATGCCACCTCCTAACGCCGGCCCTGAGTATTATGAATAATTTACTTAATAATATTTAAGGTAAGAGATCGCAATTTTTTCAAGTCTTGGTATGGGATCACAATTTTTTTTTAAGTCCAAAGGGAGTTTCCAGCACAAAAAGATTGAGAAACACTGAACTAAGGTAACATCCAAATTTACACAGAAGTGACAGTGCCGTTACAATGGCTCAGCGTCTTCATTTTCATCAGTGATTTTTTTGTAAACAGAAACATCATTAAACCATACTCACACTACATTTTCAAACTGCGTTCTCTAGGAAAAGGGTTAGAAATTACCTTTTTGCTACAGATGAAGCTCGTGACACTCTTAAGGCTACTCGCAGAGTTTATAACCACTACAGAAGACTTACATTTCTTCCTGTTGTAACCACTCTTAATTCTGGGTCAGTTCAAAAATTGCATCCTTCTGTTCCTAAAAGTGGATCTTTATGTGAGGATTCTCACAGACATCTAATTCAGATCACTACTTTTAACTTTACAGAACTAATTGTTCTGGAATTATAAGTGGAAATAAACATTGGAAATAATTTCTGAAAAGTGAAAAATTATTGTCTGATATATATGTACCATCAGAGTGAGACCCCTGCTCCTAACTAGAACCTCTTAGCACCATCATCTGGCAAATTTCATATTAATTAATGCTGGGAGTGGTTGTGTTTTCTGTCTTCATTTTAAAATGGCTTGTTGAATTTACTTTAAAATTTCTCAGGAAAATTATCTTGTAGCTTCAGACTAACATATATTATTTCAGGCTAAGAGCAGAGGGGGGTTTAGGAACAGAAAGTGGGAAAGTCAAGATCTTCTGTATATTGGAACCTATCTTCCAATTTTAACTACAGTATGAAGTCAATTCTGTGACTTCATGATTCTACCAACAACTTATGAGAGAAGGTAATTTTAATTTCAGCATTAGACCCTGATCCTGCAAAGATTTCAGCAGAGGTGTAATTTTAAACATATGAGTGATTGCTTCAGTGGAATGACTCATTTGAGTAAAGTTAAATGCGTGCATAAGTGTCTGCAGGTTCAGGCCTTGGGACGACCCATAGCACAAACCTCTACACCCTGGCTGCAAGCATTTGGAGCATCAGGCCCTTAGTAGTAAGACAGGAAATACATTATCATCAAGGGTTGGGGTGGATTCTTCATCACTAACAATTTCAGAATCAAGATTGGATGTTTTTTCTAAAAGATACTCTAGGAATTATTTTGGGGAAATTCTACAACCTGTATTATAGAGGGCATCAGACTAGATGATCACTGTGGTCCCTTCTGGCCTTAGACTCTGTGAATTAAGGCCCCACTCCTGCACTTGGATCCATGTGAGTGGACCCTTGTGCCTATTGACTTCAATGGGATTCTGTACAAGTGAGAATGAAGGTCCACCCATAAGGATCAGATCACAGGATTGAAGCCTAGGTTTCCAGTCATTAACATAGCGTCAGTCTTCCTCTTAACGAAATTATATAGCTGCAGCTCGAGAAACAATTTAAAAAACAAATTCAGTTCTTGGATACACTTGCGTAAATTTGGAGTAACTTCACTGAATTCTATGGCATCATTCTGGATTTACACTGAAGTAACAAGCAGAATCTAAGTCCTACAATATTTTTCATGAGTAGATCAGGTCCTGTCTGAAAATAATATCAAAAAATGCATGGATACAATTTCATGACAGTTCACAACAAGAATTAAATTTGACTAGACAGCCACATATTATGCTAAGCTCTACTGTGGTATTAATAGATACCAAAGCAAGATCTGTTGAAAAATATCAACTGTTAATAAAATTGTATCAGGTATTTCTGTAAAAAACGGTTTCAGAAGATGTACAATAATTCAGTTATGTTCACAAGGTCTAGGTGTACAGCAATAATTTTTTTTAAATGTACAATATATTTGTAGCTATACTTAGAGGAAAACTTATGAGATAAAGGAAGCCAGAATCATTGGCAATATTCAAGTATAATTGAAGGTAGTAAACATATAATATGTTTGACTATAGCATGTTAAACTAGATATACAGCTTAATTAATATTTGAACTATCAGAGTGGGATTCTTAGAAACATCTAAATCACTTAGGCACTTTTGAAAATTTTACTCTTCATGTAAATCTGTAACCTAACTGTGCTTATGGAAAATACACCCTAAAAATAGCTATTTAATATTTACATTATTTTTTCCCCAAACAGCCTCCAAAGTATTAAGATTTTTAACTAGTTTAATATCATTTTTCAGGGGAATCACAAATAATTTATGATACTCGGTTTACATCCTTTAAGTTAAATTGTAACACATGGTTCCTTGTATTTTAAATATTCCTAAAACACTGATAACTCTTCATTGTTCTCAGCTCTGCCACTGTCTTCTCCTTGACAGTCTCTCCTGACTCTCCACGCTTCAGTGGAGCTCAGTGCAATAACTCGCTGTCTCTCCTGCACTCAGAAACAGAACACGTCATCTTCTGTCCTTGGAAAGCTTTCCTGGTTTTGTGTCCATTTCAGCATCCAGTGGAAGAAAACCCTTCATTATCTCTATCATTCCCTCCCTGCTCCCCTTTGGCAAGGTTCTTCTCCGGTCCCATTCCTCAGATACCAGGCTTCCCTCTCTCTACTTACATCGCTCACCCACCTCGACACCCCCCAGTACCTACCATCTGCCAGTCTCCATGACCCTCTGCACATAATTGGCTCCCTACCTAATTTCAGGTCCACCTCTTCTCTCAGAAGTGTGTGGATTTTAACTTTCTCTCTAACAAAACAATTAAATTCTATTCTACGAGTCTCCCCACATTCCTTGTACTTTGTCATGCTTTCTCAGACTCACCCAATGTACTGCTCTCTGCCCCCCAATTATAACCCACTATACTATGTACTGTTACCTCAATAGTTTACTGGTATGCCCCAAATATGTATGTATGTCATACAAAGTACAGCTATATTGTATTGCACATGTATTTGCATGTTTAGACTGTCAGAGGCTATGAAGTTTTCTGTGACACGCTGTACTAACAAACTAAAGTGCACTATATTACCTTAACGGAATTAAGTTGCCAAATGCTGAGAGTGGTAAAGAATTTCATATTAGCTAAGTCCCACCACACATAAAGCACAGAGCTGCTCCTTGGCTCTGGACGCAGTTTCTCTAAGCTGTCTCTGCTGTAAGCCAAACAAAAAATATCTGAGAAAAATGGAATCCTAACCAAAGACTAACCACCTTGATGCAAAAATAAGAAACTAAATCCACTTACTGAGGTGCTGAGATCGTTGTGGTGGCCTTGAAGAGGAACTGGCTCCAGGAATTTTTAAATCAGCATAAATTATTTCTCCAGCCATGGCAAGTACAGAGGAAGGTGTGAGCGTACAGGAGAGGATCTGTGTCTAAGAGCAGTTTTCTGCGTATGTCTGCCCTCTTCTGAGCAGTAACATATCTCTATTCTGTTCTATGCAGGCTCTTACACCACACTCATCATCATAGTATCTGTGAGACGTCTAGTAATGCATTAAGCAATGTGACTAACATATGTGACATGTTCGCTCTTCTTCGATTGCTCATGTGCATTGCACAGTAGGTGTGCATGCTCGCCAGGTTCAACAGGGCTGGAAGTTTTTCCCCTAGCAGTACCCATAGGGGAGCGTCCCTAGTGACCCTGGAGTGGTGCCACTATGGCACGGTTATAAGGGGCACCATGTGCTCCTCCCACCCTCAATTCCTTCTTACCGCCAGTTGCCGCCATCGGAACTGCTCTGCTCCAGCCTTGCTGTAGATTCCCCCTTGGACTTTGTTAGTTCGTATCTAGTAGTACCTGTAGTCGAAGTAGTTTTCAGTTAGTTTAGAGTTAGTTAGTGTGCCCAGGTCGGGGCATGCCACGTGCCCCAGGCTTTAAGTCATGTGACACTTGCAAGTGGCCAGTGCCAGTGAGCGATCCACATGTGGACTGTTTACACTGTCTGGGAAAGACCCATCTCAGTGATCACTGTAAGATTTGCAGATCCTTCAAGCCTCAGACCAAGAGGGAGCGGGACATTTGGCTCCAAACCATTTTGATGGAGTCGGGCTTGACTCTGGCACCATTGTGCCGCTGCGAGTCGGCGCCAAGCACAGCGGCATCGGTGTGCGCCGATCCTACAGTGCCCTCCACCAGCCGGCACTGCTCCCTGTCCACAGGGCACTCCAAGAAAGCTAAGAAGAGGTCTTCTCCACTGAGACACTGGAGCAAGACCAGGGGAGAGGCTAGACCAGCTCTGGCCAGTTCTCGGTCCCCATTGGCCTCCCAGCCTCCATCTCAAGTTGAGCGGAGTAGCCCAATCCTCTCTGAGTCTGCCTCCCTGGACATTCAGATGCCATCCATGCTGGATGCCTCGCAGGCAGCCTGGGACATTATGTGTCTGCCAGTACCAGCGGCACCACCACCATTGGCTCCCTGGTCCAGAGGCAAGCCACTGCTTGGATCCCCACAATTGCTACTGGACAGTACTGGTACTGGTCTAGGGAAGGTTCTTGATGTCATTCCCCACTCAGCGACCATCACATGTGCAGTCCATGCTGGTCACCATCGACCCCCACCAGGCTGTCTGGCTGGATACCAACTGGCAGGGGTTCCAGGCATCACTCCACCTCAAGGAACCGTAGACCTCATGAGAAGAGTGTGTCCCATTGACACCAGGACAGTCGGCACTAGAGGTTCTCATCTCTGAGAGGCTACTGTAGCCCATCATGATACAGGCATCAATGCTGTTCCTGTTCTTCATCTTGCTCGAGGTCCCCACTGTGGCACCGCTCCTGCAGTACCAAGCATCAGTCGCCGGCACCTCACCATCACGGATCTGCCTGTTGGAGCCAATCGCAGAGCAGCTGCTAACAGCGGTACTCCCACTCCTCCACACTCAGATCACGGTCTTGTGATCGGCATCATTCCCACAGTGGCACCAGACTCCTTGGCCAGCATCATGGTACCAATGGGGTCAGTGGCTCCCGATGCAGCCCCCAATAATGGCTCTCTCACTTGCTGGAGCCTCAGAGAGACCCTCAGCCTCCCTATCTCAGCCTTCCAGGAAGAAGTCAGTGGGGAACTCATCCTCAGTCCCGCGCCCGGAGGGGGACCCCGTGGTGGAACTTGTGGCACTGCTGGGTACGCAGAGTATCACACCTCCATCCTCGTCCTCCCTGGATGAGGTGATCACAGCCCCTCCTCCGCCTGTCCCGCAGGAGGACTCTAAAGCCCATCAAGCACTGCTGAAAAGGGTGGCATTAAGCCTCAACCTTCAAGCCGAGGAGGTGGAGAAGCCCTCAGACTCCCTCTTCAACATCCTCTTGGCTTCGGCACCAAGCAGCATGGCTCTCCCACTCCATGAAGGGGTGGCAAAGATTTCCAGTGCCTCATGGCAAACCCTGGCTTCTCTGCCCCCCACTTCTAAGAGGGCAGAATGGAAATACTTTGCTGTCTGGTCTTCCTAGGTGGCTCCTCTGTTTCATGATTGGGCAGGAGCACTACCAGTTTATAGTCCTCCCATTTGGCCTGTCCATGGCTCTCAGGGTATTCACAAAGTGTGTGTCTGTGGTGGCGGCCTACCTCAGACATCAGGGGGTCCAGATCTTCCCCTACCTCAATGACTGGCTGGTCAAGGGCAGCTCCCGGTTGCAGCTGCAAGACCATGTGGCGCTTCTTCTGTCCATGTGTGCCATCCTGGGCCTGTTGGTAAACAACGCCAAGCCCACGTTAAACTCTATGCACTGCACTGTGACTATCGGGGCTGCTCTGGATGCAGTGTTAGCCAGGGCGTCCCTCCCACCAAACAGGTTTGAGACCCTGAGGGAGCTCATCAGCACAGTCACAAGGTTCCCTGTGACCACAGCCAGAGTGTGCCTCCTGCTCATGGGTCATATGTCAGCGTGCACATATGTGGTTCATCACACCAGACTCAGGATGCATCCCTTCCAGCTCTGGTTGGCCTCAGTGTTCTCCCAGTCCAGCGACAGGATGGACAAAGTCCTCACTGTACCTGAAGCAGTGATCGCCTCCCTAAAATGGTGGTCCTCCCCGGGGTACATGCTCCACAGAGTCCCATTCAGAGGCCGGGCCCCATCAGTGGAGCTGGTGTCCGATGTGTTGGACCTGGCGTGGGGAGCCCATCTGGGGAACGTTCAGAGCCAGTGTCTGTGGTCCACGCAGGTTCTTCACCGGCATATAAATGTCAAGGAACTCAGGACAGTCCATCTGGCATGCGTGGCTTTCTGCTCGCACCTGGAGGGCAGAGTAGTCAGGGTTCTGACGGAGAACATGGCCTCAATGTTCTACATCAACAGGCAAGGTGAGGCCCTGTCATAAACAGATTGTTAAGGGTTAATGTCTCTTCTACCTGTAAAGGGTTACAAGCAGGGAACTGGACACCAGACCAGAAGACCAATCAGAAGACAAGATACTTTTAAATTTGAGTGGAGGGAAGCTTTTGTGTGTGTTCTTTGTCCATTGTGTGTTCTTCTCTCGGAGGGTCTGAGAGAGACCAGACATTACTACAAGCTCTCTAAGTTTCTTTTCAAATAGTAAGTAAAAACAGGCGGTTTAGGCTTTTTGATTGTTTTACTCTATTTGCAATTGTGGATCTGGCTGGTTAACTTTTATATGTGTAGTTGCTGGGAATATTTTGATTTGTATTGGTACTGGGGGTAAAGTCTCTTTCTGGTGTCTGTAAGCTATAGGACCCTGTAATATTTACATCTTAAAGTTACAGAGATAATTCTTTACTTTTTCCTTTCTTTTATTAAAAGATTTCTTTTTAGAGAACCTGATTGATTTTTTTTTGTTTCCCTTGTTTTTTTCCAGGGGATTGGGATAACTCACCAGGACGGGTGGGGAGAGATAGAATCTCTCTCTGTTTTCCTTGAATCTGTTTGCCTCTTTGTGGAAGGGAAGGGAGATGCTTCTCTGTATGGTGATTTAAGAGATTGGATCAGTATCTCTCAGGATAGCCCAGGGAGGGAAATTCTGGGAGGGGGAAAGGTGGGGGAATGGTTTATTTCTCCTTGTTTTCAGAACCCAAGGGATCTGGGTTCTTGAGGTCCCCAGGAAAGGTTGGGGAGGTCAGAGTGCCCCAAAACACTATATTTTTGGGTGGTGGCAGTGCTATCAGATCTAAGCTGGTAATTAAGCTTAGAGGATTCAGGTGCTAGTATCTCATTTTCTGAACTCTAAGGTTCAGATCTGAGAGGGAATGCTATGACAGGCCCATTCCTCAGCCCTCTGCCAGTAAGTCCTCAGCCTGTGGGACTTCTGCATAGTCCATGATATTTACCTGGAAACCTACCACTTACTGGGCACCTGGAATTCCCAGGTGGATCACTTGAGCTGGGACTTCTCTCAGCATGAGCGGTCACTATACACAGAGGTGGTGTACAAGCTTTTCCAAATGTGGGGCACTCCCCAGGTAGACCTGTTCACCACCAGTGTCCCTGCTTCTGCTCCGGGGGAAATTGGGCATGGGCACCATCTCCGATGCCTTCCTTCTGCCCTGGTCGAGCCAGCTGCTCTATGCCTTTCCCTTGATCCTGCTGATTGGCAAGGTCTTGCAGCAGATAAGAACGGACAGGGTCTGGGTCCTTATAATCGCCCCGCATGGCCTAGGCAACATTGGTACGGGACTCTCACAAGCCTGGCGGTTGCCCTACCATGGCCATTGCTGCCCCAGCCAGACCTGCTATCCCAAGACCAGGGCTGCTTCCTCCACCCCAACCTAGTGGCACTCCACCTCAAGGCATGGCTGCTCAATGGTTAGGCCAGGAGGAGAGGACTTGCTCAGAAGGGGTTCAGTGACTCCTGCTGGAAAGTAGACACCCCTTCACACGTCGGGCCTATCTGGCTAAGTGATCCTAGTTTTCCTGTTGGGCGGCTGATCGGGGTGTTTCTCCTATGGCTGCTTTGATTCAGCTCATTTTAGACTACTTCCTTCACCTTAGGGCCCAAGGCCTAGCACCTTCATCCATCAAGGTGCATTTGGAGGCCATATCGGCAGGGCCACACGGTGTTCTCCCATGCTATGACTGGCTGATTCCTCAAGGAGTTGGATCATCTCTTCCCATACGTCAAGCCCCCGATCCACAGTGGGACCTGAACTTGGTGCTGACCAGGTTGATGGGCCCCCCATTTGAACTGCTAGCTACATGCTCCTGGTCGCACCTCTCATGGAAGGTAGCCTTCCTGGTGGCAATCCCATCCACTAGACGGGTCTTGGAGCTCAGGCCCCTGACCTCTGAGCCCCCGTACACGATGTTCCATAAGGATAAGGTCCAGCTCTGACCACATCCTTCATTCCTCCCCAAGGTGGCCTCCCCCTACCACATGGGTCAGGACATTTTCCTGCTGGTGCTCTGTCCCAAGCCCCATGTGTCCAGTGAGGAGCGCAGCCTCCACATGCTGGATGTGAGAGAGGCTCTGGCCTTTTTCCTGGACCATACAAACAGGCTCAAGAAATCCTCATAGCTGTTCATCGCCTTGGCTGAGCTCATGAGAGGTTGGCCGATCTCCACACAGTGGCTCTTCAACTGGATCACCTCTTGTACTCCTACTGGTTATGACCTGGCAAGAGTCCCCCCCACAACACCGATTGTGAGGGTGCACTCAACTAGGGCGCAAGTCTTGTCGGCTGTGTTTGTGGCCCATGTCCCTATCCAGGACATTTGCAGGGATGCCACATAGTCTTCGGTTCACATCTTCACCTCGCATTATGCGATCATCTCCCAAACCATGGAGGACGCCGGGTTCGGCAGGGCTGTGCTCCATCCCAAGAGTCTGTGGACTCCTACCCTCCTCCAACAGATATGGCTTGGAACCACCTATTGTGGAATGCACATGAACAATCACTCGAAAAAGAAAAGACAGTTACCTTTTCCGTAACTGGCGTTCTTCGAGATGTGTTGCTCATGTCCGTTCCACATCCCGCCCTCCTCTCCCTCTGCTGCAGTTGTCTGGCAAAAAGAACTGAGGGTGGGGGGAGCGTGTGGTGCCCCTTATACTGTACCATGGTGGGGCCATTCCAGGGGTTGCTGGGGCACTCCACTACAAGTACTGCTAGGGGAAAAACTTCCGGCACCGGTGCACATGGCAAGCACGCACACCTACTGTGGAATGAACATGAGCAACACATCTCAAAGAACACCAGTTACGGAAAAGGTCTTTTCTCTCACCACCTTCCTAGAGGGAGAAATGTGCAGTAGAGTGTTTTGGTTTGGTCGGGTGTGGTGTTTTTTGTTCTGCTTTTTCATATAAATATACCTGTTGCAATGTGTTTATATTAGAGCTGACAAGGTCAAAGAAATATGTGCCCTGCACTTGGAGTGGAAGATGGTGAAGTTTGTGAAGATCCGTAGTTCTTCGGGGAGTTCATTCCAGAGAAAATTCTGTCTCCTTCACAGACAAGCTTTGCCCGAATTGTTGAGAGTTCCAGTGGCATGGAGTTGTCGATCAGTCTTTATCCCACAGCTTTAGAAAATTATTTAGATACCCTGGGCCCAGGTCATGAAGCACTTTGAAGAGAAGGACAGACCTTGAACTTGATGCAAAGTTCTATGGGAAGCCAGTATAGAGAGCAGAAGACAGGTCTGATATGTTCATAGTAGCCTGTGCTGCTGAGGAGACACACTGCAGGGTTCTGTACTAGTTCGAATTTCATAAGCGCTGAAGGTTTCATGCTCAGGCATATTAGATGGCTATAATCCAGCTAAGAGCAGGGCTGGCTCCAGGCACCAGCCTATCAAACAGGTGCTTGGGGCGGCAACTCCGGAGGGTGGCGGCACTTTCAAGTATTCAGCGGCAATTCGGCGGAGGGTCCCTCACTCCCGCTTGGAGTGAAGGACCTCCCGCTGAATTGCCACAGATAGTGATTGCGGCTTTTTTTTTTTTGGCTGCTTGGGGCAGCAAAACCCCTGGAGCCGGTCCTGGCTGAGAGGTAATAAAAGGGTAAATAATTGAGGTTAGGTCTTCATTTGCCAGGGTGGGATGGCATCCCTAACCATGCAGAGATAATAGAAAGTGTTACTCACAGATGTTGCTACGTGAGCATCCAGTATCAGCAAGAAATCCAAGAGTACTCCTACATTACAGACTGAAATGACCATTGTGGATGTGTGCCTTCAACCAATGAAGACAACACCATGGCTGTAAGTTCTTCAAAATACTTTCCTCTGCTCATTAGCATCAGCTCCTTCTTATTCAGATTCAGATTCAGCTGGCTGTTCTTCTCCTTGGAGTGACTGGACACATTACACTGTAGGTAATTCACCTGCAGTTTCCTTAAAGATGGTGGGATTTTGGATTACTCGAAGAGAGAGCACAGACTTGCTGAAGGTGGCATCATCCCAGGAAACTTGAGCAATAACATAGTGTCTGAACAAAAGTAGTACAGATGGCCACATTGCTGCTATGTGAATGGCCACTATCAGTATGCATCTGAAGAAGTGGGTTTTTTACCCATGAAAGCTTATGCCCAAATAAATCTGTTAGTCTTTAAGGTATCACTGGACTCCTTGTTGTTTTTGTGGATACAGACTAACACGGCTACCCCGTGATACTTGACACAATCAGTATGTTGCTCTAGAAGGCTGAGAAAATGGAATGAGCTCTAGGGGAATGGGTTGTTAGTCTCTGAGAAGAGGAACCTTTGGTATATTATAGCAGAGCTTGATACAGTCAGAAATCCAATGTGATAGGCCCTGGGCTGTAACCAACTGCCCTTTAGTCCTTCAGAGAAGACCACAGAAAGTCTATGCAATGACCTGAAAGACTTTGTGACCACCAGATAAAAGGACAGAGCATTCCAAACATTTCCAAAGTATGACATTTCTCCTCAGCTTTGCTAGAATGAGGTTTAGGAAAGAAAACTGGAAGATAAATGGTCTGATTGAGGCAGAATGCAGGTGCAACCTTAGACAAGAACTTAGGGTGCAGTCAAAAGGAAACGTAGCCCTTATGAAAGGGTGGTCAGCTAGTAGAAGTAGTTGCTATTAAAAAGGCTGTTTTCATTGATAGCAATAATAAGGAAGTTGTTAAAAAGTTTGAAGGGGAACCATTAAACAAGGCAAAACTTAATTCAAGTCTCATGAAGGTATGGAATCAGACACAGAAAGGTACACATGAATGAGGCTCTTTAAAATCTAGATACCCAGAGATGTGAAAAGACAGAAAACTCATCTACTGGTAGCTGTATCACCAAGATGGAAGGTAAATGGACTCTCACAGTACTGATGGAGTGAACAGAAGATTTCAAATGCAGCAGGTGGTCCTTGGGTTGGACAAGAGGTTTTAGACGGAGACTATGGACAGAAATCTATCCATCAGCATATAAGCTATAGTGGTAATAGAGTCTAGATCCGCTCCTATAAAAATTATGTGAAGATGTATTTTGTGAACATGGACAGAGCAGTTGGTGAAAAACATTGGTCTGCTGGCTTTGCAAGAACATGCAGCAAACAAGGGTGCTATAGTACTGGTTAACAAGTGGTAACAAGGCTATGCAGTTAACAGATAGGAAAAGCCTCTCTGCAAATAACAAGGTCCTAAACCCAACAACAAAGTGTTCGAATATCCTTCAGATTACTTGGTTTTTCTCCACTAGGTTTTCAAGCTCATGCTGTGTA
Source organism: Gopherus evgoodei (assembly GCF_007399415.2). Classification (NCBI taxonomy): domain Eukaryota; kingdom Metazoa; phylum Chordata; order Testudines; family Testudinidae; genus Gopherus; species Gopherus evgoodei. The sequence goes on along the minus strand of NW_022059994.1, from coordinate 5,233,992 downwards.
TTGTAAAATATACAGTTAGGCTGATGAGCTGAGGGACCTGAGGTGTGAGAGTTTTGAAATGAACAGTTTAATTGTTGAAACCCTCCATTTCCTTTCTCCGAAACCCAGCCAGCAGCAGAATACTTTGCAAGTCTATATTTAACTCAGTGTGGGCAGTAACACTCTCTAATGGAAAATATTGACTGAAAGGACAGGAATAGAGGGACAAAGTCAAGAAGTTCAGGCAGAAGATTAGGGGTTGAAGTTTTCATAGTCAGATAAAGAATTTTTAAATGTCAATCAAATAAATTATCCTGTTCTTAATTACCTTTAAAAATGGTATTACTGGAAGAAGGTAGGACCTACCTTATTTTGTTGTTGATTAGCACCGGAACAAAAACAAACTCCACTTATCTCTAGCACTGAGGTTGTAGTATTCTTCTTTAGGGCATGGTTACACTTGCCGATGTAGAGCACCAGGAGTTAAACCAGCCCACAGAGACCACAGCAGGGAAAGCGCTGCAGTGTGTTCACACTGTCAGTGCAAGCACAGTGGTGTGGCCACATTTGTGGCACTTGCAGCAACATTGGCAGCAGTGCATTATAGGCAGCTATCCCACAGAGCACCTCTTCCCATTCTGGCACTGTGGCATGTGGAAAGAAGGAGTGGGGGTGCCAGGCCTTCTTGGGTCTTGCCCCAATGCCCCATGATGCATCGCTTCGCATCCCAACAATCCCTGTGCTTCCATTCACATTTGGCACCATCTTTCTACGGATCTCGATTTTGTGAGGAATATGCTGAGGGTCTCGCCAGCATGTCACAAATTGCAGTCGAGTTACTCCTTATGCTACAAAGTGCCAGTGAGGAGTTCGACGATGATGTCGACACACATAATGCATATGACACGAGAGTGCGTGTGGCATTCACAGACATGCTCACCACCGTGGCATGGAGCTTTTGGGCTTGGAAACAAGCACTGAGTGGTGAGAACACATCTCATACAAGTCTGGGGTGATGAGCGGTGGCTGCAGAACTTTCGGATGAGGAAAGCCACTTTCATGGGACTGTGTGCTGAGCTCGCCCCCACCCTGCGGTGCAAGGACACGAGATTGAGAGCTGCCCTGCTGGTGGGGAAGAGGGTGGCTATTACAGTCTGGAAGCTGGCAGCTCCAGACAGCTACCGATCGGTTGCTAACCAGTTCAGAGTGGGAAAGTCGACAGTTGGAATTGTGTTGATGCAAGTGTGCAGGGCCATTAATTGCATCCTGCTCAGAAGAACTGTGACTCTGGGCAACATGCGTGACATTGTGGCTGGCTTTACACAAATGGGTTTCCCTAAGTGCAGACGGGCGATAAATGGCATGCATATTCCAATTCTGGCACCAGACAGCCTAGCCTCTGAGTACATAAATTGGAAGGGGTATTTCTTGATTGTTCTCCAGGCACTTGTGGATCACTGTGGGCATTTCATGAACATTAATGCAGGCTGGTCCAGAAAGGTGCATGACGCATGCATCATTTGGAATACAGGCCTATTCAGGGAGCTGCAAGCCAGGACTTTCTTCCCAGACCAGAAGATCACTGTAGGAGAAGTCGAAATGCCCATTGTGATCCTTGGAGACCCCGCTTACCCGTTAATGCGCTGGCTCATGAAATCCTACACAGGGAGCCTTGACAGCAGCAAGGAGCCGTTCAACAACAGGCTGAGTCGGTGCAGAATGACCGTTGAATGTGCTTTTGGCCGTTTAAAGGGCCACTGGTGCTGTCTGCATGAAGCTGGACCTGGCCGATGACAACATCTTCACGGTTATAGCCACGTGCTGTACCCTCCATAACATTTGTGAAGGGAAAGGTGAAAGCTTCACTCAGGCATAGATCACGGAGGTTTAACACCTGGAGGCTGAATTTGCACAGCCAGAGAGCAGGGCTATTAGAGGGGCCCAGCACAGGGCTGTAAGGGTTAGGGATGCCTTGAGGGAGCAATTTGATGCTGAAAGCCACCAGTAATGGTTGGTGCCCTGCACAGGAGTGGAGTGCAGTGATTCCAATGCTAGTAAGCATTTGCATTTGCTACGTATAATGCACTGACTTAGTGTAGCCCAGGAAAGCAACAGGCACTGCATCTTTTACTTAATGCAATGAAGAATGTTTGCAAAGCCAAAAAATTCATTTATTGAAAAGAAACAGAACTGCTGGGGAAACACACATGACATGACACATCTGTGCTGTATGGGAGGAGGGAAGGGGGCAGGATGGGGAATGGGACAATCACAGATTTGCATATGTCCTGTTATCATATTCAGCTTTCCTGTCTGGAGTGCTGTGCAATGAGTGTGCACTTCAGGCTGGCTAAAATGCATGGTGACGGGGGTTGAGTGCAGTGGGCAAGGATCGTAGTTTGCAGGACTGGGTGGTGAAGCTACAGGTTTTGGAGGCAGCTGGTGGCGATAAGAAACTGTATGTTGGGGAAAGTGGGTTGAAGGTTACATGGGGGGACAAGGGCTGCGGGAGAGGAGGTGAACGGGCACGGATCTGCTCCATCTGCAGTGCTATGAGCATCTGCATCGCGTCCACTTGGCACTCCATAATGCTTAGGAGTCACTCCATAGTTTGTTGGCGGAGCCTTCTTTCGGTCTCCTGCCTCTCCTGTACTTTTTGATTTTCAGTAAGTGACTTCATGCAGAAGGTCCTCCTTGCTTCTTGGTGGCTGCTTCCTGATTCTTTGCAGCCTTTTGGCCATTGATAACAAGGACAGCTGGGATCTCAAGGTTATATCTGTAAAGCCAAAATGCAGCATTTTAACAGAGGCAGCATTGTTCACACCAGACAGAGCAATGATTCGGCTGAACTTAAAGACAAGCACGGTGCACACAATAGCAGAAAGTGCCCATCCCAAAGCGAGTGCACATAACCCACAAGAGCCCCAAAATGATGAGTAACCACAGGGGCAAGGGGGATTGATTGTTTCATGGCCGTACTGTCCTCTGGGGTTCTGTGCCTTGGGGAAAGCCAACAGCTGCAGGGGGGCCCATTACTGAACACTGTCCCCACATTTTCCACTGGATGAGTTCATCCTGGAAGATATCTCGCTGCTGAGCAGGGTCGGCTTTAGGCCTATTCCACCAATTCCCTCAAATCAGGCCCTGCGCCTAAGAGGGCCCCGCGCTCAGTGAGAATCCCTTCCCCAGCTAGAGGCACCTTTTTAATTTTTACTCACCTGGCGACACTTCAGGTCTTCAGTGGCACTTCGGTGGCGGGTCCTTCACTCACTCTGGGTCTTTGGCGGCACTTTGGCAGCAGGTCCTTCGGTGCCACTGAAGACCTAGAGCGAGTTAAGGACCCATCACCGAAGTGTCGCCGAAGACTCGGAGAACCACCCGGTGAGTACAAGCTCCAGGTGGTTTTTTTAACGTCTTTTTTTTTCTTAAGTCATCCCTGCCGGGGACCCGTTGAAACAGTTCGAATTGCGCTCCGCACTTCCTAAAGCGAGCCCTGCTTCTGAGGGTGACCTAGGAAGCAAAGGAGGGTCTTCTCTACAATGCGGCTTCTGCCCTGGCCCATATGCAGCTTGGCTGTGTGCAGCAATGGTCCCCCCACCCCTCATGGCAGAGTGGCATGGACATGTTAGCCTTACTGGGATAAGGAGCACAGTAGCTCTGCCAAGGAACATGCACAAGTGGATTTCCCAGCTTCTGCATGAGACCTTTGAAGAGATCACTGAGGCCGATTACCGTGATGTGAGAGAGCACATCAGCGCCCTATTCTGCATCTAGGCATGCACACAGCCCCAAGTCTTCTTTCTGCAACCCTCCTTGCCCTAACAGCCTGCACTGAACAGCTCCTTTCTCAAAATAAAAGCCACTTACCAGGCACCTCCTCTGGTGTTTGTTCTTCCACAAGCACTGTCTGCTGTGACTAGCTACCTTCCTCCTGGCTTGAGAACAGCTCCTGGCTGTATGCATCTAGGGATGCCAGGCTGTCCTCTGGCTCTGGGGCCCCCTCCTCCTCAGCACCCTCGATCCCGCATTCCTCCTGCTGCCTTGTTGCACTCTGGGCTGCTGTGGCCTCTGAAGTGTCCGTGGTGGTGCTCAGAGTAGAGGTGGGGTTACCCCCAAGTATTGTGTCCAGCTCTTTGTAGAAACGGCAGGTCATGGGCGCGGCACCGGAGTGGCGGTTTACCTCCCACGTTTTGCGGTAGGCATTCCACGGCTCCTTCACTTTAACCCTGCACTACACTGTGTCCTGGTCATGGCCCCTTTCTATCATGGTCCTTGATATCTGCCCAAAGGCATCGTAATTCCTACGGTTGGAGCACAGCTGGACAGCTTCCTCCCCCCAAACACTGATGAGGTCCAGCACTTTGCCATTGATCCATACTGGGGATCGCCTAGTGCATGGAGCTATGGTCACCGGAAAAGATGCTCTGAGAGCACTCCACGCCTTGCTGAGCAAATAGGAGGAGGAATTTCAAAACTCCCAGAGAATTTAAAGGGCGGGTCTGATGGTTGGTCACCTGACAGCAGTCCAGTAGAGTTCAAAGTGATGACCAGAGTGGCTAGAACAGGCATTGTGGGACACTTCATGGAGGACAATCAGAGCGCATTAATAGACCAAGGTGTCCACACTGGCACTGCGGCACTCCAGCTGGGGTGCAGCAAGAGTTATGCTTCTCATGGAGGTGGATTACCAGGAGCACTCCAGCCGTGAGGTGCTCTCCGTGCCTTGCCAGTGTGGACACCTCAGGAGTTAGGGCACCCAGGGCTGATTTAAGGCACTCTAACTCGCAAGTGTAGCCAAGGCCTTGGTTCTTGTTCTAAAGTGTTGCTGTTAAACAGCAGATTTGGTTCATCTCAGAACAGCTGCATTTCGGTGGCAGATGAAACAATAGACCAGAAGGCCTGGACCTGCAATAATTATTCAGATAAAACTCATAGAAAAGTAAATGTAGCGCTACTATTTTGAACGTCTAAATTTACTTTTTTTATGTGCAACTATTTATGCACAAGAGATACATAGTATGCAAAAGGCTTTTGCAGTTATTGACAAATATACAATGCACAAAATGGCTGTACACATAGCTCTGGCTTTTATTTTATAAAACAACACTTCTGGATGGCTTGTTGACAGGAGGAACTGAACCTACAACTTCTTGATCTAAACACATGAGCTGCTATTGCCTGAGCTAAAAGAACCTTCTCCGCCAGTTCACAGGTGATGGACTCAAACTTCTGTGGTGCAGCCACTAGTGGGGTTCAACATACTGCTGTGTAAGGGTGGGTCACTACTGCACATTTAAAAGTGAATAAAAGATGGGGCCACAGTTTGTTTCAGCACATGGCCTGCATCTATGATTCTTCTTCTTTTGTTTTCTGTCCACACAATATCATCTTCCTCATCTTAAAGTTAGGAGGTGTCCTATCTGATTAACACTTCAACTATTGCCCTTCTGTTTGTGTCTATGCATGTATCTAAGCTTCCTGTGTGGTTTCTCACTGCAGACCCCTGAGGAAGTGTCATCAGCTCTACTGTGGGCCTATGCCCTAACTTGGAGCATCTCAGGACAGGTGTGGCTATCTCTTATCTTATCTTCTAATCTTTTCCTGGAAGACAAAACCCAAAACAGAAGATGCAGGCTGAAGGTGATCACACATCTCCAGCTGCAGAGGAGAAACACCAGCTGCCCACCCAAAGATAGGATAATTATTGCACTTTGCACTTTACATTTTTCAAAGCACATCGTACCAGTTAGGGGAGGGATTTTCATAAGTGCATCAGTGTCCCATAATAAGGCCTGTTCTGCACAGTTTTTGTATCAGTATAACTATTTCAGTTTGGGGTGTGTTTTTTTAACCAATATAGTTATACCAGTATAACCCTAACGTGGATGCAGCATTACCAGAAAAAAGGTGCCTCACAATGGCATAGCTTATTGCCCTTCCTGTGCAAGAATAACTTATATGTGCATTGTGACCTGGGGTGCCTGGGGCAGCCCTCACTGGCAATGCCAAGGTCAGGTCAGGCTGAAAAAGGGAGAGCAGATCCTCCCAAGACTGGTGGGTAACACTGAAGTTAAACGCCTCAACTAGTCACAAACTGTGCTTTTGATCCCCCACCCTGGTTATCAAGAAGCAAAAGAGAAATCATACAACCTCCTTTTTTGCGCTCCAGTTCTCTGGCTCCCAATCAGCACCTTGGTACAGTACAGTGAGAAGTTAATTTAAAACTCCTCACATATACAAAATATTCTTCTGACCCCAAAGGGCCAGCCACGTTACCAGGTCAGTATAGGTTTGGATCTTACCCAAAATACCACGCTGCCAGCCAATTCTTTAGTGTCTAAAACTAAAGATTTGTTATAAAGAAAAAAGAAAGAACAAGAAGAGGGATGTGAAGTGGTAAAACAGTCACATACATACAAAAACTTCAAAGTCCATCAGGTTCCTAGCAGGACTGGTAAGTTTGCTGTCTTGCAAGTCCCTCTGGAACACATCCACGGCTTGGATGGGTCATTCAGTTCTTTGTTCAGAGCTTCATTTGTACAAAGTTTCCTCCAGAGGTAAGAAGCAGGAATGAAGACAAGATGGAGAAGATGCAGCTGCCTTTTATATTTCTTTTGTCATATGACCTCTACTTCCTTTGTCCCAAACACAAGCTGCCCAGCACATAGCTTGGAAGCCTTAGAGTTCTGTCCATAGGTATGCCCCTAAAAGCCTTGCTGAGTCACAAAGTATATCTGTCTTCTCTCAATGGGTCAATTGAATAGCTGATGGTCTTTCGGCCATCAAGCAGACTAGGCAGTGCATTATCAAACTGTCTGAGGGTGTCACCCAGCAGCATAGCACAAGTTTTGTAATACATACCTATCCATAACCCAAAATACAAAGGTGATACAAACATATAAAATAGATTATCATATTTGGCTGATTATAACATTCTTGCAGATATCTTACATGGCATATCTGGCATAACTCATTGCCATTCTACAATATTGATATTCATAATATCCTAAAGTGTCCCCCAAATTCCACACAGCATCACATGCATAAGCACCTTTAATACCAGTGTAAGCAGAGTCAGGATGAGCTCTACCCTGACATCTGGTGGTGAATTATTGCGAGTGTGGAAAAGAATTTCAGGGGCTGATCTTGTTTGCATAGGCACACCCACCCCGCCTACCATAGCCCACGGCAGCCTAAAACGGTTACGTTGACAGCTCTGGCATCCCCAATTTCTTTGTTATTGGGGCAGGAGGAATAAAGTGTTGTCATCCTGATTATGTGAAAGAGGGACTATGAAACTGTTTTATGACAGAGAGTCTCAACATCAACTAAGTAGCACTCGCTGGACAAGGGACATGGGTTCCAAAACCCAGTGAACTGAGAGAGGTTAGAGACAGATATCTGTACCTGTTGGTGTGGGCTACTTGTGTGAGCCAGAAGCACCTATTGTACCTTTGTCTCTCTCCACTGTTGAATATCAGCTGCTTTTTGATTCCCTTAGGAATCTAGTTACAGGTTACTGAGCTGAACTCACTTTGGGCTAATGATGTACTAGCACTGAGGCTCGCCTGCTGTGAGCTGAAATCACTAAAGAGCTAAAATTACTGAGCTGAGATCATTGAGTGCTGTGCTAACCAGTGGGAGAGCCTGAAGCCATATTGTGGAACAGAGCAGTCGGTGGAGCAGAGCAGTTTGTGGAGACAGTTGGAGTGCCCACGGAGGGAGCAGAGCGGAGCAGTTTGCGGGGATGGCTGGAACGGATCAGGGGATGGCTGGAGGAGCAGAGCAGTTGGCAAAGTGGAGCAGTTTGTGGGAAGGTTGGAGCAGCCCACGGAGTGAACGGAGCTGAGCAGTTTGCAGGGATGCCTGGAGCAGATCACGGGATGGCTGATGGAGCAGAGCAACTGATGGAGCAGAGCGGAGCAGTTTGTGGGGATGGCTGGAGGAGCAGAGTGGAGTGGCTGGTAGAGCGGAGCAGTTTGTGGTGAAGGTGAAAGCAGAACCCCATGGGAGAGACAGGACAGTTGGCAGGGGACCACCTAAGGTGCCCCTTTCTACCGAGGATGGGGGAGGAGGGGCGGGAAACCCTGCAGATAGACTCTTGAACTCTGGGGCTGCACTGACCCAGGTCAGAAACTTTTGGGTTGCGGGACTTTTGGGACTGTGGGTGATTTTTGGCTTGCTGGACTCTTGGGACATTTGGGGTATTGGACTTTGGAGTCTTGGGGTGATTAGGGGGTTGCTGGACTCCAGAGCCCAGGGAAAAGGACACAGCCCAATTTCCTGGTGTGGGTCTTTGCTCATGATTTGGTCTTTGAACTCTAGCTGAGGTGTTCTCCCGATTTAATGCTACGTTGTTTATCTCATGTTATTAAACCATAACTTTACAAAGGGAAGCAGAGTCTGAATGAGCTCTCCCTGACTTCTAGTGGTGAGCTGTGGAAAAGGACTGCAGGAGCTGATCTCGTTTGCAGGGCACACCCACCCTGCCTAGGTGTTTAGCATGATGGGATTGCTTGCCCAAATAGACACTGTTGGCTGGTGTGAGATCCCCAGTCTCCTTGTTATTGGGGCAGGAGTAATAAAGGGTTTTTGTCCTTGCTATGTGAATCAAGGGTAACAGAACTGTATTTGGCATTTCCTCGACTAAACAAGGTAGGCAGGGGACATGGGTTCCAAAATCTAGTGAATAGAGAGAGAGAGGATAGATGTTTGTACCTAGGGGTGTGGGCCCTGTTTAAGGGTCCCAGACACCGTTTGACCCTTTCTTTCTCCATGGTATAATGAAAAACTGTTTTAGACTCTATTAAGAGTCTTGTTGCATGCTGTAGAACTGAAATCACTGATACCTAGGTCTGAGTATTAGACATATTTTGAGATAGTGTCTCTATTGCAAGCTACTGCCCAGTGTGCACCAGCAGTGAGATTCCCCTACTAACAGGTGAAATCACTTGGAGCTGTATTAAGTAGGGGGCTCTGAAAACATCTTGGCTGGTGGCTGGCACAGAAGCACAGCAAGTGGCCACCAGGGCGGCTGGCAGGGAGGCTGATGAAGAGGTGCGACAAGTGGCCAGCAAGGCGGCTATCAGAGAGGTGTGGCAAGTGGCCAGCAGGGTGGCTGGTGGAGAGGGCCAGAGCAGAGCCCCACAGAGAGGCACGGCAATAGGCTGTTTGGGCAAAGAGTAAGTGCCCGAGCAGCACAGCATGTAAGATGCCTCCTTACCCCCGCCCTTGCCTTCCACACAGAGTGGGAGGTGAACTCTGCGGATGAATCTCTGAACTCTGGGGCTGCACTGGCCAAGGACAGCAACCATGAGTGGGGTGCAGAGAAGGGTCAGGCACATGAAAGGGACTTTTGGGTTGCTGGACTTAGGAAGCTGAGGGGAAAAGGACACTGCCCAGCTTACTTGAGGGTGGGTCTTTTGCTCATGGTTTATATATAATGAACCCTAGTTGCGGTGTTTTCCCAAATTAATGCTGAGTTACTTCTCTCCTTTTTTAAAAAGTTTTTGCTACACTCAGACTCTGTGCTTGCGAGAGGGGAAATATTGCATCGTAGAGGCACCTGGGGCTGGTGTGTAATTGTCCAGATCAGTGAGTGAGAGTCACTTGTTGAAAGGGAACCCCTAGACACTGAACCCGGCCCTTGTGGCTGCCAACTCTGACAGCAGAAGGGTTACATATATAATGTTACAAAACACATTTCATGGTGATATTGTTGACCGGCAAGTTATTAGTTTTCAAACGATGCCTTACAAGGTATATTTGGTATAAAGATTATTAAAATAGAGTGGAGGGCGTGAATACAGGGGGACATGCTATCACAGCATGGTATCTCTCTGGAGTTGTTTAGTGACTCACCTCAATCGACCCCCACTGTTTGTAGCTCCTGGGGAGTTGTGGTTGCCCTCCCCATAGAGCAGGACACAAGCTTACAGAAGCCATTCATACATTTAACACACTGGTCCCCAAAACACTGCAGGGGGTTGCAATGTCCCAGATTCTCAGACCAACTCATGGCTCATGATCGTCTCCTCAGCACCAGCCTGAAATTTCTCCCCTTGCTGAATTCATCCCATTAGCTCCTGCTGCTCCCTGGTGCCTTTCATGATTTCTTGCCCTTCTGGGGTTTGCATCCTTCAGACTGGGTCATGGCTCCTTGCTGTATCCACAAACTGCAACCCCTTCCTTTCTGCAGACAGCCCCCCTGCAATCCCTTGGGTGCCATAGGTTGGCTTTGGCCTTGGGCCTTCTGTGTTGGTTTCCACGTGATGTTGGTGCTTCCAAGCTCTGTCCACCTCCGCTAGCTACAGCCAGCAATGCAGCTGTGCTGCCCTGTGAGATACAGACTGTGAGTGTTTTCATGCAAACCCAGCCTCTGAATTTGTGCCTGGGAGCCTCCCTTTGTGAAAATATAGCCCTAGAGACAGTTTGACACGCATTTTTTTTTTCAGGAGGCACCTCTCTTTCCCCTCCCTGCCCCAACTTTTGTGCTGCCCCTGTTTACTGACTGCTGATTTTCACATCTGCAGGCTGCACTTCAGGGATAGATTTCTTTAAGGCACTTTTGAATGTAAAATATTTTCTTATGTATCTTTTATAAAGAAACTGCAGTGCAAAAATGTGCAGTCCTGGAAAATCCAGGCTGTAGGGTGACAAGACAGCAAGTGTGAAAAATTGGGATGAGGGTGGTAATAGGAGCCTATATAAGAAAAAGACCCAAAAATTGGGACTGTCTCTATAAAATCAGGACATCTGGTCACCCTATCCAGGCTGCTAATTAAACAAATGCTAAGTATTCCAAATTTCAGAGGGTAGATTGTTGCTGCTTGAGTTATGTGCCTTCTCTGCATCTCTTTAGGTTCTTGAAGGTGCCTGATCTTCACTGTGTAACCTCGCTCTGAAATATATTTGTCGTACTCAGACCTGATTCTTAGGTATGTTGAGCTTTTTCCTAGGAATGGATTCTTAAAATAGCACAGCCACGTCTAGATGTACATGGTTAATCTATTCGCACTGTTCCAGAGCAGGGATTCAAACATGGCACACTAACCACTTGGCTATTGGATGGGGTTAGCTGCTGTTTCCTCCTCCAGTTGTCTTGTGAGCCTATCCTGAATTTTATTTATTTGTTTTTATTTTGGCTGAAACTATTCAGTGAATTCAACACCAGTTTGTGAATAGACTTGTTCAGTCCAAAACTGCATTTTTTGGCAAATAAACTATATATTGGAAAATTTTCCCCTAGTTCTACTTGTGATGTCTTTTCACTGGTTCTCTGTTCACTATAATCATCCAGCCCAGACAGGACCTGAATTTCAAATGCAAGAAAAGGCTTCTAGTCCATTTTTATCCACCTTATAAAAGAAGGGAGGAGAAAAGGGCATAAGTCCATTTTTTCCCTTTGAAGCTCACCTACGTTATTCATCATTCACATGACAGACTGACACTACAGAGGATTTGTCCTTCGCACACACAAGTGCAGAGCACTAATGTCACTGTCTATATCAGGAGAGCGTCTTTTTCACAAATCCATTTAGATACAGCACTGCAGGTTTCAAAATGAATCTGATCTGCTTTTATCACCCTGCAGCTGTTCCCTTCTGCAGGATCCACTACCTTGAACCTGGGAAACAAAAGAAATAAAATCACTGTTTAGTTTTTGAACAAGATTTATAGCAGCTTTTCCTCATTCTGTCATCTCTTGAATTTCTTCCTTAACACCTGAATTGTTCCTACAGTGCCCTGGTTGATAAGACTTCCTTGCACATGATCCTGTAGCTGGCTGGTGTTTTCCAGAAGTTGTTTTTCCACACAACTTGTTCACATTACAAAACCCAACCCTCAGGATTAGCTGCACTGTCGAAGTAAATCATCTCTTGAGGGTTAGGACTGATCACTCGTCTGTGCAGAGGACCATGCCTAGCAATGAACATCCCTTGCGCCCATAAGTAGCCTCTGCTCACAGCAATGCTGGAAAGCCAACAACCCCCTGCTCCCTGCTGGGCATCTTACGTGGACTCCAAGGATATCAACACTCACAGTGTTTGATTTAACAGGGAGCCGTCCACCCAAATCCTTTTTCTTGCAGGGAATGTAATGGTGAGTCCAAGCCAGATCTGGTTTGTATCTTTGGAAGTAGTTTGTATGAAAATCTGTAAATGACATGGAACAATAAACTAACAGGGAGAAAGGAGGTTATAGTGGTTCAGATGCTAGCCAGAGACTCAGGACAGCTGGATTTTATTCCCCTTTCCAGCCCAGACTCCTGTGTGACCTTGGGCCAGTAACTTAGCCTCTGTCCCTGCTGGGACAGAGTTAAGGTTGTGGTACGTTCTTTGTGGTCCATGTTGTGCTACTAGTGAAGTGTCTGCTGCCAGGTTGTAGACCATTGGTTATGTATTTAATTTTTCAAGTTCTTTGCTTTTTGGCTTGTGTAGGTACCTTGTGTATAGCGTAACCTTAACAGACACACAACTGCAGTTTTGTGCATTAATTATTACTGATGATGCTCATCTCCCCAGAGGTTTTATTTACCATCTCATCCTGATCCCGAATCATTAACAGTCGAGCATTCCTCTTTGAATAGACGTCGCGGCTCTTGTTCCAGGGAGTTTTTTCTTTAGACACCCAGTAGCATTTGTCTCTGTGCAGTAGCCAGTTTGGGGGGCAGAGCTTACACCCGGATCCTTCTGGGGGGGAATGGAAACATTTAATGGAGCAGAATTTTTGACAAGTGCTGAACTTCCTCCCAGTCAATCACAGAGCCTGCTTGCAACTATAACGAATACCCTTATTTTCGTTTGGGGACAGGTGCAATATTCAATCAGCAGGAGGCGCTGCAGCCAGGAGTGAGGGGTATGGGCGAGGATGTGACCACTCCAGTCCTGGAATAGCAGCAGCCAATGCAGGTCATGCTCAGCTGAGATTCTCCTTCACTTTCTCCCCTTAGCTATTGGGCAGTGTTGCTGTGCACTGTTTGACAGCCACTTCGAGTTTCGTCTTAGAAACGGTTGCTCTCTAGTTGGTGGATGTTGTGACCAAGTGGGAATTTTCCATAATACTTTTTGTATCTCTGTTTCTCCCAGTACTTGGCATTGCTGCCTAGTGGTTGCAGAAGGGTGAAATCTGCTCTTGGGATAGAGCAGGAGACATGGTGTTAGGTGACATGAATGGGTCATTAAAGGACTGGCTGAAACCAACACATATCAATGGAGGATCCAGAAAAACAATGAAAGCCCCAAGGACTGAACACCTAACACCACATAGGCAGAACATCTGAGCTCAGCATGGCTCTGGGGAGGACAATGGACCAAGAGGTGTCTGGTAGCTAGGTTAAGAACTGGCCTTGGGGTACAGAGAAGCTCTCACTTGGGACTGACAAGAAGACATAGAGAGAGAACCAACTAATAGATTTCACAGCAGCTTGGCTGTGTGGAGCGCTGGCTTGACCACCATAAGAACATAAGAACAGCCGTACTGGGTCAGACCAAAGATCCATCAAGCCCAGTATCCAGTCCTCTGACAGTGGCCAATAGCAGGTGCCCCAAAGGGGATGAACAGACAGGTTATCATCAAGTGATCCATGCCCTGTCACTCAATCCCAACTTCTGGCAAACAGAGGCTAAGGACACCATTCCTGCCCATCCTGGCTAATAGCCATTGATGGACCTATCTTCCATGAATCTAGCTAGCTCCCTTTTAAACACCGTATAGTACTGGCCTTTACAACACCCTCCTACAATGTTTGACAGTATGTTGTATGAAAAAATACTTTCTTGTGTTTGTTTTAAACCAGCTATCTATTAATTTCATTTGGTGGCCCCTTGTTCTTGTATTATGTATTATGAGAAGGAGTAAATAACACTGCCTTATTTACTTTCTCTATAACACTCATGATTTTATAGACCTCTATCATATCCCCGCTTGGTCACCTCTTTTCCAAGCTGAAAAGTCCCAATCTTATTAATCTTTCCTCATGAACCTTTTCCAATTCTAATATATCTTTTTTGAGATGGGGCTACGACATCTGCACGCAGTATTCAAGGTGTGGGCATACCATGGATTTATATAGAGGCAATATGATATTTTCGGTCTTATTATCTATCCCTTTCTTGATGATTCCCAACATTCTGTTCGCTTTTTTGACTGCCGCTGCACATTGAGTGGATGATTTCAGAGAACTATCCATGATGACTCCAAGATCTCTTTCTTGAGTGGTGACAGCTAATTTAGACCCCATCATTGTATATGTATAGTTACAACTATGCTTTCCAATGTGCATTACTTTGCATTTATCAACACTGAATTTCATCTGCCATTTTGTTGCCCATTCACTCAGGTTTGAGAGATCTTTTTGTAGCTCCTCGCAGCCTGCCTGGAACTTAACTATCTTGAAAAGTTCTGTTTCATCTGCTAATTTTGCCACCTCACTGTTTATCCCTTTTTCCAGATTGTTTATGAATATGTTGAATAGGACTGGGCCCAGTACAGATCCCTGGGGGACACCACTATTTACCTCTCTCCATTCTGAAAACTGACCATTTATTCCTGCCTTTTGTTTCCTATCTTTTAACCAGTTACCAATCCATGAGAGAATCTTCCCTCTTATCCCATGACTGCTTATTTTACTTAAGAACCTTTGGTGAGGGACCTTGTCAAAGGCTTTCTGAAAATCTAAATACACTATATCCACTGAATCTCCTTTATACGCATGCTTGTTGACCCCCTCTGTCATGAACATACAGCTAAGGGTAGCATAAAATCCATCCTTTACCTGTAAAGGGTTAGAAAGCTCAAATAACCTGGTTGGCACCTTACCAAAAGGACCAATAAGGGGAGAAGATTCTTTCAAATCTGTGAGTGAAGGTTTTTTGTTTGTGCTTCTTTGTGCTCTCTCTGGGACAGAGAGGGACAAGGGCAGGAAAACAACATCTCCTAAAGCCATATCTGAAATGAGCATCTAAGATTACAAATTGTAAGTAATAGCAAGGAAATGCATTAGGTTATTTTTTGTTTTAGCTTGTGAATTTTCCCTGTGCTAAGAGGAAGGTTTATTTCTGGTTTTTGTAACTTTAAAGTTTTGCCTAGAGGGAGATCCTCTGTGTTTTGATTCTTACTACCCTGTAAAATTTATCTTCCATCCTGATTTTATAGAGGTGCTTCTTTTCTTTTTTCTTTATAATAAAGTTCTGTTTTTAAGAACCTGATTGGTTTTTAGTCTAAAAACCCAAGGGGCCGGTATGTGCTCACTTTGTTTATCTATTTGGTTGGTATATTATCCTCCAGCCTCCCCAGGGAAGAGGTTGAAAGGACTTGGGGGCATATTTTGGGGAAACAGGAACTCCAAGTGATCCTTTTCCTGAACCTTTGTCTAACTCACTTGGTGGTGGTAGCATACTGTCCAAGAACAAAGGAGATTTGTGCCTTGGGGAAGTTTTTAACCTAAGCTGGTAGAAATAAGCTTAGGGGTCTTTCATGTGGGTCCCCACATCTGTGCCCTAGAGTTCACAGCTGGGAGGGAACCCTGACACCCTTAAAGAATTCTAATAGATTGGTGAGGCATGATTTCCCTTTACAGAAACCATGTTGACTATTTCCCAACAAACTATGTTAATTTATGTGTTTGACAATTTTGTTCTTTATGATAGTTTCAACAAATTTGCCAGGTACTGAAGTGAGACTTACTGGCCTGTAGTTGCCAGGGTCACCTCTGGAGTCCTTTTAAAAAACTGGTGTCACATTAGCTATCCTCCAATCATTTGGTACAAAAGCTGATTTAAATGATGGGTTACAGATGACAGTTAGTAGTTCTGCAATTTCACATTTGAGTTTCTTCAGAACTCTTGGGTGAATCCCATCTGGTTCTGTGACTTGTTACTGTTTAGTTTATCAGTTTGTTCCAAAACCACCTTTAATGACACCTCAATTTGGGACAGTTCCTCAGATCTGTCACCCAAAAAGAATGGCTCAGTTTTGGGAATCTCCCTCACATCCTCAACAGTGAAGACTGATGCAAAGAATTCGTTTAGTTTCTCTGCAATGGCCTTATCGTCTTTGAGTGCTCCTTTAGCATCTCGATTGTACAGTGGCCCCAATGGTTGTTTAGCCGGCTTTCTGCTTCTGATGTATTTAAAAAAAAATTGCTATTACTTTTGGAGTCTTTGGCTAGATGTTCTTCAGATTCTTTTTTGGTCTTTCTAATTATATTTTTATACTTCATTTGCCAGAGTTTATGCTCTTTTCTATTTTCCTCATTAGGATTTATCTTCCACTTTTTAAAGGATGCCTTTTTGCCTCACTGATTCTTTTACTTTGTTGTTTAGCCATGGTGGCTCTTTTTTGGTTCTCTTACTATGTTTTTTCAACTGGGGTATACATTTAAGTTGAGCCTCTATTATGGTGTCTTTAAAAAGTTTCCATGCAGCTTGCAGGGATTTTACTTTTGGTGCTGTACCTTTTAATTTCTGTTTCACTAACCTCCTCATTTTTGTGTAGTTCCCCTTTCTGAAATTAAATGCTACATGGACTGTGGCATAGCCTTTGCTTCTCTGTGCTAACCTAAGGACTCCCCAGTGCTGCATTCCTGTTGACTGGTAAACCCTACTCTGGTTTTAAAAGGCTGCCTGGCATCACTGCAGATACTTGCTGAGGTGCGTTAGTCCCTGAAGAATGTACAAGTCCCTGACCTGGAATCTATCTCAGTTGGACTCACTGGGCATCAGAACTGCTGGAGTCTAGAGACTTAATTGTGAAGGCGTGGAGACCAGGTAGCCTACCTTTACGGAAGAGTGGGGCCCTTTGCAGATCTGGCATGCCAAAGGGGTCCCTCCAAGAGCCTGTTCAAAAAAGCTGGGCCTGGCACAGATCCTGTGGCTCCATGACTGATGTAGATAACACTGAAAGAACTCTAGCTTGCAAAGGCAAACACTCAAAAGTTCGGAAATGCCAGGTTTCTAGTTGCCTGTGCAACCTTAATTCTGTCCCTTGTGGGTCCATCTTGTGCACTGAATGAGGCAACAATAGTATATGATAATGTAACTAAAGATTGTCTATTAATGCATATGCACAGAGGCAGGATTATCTATGCCCCATAAATCTGTCATTTCCTGACTTCCAAGTGCATGATTTTGCCTCCTGAACAGTATTTGAATGGAATTTCCTACTTTAAAAATAAAAGAACAATAATTCTATGATGTGCAACTGGAGCCACACGCCCAGCATGAATCATCACAAGGGTCTGAACTCTGAACCGTCGCACAGACTCGATCCCTTCAGCAACAGGCAGACTGCGTTAGCTGGTGGTAGGAAAAGGCTGTGATGTGAGGGGAGGGGCTGTTGGGTTCAGAGGCTGTCAGAAGGCGCCCATCTCAGCTCTTGCCCTGTCTCTGGGGGAAGCTTATGGGGCAAAAGCTACATGGTCAGGAGCGTGGCCTTCCCAGCTACAGCTGGTCTGCCACGTCCCAGTGCAGTGTGGTCCAGACACAGGGTGAGCCCAGCACTTTAGAAGGCTCATGCTGTTATTATTTTAACACGTGACCAAGCTTTCCTGAGGCTCACAAGCAAGATGGGAACCACCACCATTTCCAAAGTTCACATCTCAGCAGAGCCTAAGTGAAATTTCTTCAAACAAAGAAAATGCCCTTCTCCAGCCTGAGTACTTTCCCTGTGCCGAATTTTCGAAGGTCTGCTGTGAACTATAAGGTGCAAGAGCTTCTTTAAAAAGTCAGAAGAAATTTTTCCAGTGGAAAGTGTAAGTGATGTCTGTATTTAGGTTCCCTACCAGCTGCATGCTATAATTAGTTTGTAAAACCCTTTGGGACAAAAGATCTACCTACACAAGTAGGATATTTAATACATTTTGTACTGTACGCAGTGAGTGTTACCCCAAGTGACCACTAGGTGTCACTGAAATATGGGGAAGCAGCTGAGAGAGCAAAGGAGCAGAAATTACCTCTTGAGTTGCTGGGTGGAGGTTCACATAGAAACTGTTTGAAGCAGAATGGAAAAGCCTTCAGCTCAGTGCTGCAGTTATATCCGTTGCTGGTTCTCTCGTTGGCACTGTCATTCCCCAAGATCTTAAAATTTCCTTTTGACGGGAAAGAAAGAGCATGATTGTGAACCAGAGTTCACTATTCCGAGTTCGCAACCTGAGACTGAGTGTGTGTGTGCAAAACAAACACGTGCACCTGCTATGACAAATGTAGAGTAGGGAAAGAGAAAGAACAAGACAGAAACTTTCATTCATTGCACACTGTAAGATGCCTTCCCTTTTCCCTGCACTCTTAACAGTGGAGTTGCCATAGCTGGATCACAGGGGTTCATGTATCAAGCTCTTAGCTACACATGGTTATGTAATATTCTGCTCTGCTTTGGAATGATGAAGCATCCACGATTTTATTTACAAATGTTTTGGAATCGATAACCCTGATTCAGTGCAGGGGGCTGGACTAGATGACCCCATGAGGCCCCTGCCAGCCCTATATTTCCAGGATTCTAGGAACAAGAAAGAGTCTTTGTGGAAATGTGAGGGAAGAGGAAATCTCGGGGTGCAGCATTACACACAAGTGAATAAATAGCCTTGAGTTACTCACCCCACATGCCCATCGCTACCACAGCTCCCAGCAGGACGATGTTCCAGCCCAGCCAACCCCCAGAGCCATCTGATGCTAGGGTGACCTGGAAGAGTCAGTGTTTGGTGAAACACCTGCATATAGAGCAAGAAATAACAGTGACCAGCTGCTTTCCAATGGAGCCTGTGCAGCAGCCTCCGACGGGGGTTATATTCCCCCTCACATGATAGCAGGATAATTAAAAACCTGTCAGTCAAGGAGCAAGTCACTCTTAGGGCAGCCCTGTGACTAACCAGATGAAATACTGGAAGCTGATGAGCATGTGAACACCAACCTCCTGTTAGCAACATCTCAAGTTAACAACATGGTTATGTCCCACTTATGGGTATATTCTAACGGTGACCATGTGGCTGCATGGCAAGTCTCTGCTTCAGTCCCCCCAGGCCTTGTCTACTTAGTCCAAGACGTCACAGGGGCCTGGAGGAGCAAAGGAGCATGCTTCTGGCCAGTGATTAGCTGCCAAAATCTTAACAACCGGTTCCCTATAAAAAGTTCTGATTTAAGGGGGGAGGGGGGAAGTGGGGGAGGGGCAGGGGGAGACATACTTGTGGGGCCGGGGGCCCCTGCAAGGGCTGGGGAAAATTGCCCCCCCCAGCGGCCCTGGAGCTCACAGCCCCCCTGCCTGGCCTTAACTTGCCTGCAGCTCAAAGCAGCAGGACAACTCAGGAGCTCAGCTGAGCTGCCCAGCTGGTGCCAGTGGCTGGCCACGCTGCACCTGGGGGGTAAAGGGAAGGGGCCGGGGGAACCTTAGCCTCCCCAGTTGGGAATTCTGGAAGCAACAGGATGGTCCAGCCCGCGGACTGGAGTTCTTTGCCCACCTCCTGGCCCTTTAACAACTGCTTCTCCACGGAGGTCTAATTTTAGCAACCGGTTCTTGGGAACTGGTGGGAACTGGCTCCAGCTCCTCTCTGCTTCTGGCAGAGCCACGTGAGGGGGAAGCCACCTGGCAGTTAGTCAGAGTGTCACAGGGCTGGAGAAAAGAGGGAAGTTGTCTCAGAACAGACAGACAGACTGACAACGTGACAGCGTTGAACTACCTGTGACCGGGTTCCCTGTCCCCAACCCACCCGCCTGTGAACACAAAAATCCTGTCTGTCTCCTTCATACCTGCAACCCCATTCAAGCTGCTGTGATGACCTTCCCCTCCTTGTCTCTGTCCTGGAATCCTTTGCTGCCACCCCTGCAGTATGGGCACTGTGAAGCCAAGAGGTGCAGCTTTCTGAATGGTGAGTGGGGAAGGAGAAGGGAATTGGCCCTCGGCTGTGGCTGTTGGGTCAGACAAGATCTGGCTGGCACTTGGGATGGTGAGCCAGGTGTGTGGTGTAGGGTTCCTGAGAGAGCAGCAGCAAGGGGCCATAATTTGCTGCCACATGTGTCCCTACTGGGATCAGGCAGGGATGACAGAGAGTGAGGAAAGGGTCTGGAAGGGTGCAGCAGCTGCTCAGTGAGCACTCATCCCCACTACAGTGTCAGCCATGCTTGTTCTAGCCTTTAATTCCAGCAACTGATGGTGTGGCTGTGGCAGTTTGTGTATGATCCCTAGTTGCAGTTTTAAAAGCACCATTTTCTTTTGTTTACCATTTCTTCCCGGTTGTAGGAATTGGGATTTCTTGGAACAATCACTGCTCTTCCTCTGGGTGTTGCTTGTTAGACAGCCAATAGCATTTGTTCTTTAGTGGCAGCCAGTTCCAGGGGCAGAATTTGCTCCCAGGTCCCTTCGGTAGCTGGATTGGGGATGAAGACGAGGGTTCTGAATAATAAACACTTCCCATACAGTAATTTGAGGGACCATAATGCTAAATAATTTGCACTGAATGCAGGAGCTACTCTCTCAAGTTCTCTAGTTTGGGTTATCCAGGAGGTCATATTAGATAAAGTGACCACTTCTGTTACTGTAATTTTATTTCTATATCTTTTGGTGTAGATAGGATGCATCCTGGAAATACGAAAGGTGGGTGGAAGCAACCAGACATAAATATGTTCAGTCTGTTATGGATTTTAGGGGAAAATTTAAGAGCAGAATGAGTTAATAATCAAAAGGGGCTAGGGGAAACCTGAAGGGCTTTTACAAATGTGTATATAAGCACTAAGAAAGCATTGGATGCAAATCTTATTTATCTGGGAAATTCTACAGGGAAACATAAGCTAGGGCCTGACCCAACTCTTGTAGAAATCAACTCCCATTGACTTCAGATCTAGCCCATAGACCAATAGGGCTGGTCAATATTTTAACTTTTTTTGCAAATATTATTGAATGAATGAAAACTTTAAACTTAGTTCAAAAACTTTCAGGACTTTTTACAAAGTTCACAGCTAATTTTCTCTTCAGTTTTTCCCCCTATCATTTTTTGACCTTTTTCCACATGAAAAGTTTATTTCTTTAAATGAGAAAACACAGTCATGTTATTTTCTCCCCTTTTCCAATGAGAGAGAGGACTTGCAAAACTGCAATGAATTTTTTTTATCAAAAACAATAAAAACTGAGAAATTTCCACAGGAAACTTTTGTTTTTGTCAGAGCTGTTTTTGTGTTTAAAAAAAAAATTCAACCAGTTCCAGAAAGTAGGTCCATTAATACATGAGGAATATGGGACAGGGGAGAAGTGAAACGCTAATTTTTCCAGATGACAGCAAATTATGAGGAGCTGTGAACACCAGAGAAGAAGAATACACAGGGATTAGAGCGTTTAGAAATATGGATAGAAAACAGGATTCAGTCTAGAGGACAGGAAGGAAATACATGAGGGGAAAACTAGCTAACAAACAAACAACTTACAATATGTTCCTATACTGTTTTGTGTGTTTGATACTATTATCCCCATTTTGTGATGCTGTCGAAATAACAATTTAATACTGTAGTCAGTAAAACGTACTGCCTGACCACTAGGTGCTGCTGCTGCTATAGACAGTCAGAGTTGAGACTATATCTAGGCGAAGCTTTTCAAAAATAGGAGCCTAAAGTTGGGTGTCTATATAGATTTAGAAGCTAATTGGCTTGGTTTGCAAGAGTGCTGAGCACCCAGTAGCTCCCACTAATGTCAGTGGCAGCTGTAGATAATCCCCACCTCTGGAAAACACACCAAGATGCCTCCAGCTGGGAAACCAGAAATGGAGGCACCTGAACAGAGTGGACATTTTAAAAATCTGTGGTAACAGAACTCAGATCTCCTAGCTCCAGTCAAGTGATTTAACTCTAAGCCTGTCCTTTCTTCCATCCTTCTGTCTCAGATCAGGGAGTGTTGGGGCATCTTGGGTTTAGTAGGGCTGAGGACCTAACAATAGCGTACTCCTCAGTGATTTAAGGAACAATGTTAATAGACTTGCTCACCGGTCATAGCAAGTGCGTGGAGAACTCTTGCAGGATCTGAGATTTCTTGCTGTGCTACTGTATGGTGCCTTATGCAGAATTTGTTTCAAACCGGAAATTCTCAAGGTGGCAGAATCTTAGTCAGAGGCATTTAGAGTAACTTTGGCCTGACCTTTCTGACTTGGACCCTGGAAAACTTAATAAAAGCATCTTTGTGGAACGCATGGTAATGTCTGGGTGCAATAAGACAGCAAATAATTGGCCTCATACTCAGCACAACTGAGAGCAGAAAGGGGGAGACTCTGATTCTGTAGAATTTGAAGGGAACTATCTGTGGCTTTTCTGCATGATGTGAAAGTGACACTGTTAAAGGTCACTTGTAACAAGTAGGTAAATGCGGAGGAGAGTGTATTGAATGTGAGCACTTTCTTGCTGCTTTCTGGTGCATGAAGGTCTGAAGGGCTCTTTTATGTTCAATTATGGATGTGGGCATGTTACCAGCATATACACAGAAAAATTAGATAGAAACAGAACTACTCTTGCTGGAAGGTTGCAATGCAACACTGTTTGATTTCTTAGAATTGACAATAATAACACAAGAACCCAAAACACACACACAGAGAGAAAACAGGCTGCTCCCTATGGTGGCGAGACACAACTCGCCCACCTTGCTTTACTTTAGCTCTCACATGCTTTGCCACAGAGCACCTTGTCTGCAAACACAACCAGGAGCCTCCTACTCTTAAAGAAAGTGCTTGCAATTCAACACATGGGGGTGGGGTGGAGGGGATTTGCCTTTATATATTATAAATGTGGATCTTGCCTATCCTGTTTGTCTGGAGACTCTCTGGCTAACCAGAGAACTAG
This sequence comes from Gopherus evgoodei, assembly GCF_007399415.2. Taxonomy (NCBI): domain Eukaryota; kingdom Metazoa; phylum Chordata; order Testudines; family Testudinidae; genus Gopherus; species Gopherus evgoodei. The sequence continues at coordinate 5,211,208 of NW_022059994.1, read as the reverse complement.
TGAGCTACGGTATCAATACCAGATTCTGAATGTGGGGTTCGTTAGTTGTGCTCCTTCTGTCTGGCTCAACGGCTGCCGAGCAACAACACTGGATGGAGCCACGTACCCAGATTTTGGCTTGGCACAGTAGCCCCTTTAAAGATAGAAGGCTTGTTGATTAGAGGTTTTGAGCAGAACTGTTAACAATACAGACGCTCCCTGGGTTACGCAAGACCCGACTTACGCAGATATGCATTTATGGAAAAAGTTCCGTAAGCTAGAAATAGGAATGTTAGGGGTTTTTTTTTGCATAATGGTTGGGTATATGCTTCCGACTCTTTAAATTCATTTCTGGTTTACTACAACTGACAAGCATTCAGGTATAAAGTCTTTATACATTACTAGGAAGTTAAATACATTTGTCTCACAACTGTCAAATAATGTTTTTTTTTAATCTTATTCAGTGCCTTCTAACATGAAGATTTTTACATCAATTTATATTTTTATAAATCTATAAAGTAATTTCATTGTTTTATTCTCATCAAGTTGTTGATTGCATCCTAAGCATCTGTAGTTTATTTTGAGAGGGAACTGCTTGAGCATTTGCCTAAGGATCATCTTATGGGTAAACACAGACTCAGTAAGGCAACATTAGTATGACTCTGAGCCCTGCCACAGACTTCCTGTGTGACTTTAGACAGATCATGTCTCTCTGCCTCAATTTCCCCATCTGTAAAATGGAGCTATTTACCTACTCATAAAGTCATTGAGAGGATTTAACATGTGTTTATAAAGTCCTTTGAGGACTGCAGATAGGATATTAGTTATTAGTACTAAATACTACATTTATTTGTGATTAGTCAGTTCTCTGAAAAAATGTACTGCAGAAATGCTAAGTACAGTAGCTGTTCTACCTTGAGTCCCTTTTTGAGATGGGTGGCTGGGGTTTCTCACTTCAGGCTCAAGATTTAATGCTGTGCAACCCTGTTCAACTTGCACTTTTTTATGTTCTGTTAAATTATTAAACGTTAAGGGGTAGCTAAGCCCATGCTGAGACTGTCTAACTTAGGATATAGGCCTGTGGTAGAAACAGTGACATCTCCTTAACTCATCTCATTGAACTGAGAACCCACTTGAAAACGTAGACAAGGTATAGCTGCAGGTAGAAGAGCAAAATGTAAACATTGTTAATCAGATTAGACAGAACTTCAGGCTGCATGAAGATTGTTTTCTGACCACACAATATAAAGTTAAACCAAAGAATCATACAGATAACGATTGTGTAATGAAACCAGACACACAGCTCCATCATGTTATTCACTCTTAGATGTGGCTCTCCTACACTTCCTCTTCTCCCTTACCTGCTTCCCTTTGGAAAACAGGTTTAGATGCTTTTTTTAAGAGACAACACAAGTGTGAGCCTGTGAAAATGGGTGGGATTAAGCTCTAGACGTTTGCCTTCACTCTGCTCAAAATCACTATTGTTTATTACTAGGAGTGGACATGGGGGTAGATTCACAAAGGTACATAGACACCCAGGCCCCAGAATGAGACACCTAACTCCCAGTTTTAGGCTCCACTGAGATCTACAACCCTCCCGCCGAGCACTGCAGACACCTACATTTTCAGAGGGGAAATTCCCTAGGTGCTTTTGCCTCTGAGCATAGACCATGCTGCCTCACTGGAGGTGTCAGGATGCCAAGCTCCAGCCTAAATCCCTGCACAATCCATGACCCAGGGCAGGTAGGTGTTTGCCCATCTAGCTCACATGCAGGGCCTGATCTGGTAAGTGTGTTGAGAGGCTGCCTTCCACATTGGCTCCCATTCAAGCTGCGGGCAGTACTGGAGATGGTAGCACCACCCACCCTATAACTTTTAGCCCGGTGGGTGGAGCACTCACCTGGAATGTGGGAGACCCAGGTTCAGTTTCCCTCTCTGCCTGAGGGGGAGAAGGGATATGAAGAGGGGTCTCTCAGGAGTGTGCACCAGCCACTGAGCTATGGGATAGTCTGATGGGGAGAGGGTCCCTAAGTCTCTCCTGTTGAAGCTGTTCCACTGTGGATAAATAAATATTCTTTGGAGCAGGGGAACTGGACCATGAGTCTCCCACCTAACCCTTGGACTACACAGCCTTTTATTCTCTTTCCCCCAGAGGCACCGACTTTCTGATGTGATGTAGGGTGTTTGGCCCCCCGGCTCTGCCCCAGGCCCTCCTCCACTCCACTCCTTCCCGCAAGCCCTCACCCCACCCCACCTCTTCCTGCCCAGTTCTTCCCCCTCCCCAAAGTGCACCTGCCCTCACTCCCAGTGCTGCCTGCATGCCACGGAACAGCTGATCTAAGGTGGGCAGGAGGCACTAATCAGCGGGGCCACTGGTGGGTAGGGGATGAGGGGAACTGGCTGGAGGACCCACTATTTTTTTTCCTTTTTTTCCTCCAAGGCTGGAGCACCCACAGAGTTGGCCCCTATGCTTTCCCCCCTTCGCCTGCTCCAAAGGCATATGATATGTGAGTAAGGATCTGAATGAGCTCTCCCTTTCCTTCTGTTGATGCACTGGGGAAAAAAGACCTCAGGAACAGATGTATTTGCACAGATACACTTACTTTGCCAAGGTGATCAGCAGGCAGACCTGCTTTGCCAAAATGACCAATTCTTGCTGTTTTGAGTTAAAAATCACTTTAGTCTTGAATGTGGCTGTAATAAAATGTTGTTTTCCTTACTGTATGACTGAAGGGCAGCAGAATTGTTGAGGGTTACCCTAACTGTAACCTCAATAGCTAAGCAGGGGGTGTTGATGTCACATGCTAGTGAAAGTGGGGGGAGATAGAGAGTGAGAGCTTCTTCAGAGTCTCTTATATGGTGGTAGAAAGTCTGTTTAAAGGGTGCTTTTGGATACAGTTTGATCCTTCCCCTCTAGTGTCTAAAGGCAGCGCGTAGCGAACTCAGTTGTGGGTCTTTGTTTTAGCTTAGTGATCACTAGAGGTGAAATTGCTGATTAATAGGTCTAAGGGGCTAAACCTTAGACCTGGTCTGGGGAGAACTACCTGGTGAAATTGCTGAGTGGTGGAGCCTCAGAACACGACATTGCGGCTAGAGGCAGAGGTGACAATAGAGACGGGGTGAGCAGCAGCAGCAAGCAGCAAAGCAGTGGCAGAGGCTACAGCGGTCAGCAGCAGAGGTACTGATCAGTCCCCCCTTTCAGGGGTGAGAATGAGCCATGTGGACACACCCCTGAATTCTGGGACTTTGCTGACTTCAGACAACGAACTGTGAGTGGGGTGCAGCAGAGGGAAAGGGGAGTTGTGTGTTAAAGGGACATTCATCCGTCAGACTTTCACACCACAAGCTGGGAAACTGAGGCAACTGACACTGCCCAAGATATTGTGGAACAGGTGGTTACTAATGGTTTGAATACTTTTGAATTACTGTTGCAGTGTTTTCCCAAAGAAATGCTGAGTGACCTCTCCCTTTTATTGAAAGTTTTTGTTTATTATACGCAGACTCAGTGGTTTTGAGTGAGGTGCTGTTGCCTCTTAGAGATGCCCAGGGTGGTGTTTAGTTTTCCCAGATTACTGGGTGGGGGCTTGCGCTGGTTCTCTTTTGCAGTGTTAAGAGGAATCCCTAGATATTGAAACTGGCCCTTTTTCCTGCCAACACCATTTGGCAGAGGGGTACATATATATTTATAAAGGAACTTAAACTTTTGTACAAAGTGTGTCCCACCTTCAGGTTTGTTCCAGAGTGTGTGTGTGTCTCTCTCTTTCTCTCTCACACTCTGCGTCAAAAGCGTTTGATGTATATCACTGGGACGTAAACATGTACAAAGTGTCCAAAGCGACGTTGCTACTTGACCGCTAAATATGTTGTTACTGCATGACAGCCAATATCTGTGCATCCAAACAAACACTTTTATATATGGACTGGAGAGAACTATGTGATTGGTATGAGCAAAGATCCTCTGCACATCAAATGTGTTTTTCATGTACAAATACTTGCATGCAAAGATATTGTAACCTTAAGGCTCTTTTTAAAAAATATGGCTGTCTTCTTCTGAGGGCTTTGCCTGAATAAGGCTTGGGCTGTATAGTACACGTCATGCTCTGCTGAACAGCAGTTCTCTTGGGGTAAAATGTGTTGCTCAACAGTGGACAGCAACACTGCACGGTACTTTAGGACACGAACTGAAGATGATCACAGTAATAGCAGGTTAACTGCAGTAGTGCCTGGGGACCATCAAGAGATGGATGATCCAGCAGTTTAAGGTGCGTTTGTAGGGCTTGGGCAATCTGAGTTTAAGTCCCTGCTCTGCCACAGACTCCCTCTGTGACCTTGGGCAAGTCACGTAGCCTCTCTGTGCTTTGGTTCTCCAGCTGTAAAATGGGGGTAATAACCCTGCCCTGCCTCACGGTGGTAAGTCGGGATAAAGATTTTTCCAGGCTCAGATCTATGATGATCATGGGTTCCATATAGGTACTTCTGATAGGTAGAATGGGCCCCCACTCTAGCAAGTATTGTACAAATAGAGCTGATTGTCCCTGCCCCCAAAACTGTAACAGTCTAAATATAGAGGCCAGGGAATGGGCATAACAGACAAGCAGAGTAAAGAAATGTGATGGCTTGTAAATATCCTGCTACTGCCCCAATTATTTGTATTCCTTGGATGGGGATTTAGTTAGGAGGGGATGAGCTACTGAACAGACAAAGGAAGAGGGCTAAAAGGCATAGGAGAGGGAGGGAAGGGCAGAGGGGAACATGGAAGCATGATGGGGTGAAGCTGAGGGGAAGGGCAGAGGGGAACATGGAAGCATGATGGGGTGAGGCTGAGGGGAAGGGCAGAGGGGAACATGGAAGCATGATGGGGTGAAGCTGAGGGGAAGGGCAGAGGGGAACATGGAAGCATGATGGGGTGAGGCTGAGGGGAAGGGCAGAGGGGAACATGGAAGCATGATGGGGTGAGGCTGAGGGGAAGGGCAGAGGGGAACATGGAAGCATGATGGGGTGAGGCTGAGGGGAAGGGCAGAGGGGAACATGGAAGCATGATGGGGTGAAGCTGAGGGGAAGGGCAGAGGGGAACATGGAAGCATGATGGGGTGAAGCTGAGGGGAAGGGCAGAGGGGAACATGGAAGCATGATGGGGTGAGGCTGAGGGGAAGGGCAGAGGGGAACATGGAAGCATGATGGGGTGAGGCTGAGGGGAAGGGCAGAGGGGAACATGGAAGCATGATGGGGTGAGGCTGAGGGGAAGGACAGAGGGGAACATGGAAGCATGATGGGGTGAGGCTGAGGGGAAGGGCAGAGGGGAACATGGAAGCATGATGGGGTGAAGCTGAGGGGAAGGACAGAGGGGAACATGGAAGCATGATGGGGTGAAGCTGAGGGGAAGGGCAGAGGGGAACATGGAAGCATGATGGGGTGAGGCTGAGGGGAAGGGCAGAGGGGAACATGGAAGCATGATGGGGTGAAGCTGAGGGGAAGGGCAGAGGGGAACATGGAAGCATGATGGGGTGAAGCTGAGGGGAAAGGCAGAGGGGAACATGGAAGCATGATGGGGTGAGGCTGAGGGGAAGGGCAGAGGGGAACATGGAAGCATGATGGGGTGAGGCTGAGGGGAAGGGCAGAGGGGAACATGGAAACATGATGGGGTGAGGCTGAGGGGAAGGGCAGAGGGGAACATGGAAGCATGATGGGGTGAAGCTGAGGGGAAGGGCAGAGGGGAACATGGAAGCATGATGGGGTGAAGCTGAGGGGAAGGGCAGAGGGGAACATGGAAGCATGATGGGGTGAGGCTGAGGGGAAGGGCAGAGGGGAACATGGAAGCATGATGGGGTGAGGCTGAGGGGAAGGGCAGAGGGGAACATGGAAGCATGATGGGGTGAGGCTGAGGGGAAGGGCAGAGGGGAACATGGAAGCATGATGGGGTGAGGCTGAGGGGACGGGCAGAGGGGAACATGGAAGCATGATGGGATGAAGCTGAGGGGAAGGGCAGAGGGGAACATGGAAGCATGATGGGGTGAGACTGAGGGGAAGGGCAGAGGGGAACATGGAAGCATGATGGGGTGAAGCTGAGGGGAAGGGCAGAGGGGAACATGGAAGCATGATGGGGTGAGGCTGAGGGGAAGGGCAGAGGGGAACATGGAAGCATGATGGGGTGAAGCTGAGGGGAAGGGCAGAGGGGAACATGGAAGCATGATGGGGTGAAGCTGAGGGGAAGGGCAGAGGGGAACATGGAAGCATGATGGGGTGAAGCTGAGGGGAAGGGCAGAGGGGAACATGGAAGCATGATGGGGTGAGGCTGAGGGGAAGGACAGAGGGGAACATGGAAGCATGATGGGGTGAGGCTGAGGGGAAGGGCAGAGGGGAACATGGAAGCATGATGGGGTGAAGCTGAGGGGAAGGACAGAGGGGAACATGGAAGCATGATGGGGTGAAGCTGAGGGGAAGGGCAGAGGGGAACATGGAAGCATGATGGGGTGAGGCTGAGGGGAAGGGCAGAGGGGAACATGGAAGCATGATGGGGTGAAGCTGAGGGGAAGGGCAGAGGGGAACATGGAAGCATGATGGGGTGAAGCTGAGGGGAAAGGCAGAGGGGAACATGGAAGCATGATGGGGTGAGGCTGAGGGGAAGGGCAGAGGGGAACATGGAAGCATGATGGGGTGAGGCTGAGGGGAAGGGCAGAGGGGAACATGGAAACATGATGGGGTGAGGCTGAGGGGAAGGGCAGAGGGGAACATGGAAGCATGATGGGGTGAAGCTGAGGGGAAGGGCAGAGGGGAACATGGAAGCATGATGGGGTGAGGCTGAGGGGAAGGGCAGAGGGGAACATGGAAGCATGATGGGGTGAGGCTGAGGGGAAGGGCAGAGGGGAACATGGAAGCATGATGGGGTGAGGCTGAGGGGAAGGGCAGAGGGGAACATGGAAGCATGATGGGGTGAGGCTGAGGGGACGGGCAGAGGGGAACATGGAAGCATGATGGGATGAAGCTGAGGGGAAGGGCAGAGGGGAACATGGAAGCATGATGGGGTGAGACTGAGGGGAAGGGCAGAGGGGAACATGGAAGCATGATGGGGTGAAGCTGAGGGGAAGGGCAGAGGGGAACATGGAAGCATGATGGGGTGAGGCTGAGGGGAAGGGCAGAGGGGAACATGGAAGCATGATGGGGTGAAGCTGAGGGGAAGGGCAGAGGGGAACATGGAAGCATGATGGGGTGAAGCTGAGGGGAAGGGCAGAGGGGAACATGGAAGCATGATGGGGTGAAGCTGAGGGGAAGGGCAGAGGGGAACATGGAAGCATGATGGGGTGAGGCTGAGGGGAAGGACAGAGGGGAACATGGAAGCATGATGGGGTGAGGCTGAGGGGAAGGGCAGAGGGGAACATGGAAGCATGATGGGGTGAAGCTGAGGGGAAGGACAGAGGGGAACATGGAAGCATGATGGGGTGAAGCTGAGGGGAAGGGCAGAGGGGAACATGGAAGCATGATGGGGTGAGGCTGAGGGGAAGGGCAGAGGGGAACATGGAAGCATGATGGGGTGAAGCTGAGGGGAAAGGCAGAGGGGAACATGGAAGCATGATGGGGTGAGGCTGAGGGGAAGGGCAGAGGGGAACATGGAAGCATGATGGGGTGAGGCTGAGGGGAAGGGCAGAGGGGAAGGCATTGGAGCGAACCAGTCCCTGCTGTAGCACTTGTTGAGGCAGCTTCTGCATCTGCTTCTGCAAGCTAATGTCTCTTTGGCCTCTGGGACTAGTTCCTCCCTGGACGTTTTCTTTCCCCAGCCTCACATCATAGCTCGGGGTAGGGGGTTGCTGCTGCATGGGTCCTAGTGCTCTTGTAGGCTGCGGTGGGAGAGATCGCTCCTGCACAGTTCTGTCTCTAGAGGTATTGGGGTGGGGAGGAGGGAGAGAAGGGGATCATTCCAGCTGGGTCCCACCTGTTCCCCTTCCCTAGCCCAGTGTGGCAATACCTGCTCTTTCTGTCCTTCTTAAACATGAATTGCAATACTAATGGGGGGTCACTGTTTATTTTGGGTTTTTACCTGCAAACCAGGGAAGGAGAAGGTAGGAGTTCTATTATCTTTCAGTAATACTATTGATTTTAAAAGGTAGAGATGTTTATTTTACAGAAATTAAGAATCTCTCTGGGGCTCTTTACTGGACTACAACAGTTTCCAGAGATGATAGATGTTGGTCTAAACTTTTTAATGTTGTCCCTCTAATTCTGTTTTTTATTTTGTATTTTCCACGAGCGTGGGTGTCACAGCCCACACCGAGTTAAAGATAGCCCTGCACAGTTTTCTGCTCTCTGCTTGCTGGTTTGTACAAGAAAGGAAACTGAGCATTTCACCAGCACAATTAACTCTTCAGACTTCTGACACCACAAACCCTTACCCCAGCTCCCTTTTACAAAGAGTTAGGCCCTGATTCTGCAAGCACTTCTGCTTGTTTACCTTAAAGCATGTGCATACTGTTCTTGATGCCAGTAGGACTGCTCACATGTGGAAAGCGAAGCATCTGTATAAATGTTTGCAGAGTGAGAATTTGTTTTGAAACCCACTGGAGAAAACAAAACCAGATGACAATTTTTTCGCACTTCTGGTCACCAGATGGGTGCCATAATGATTAACAGCGAGCAAGTCTCTTTTGTGCATCATCCTGTTAACCACAAATTCTTCCCCCTTATTGGCCACCTGCTTTTGCTGAACATCCGCATCATTTTTGCACTAATTGCTCTGCTCACTAAATACATGTTCCCAGGCCTCACGCTTTTGCTGAATAACTGCACAGTTTTGTTTTCAACTTTATGCTACGTACTCTAATCCAGTGGCATCATTTCAATTATTTTGGGGGGAAGGGGGAAGATTGTGTCCACATATAGAACATTCTATGTGATTATGTTCTATCCTGCAAGGTTCGGGACGGGGAAGAGTAGCATATAGACCTATGAAAAATTGGGTAGGGAGCAAACTAAGGCTGGTGTGGGGGGAGTGCGGGCAACTGCCCCCTTTGCCCTAGATCAAATAACGCCCCAATCTAACGTTCACCATAAAGGATCTTAAAGTACCAAATTACTTTACATACAAACACTCCCCATCATATTGCTTTGTGCTGTAGAAACCTGCACATTTGCCCTTCCTGCCTCTTGCTCACTTTAACTGCAACTTTACTGGTACATTAATAGTATAGGTCTTTTTGCGTCTAGACTGAGATTTCAAAACAGCCTGCGGGAGTTAAGTACCCAATTCCTATTGAATTTCAGTGGGATATGAGTGCTTAAATCTCAGGCTCAGATGAAATCTCCTAATTTTTTAAAAGGAAACACTATCGAATGAAACGTGAACATGCATTTCGATGTAGTATTTTGGAATAAAACTTTCAGTAGATAATACTTAAAAACATCCCAGGGTTCTTGGAGCAGCGGCAGGTTCTGTGGTCACAGTTAAAGACGGCAGACAGTGCCCTGTGACACAGAGACTCGTACCACAACGGCCTGTTCAGTAGTAGTTTCAGACAGCACTAAAAGACACCCCCACATACACACACACACCATGAGAACAAAATTCACTCACGTTTTACAAACAACAAAGAACGAAATTGGGAGATTTTCATCTGAGCCTGAGATTTAAGCACTAGAATCCCACTGAAATTCAATAGGAATAATCGGGTACTTAACTTAATGCATCTCATTCAGACTCCTTTATACCTTCTTTGCGGTATTTCAGTTACTCTGCTTGTAACATTTTTTTCATCCCCCATATCAGTTTCACTGATCCAGAGGACGCAGAGTAAGAGGTCCCTTTACAAAATGTATCTGAAATAACAGAACTGTTATGTTTAGTGATCACACAGGAAAAGGGCACAAAGTTAGTCAGTCGTCACGCGGGATTTGGTCATTGCTGAGGCTTCTGTGGTATAGATTTCTCCAGTGGAGCTGACACAAACACCAGCCTAGAACACAGGCCTGAGGTCAGAATTTGAGGCTGTTTATTAAATAAAGGGTTTTGTTCTTAGCATATCAGCCTATGGACACACAACACATTAGATTGGTGCAATGCATTAGAGAACCTCAGTGTAAGGGTAGTGAGCTCAGGGCACTTCATTCCCCCTCTCCTTGTGGCAGCACTCAGGAATAACATGGCTTCTGTCTTATAAAAGAGTGATACCTGCCACTTCCCTTTCTGCTAGTGATGGACAACAGTCCCACCAGCAGAATCGGAATGTGCCTCTTTGTGAGAGAAGTTTGAAAAATTGTTTCATTTCCATTCCTCACCCCCCTTCCTGCTTCCATTTTAAGCCCCCATGCACCTTCTATGCTGTCTCCTCTCCTTTCTCACCTGTCCCTTGTTCTCCTGCCCTCTTCTAGCTGTAAATGTCAAAGTGTAAACGCGAAGGAGGGAGTGAGTAAAGCAGCTAACAGAATGTTTTTAAAAGCACCAGGGAGGCTACACTACTGCGCTACATCGGCAGAGCTGGACCGATACAGCTGCCCTGCTGCAGCGTGTCTGGTGAAGGTCAGAGCGCTCTCCCTTCGGCATAATGACTCCACCTCAGCAAAAGGTGTGTGCATTGTTGGTGGGAGAGTGTCCTGCCCATATAGCATGGTGTAGACACCGCTTTATGTTGATGTAACTGACGTCGCTCAGGGGAGTGGCTTTTTCACACTGAGTGACGTAACTTTACATGGACTTAAGCAGTAGTGTAGACAAGCCCTTTAAGTTTATATAGTATTTTAAACATTTAAAAAAGAGATGAGAGCAGTGGTCCCATCTTCATATTCCCCAATCCACTTTTAAACAACCTTAACTCAAGAGCTGGGTGAAATTCTTTGGCCAAATCTATTTTTTAATTAAAAATACAATTCAGGGGGAGTGAAACATTTTGTGAATTCATGTCTAATTCACTAAATTTTTTGTTACTTTTTGGTTTGCTGTTTTATTTTTCAAATTTTCAGGACAATCCATGAACTGAAAACACAGTTGTTTGCACAGCTCTCCCCACAGCAGCATCAGTGGCATAGCCAGGTGGAGGGAACAGGGGGAGTGATCCCCAAAAAAGGCGCCACCCACTGCAGCACTTTTACTCACTTGGTGGCACTTTTACTGACAGGGCGGCACTCCGGGTCTCTGGCAGTACCTTGGCAGCGGGACCTTCACGTGCTCCATGGGTCTTCGGCAGCATTTCAGTGGCTGGTCCTTCAGTGTCACTGAAGACACCCAGAGCTAGTGATGGGCCCACCGCCGAAGACCCAGAGCGCCGCTGGGTGAGTAAAAATTAAAAAGGAGCCAAGAAATTTAAAGGGTGCCATTTGTGCTCAGTGGGAGAGCGGCCGCTGCCCCGCTCCCCCCCCCCCGCTATGCTACTCAGCAACACCCGAAGAATACCCACTTTGAAACAACCCAGTTCATCCGAGCCAGGGCTGGAAATACAACCCAACCCCCTATTCTAACACCAGACAGTGTTGCTTGTTTCCTCACCTGACATGCTGAGTCTTTTAAAGATTTGGCAATTGATTTTGATACCGAATTACTACATGAGATGTCGATAAACTTTGATATACGGATTAAGGGGTCAAATTCTCAGCTGTTACGAATGGGCACAGTGACATTGACTTCAATGGAGCTTCGGCAATTTACATGAATCAGTAATCGGAGTCTAGCACTTCCTTATGTGTGAATTATATATTTTTCTTTCAGTCTAACCTTTTTGCAGATCCACCTAGCAAATAAAATTATAGAAATGTAGGTCTGAGAGGGACCTCAAAAAGTCATAAAGTACTGAGGCAGGACAAAGTCAGCCTAGACTATTCCTGACAGGTGACTGGCCATCCTGTTCTTAAAAACCTCCAATGATGGGGATTCCACAACCTCCCATGGAAGCCTATTCCAGAGCTTAAGTACCCAGAGAGTTAGAAAGTTTTTCCTAATGTCTAACATGAACCTCACTTGCTGCAGATTAAGCCCATTACATCTTATCCTACCGTCAGTGGACAAGGAGAACAATTGATCACTGTCCTCTTAATAACAGTGTTATGGGAAAAGGGAAAATAGGAGAGATATAGAGGACCCCTGCTAAAGGTTGTTTTCTGCTTCCCTGAGTTAGGGTCTATCACCCATGGGCGGAGCAACAATGACACTTTGCCAGAATTAAAGGTGAACCAAAGAGGGTTTATTAACATAACACTGTTAGGTAAACAAGGATAAAGCAACAACAATAACTTGGTGGTCTGAGAAACAGAGGGCGTGGAGCTGGTCTTACTATTCCCCAATACAGACTATGGACTAACAACAAGATTATTATTTTACAGATGAGATGACAATCAGAACAAGGAAAGCAGGCGTGTCCGTCTGGTCTGCCACAGCTCCTGATGAGGTGGATCCAGACCTTCGACCGTGTCATGAATGCACACAGGAGGAACTTGGATCAGTTGGAATGATCTTTCAGGTAAGCAGGACCTCAGGTAAGCGCTGATGATGGTACTTGTCTCTCGAAGACTGTGCAAACACAACTGACATGGGGTGGTTCTGGGCAGACGGCACTTGGAGACTGGCACATAGGGTTTATATATGCAGCATCTAGGCAGATTAGCCAGGTCACGAACTCAGTCTTTTCCCGCCACACTTGAAAAGAGCACCAAAAGCTTAACAAGCAGGAACCCCAATATGGCCCCCAAACAACAAAATATACAGATTTGAAATGGTGATGACAGGAAAATTTCAAAATAACAGTAAATGACAGCAAATTACCATAGAACCTTACAACAGCTCTCAACATATTTGAAGACTGTTATCAGGTTCCCACCCCCCAGGGTTCTTTTCACAAGATTAAATATGCCAGGTCTTCAGGGTCAAGTAGGTTGGTTTCTTGGGGTTGGGCAAGCTATTGCTGTCTCAGACCTTCATAGATTCCATGGCCAGAAGGGATGACCGTGAACACCTCGTCTGACCTCCTATAAAACACTGGCCAGGGATCTGCCCCAAAATAATTCCTAGAGCAGATCTCTTAGGAAAAAAACATCTGATCTTGACTTAAACATGGTCAGTGAGAGAGAATCCATCACAATGCTTGGTAAGTTGTTCCAGTGGTTAATTACTCTCAACTGTTAAAAATATACACCTTATTTCCAGTCTGAACTTGTCTAGCATCAACTTCCAGCTATTGGATCATGTCAGACCTTTTTCTGCTGGACTGAAGAGCCCATTATTAAATATTTGTTCTTCCTGTAGGTACTTCTAGACTGTAATCAAGTCACCTCTGAAGCGTCTCTTTGTTTAGCTATATAGATCGAGCCCCTTGAGTTTTTCACTACAAGGCATATTTTTTAATCTTTAATCATTTTTATAGATTTCTTGGAACACTTTCCAATTTATGACCATCTTTCTTAAATTGTGGACATCGGAGCTGGACACAGGATTCCAGCAGCTGTCACATCAGTGTCAAATATAGAGGTAAAATAACCTCTCTACACCTACTCTAGATTCCCCTCTTTATGCACCCCAGGATCGCATTAGCCCTTTTGGCCAGTTTTGCACTGGGAGCTCATGTACAGCTGACTATCCACCATGACCCCCAAATCTCTCTGAGTCGCTGCTTCCCAGGAGAGAGTCCCCTGTTCTCTAATCATGCCCTGTAGACTTTCTTCCTACCTGTATACATTTACATGTAGCCATATTAAAATGCATATTGTTCATTTGTGCCCAGCTTACCAAGTGATCCAGATAGTTCTGTATCAATGACCTGTTCACTTCATTGATTATCACTCCCCCAATTTTTGTATAATCTTGTGATGATTTAATGTTTTCTTCCAGGTCATTTTTATTAATGTTAAATAGTGTGGGTCCAAAAACCGAACCCTGCAGGACCCCTCTGGAAACAGATCGGCTGGATGATGATTCCCTATTTATAACTACACGTTGAGACATATCCATTAGCCAGCTTTTAATCCATCTAATGTTTGCCATGTTAATTTTATAGCTCTCTAGTTTTTTAAATCAAAATGTCACTTGGTACCAAGTCAAACATAAGTATGTTACATTTATCAACTAAACTTGTAATGTCAACATAAAAAAGATATCAAGTTATTTTGTCAGGATCTATTTTCCATAAACCCTTATTGATTAGCATTGATTATATTACCTTCCATTAATTCTTTGTTAATAGATTAATTAACTAGTCCTAGTAAAGCTCCCCCTGCTGGACACTCACCAGGCTTCTGTGGTTGGGTCCCATCATGCTAGACCCTTGTGTCGTAAGCTACCTGACTCTGAGCTGGCCTCAGCATGCTTTCGTTCACTGGTTTCTCTGGCATGTTCCCTGGACTCAGGCAGTATGTCTATTGCCCCATCATGGAAATGGGACCTTGTGGTCCAGTTATCCTAGTGCCCCACATAGACATCCCAGTAGCTTAAGCACTTTTCTACAGAGGTCTGACCTTATGGGTATTTGGGTTTACAGTTTACCTCTCCTGCGGAGTGTGATAGTTGAAGCATGTAACACAGAGGCTTTGCAAATGGCTCCCAAACCAATCACTGTTCTTTTAGGTAGCTCCAGAGATGTACAGCTCTTGCCAAAACACTAAAACATCTATACACCATTCTCGTTTCACTTTCCTCACCATGCTGGAGTGTTTGTCATGATTTGGGGGAGTATCTTTTCAGGGTTCCAAGTCCCCTCCTCTGTACCTCTCTCCTCATGACTTCTCCTCTGGAATGTGCAGTCTGCTCTTTCCTCCTGCCTGCTTCTTTTAACCTTGGCTGGTCCCACAGTCAAAGAAGGACCACTTTGCTACAAAAGCATGCCTCTCTGTTCCTCTCTCCTGCTCAAACTTCCTCTGTCTCAGAGTCCTTCTGAGTCTTTGGACAAAATCAGCACCTGGTTTCTTTGTTTTCCTGTTTGTGGACTTTCTATTCTCCAAAACCCACTTCCTTCAGACCATCTGGGTCAAACTGGTTCTCCCAGATCAGACACCCTCCTTAGCATACCCATAGTTTGGTCAGAGACCAGGTATTATGGTTAATGATTTCTTTTATTTATTCTACTGGTTCTTTCAGATCATGGAAGGAAAGGAAGAGGGGGTGTTATACATCCTGCCAGACACACTGAGGCATTTAGTGATACAGAAATTTCATAAAATTAACCAAAATTTATAAATTGTAGATAGACAGATTCCCCAAATCATCTCAATTGCATTTTTCAAGGAATTTGGCAGGTGTGCTTCTCCAAAGGAGATGTTGATTATTTCCATGAGTAGTGGGCATAGCTGTTCCTACCTGACATGTAACAGCGAGGAGGGGCATGGATCTGTTTCACAGGTTGTATCTCAAACATTTTTCAGGGCTTCTTGATGGGGGCGATCTCAGGGATGGAGGGATGAATAATACAATCTGGTGAGCAATGGAATTTTCTTTCCCAGTCAGCTCCATTCATACAGATTTGGTTGATCTTATCCGTGAAGCATGTTGACAGCTCTTCACAGAAGCTGACGCCTGGGTCTGATGTTTGGGCTATGCAGCCTGGATTGCTTAGCCAGTTCACTGTGCAAAATAGCTCCATTGACCATGATTCTGCTGCATGGATGTTGGAGGATCAGAAGGGTTGTTTTGCCTCCTTTACTGCAGTGCTGTAGTCATTAGAATTTCTGTACAGAGAGGTGGATTTGCTGCAGTAACAGGAGGGGTACGAGGGATGGACAGAGAAGTGAGGAGGAGACACCTCTGGAGCTGCAGATTTATCAACCAGGTAGTTAATAAACTAATGTTACTAGCAAGTGGTACGTGAGATGTAGAGGTGCCGGCATTATTGCATAAGACCAGTTTCCTCCAACTGTACTTCTTACTTGTCAGGTCACTGTGTGACTAGGGAACCTGATTATTTTCCTGTGGGCAAAATTTCTGCAGAACCTTGGCTGATTCCTATAGTCCAGGGATCAGACACAGGGCTCTGTCCTGTGAAGTGCTGAGCACCCTTTCCTCCCATTACTTCAGTAGGATGTCGCTCAGTGCCTTGTAGTCCTAGTGCAACAGAGAAGCTTTTCCCTGGGTCAGGTGCAGGTTGCAAAGGAAGTACTATTACAAGAGTCTGAATATCTCAAAGGAATGATACTAATGATGTTATTGCAGGTTTAGCCATTGGCCTTCATTTAAGCCATGGTGATTCTCAAACTTTTGCACTGGTGACCCCTTTCCCACATGAAGCCTCTGAGTGCCGCCACCCCCTTATCAATTAAAAACACTTTTTTGTATCTTTAACACTGTTATAAATGCTAGAGGCAAAGCAGGGTTTGAAATGGAGGTTGACAGCTTGTGATCCCGATGTAGTAACCTGACAACCCTCTGAGGGGTCCCAACCCCCAGTTTGAGAACCCCCGATTTAAGATAAGTTAAGAAAAGCCCTGGCTGGGATGATTTAGTTGTGGTTGGTCCTGCTTTGAGCAGAGGGTTGGACTAGATGACCTCCTGAGGTCTCTTCCAATTCTAATCTTCTATGATTCTATAATCACAAGTCCCCACTTAAGACAAAGGTGGACGTGAGCATTGTGTGGGAGAAGACTCCACCGTGTATTGTTTGGCCAGAGATATATGTGTGTGTGTATGTGTGAAGAGAAGCATGAGACAGAGCAGAGAGAGTGAAACCGGGGGTGGAAGGTGAGAGGGGAACAGACACAGCCTCAGCAACAAGCCACTGGGAGCATGGTTTGCCCAGGGGAGTAGCCTAGAGAGAGGATTTGGGTTGGAAAGCTGAAATGAGTTTTGGACCTGAGAACAAGGACTATGGGTCCTGTTTGGTTCCTCTTGTGTCTGGGGAAACAGGACTTTGTACATTCTTTGTAAATAAGATTGCATCAAAGGTAACGGACTCCATCAGCAATTTCTCTTCCTAACTGGAACAACCCACAAAGCTCCCAACTTTGAGTAGACAGTCAGGTTAAAAGGGGTAACAGTGCAGAACCTGAATAAAATAGCTAGAGAGAGGGATATGACTGTCCCTAGTGATGAGATAAATTAAAGACATCTGTCCCCAATGGGAAATATGAATTGTAATTAAAAAGTTCATATTTTTCAATCTGTTTTCCAGTTTTATGTGATGATAAGAATTCTCATCTTAAAATGTCCAGAGCTTCTGAACCAAACATAACAGGGAGCAGCTTCCTTTTAATATAGGAAAAATCAACAGTTCATCTGATCCCAGTACCAGCTCTAATGTATTGAGAGACTGTCTCAGATTAGCTGGTGCAATTGTACTTCAAACGCTTCATCTCTAGTGCCTGGATTTCTCTCTTAGCTTGCTAGGAAAGAAGAAAGTCAAAACCTTCTGATACACACTTCCTCTTACTGGATACGTCCGTCATCTTGGTTCATGCATAAATATGAGGCAACTCTTAGACAGTCTGCCTTCTTGTACCTTCTCATCTTCCTCTGCACTTGCCATGGCTGGAGAAATAGTATATGCTGATTTAAACATTCCTGGAGCTTTTCCCACTTCAAAGTCACTGCATCCAGCTCAGCACCCCAGTAAGTGTATTTAACTTCTTCGTTTTGTAGCGGTATGCTCTCTTTTTTTGGTTTGGATTTCACTTTTTGGGTGAGTTTGTTTTTGTTTTTGTTTTTTACTGGTAGCACAGATATTTAAAGAAAGATTTTCTAGAAACAAAATGCAGGTGGGAGTCTCTATGTTCCGTTTGTATGTTAGAACTCAGCAAATATGAGGTAATTTACCACCTGTCAGAACTAGGAACTGAATCTCTTTAATGTAATATTGTGAATTTTATTTTAATGTTAATACAGAGTGTCACAGAAATCTTCAGAGCTGCTGACAGTCTATACATGTAAACTCCATGTGAAGAACAATACAGCTTTATTTTATGGCATTTTTATACATATTTCATAAACACTTGGGGGTGGATATTCATACTGTATTGACGATGCAGTACATAGTGTAGTGGGGTAAATCAGAGGTAAAGAGCAATGCACTGGTCAAGTCTTGGAAAGACTGAACACAAGGAGTCTGAGAGACTTATTTCAGTGTCTTTCATTTATTCTTGGAGAGAACGTTATATCACACAGATCAGGGAGAAGAGATTGGATTTGGAAAATTGCTGACAAGTCAGTGCAGAGGGTCATGGAGGTGATTCCACATGGTGAGGGAAGTGAGGAGGAAAGGATTCATGAAGAGGCAAGTAGGGAGACTGAAGTCTAGTATCCCAGGTTAGGAAATAGGTGAGAAAAAGAGAAAGAAATGAAGGGCAACTTGGTCAATAAAGGGTGAAGAAAACAGTGGGGGATGCAGCAGGGGGTTGTACTGGTTTCTGAATAGACCTGGATAGGGAGAATTTGTGAGGAATCAAGTCGTTACACTTCAGAGCAATTAAACTTTGGACAACTCTTAACAAAGATGATTACAGTAGGAAGAAGAGGAAGAAAAATAATAGCTTTCAGTGCTCCAGGAATAATGAATATACAAGGAACTGTAAACTAAACTTAAAAGGATGTAAAATGTAAATATATAAATCATAGTATATTTTTTTACAAGACTCTCCTGAAAAGATTGGGATCTGGAGATAAAAAATCCTAATAATATAATAAAATAGTAAATATATTAGCTATTTTCAGAGCATATTTTCTATAAATAGAGTCAGGCTACTAATGAGAGGCCATTTTAGATTACTATTATGCTGTTAATCTTAGAATCAAAATATATAAAGCTGATATTTCAGTTGACGAGCAAATTAAATACTAATAGTTCAGATATTTTATCACTCAGTCTGTGTATAGTACAGTATATGCAGGATTACATATAAAAAGTTAAAAACCATTACTTAGTTTGCACAGTGAAGCATTCAAAAGTTAGGACATGCCAGACATACAGTTGCTGGTACAACCTTAATTCTGCCCCACTGTGCAACCATCTTGTGTATTCTATGAGGCCGGGATCCTTTAGGAAAAAAGTAGTCTCTAATTACATGGACATACATTGTCATAATCGATATGCACAAGGGAACAGAGATAAGTTTCCTGAAGCAATTGTAAATCTAGCATTTCTTAACTTTTGAGTGTTTGACTTTGCAATCTAAATAACATTCTTTTGAGAAAAAACAACAAGGAGTCCTTGTGGCACCTTAGAGACTAACAAATGTATTTGGGCATAAGCTTTCGTGGGCTGTAATGCATCTGATTAATGGGTTATAGCCCATGAAAGCTTATGCCCAAATGAATTTGTTAGTCTCTAAGTTGCTACAAGGACTCCTTGTTGTTTTTGCTGATACACACTAACATGGCTACCCCTCTGAAATCATTCTTTTGGGAGTCTTCTTTGTATGTAATTTACTAGATTTTTTTTAAAGGAAAAGGGTAAAACCAAATTCTGTTATGTGCCACTGTAGCAACCCCCATCATGTATTTTCAGCAAAGTTTGAACCCTGAAGGGTCAGCATTGCAGCACGAACTGCTACTGCTTGAACAACAAGACTAATGTAATTAGCTGGCTGCAGCAAAAGTCTTATCACGGAGGGAGGAAATAGACCAATGGGTTCAGATGTGGTTTGTGGTATGGCTCTTGGGGGAGCCCAGTCCATGCCAGATCTCTCTCCTTTCAAGCCTCCCAGAGTTGGAACTCCGGTCCCTTGTGATGCACCCAGGCCACTGGGGTCATGGGCTGGGTCCCGGATGCTGTTGGGGAAAACCTGACCAGGCTCTCTGCCCCCAGGGAGTTGGGGGAGCTCCAGCCCCATGTAGTGCCCCGTGGGGCTGTAAAATGGAAATGTGTTGCTGTGGCCAGGAGTTGGGTCCCTACATATGTCCTTTACTTTCCTTGGAATCTGGAGCTTAAACTGTGGAGTCACCGTAGTTACATTCGTCAAAGAGTTTCTAGTATAAGCCTAATTTTTTAACACCATCTCTAACCTCCCTCCCCCCCTCCCTGTTTGATCCTGAAATTTGTTAATCTGGGGCCAGACAAGAATTTTATTTTTATTTTTTTGAAAATTTGAAGTTAATTTAACAAATCATTTAATTATTTTAATTAAAAACAGAAAATCAGCTGTTTACTATTTTAAAAATACATCATTTTTTGTCCACTTATGTCTCTAGAACATCTTGTTCTATTAAGGTCGTAAGATTTTTTTATTAAGTCTCACTGAGAATTCTCACATAAGATGAACTCTTATGAATAATGGGCTATAGTTTTTAAAGTTACTTGAAGTTAAGTTCTTTGATATTGAAAGCAAGTCTCCTGTTGTGATTACAAACTCAGTGGAGCCTAGAGACTGTTGCTTTTTTGATTTTAAATTATGTTTTTAAGTCTCTAGCTCTTTTCCTCTTTGAAGACAGCCTTGAAAATGTAAAGTGATTTCTAAGATTGTACTTCCTGGTGGATTTTCTAATTTTTTTTACAGTAGGAAAATATCAGAGCCATTTTAAAAGCACCAAACATTAGCATGTCAAGAAGTGAACAGTTAGGGGACTAAGCATGTTCTCTCTGCCACGCTCTATTGGTAATTTTCTAAATCCTTCCCTCACAGCCTTTTTGCACCATCCAACCAACCATCACTTTCTTCCCTAAAATTTGAAAACTATGTGCAAATGTCAACATAGCAAGTTACTAGGAGACTAGTTTCCCATTCAAAGACTTTACTGTTCAAGGGATTTAAAAACTGAATCATGTTCAGAAATTATTCTGCAGATTTGAATAATGGAAGTCAAGATAGTCACAATCTGTTTGCAGATGTAAAGAGAAAGAGACGTGACCTCTAATTATTTTCTCAGGTCAAGTTATACCTTTCCCATGACAAGAAGATGCTGCTATACAACATGAATATTTGTAAATTTGACAGAATATGCAAAAGGAAGGTGATGCAAGGGATCTTTCCTCCAAGAATTTTCAAGCCCCATCAGTCACTGATGCGAGTCAGATATTCAGGAATCTGTTCAAACCTTAATGGAGACGACAACCCAAACCTCCTGCCCCAGTAGAAATCTAGGTTTTGGTGGAAGCTCCATCAGCCACTGTCTGCTCCAATTCTGGTGCCTCATCGATCAGCATTGGCACCGGCCTAGCCTACTGTCCCTCCACACCGGTGTTTGAGATGATAACATGAGGGACAGTGATACTTCCAGGACATGGAAGAATCTCCATTTGGGGACACTACTATGCCATTGTCCTGCACGAAAATATAGTCTTTCTGTAGTGCCACCTCCTAGTGAATAGACATCCTTGGTTTCAAGAGCATCTCAGGAAGAGGGCCAATTCTCTGGAGCTCAAGGTAGGTACCTCTGCAGTGGAGTTGTTCAATATTCTGTAGGCCCAGGTGAAAGAAAATGTTATCCCACCAGTCAGGGGCTGACAAATCTTACAAAGGACATTTGGCTGACTCTTGTGCTTTTTCCCCTGGTCTCTAAGAGAACAGGCCAGATGTATCCTGTCCCATCAGAAAGATGTCAGTTCCTTCAGCAACACCATACCCCCAACTCTGTGATGGTGTCAGTGGCCCAGGACAGGCCCAGAGCCTTGTCTTCTGCTCTCACAAACAGAGAAAGGAAAAGATTTGTCTCCTTTGGTTGTAGGGAATATGCCTCAGACTCTCTAGGAATGCAAGTCTTGAGTTACTAACCAGTAATGTCCAGGTAGAGCTGTGCTCCCCGGGATACCCTGAACCCCTCTTGGAGTCTCTTCCAGAGGAACAAAAGCAGGTGGCGGGGCGCTGGTACTGGAGGGGCTGTACAATGGGTAAACATCCTCTTAACATAGCATATGATGCCTTGGATACCAATACAAGGGGTGTGGCCACTGGGATAGTCCTGTGTAGATGTTCCTGACCCCACTGCCCAGCCCTCATTACAGCAGCCCAGTGGAGGATAGAAGATCTGCCTTTTAAGGGCCAGTGAGAAGATCTGGAGACGATCAAATCTACTCTTTGCCAGAAGTTGGGAATGGGTGACAGGGGATGGATTATTTGATGATTTCCTGTTCTGTTCATTCCCTCTGGGGCACCGGGCACTGGCACTGTCAGAAGAAAGGACACTGAATTAGACAGACCTTTGGTCTGAGCCAGTATGACCATGCTTATTAGAAGCATATATATCACCTAGTCTGAGAATTATCTGAACCTTGACATGTTTCAAAGGTAGGGCTCAGCAACAACCTCTGTCAGGTGTATTGCTCACTAAGGAAGTTCCAACCTTTCTCCACAGTGGCAGTGGGAAGAGACCTCAAAAGCACAAGAACAAACACTTCCAGCGTTCTTCATCACAGTCCTCCTCCTCTGCCTACAAGCAGCTGATTTAATGGGACACTCAGGAGCCAAACAAGTCTCTAGCACCTTCCCCTCTGACATTCTCTATCCTCTGCTATACGGGGAGATTTTAGCAAACCAGTAAAGTGCCTGAAACCATTATTGCTTATTGTTAAAAGCAGCCAAGTCAGCAGGCCATACAGTGGCCATGCAGCAGGCTTAGCTTAACCAAGGCAGGGGTTTTGGGTGACACAGAAAAGGCAGCTTGTCCCCACATCTTTCCTGTTAAAAACTGTGTTGAAGTAGCTATACGTGCATTTTAGGGTCCTCAAGGCTGCAAACTCTGGGGGAAAAACCCACAGCTGGTTAATCAATAATCAGAAGGAAATCTCTTGCTTGACCGTTGATGTGGACTTGCTGACTAGTAAACATTAGTTGTCTTTGGCATTTTCTTCAGCTTTCCTCTACTTCCATCCAGTTGGGCAATTAATGTTGCCCTTGTGAGGGTGATGTGGCCTCAGAGTTTTAAACTCCGTGCATGATCATTTTCCTCCTCATATTACATGAGCCTGAACTTTAATCCTTATCTCCAGCTGAGCAGCCTCCAACGGAGAAGAAGTTTCCATGTTTCATTATGAAACTTTACACTAGATTTTGACTCTTGCAGAAATCCCTCAGTGCCCACGCTGGCATCGGATGGCTTTATGGCTTGGATGGGCCGGGAACGTCATCCTAGCAGCAGCTGTGATCGCGCTTGGTGTTTGGGGTGAGTATCTCAGTGCCACAGATTCATTGGCTCAGCGAATTCTCCTCTTCCCCGGCAATTCCATTTAGATTCTATTTTTTTGGCCTCCAAAACATTTCTGAATAAATTACCAGGCATTTCATCACTGCCATAGACATCAAAAGTGTTACATAAACAAAGTAGAGTTGAGAACTTGATACATGAAACATGCATTATTTGGCTGTAACAGCTGCACCGTGAGAAGTGCAAAAATGTGGAATGACCCTTACAATGGATAGAGTCAGATTCCATCTCACGCCACTTTTCTGTCCCCATTGTAACTCGATAGATCTCCCACAGTATTTGGTGAATTGATACTTTTTACCTTTTGTTACACATCCTTGTGAAGGTCAGACTGGAAGCCCGAGAACAACAAATGGAATTGAATGTAATTCCAGCCCGAAGGATTCCCAGTCTTGTTCGAATCAAAATTTGTATCCAAAGCCAGACAACAACTCAACAGGTAACTGTATCTTCTATTCTTTGTACTCTTTGCAACGTTGTGTCCACCTGGAAGAACGCTCACTCCAAACTCACTGATTGAAAATTCAGCTACTGTGTCACAATAACTTATACATAGCTGAGAGGTGCCAGAGCTTCATCTTCCCGTCCTTATTTTTCTTGTCATTTGTTCTGTTTGATGGCTGCAAAATAAATACTACAACTGACTGAAACATACCTGATTCTTAATCAGAAAAGAGGGTTTTGTCAAATTTTATTTTTCATGATACGATTTATTTTTCAATTTTCTGAAATTTTTCCAAAGGGGAAATTTTCAGAGAAAAACTAAATATTTAATTTCAAAATCATGACCTTTTCCCCACTTTCCTATACATTTTATCTTTTCACATCTTTCCTCCAGTGGAGAGAAAAATAGGAGAGAAAGCAAAAAAGGGGAAAACCCTCTGATAATTTGCCAGGGAAAATCTCACTTTTCAGGCAGCTTTGATAAATAAATTTTCAGCTGTTTGTGCAGAGTAGTAGGAGTGATATCTAGTGGTCATTCAAAGTACTTCCAATATGTACAAAACAAGCACATTTTATATCCTTTCACTTACCATTGTAGTGTGATCACATGTGGGGTGAAACTTGCTAGCTGTTTAGTAGCACACAACATTATACAATACCACAGGAGAGGAAATGAAAAACAATTCCAAATCCCAGATAGTTTCAAATGTTTTTGCATGGTGCAGCATATTTTAACACAGAGCACCTAATGGATGCCTGCCTTCCCATGTGTAAACTGCCAGACCCCACCCTCCTCACCTCCCTTTTGCAATCCAATAACATCCCAATGGCAACTACAGAAGTTGCTCATAGAAAAGTAGTACACCTCTACCCTGATATAACGCTGTCCTCGGGAGCCAAAAAATCTTACTGCATTATGGTTGAAACTGCATTATATCAAATTAGCTTTGATCCGCTGGAGTGCACAGCCCTGCCTCCCCGGAGCAGTGCTTTACCGTGTTAAATACGAATTCTTGTTATATTGGGTCACGTTATATCGGGGTAGAGATGTACTGGGAAAGCATTACATGTAATTGTAGCTGTCTTGTAGTGAGATACAGCAGCTGGAAACAAAGAGAAGCCAGGCACATGTGACTTGTCAGCTTTCATAGAGCACCTACAAGCATCCCATAGACCATAATTTGGAAATATTTGCCACATCCAATTGAAATTTCTAGAGAGATTTTTAGGGAGGAAATAATGTAGTTGCACAAGCTGGTAAATCCTCTGTTAGTCAAAAGAGGATGCTGGGATTTTAATTATCGTAAGTGTAGACACAGCCAGAGTGGGGTGGTGTCAGAGCTGGGTTTAGAACCCAGGTGTTCAGCCTCCCTACTCTGCCACTAGATTGCGCCGGCTTTCCCTATACTGACTTTTGAGGCACTGAGTAGAGGTATTCAGGATGTGCATGTGCAGATTTTAGGTGAGGCTTGTAACACCACGTGGTAGCAGCAATCCAGGAAACTAAAGGCCCATCTGTCATGTGCCCTGAATGACACAGGGGTCTGGTGGAGAAAACTAGTCTGGGACTATGTAATTACGGATTGGATCATAATGCATATGCACAAGGGAACCCAATAGAAATTGCACAGGCAACCTTAATTCTGACACTTCCTAACTTTTGAGTGCTTGACTTTGCAACCGCAATACTGTTCTTGTAAGGTGGTTTTGTGTGTGTTTGTGTGTGTGATCAGCACGCAGCCCTCAGCACTTCCTATGAGAATCCCTTACCTCTCTCCTACTACTTTTAAAGGGCTCCAGAAGTGGTTCAGCAGAGAAGGTGACAGTTCTGTCGTGTCTTTCATTTCAGCGGTTCGGTGCTCCTTGGGGGGAAATGCATTGTGTGTTACTGAGCCTGTAAAATGTGAATTGTGTGCCTGAGCTCATGAATTCCTATTCACATTACAGCTCTGCCAGAGCACCTCTCTCCTGCCTCACACCCCCAGTGAGCCTTTCCTCAAACAAGCAATGAACAAAGAGAAATGTCTTGGCTGAGAATGTTTATCGTTTGAAAGCCCCTTGTGAACACAGGGAAGCTCAGCATTGTTCAGAAGCTTCCAGCCTATTTAATGCTGCCTTTTCCATATCTCTTTCCAGAGGGCTGTGGATGCAAACTGTGCCCTGCTGACTGGCTGCTGCACAAGAACAAGTGCTATTGGGTCTCTAAAGAAAGTAAAACCTGGAGTGAGAGTCGTGAGGACTGCTCAGCGAAGAGCTCTCAGATCCTGGTGATCCAAGACAAGAAGGAGATGGTACAGTAAATAAAGATGGCTTAACCCGCCCCTTGAGAATAAGTGGGTTTTTTACCCACGAAAACTTATGCCCAAATAAATCTGTGAGTCTTTAAGGTGCCACCGGGCTCCTTGTTGGTTTTGTGGATACAGACTAACATGGCTAACCCTCTGATACTTGAGAGATGAGTGTCGCTAGTCATAATGTAATACAATGGGCTTGCAGCAAAACAACAATGCCCTGGCTGTATGGCATTTGGCTTAAGAAAAATCTATTCCAGAGCACATTAAAATGTCATTGATACGTGGAAGGGAAGGATGGGGTGAGACTGGGAAAGAGAAACATCAGAAATCGGGTTTATACCTATTGCAGAGCTGTGTAGCAGGTTCTCTTCCTTCATTTGCTGAGAGAGCAAAGAAGCCAGAGAATTCCAGCAGGTTATACTCACCCAGACTCCTCCGTCCTGTCACTTACAGGCGTACGTACTGAGTATTCCACAGCTGAACCTGGTCTGGCTTGGACTCCAGGTTCCATCCCCAGAGAGGAAATGGACCTGGGTGGATGGCGCCACGTTCGATGAAACACTGTGAGTGTTCATGGGGCCTATTCTGGCTTTGAAACTGAGTGTGTCTTGCACAGTGCACAAGTGGGAACACAAGGTTAGTGCTCTGTAGTGCTAGCAGGAGCAGAGGCTGTCTGTGAGCACAAGTACAGTTAAGCACCAGGCAGAGTCCTCCCCATGGAGAGCTGGTCAGTCTCAAGCCCCCGTGTGCTTGCAAGACCACAGGATGAAGGGGGGTCAGGCCAGGGTCTCTTTGGAGAATGGGCATGTCTGGGAAGACACTAGTTTAAGCACAATCCTTGTCTTGCTGAAGAGGCACTTAGCTGTTCACACCTATGTTAGCTCTCGGCTGTGCTGCTCTGCCTGAGTAAGGTGGCCCTTGTCCAGCAATGTGCTTGCTAATGCAGGATCAGGGTCCCCTCTCCTGCTGAGCAGCACATTTTACCTCCCTCAGGCTGCCATGGGGGTGGGGAAAGTGGCGGTATTTTCCCAAGCCCCGCCCACCAACTAAGCTCCACCCACTTCAGACACCACTCAGTGCACATGGCACAGTTGTACAAAACAGGACCACACGGGTGCTGCTGGGCTCCTGGGCTTGGCTCCCCAGCAGTGGGGTTTGAACACACCCACAGGCGGTGATGATCAATCATGGCGGTTGATTTTGCAAGTGGACAAGTGTTTTCCAGCACTGAACTGAGCCTCCCCAGCTCCTTTCCCACTCTGGGAGGCACGTTACTAACTAGGGCTCTGTAGAAAAGTAGGGCTGAAGGAAGCTAGTATGGAGATAGGCCACCCCTCCGAACGAGGGATAGCTGCTAAAGATCTTGCTCAGTAAAGCTAAACACCCAGCGACTCCTGCTCTTTGTTCCCCAGGTTCCAGCTAACAGGCACTGCTGACAGGGAGAGCTGTGGGATGATCAAAGGGAACCGCACTATTTCGGAAACCTACACGGCTGTAGCTAAATGGATTTGTGAGAAAGTTGCCCTGAAATAAGCAGTCACACCAGTGAGCTGCACTTGCGTAACTGAAATGGCGAGCACCCTTGCTTATTTTCTAAAAGAAAAACATATTTGCTAATTAAAGAATTCTAAAGCCTCCGACAAACTCATTTTCCAAGAAAGATCCATTCACTTATTCCTCAGGATCAGGGTCTGATTTCATGAGGAGCTGGCTGCCTCCTGGGCATCGAGTGTGAGCAGACACTCTTGGCTCTTAGAAACAATTTGAAAATTAAAAGTCGTAAAGCACCAGTGTCACTTTTGGAGACCTACCTGCCATCTGGCCACATCTCAGAAAGGCACCGTTTTGAACATTCTTCCACCCTGCCCCACTTTCAGCCATAGCCTCTAATTCTGTGGGAGATTTAGATGAAAAAGCACCAGTTTGTATTCCCACATCTGGTAGTTGCTTACCATTTATGCACCCAAATCTGGGCACACAATAGTTCTTGTCACAGATCCACAGGGTCTGGTCTATGCCCAGCCTGTAACTAACACCTTTACTAGGCTGGGCCTGGCCTGTGGCCTCCCAGACTCTGAAACTGGGCCCTCAGCACCAGCTATTCCTCTCTCTCTCTCTCTGTGGCTCCCTGCAGTGGTTCCAGACTCCTACAGGAGGCTTGTGTACGCTGTATCCCTGCAGCACACACTGCTCGCAGTATTTGCAGCAACACCAGGCAGCCTTTTCAAAACAAGGTAACAATTTATAAGTCACCTGGCTACAGAATCTGTAAGTCCTCAGAGCAGCATAGAAAGGCAAAGGTTAAGGCCTGGTCCCCAATGCCATCAGCCAGTCGAGCTGGCATGGGATCCATTTTTGTCTCCATCTCCTTATCAGTCCCAAGTGTGAGATTCTCTATCTTCCCAGAGGTCAGCCCTTCTCCCAGCCATCACCTTTCCCCTTTGTTCTCCCACTGGGGCCTTTGTCCTGCTTCTCTTCCGAGATGTGACAGGGGAAATGTCCTTTGTTTTAGTTGGTGTTTGCTAGGCCTGAACATCACGGCCAGTGGGGTTCCCATTGCCTTTCCAAATTCTCCATTGATTTGGGCCAGTTTCTACCAGTCCTTTAATGACCCCCTTCATAGCATCCCAGACAGCTGTGTGACACAAACACCTCCTGTCTCTTAATCTGCCCCCAAGAACATATTTAACCCATTTGCACCCTGTGGGTAGCAATACAAAGCATTCAGGGAAACTGAGGCACATAGGTGTCAAAATATTGCAGAAAATGCCCACTGCAATAATGATGATATCCTATCTCCTAGAACTGGAAGGGACCCTGAAAGGTCATTGAGTCCAGCCTCCTACCTTCATTAGCAGAACTAAGTACTGATTTTGCCCCCAATCCCTAAGTGGCCCCCTCAAGGATTGAATTCACAATCCTGGGTTTAGTGGGCCAATGCGCAAACCACTGAGCTATCCCTCCCCCAAAAACGCCCTTGTAGGTACAGTTCTTTGTGTGCTAATCTACAGTCCACAGTGAGACCTCCCATTGGAAAATCTGATCCTAATCTTTGCAGGCACTGCTCTGGGAATTCACAGGATTCAAAGCTGGCACTTGCTAGCCATTGAGAGTCACCCTCTGCCCATAAACTGCTCCTCTAGCCTGACTGGCCAGTTTTTCTGGTGGTGGTGGCAGGGCAGGGCAGTGTCACTGACTTACAGTGTCTATGCTATGCTCTAACCTTCCATCAGTCTCCTGCTAGTAACTACTTTAGTGTCCTGGACCCCAACGATCCCCACTGTTCTGCAACAGCCAGCCTGTAGCCTCAATGACTCTGAGACCAGGGCCTTGGGGCCCAAGCAACCCATTTGGCAAGCTGAACTGAGGTAGGATCCTGTTCAGACTTTCCTCTCCAGGGTGCAGTGCCCTCAGTGAATATCTGCAGCGACCCCAGGCAGCCTTTTCAACATAAGGTACCAATTCATCAGTCACCTGCAATACAGAAGCTGAAAGGCTGTAGGCTAGCATCAAAGAGGTAGTCTTAGGCCAAAGATCAGATGGGGCAGGGTCCCATGGGTTCACCATTCCCTGCTTCCATGGGCTCCACCTTTGTTCTGAGCTGACTCAAGCAGCAATCTCGCCCCTTTGTTCTCCAGCCACAGCCAGGCTCAGGTGCCTCATCTTCCCCTTTGGCAGTGTGACATTGCACTCCATATGCTTATGAGTGTAAATATAATGTAACTGGAATATGCTTTATGCAAAGATCTTTTGTAAATTATGATTACAAAGCTTATAATCTACTGAGTGTGGTCATCCTATTTGTATGAATGTATCATTCTTGAATCTAAAACTAGAAATATGAAGCATTACTCTGAAGTCCTATTGTAATGATGCAAAGTGTGGGCCATTAATGGTGGCTTGGAATTTTAATGGCTCCCATTAACTAGGACAATTAATTGTGAGCGGCTCTGTTTACTTGCAAAACTTCCCAGGTATGTGCAGGCCAGTACTGGAAGGATGAAGGCTGGGGTCTCATAGGACATGTGACCATGTCACATGATACTGGAATTCATCTTAAACCTGGTGCTTTTCTATTTAGAAGGAGAGGTGGGAACCCAGAGAGAGACAAAGGATTCCCACCTTGTGCCAAAGTTATAAAAGGGGGTGGAGCAGAACAAAGAAGCCCAATCATGTGAAATCCCTGGCTTTTCACCTAAGATGCCTGCTGGAACTAACAAGGTCTGTACCAGGGGAAAGGATTGGGCCCAGACTAGGAAGAAGTCTAGTCTGTGAAAGAAGCTTATTGGAACATCTCTGAGGGGGAGATTTTACCTGTATTCAATTTCTTAATGTATTAAGCTTAAACTTGCATGTTTTGTTTTATTTTGCTGAGTAACTTACTTTGTTCTGTCTGTTATTACTTGAAACCACATAAATCCTACTTTTTATACTTAATAAAATCACTTCTCTTTATTAATTAACCCAGAGTAAGTCATTAATATCTAGGGGAGCAAACAGCTGTGCATATCTCTCTATCAGTGTTTTAGAGGACGGACAATTTACCTTGTTTAAGCTTTATACACAGTAAAATGGATTTATTTGGGGTTTGGATCCCAATGGGAACTGGGTGTTTGGGTGCTGGAGATAGGTGACCTGCTGAGCATTTTTTCATCAAAGTCTGCAGCTTTGGGGGCATGGACCAGACTTGGATCTGTGTTTGCAGCTGGCAAGCGTGTCTGGCTCAAGAAGGCAGGATTCTGGAGTCCCAAGGTGACAGGAAAAATGGGCTCAAAGGCAAATTCAGCACGTGAAGGTGACAGCTGCAAGGAGTCCTTGATGTGGAGGAGAAAATACAGGGCAAAATGGGATAGTGTGTGACATGACATTCAATCCAATGAGTGTCTGTAACCAGCTGTCCTGTGCCCTTGGGATTTCTTAATACTATATTGCTACAGGGGAGGGATTGCTCAGTGGTTTGAGCATTGGCAATCTAAACCCAGGGCTGTAAGTTCAGTCTTTGAGTGAGACACTTAGGGATCTGTGGCAAAATTGGTCCTGCTAGTGAAGGCAGGGGGCTGGACTCCATGACCCTTCAGGGTCCCTTCCAGTTCTATGAGAGAGGTATATCTCCACATATTATATTATATTATATTATTATTATGGCTCAGAGCTCTGACCCCACTATCCAGCCCACAAGTATAAAGTTGTCACCCTGGCTTCCATTACTCTAGCTACTCCTCACAGAGTGGCCTAAACAGCCCTTCTGGTCCGACATCTCCCCAGATCCATCTACCCCAAGTTCTTAGCTACCAAACACTCAGACTTTTCCCCTGGAGGTGTAAAAGGAGCCCCCAGTTATCAGTTTGCTTTGGTACACACCCTCCACAACGTTTGGACACCAGAGAAAAAATCACAGATTCACTAAATGAAATAGTAAGGAAAAGCAAACCCACGTTACATAGAAAATAAACATAGAGCAATTTTATCTCAGCAATTCCCAAACATTTTCCCTGCGTGACTCCATTTTCAGCCTTATGGCTTTCTGCAACCCCAGACACTATGGAGGGTGCCCTGACAAAATGGTGGCCTCTGCATAGCGTGACCTTTCATGCAACATACATGCAAGGTCATGTTGTGAAAAGCAAAACAGCGGGACACCCTTCATTCATGGTGTGACCTCCCCGTGGAGTCTCAACCCCTTAGTTTGGGAACTGTTGAGTTACTTATTGCCTCTGAACAGTTTCCCAGTGTGCCCTTGTCATAGAGGGGATCCAGCGTTTCACGGACAGCTTAGAGGCAGTCCCTCAGTTTCTGGATACCTTTCACTTCAACCTCCTTCTTTTAACTGGGTTTGCACGATCTTTGTTTTTTCTTTCTCCCAGACTATGGTAATTCACAGTTATTCAGCAGGTGGGGAGTGAGGGTGAAATTCCCTCTCAACTTGGTAGCTGGGGCTTTTGTGTCTTACCACTAATGGTCCATCATTTATCTTTTCCTGGGTTGTACCAGGGATCATTACTTGTGTCTGGTTTTGTGTAAACAGCTGTCTTGCGAGGAGCCCTTCCCTTCTGTGAGGTGTACTTGAAATTGTAGTACAGGTTATGAGCATACTATTTAATATATATAGATTCACAACCCCAGTCTGTATACATAATTTATAATGACCATCAAATTCAGAACATCTTCAAGTTTTCATAAAATACCTTACTTTTGATATTTTTATACACTAACGTATAAAACCAGTTGATTCAATTGCTTACTCTTCATGGTTCAGAGCCACTGTTCTCCCTTTGCCGTGTTTGGACCCTGATTGTTACAGTGTGGAGTAATGTGATTTACCTCTACTGTCCATACCAAGACACGTGCATTTAATTTCCTAGGCTGGCTTTTTAAGAAAACTTGTGCTAATGTGCACTTCCTGGCTTTGAGAGAGCTAAACACCTTATGCTACTGATACAAGTTCAGGATGATAATGTTAGCCTCCATAATATCATCCCTAGATTCAGAAAACTGATTTATGCCTCTCTACCTCCAGAACACATGCTTCCATAGGAAGTATTTAAGGTGCATAGGAAGTATTTAAGGTCCTTGCTGGGACGAAACCGTTATCAGTACAAGGTTCTACCCTTTTGGTCTCTTAACAGTACTGAGGGTGCTCACCAACGTCTTGGCAGTGATTGCGGCCCATCTCAGAACACTAAGCATAGCAGTTTATTCACACCTGGACGACTGGCTTGCCAGAGGGAAATCGCAACGTAGGTACAAAGTTTCAGCCTTCAGATTTTCCAACTCTTGAGCAACCTCAGCCTGAAGATTGACAAAGAAAAATCCACTTTTACTCCAACACAATGAATAGAGCGCATAGGGGTGATTTTGTACTTCAAGACAGCCAGAGCTCATCTGCCCCAGGGCAGATTTGTAACCATGTCCAGTCTCATCAAACAGCTTCAGTTGAATCCATACACTACAGTAAGGACTGTCCAAGTCTGCTTGGACACATGGCCTCCTGCACTATTGTCATGCAGCATGCCAGACTACACTTATGCTGCATGCAGGATTGGCTGAAATCAGCATTCGAGCTGAGCAGATGTAATTTAGACATGCTGCTGCAGATTCCAGAGAATGTTCTCGCCTCTTTTAACTAATTGAAAGAACTGAGTAAGATGTGCAGAAGAGTATTCTTTTCACTGCCACGCCCAACCTGATGCATTACTTCTGGGGAGAACAGCATACCTAGATCACCATCAAGCACAAGGCAAATGGACTTGTGAGGAGGCTTCCCTACTTATTAATGTGTTGGAACTCAGAGTTGGCATCAAGTTCTTACCTCTTATTAAAGGGCAGCCTATCTAGATTATGGCAGACAACATAGACTCACATAGATTCCAAGGTGAGAGAGGACTATCGTAATCGTCTAGTCTGGCCTCCTGTGTAACATGGGCTGGAGACCTGCCCCCTGCGCTGCTCCGGCGGTGCTCCTCCTTCCGCGCACCCCGAAGGATCCTCTTGCATCCCCTGGGGTGCGCTTTGGAGACCACCGATCTAGGGTGTAACACGTAACTTGTTTGTATCAATGCTGAGAGTCTCCACTAGGGGTCAGCATTACACAGCACACATCCCTCCTTAATCAGGAGCAGAATTAGGCTTTAGGAGACTCCCAGCAGTTCCAAGACATTGTGAACACTAATGGATTATCCATTCTTTGCACCTATACACAGCCAACCATCCATAGATCCCATAGTGTTTTGGGTGAGCCTGTTTACACTGACTTTAGAGAGGATGAAATTAAGGCAGATGCAATTTCACATAATCAGTAAGTAGCAGACTTAGGTATAGAACCCAGGCATCCTGACTCAGCGCCTCTCCCCACTCCCACCAGACCTCCTCCCCCCGGGGCCACAACTCTCCCCCTCTTCCACCCACCTTCCCCCCACCGCCCAGGACTGCCCCTCTCCCCCCAGACAACCCCTCTCTCCCTCACTTCTCCCACTCAGGCCACCCCTCTCCCCTTCCCTCCCTTCCCTCTGGGGCAGCCCCTATCTCTCCCTTCTTCCCCATCTCCCTGGGACCACCCCTTCCCCCCTCCCGAGGGCCACCCCTTCCCTGAGGCTGCCCCCTCCTTCTCTCCAGCACCACTCTTCTCCCCCTCCCCAGAGCTGCTCCTCTCCTCCAGCCCTGGAGCCACCCCTCTCCCCATCCTTGCTTCCCACTACCCCGGGCAGGGCCAGCTCCAAGCACTAGCTTAGAAAGCAGGTGCTTGGGGCAGCCAGTCCCGGAGAGAGGCAGCATGTCCAGCTATTCAGCGGCAGTTCGGCAGTGGGTCCCTCACTCCCACTCAGAGCAAAGGACCAGCCTCCGAATTGCTGCCAAAGTGCCACAGATCATGATCGTGTCCTTTTTTTTTTTAAGCTGCTTGGGGTGGCAAAAACTCTGGAGCTGGCCCTGACCCCGGGGTCCACTGCTCTTCCTGGGGACACCCCTTTCTCCCTCCCTCCCCCCCTCACCACTCTGGGACTGGGTCTCTCCCCCTTCACCAGGCCTTCCTTCCCGCTCCTAGTATCTGGGGACCTGGGTCTCCCACTCAGCTAAAACAGCCGCTTACCGACTCTTGGTGCAGGGGAGAATGTCACAGTGGGGATTTGCTACCTTTATACAGCTACTTCCCCAATGCACCTCCCACAGCTCGTCATCCTCTTGTCTCCAGTTCAGAGAGTTTCTGTCCTTTGTCAGCAGTTCCCCTTCCCTCCAATTTCCTGCCGTTATATGGCCTGCCCAGCTCATTTCTGGGTCGCTGTCCTGTGGGGTTTGTAGGTCTCTGGCCTGATTCCCTGCTCCCTGTGTCCCATGGTACTGTCCCCCTCATCCGTCCATTATGTACTGTATACACACACATATACACAGTATAAGTTTTATACAAACAATCTAATACTGTACACAGCAGTGATGACTGTGAAGCTTGGTTGAGGTGTAGGAGTCAGAGGGTGGGATATTTCCCAGGGAACGCCTTGTTGCTAAATGATGAACTAGCACTCGGCTGAGCCCTCAAGGGTTAACACATTGTTGTTAATGTAGCCTCACATTCTAATGATCAGATCGCCGATTACTAATAGCTGTCTCTTCTTAAAAACTGGAGTTCCCTCCCTCAGCTCCAGTGGGATGTTCTCCTTCCCTGAGGCTTTCATCCTCCTCAACAGCACAGAGGCAGTCAGACCCGGAGGTGGGACCGTTCTTCTGTCCCGGAAAGCCTAATCTATGTACCTCTCTGCCTCCCTTAGCTCCTCCAGCTCAGCCACCCTGGTCTTCAAAGTCGTACACAGTCTCTGAGGGCCAGGAGCTCCTTGCACCGAATCCATACATATGGCACCTGCCCACAGGACAGGTAATCATACATGCTGAATTGGGTGTAATAAACTGGGTAGCACCTCTGTTGCTGGACTTCTGCCTGCGTTCTCTTTTTACTCCTGCAGCTCGTTCCTTTGTTGTTGTTTTGTTTTTATCAGGAGGTGTTTTTTGGCTTAAGTTAAAAGACGTTTAAGGAATCTTAAGTGTACATAGCCCGTCCTCCCAGGTCCCCTTTGTAAACCCCCTCGCAAAACTCCCCTGTTAGCTGCTTCTCTAGTCGCTTAGGAGTGAGCTTTGTAAAGCCCTGGTCTTCCTGAGTAGCCCCGCCTCCTGGTTAAGGGTTGATGGGTGATAAAGAGCTTAGGGATCAAAGCCTCGTTAAGAAGCTCTCAGCCTTGCCTAGCAGGCCACCTGGCTTAGCGCCCCATCAGCTTGCCAAGTAGATTTAAAACAAGCCACTTTTCACTTGTTTTTAAGTGGACTTTTTAAGTGGACTTGTCTTGTAATTTCTTTGAGTTACTTGTTTTTGGGCTTTTCCAGCTCTTTAAGGGGCTTGTTACTTCTCATTTTGGGCTTCCTGCTTGAAGTGGCTTATTGATTGTTGCTTGTTTTGGGCTTCCAAAGGAGTGGCTGCTGCTTTTTTTTTTTAATTTCCCGCCAGAGAGCATGATTGGCTCCCGGTTGTACAATCCCTCTAACCAAAATCTGGAGGAGACTGACAGACCCCAGGACCAATGGGGAGAGGCCAACGCTCCAGGTCAGCCCAATTGACAGGGCACTACAGGCCAATGAGGGAAGGGATTCAGGGAACCAAGAGCCCGGGAGTGGGAGAACTGACTCTTACTCCACGCACTTTGGATGATCCCCAAATTAGTCAAAACAATAGTTAAGAATAAAATTGTCAGACACATAGAAAAACAAACTGTTGAGCAATAGTCAACATTGTTTCTGTAAAGGGAAATTGCGTCTTACTAATCTATTAGAGTTCTTTGAAGGGGTCAACAAACGCGGACAAGGGGGATCCAGTGGACATAGTGTACTTAAGATTTCCAGAAAGCCTTTGACAAGGTCCCTCACCAAAGGCTGTTACGTAAATTAAGCTGTCATGGGATAAAAGGGAAGGTCCTTTCATGGATTGAAACTAGTTAAAAGACAGGGAACAAAGGATAGGAATTAATGGTCAATTCTCAGAATGAAGAGGGGTAATTAGTGGTGTTCCCCAAGGGTCAGTCCTAGGACCAATCCTATTCATTCATAAATGATCTGGAGAAAGGGGTAAACAGTGAGCTGGCAAAGTTTGCAGACGATACTAAACTGCTCAAGATAGTTAAGACCAAAGCAGACTGTGAAGAACTTCAAAAAGATCTCACAAAACTAAGTGATTGGGCAACAAAATGACAAATGAAATTTAATGTGGATAAATGTAAAGTAATGCACGCTGGAAAAAATAACCCCAACTATACAAACAATATGATGGGGGCTAATTTAGTTACAACAAGTCAGGAAAAAGATCTTGGAGTCATCGTGGATAGTTGTCTAAAGATGTCCACACAGTGTGCAGAGGTGGTCAAAAAAGCAAACAGGATGTTAGGAATCATTAAAAAGGGGATAGAGAATAAGACTGAGAATATATTATTGCCATTATATAAGCAATGTTAAGCCCACATCTTGAATACTGTGTACAGATGTGGTCTCCTCACCTCAAAAAAGATATACTGGCACTGGAAAAGGTTCAGAGAAGGACAACTAAAACAATTAGGGGTTTGGAACGGGTCCCATATCAGGAGAGATTAAAGAGGCAAGGACTCTTCAGCTTGGAAAAGAGACTAAGGAGGGATATGATAGAGGTATATAAAATTATGAGTGATGTGGAGAGAGTAGATAAGGAAACGTTATTTACTTATTCCTGTAATATAAGAACTAGGGGTCACCAAA
This sequence comes from Gopherus evgoodei, assembly GCF_007399415.2. Classification (NCBI taxonomy): domain Eukaryota; kingdom Metazoa; phylum Chordata; order Testudines; family Testudinidae; genus Gopherus; species Gopherus evgoodei. Next base: position 5,174,209 of record NW_022059994.1, on the reverse strand, counting down.
TGAAATGAATAGGCAGCAGGTTTACAACAAATAAAAGGATGTTCTTCTTCACGCAGCGCACAGTCAACTTGAGGAACTCCTTGCCTGAGGAGGTTGTGAAGATTAGGACTATAACAGCATTTTAAAAAGAACTGGATAAATTCATAAGTCCATAAATGGCTATTAGCCAGCACAAGTAAGGAATGGTGTCCCTAGCCTCTGTTTTTCAGAGGATGGAGATGGATGGCAGGAGAGAGAACACTTGATCATTGCCGTTAGGTTCACTCCCTCTGGGGCACCTGGCATTGGCCACTGTTAGTAGACAAGATACTGGGCTAGATGGACCTTTGGTCTGACCTGGTACGGCCGTTCTTATGTTCTAATTTACTTAGACACTCCAGTTTCCCAGTACCACCACCAGTGCCACTCATTATGGGGATGAAAGGTTATGAAAAGCAATACCCCAGTAAAAGAAAAAAGGTTCTCTTGATCCCAAAGAACCAAGCCCCAGATCCAGGTCAATATACAAATCAGATCTTACCCACAAATCACGCTGTTGCCAATCCTTTAGAATCTAAAATCTAAAGATATATTCATAAAAGGAAAAAATATAGATGAGAGCTAGAATTGGTTAAATGGAATCAATTAGATAAAGTAATGGCACAGTTCTTGGTTCAGGCTTGTAGCAGAGACAGAATAAACTGCAGGTTCAAATTAAGTCTCTGGAGTACATCCCCCACTGGGATGGGTCATCAGTCCTTTGTAGCAAGTCCCTCCAGAGGTAAGAAGCAGGACTGAAGACAAGATGGAGATGAGGCATCAGTCTTTTATAGTCTTTTCCAGGTGTAAGAACCTCTTTGTCCTTACTGTGGAAAATTACAGCAAAATGGAGTCTGGAGTCACATGGGCAAGTCCCTGCATACTTTGCTGAGTTACAAGGCGTATTTGCCTTCTCTCAATGGGTCAATTGTGTAGCTGATGGTCCTTAATGGGCCATCAAGCAGGCTAGGCAGAGCTAACACCAACTTGTCTGGGGTGTCACCCAGAAGCACAGCATAATTTTGAAATACTGACAGTATAGAGGCAATATTTATAACCATAACCTTGTTTTAGACAGCTCATTTGACCTCCTTTATACCAGATTTGGTGCCACTATAGGACCTTGGTTGCAACAATGATCTACGTGATCCCAGATTATGCCAATAACATCACACTTACCTACTGTAAACTCTTTGGGGGCAGAGACCGGGTCTCATGACCCTTCTAAAGAGCCTGGCATGTGGCTGCTGTACTGACAACTTTCACGTGCTTTAGCCTCTGGGGGTGAGGGGGGGCTGCCCATGGTCAGAGGAAGGCTCAGAGTTCCCTTTCTACTGCACTGAGGGTGGTTTCGTCCTTTCAGAACCATTTGTTTCAAAGGAACCTAATCTGTGGGAAGCTCTGATTAGTGCCTTTGGCAGGTTCTAAATACAGCTAGAAAGGGCCAGTTTACTTCCCCCCTCCCGCCGCCTCGCCTGTTACATTAACAGCACAGCGCTTTACCTGCAGGCCATGTGTTTACTTAGCGCTCCTGGGCGGGGGGGGGGGGAGAGCAGAGAGAGGAGCCAGCCCTCGGTTGGGAGCCTGTGGGGGTGGGCCTGGAGACAGGCTAGTTATTGGGAAACTGGGGGGAGAGGAGGAGAGGAGAGGAGAAGAGGCAGCGGGAAAGGGGAAGTGGAACCAGGAGTGCAGAGGGGAAGGGGAAGTGGAACTAGGAGCTTGGGGCTGGCCAGCCTGGGCGGGAAGGGGAAGCTCAAATCATCACTTACCGAGCTGCTTGTTTTCGGGCGGCTTGGGCTTGTTTTTGAAAGGCAGGGTCACATAGTTATCTCATGAGACTTGGCAACTTTATGTATATTTTAGTCCAGCACCAAGCACACCACCACAAACACACCCACACATAATATACTGTTGGAAATGGCTCCCTGTAGGAATGTGTTACCTGGAGCAGTTACTGATAGGCAATGGATTGTAAGAAACTGCTATTGTAAAATACTGCTACTGGATGTAGCAAAAGCCACAGGGAGCAGTTTGTCCCCTGCACTCTTGTTGTCCCCTGCACTCATGGCAGGACAAAGTATTATCTAGATCAATGATTCTCAAACTTTTTATTTTGGGACCACATGAAAATTGCTGAGGGTCTCGGCAGACCACTTCATGATCTTCCCAAATGTTGTTTGTACCGTTAGCTAACTATTGTAAAGTGCTGTGGACAAAAGCTCTCTATAATAATAATAATAACTTAATAATAATTCAAGTTTTTTTGTTACAAATAAAAGCACACAGCTCATATTTTAAAATCAGTTGTCTTACCTTCCTAATGCGATGGATGTGCCCTCTCTCCCCTGCCATGGCAACCCCCAAGCTGGGGCTGGGAAGGAGCAGGGTCTCTCCCTGGAAGCCGCAGCCCTGGAGCTGAGGAAAGTCACCTCTTTTTCTGGCCGCTGCAGCCCTGCACATCCCAAATTCCCCCCACCCTCTCTTCTCACATCACTGCCCCTCCACCACCTACCCCCATTCTCTCCAGGAAACCACCTCACCTTACATGTGCATCTTCTCCAGGGTCCAGGCACCTAATTAGTGGAGCCATGCCTGTACGACTCCACTAATTAGGTGGGTAGCCCTTCATTCTCTCATGTACAGGTTCTCAGGCACGCACCTTAGAGGGAACTATCTGCAGACCACCTAAATGGAACATGTTCCATAGACCACTATTTGAGAACCTCTGATCTAGACCATTCCTAACATGTGTTTGTCCAACCCGCTTTTAAAAATCTCCATTGATAGAGATTTCCTTCCCTGGGCAATTTATTCCTAATGTCCAACTGTGACGGGTTGGATCACAGAAACCTCCTTGGGAACTGCCAGCTGCCAAGACTACTTCTGTCCCTGCTTTCCCTGCCAGCTCGGGAATCCAGCACCCTATCTTGTTGAGCCAGACACACCCATCTGCTCCAACCCAGACCCAGGGTCTGACCCACGTACCCCAAAGCTGCAAACTTAACTGAAAGCAACTTACAAAAGTGTTCCCATCTTTAACACTCAGATGCCCAACGCCCAATGGGGTCCAAACCCCAAATAAATCCATTTTACCTTGTATCGAGCTTATTAATACATACTCTGGGTTAATTAGTAAGTAAAAAGTGATTTTATTAAATACAGAAAATAGGATTTAAATGGCTACAAGTAGCAACAGACAGAACAAAGTGAATTACTAAGAAAATAAAATAAAACATGCAAGTCTAAGCCTAAAACAGTAATAAAACTGAATACAGATGAAATCTCACCCTCAGAGATGTTTCAATAAGTTTCTTTCACAGACTGGACACCTTTCCAGTCTGGGCACAATCCTTTCCCCTCGTACAGCCCTTGTTCCAGCTCAGGTGGTAGCTAGGGGATTTCTCATGATGGCTGCCTCCTTTGTTCTCTTCCACCCATTTATATATCTTTTGCATAAGGCAGGAATCCTTTGTCCCTCTCTGGGTTCCCACCCCTCCTTCTCAATGGAAAAGCACCAGGTAAAAGATGGATTCCAGTTCAGCTGACATGGTCACATGTCACTGTAAAGACTTCATAACCCATTTGCCAGCACACACATATACAGGAAGACTAACAAGTAAAACAGAGCCACCTACAGTCAATCGTCCTGGCTGAGGGGAGCCCTCAAGATTCCAAACCACCGTTAATGGCCCACTCTTTGCATAATTACAATAGGCCCTCAGAGTTATATTTCATATTTCTAGTTTCACATACAAGAGTGATACATTTATACAAATAGGATGACCACATTCAGTAGATTATAAACTTCGTAATGATACTTTACAAGAGATCTTTTACATGAAGCATATTCCAGTTACATTATATTCACACTCACTAGCATATTTTTACAAAATCATATAGAGTGCAACGTCGCACCAACCTAAACCTCCCTTGCTGCAATTTAAGCCCATTGCTTCTTGTCCTATCCTCAGAGGTTAAGGAGAACAATTATTCTTCCTCCTCCTTGTAACAACCATTTATGTACTTTAAAATGGTTATCGCGTTTCAGTCTTCCCTCATAGGTCATGTTTTCTAGACCCTTCATCATTTTTGTTGCTCTTTGCTGGACTTTCTCCAGTTTGTCCACATCTTTCCTGAAATGTGACGCCCAGAACTGAACACAATACTCCAGTTGAGGCCTAATCCGCGCAGAGTAGAGCAGAAGAATTACTTCTCGTGTCTTGCTTATGACGCTCCTGCTAATACATCTCAGTATTTCATTCCTCTTTTTTTGCAGCAGTGTTACACAGTTGACTCATATTTAGCTTGTGGTCCACTATGATTCCCCAGATCTCTTTCCACAATACTCCTTCCTAGGAAGTCATTTCCAATTTTGTGTGCGTGCAACTGATTGTTCCTTCCTAAGTGAAGCACTTTGCACTTGTCTGTATTTAATTTCATCCTATTTTCTTCCAACCATTTCTCCAGTTTATCCAGATAATTTTGAATTTTAACGCTATCCTCCAAAGCACTTGCAACCCCTCCCAGCTTGGTATCATCCGCAAACTTTGTAAGTGTAATCTCTATGCCATTATCTAAATCATTGATGAAGATATTGAACAGAAACGTATCCAGAACTGATCCCTGCAGGACCCCACTCGTTATGCCCTTCCTGCATGACTGTGAACCACTGAGAACTGCTCTCTGGGAACGGTTTTTCAACCAGTTTTGTACCTAACTTATTGTAGCTCCATCTAGGTTGCACTTCCCTGGTTTGATTTGAGAAGGTCACATGACACAGTTTCAAAAACTTTACTAAAGTCAAGATATACCACATTGCCCACTTTCTCCCATCAACATGGCTTGTTACCCTGTCAAAGAAAGCTATCAGGTGGTTTGACATGATTTGTTCTTGACAAATCCATGCTGATTGTTACTTATCACCTTAATTTCTTCTAGATGTTTGCAAACTGAGTGCTTAATTATTTGCCTCATTATCTTTCCTGGCACAGAAGTTAAGCTGACTGGTCTGTAATTCCCTGGGTTGTCCTTATTTCTCTTTTTATAGATGGGCACTATATTTGCCTTTTTCCATTCTTCTGGAATCTCTCTCATCTTTCACGACTTTTCAAAGACAATCGCTAATGGCTCAGATATCTCCTCAGTCAGCTCCTTGAGTATTCTAAGGTGCATTTCATCAGGCCCTGGTGACTTGAAGACATCTAATTTGTCTAAGTAATTCTTAACTTGATCTTTTCCTATTTTTGCCTCTAATCCTACCTCATTTTCATTGGCATTCACTATGTTAGACCTCCAATCACCACCAACCTTCTTGGTGAAAACTGAAACAAAGACGTCATTAAGCACCTATGCCATTTCCACATTTTCTGTTACTGTACGCTGACTTCCCTCTAAGTACATTGCCTTTTAAAATAGATCAGCAAGCTGAGACAGCAACTGCTGCCAGCAAGCTCCCTTAGTCCTGAGCCCTGTCGTGTCCCCCTTGCTCTGTGGAGATGGGGTAAAGGAGCAGAGGGCAGGAGACATGCTGATATTTGCGCACACGCACACACACACACACACACACTGCACAGCAAGCAGGAGGCTCCCAGAAGCAGCTCTAAGGCAGAGGGCAGGAGCAGCACACAGCAGTGGGGGGAATCAATAGCCTGCTGGGCAGCTGCTGCACAGGGAACTTAGGGGAGCTGATAGGGGGGCTGCCAGCCCACCCTGGTTCCAAGCCCCCACCAGCTAGCTGCAACAGGCAGTGGCGTGAGGGGGGAACTGGAGGGAGAGGGGAGAGATTCAGGCCTCTGTAACCCACATTTGACGTGTCCAGCTTGGCCTGCCACGGTTCCGACAGCTGCCTTTCAGCCGCAGGCAGGTAACGCTGACCCTAATGGAAGTGTCAGTGGGGTCCCACTGAAGCTAAAGGCCCCGTTTGTTCCTGATGCTCCATTGGCCTGATTCTCCCCCGCTGCCCTGCACCTTGTGTCATCCCTCACACATGTATATAGCGAAAAGACGGAGGGGGCAGCACCATGGTGCACAGGGAGCGGGGAACCAGGCCAGAGACCTTGCAAACCCCACAGGACAGCAACCCAGAAATGAGCTGGGCAGGACATATAACCACAGGAAGTTGGAGGGAAGAGAAACTGCTGGCAAAGGGCAGAAGCTCCCTGTACTGGAGATGAGAGGATCATGAGTGTAGTGGAAGCGGGTGTGAGTAAGTAGCTGTATGAAGACAGAGAACCCCCACTGCCACGTCCTCCCCTGCGCCAAGAGTTGGTAAGCGGCTGTTTTAGAGACCTAGCCCCCCAGATACTAGGAGCGGGACGGCAGGCCTGGGTAGGGGGGGAAAGAGACCCAGTCCCGGAGTAGCCCCGGCAATGGGGGGAGGGAGGGAGAAAGGGGTGTCCCTGGTGGGCCTGGGGGGGAGAGAGGGAGAAGAGCGGGCCCCAGGGGGCAGAGAGGGGTAGTCCCGGGAGGGAGGCAGGAAGGAGGGATGGGCAGCTCCAGGGAAGGAGGAAGAGAGGAGAGGAGCGGCTCTGGGAGCAGTGTCTGTGTCTGCTGGGGGGAGGGGGCAAGGACACGGACTGTGGGGCTGTGGCTATGTGTATGTGTCTGCGGGGGGGGGCGGGAAAGGACACAGACCCATGGACTGTCTGTGGATTGCAGGCTGAAGGAACTGATCAGTTCAGTGCGCTTTCAACTTTGCCTGTTCCAAAATGACATGTGTTGCCCCCTCTGGCCGGGGTTGCAGCTCGGGGCCAGCCTGGCTCTGCTCCAAGCAGGGCTGCCCAGAGGATTCAGGGGGCCTGGGGTCTTCAGCGGTGGGGGGGCCCCCGCTTCGGCGGTAATTCAGTGGTGGGGGGTCTTTCCGCTCCAGGACCCGCTGGCGAAGTGCCCCAGAGACCCGCGGCAGGGGCCCCCTGCCACTGAATTGCCAGCGAAGACTGCCCTGGGACCCACCGCCTGAATCCTCTGGGCAGCCTTGAGTATGTTAGACAATGACGAATGAGATGTTGCTTATTTACTACATAATTAACTTTTTGTTGGTGACATGTGCCAAGCTGCATTAGGATGGTAAGTGGAATTTAATTAAATAAAGCTGCAGATAACATTTCTTTATTAAACAATCTTGCACCCAGTAGCATAGCCCCTGGGTCCCTCAGAGGATCCAGGCCTTTATACCGTCCATGACCTATTGTGCCATATGTATAAAGCTCGACATGGAAAGTTTGATGTTTGTCCCCTGATATTTTCTTTATATAGAAAAGCAGCCTTCAACTCAAAGTTTTTGATATAGGCTTATGGATTCAGCATATTGCTTTTTAAATTAAATCTTTTAAGAGATTATAATACTGGAACTGGCTGGGCAGAGACACTGAGGCATGGCCAGACGGGGCCACACTTTCAATGGTGGATGGAACTGATCAAACTCCCATGTGTGGACACCGCAGGAAACTGATTGCCTCAAAGAGCTCCGATGGATCAGGTACCCAGTTTGTTCCTGCTACTTGTACTTTGTGTGCCTGGATGTGGCCAGAGGTCTCGAAGTGGGCAGGGGCTGTTACCCCACTGAAATCCTGGACTCCCGTCTCCCTCTGGTCCGCTTCACTTTTGCATTCCCGCTGTGTGAGAGGCACACGCCCGAAACCATTGCACGGAGGCAGGGCCCTGGGTGTGCATGAAAATGAACCCGTGTCTGGGGGTGGCAGGTAATGCCGTCTGTTCCTGCTGTTTTTGCCAGCGCAGCTGCTGTGCCTGCCAAGTGTGAAGAGGGGATGTTGAGATCTCCAACTGTCACAGCTGCTGGAGCTGGGAGCCTCATCTCCCATGGGGGCGGCCAGGGGTCATTCCCCCGAGTAACATTGTGTCTGTGTCTCACGTCACTAACTGAAATCCCCTCTTTGTCCTGAGAATCAAGACTTCAAAGGAAACTTGTTCCTTCAGACAAGGAGGGTCAAGAATTGCAGGAAGTCTGAGAGATCAGACCCTCTGTGTGAACCCTGAAGCAAGGCCAAGAGAGGCCAGTCCTTAGTCTGGGGGCAAACTATGGCCCTCGAGCTCCTGCTGGGGAGCGGGTCCAGGACTTGCCCTGCTCCACACGTGCTGTGGCTCCACATGGCTCCCAGAAGCAGCAGCACGTCCCCCCTTCAGACTCTCCGCACAGAGGCTCCTGGAGGGGGGCGGCAGGGAGGAGATTTAGATCTTCCGTTGTACATCTGACACCTTTGAACCTCTGCCTTCATGTAATTGCACATGGAGCTAGAGAAAGAGCCTGAGAGAACCCAGCGGGTCTGTCCCAGAATGGCTCCCTTTGGGATCTCCCAGTGACTCTTCGGTTAAATGCTGTAAACCTGGTTGTATTGTAGCTGCAAATAGAAAAACCAAACCCCTTGTTTCTCCAACTCAGCGCACCCTGGGAATCACAGTAGATATTTGCTGACAGCGGCTCAGGCACTGATCCCGTGAATAAGTATGCTCCCCAGAAGCACTCATGGCTTTGAATCTTTCAGGCCCTGGGCCTAACAGGCTCAGGAAATGTGCTTCCCATCAAGTCCTAGTCCCAGCTACCATCACAGTTTTGATCATCATCATCGTTACTCTAGCAGCACTTTTAGCAGGTAAGTGCGTGGTCCACCCAGTCTCTGCTCCCCTGGACTGTCTGTGGGGCAGCAGGGAAGCTACTAACCAGTGACTCCAGTGGGTCTAGAATGGCTTGTCCTGGCTCACTTGTTAGTGACACAATAACCCTCCCTACCTCTGAGTATGAGCCAACTGCACTGGCCCTTCAGATGTATCCTGGGTGTTAGACCTGACTGACCCCACCGCTGCTCCTTCCCCGAAAGAGTTAATCGTCAGGAGGCTTTCCCAGGAGTTTGTGTGACCCTGTCCCTGCTGCTGCACTGGGGGAAGGAGGCGGGGGTGGGGTCTCCAAAAGGCGGCTGTGGGGGTTGGTGCCCATCGAAATTCCCTAGGAGCCTGTGACAGATTCGCTGGCTTGAGGATCTGGGGAGATCCCAGCTGAACTGTCTCTGGACAGGGTGACTCTGGCACTGACCTTTTTAACCCAGCTCAATCCAGTGGTCCCCAAACTTTCTCAATCATGCCCCTCCCCTTACCCAGTCCATGCCTGCAGCCAGAGCCACGGGTGAGTGGGGCAGGATGGAGGAGGGGGAGCTGGAGTAGGGGGGTGAATGGGGCAGGACTGGGGAGCTGCCGGTACCTCTCTTTGGAGCCTTTGCTGAGTGCTCCTCCAGGCTCTTTCTGCCCCCTTCCCCCAGTGGTAGAAGCTAGTTACTGCGGGTAACTGGACTTTTAACGTCCAGGTAGCTGGGGCTGGGGTCAGAGCAAAGCTGGGTGGTGCTCCCTCCCCGGTGACCCATCTGCACCCCTGGGGGGGCACCCCACAGTTTGGGGTCCAGGGAAGCACTGTCTTAACCTGGAGACTGTTCCCATTTCTGAGGTTCTGGTGCCACACTGTGCCCATTTTTTGTCACTGAGAATTACAGCACTTGTTTAAAACTAATTCACATGACTCCGAATACTCAGTACAGGCTACTTTTAAGCCCAGGATAAAGTGCTCTGGGCTATGCTCGTGCCCCCACCCTAGGCTGGGAATTCTTACTGGTGTAGACACTTACATAAAACACATCTCTGCTGGGCTGGATCTAATGTCAGATTCTCTGAGAGCCTGTCCCTTGCACAGATTGGTGCAGTCAGGGTTTGTTTCCTGACGTGAGTCTAACCCAGGAGCCGGCAAACTATGGCCTAGGGGCCACATCCGGCCCTTCAGACATTGTAATCCAGCCCTCGAGCTCCCACCAGGGAGTGGGGTCCAGGGCTTGCCCTGCTCCATGTGTGCCGTGGCTCCGCATGGCTCCCAGAAGCAGCAGCATGTCTCCCTTCTGGCACCTACACATAGGGAAAGCCAAGTGGCTCTGCACATTGCCCCTGCCCCAGGTGCTGCCCCCGCAGCTCCCATTGGCCCGGAACCACGGCCAATGGGAGCTGCAGGGGCGGTGCCTGTGGATGGAGCCGCCTGGCCACGCTCCGTGTTGGAGCCAGAGGGGAGACATGCCCCTGCTTCTGGGAGCTGCTTGAGGTCACAGCCACCTGGAGCCTGCATCCCTGAGCCCCTCCCATGCCCCAATCCCCAGCCCTGATTCTCCTCCCACCCTCCAAACCCCTTAGTCCAAGCCCAGAGCCCCATCCTGTACCGCCATTCCCTCATCCCCCTCCCACACCCACAGCTGGAGCCCCCCCACCCCACATCCCAACCCCCTGCTCTAGCCCAGAGCCCTCTCCTGCACCCTGAACTCCTCATTTCTGCCTCCCCCCCAGAGCCTGCACCCCCAGCTGGAGCCCTCATCTCCTCCCGCACCCCAAGCCTCATTTCGTGAGCATTCATGGTGCGCCATACAATTTCCATACCCAGATGTGGTCCTTGGGCCAAAAAGTTTGCCCACCCCTGGTTTAATCCCATCTTCATCCCAAGGTGCATCTCTAAAGCAAAGAGCCTGGGGAGGGGGGCTAGCTAGCTGGATTAGGAGGCTGTCCCTGGGTTGGTTGAACTAGTGTCCCACACAATCTTATTGAACTTTATATAGTGTCAATATCTGTCTGTGCCAGCCACTGGGTAACGCTCCCCCCTACCTGCCTGCTCCACACCTTCATGGTGACTCCGGTGTTACTGCACTCTGCTCTGGGTTGCTCGTCAGCTGCACTTTCTGTGAATTTGACCCCCAGAAGCTGAGCCACTAAAGAGGAGGGGGTCGGTTGCCCATCCCTTGTGTCAAATGTCCTATTTCCTCCCTCAGCACAGTGATCAGGGGTGTAAGGCGCCTGCGGCCTGGATCTGAGGGATTCTCTCCCCTCATTCACTCAGATACAGAGTCAGGCTGGGGGTAGCGGATACAGTCTCTGACCCTGTTACTTGCCTCTCTTTCAGTGGAAAAATCCAAACCATCTCTAGCTGCTCCAGGCCCCCCTGCTGGGCCCTGCTGCCCGGACGGCTGGATCGGGTACCGAGGGAAATGCTATTATTTCTCAGAGACTGAAGGGAACTGGACCTACAGCCAGAGCCAGTGCTCTGCACTCAGTGCCTCCCTGGCTGGGATCGACAGTGAGCAGGAAAAGGTGAAAGAGCGGCAGATGCTTTATCCCAACAGACTGGGCTTGGCAGGGCTGGAATCGGGCTGGGCTCAGCCCCAGAGCTTCCAGAAACTGCCCTGTTGCCTCTCCTCAGAGTGTTTCTGGTGGCTGAATCCCAGGCCTGGCTAGAGCTGAGCTCACAGTCAGGGATCACTCGTGCCCAGCCCCCCCTCTTTCCCAGAGCCCCAGGTGGGAGGGATCCCCCCTCTGTAGGGCTGGGCCAGCCTGGTCAGCTCCTGGCCTGTGGACTGCCTGTGGAGAACCTGCCTCTGCAGCTCACCACAGCCAGTGACTCAGTGGGGTGGGGGCTCCGTGCCCCTGCCAGGGGAAGCACTAAGGCTCTTGGGCTCTGCAAGGGGTGAGCTCTGCCCTTCCTCAGAGCAGCTCCTGCCTGTCTGGCAGCAGCAGGGAGTGTGTGTGTTTGGGGGGGGGGTGAGGGGTCGCTATGTGCAAAGCTTCTGGAAAGGAGCCTGACAAGGAGGGCAGAGGTGCCTGCAAAGCCAAAGAGTTGCCCAGCCCCAGAGGGGAGTGGAGAAGGATGGGGCAGGGGCAGGTCTGTCCATGTAACATGGATGTGGGGATGGAGACAGACAGGGTAAAATGGCCTCTGAGCAGCCCCCAGCTCCTGCACGTGTCCCCAGGCTCCCAGCTGAGCAGGCCCCAGTCTGATGGGACATCCATCAAACTTGGATTCTCAGCCAGTGATCGGTTCACCAGCTGAAGCTGCTGTCAGAGGAACGGAGCTGCCAGCTTTCACCCCTACCAGCCTAGAAGGGGACCAGTGGAGGGGAAAACTCCTGTTGTTACTGAGTCCTGTCTTCATGACCCCCAGTTGGCTCATTAAACTGTGCCATGTTCTCAGACTCCCTCCAGCACAGGCTGGGCTCATGTCATCGGACCCTAGGCTCTCAGCTGGCAAACTATGGGTGGCCCATCCAAACCTGAACTTCTGAGAAAGGGCCACACAGAGCCAGAGGGGCAGGCGAGCACCACAGCCAGGGGCTGAAGCATAATCTGCCTTGTCGTATTTTTCAGGATTTCCTGATATGTTATAAGGGCTTCCTTGACCGTTGGATCGGCCTCCAGAGGGAGCCGGGCCAGCCTTGGAGATGGCCCAATGGCATCGAATTCAACAACTGGTGAGTCCCTTTCTGTAAGGCGGTCGTAGCTCTCTCCCCCTGTCTGTCAGGGCAGGAGACCAGGCCCCTTTGCTACGATGTTTCCAGAGCACTTCGGTTCAGGGGAAAACTGGCTCACAGTTCGTTTCCCAGGCCTGCAGTCCAGCCGAGCAGCGATAGATCTATATGCCCAGGGCAGTGATCCAGTAGGGTCTCTGGCCTGCTGTCACTCAGGCAGTCGCAGAGAGCGTATTCACCCAGGGCCCCCAATCAGGGCGGGGCAGCAATCAGCTCAGGTAAGGGGCTCTGGCCGGCTGTCATGCAGAGCCACATAGCAGTTTAGGAGAGATTAGCTCTCTGGTGGGAAAGTCAGCAAACCATCTGGCGTCCTAGTTCAGGCAGGTGCCAGACCAACGCAGACCTCCTGACCACAAAGTGGGGAGGCTGCCACCCCTGACGATGGGGTGGTAGGGGGACACAGGCCCTTCTGCTCTACGGCATCCTAGCCTAGGGCCCTAACAGTGGTGGAGTGCTGTGCCACGAGTCAGCAGGGAAATCTGACCGCAACACTCTGTCCAGCTTGCAATCAGTCACACCGCCAAACGCTATTCAGCTTCTGTGGGTTCCTTCCTACATTCCCAGTCCAGGTACCTGCATTTTGGGGCTGTCATCAGTCTTGCTCGGGTAAAGGGCAAGCAGTAGCTCCAACAGCTCCTCCGTGTCCCTGGTGTCTGGTAGCCCTTCTGGGTCTCTGGCATGGGAGCAGCCTCCATCAGAGTCCCTGGGTGATGCTCTGGAACTGCTCCCCACAAAGCCAGGCAGGACTCTGGGGAGCCTTCTCTCCCTCGGAGCAGACTGTCTGCAGGGCAAGAAGCTCACACGGCTTCACCTCCTGGGTCTCTCCTTGGAGCATTCAGCATGTGCTCCTCCGTGCGCTTCCCACAGCGAGCCTGCCCCAGCAGGGTCCTGGGAAAGCCACAGGGTCCTGCACCCCCACTTTGCAGTCAGACGTGACTCTCAGCCAGCCAGTAACACAGAGATTTATTCGATGACAGGAACACGGTCTAAAACAGAGCTGGTAGGTACAGTGACCAGGACCCCTCAGCTGGGTCCATTCTGGGGTGCAGTGAGCCAGACCCCCACGTCTGCCCTCACTCCTCGTCCCCAGCCAGCTCGACTCAAACCACCTCCAGCCCCTCCTCTCTGCTGAGTTCCTTTCCTGGGCCAGGAGGTCACCCCAACCTCTTTGTCTCCAACACCTTCAGTTGGCACCTTTGCAGAGGGGGGGCCCAGGCCATCAGTTGCTAGGAGACAGCAGGTCAGGCATTTAGGTGCACTGGCCCCTTGCTCTGCAGCAATCACACACCCTTATTCCACCACCAAGATACTTAAGAACTGCCTAGGGGACACTGAGGCACCAACACCGTATTCAGAGAAAACATTAAGAACATTCCCAGTTCACCACACACAGCCAAACCCTATTCACCTTCCCTGGGCTCCTTCCTACACTCCCAGTCCAGATACCTGCATTTTGGGGCTGGTATCGGTCTTGCCCGGGTAAAGGGCAAGCAGTAGCTCCAACAGCTCCTCCGTGTCCCTGGTGTCTGGCAGCCCTTGCCGGTCTCTGGCACGGGAGCAGCCTCCATCAGGTCCAGGCTCCAGCAGCAAGGGAGAGACATCCAGCTCCTTTGGCAGCTCTGTCCCAACTGAGCTAGTGGGCTGGCCTTTTATAGTTCCTGTTCCTGCCCCGCCCCCCCTGCTTCCGGTGGGGTGGCTGCAGGTATCCCGGTTCTGCCCACCAGGGGGGCGGGGGGGCGGTCATGGCTCTCTCTCCACCCATCAAGGAGGGAGACCACATCCCAGTGCTACGCTCTCCCTCCAGTAACATTTTCTGGGTTAGATCACAAGTGCCTGCCATGCTGCCAAAAGATGAAGAATATATTTAACCAAGGTTGTTTGGGGTGGGGGTCTTATTGGTATTTGGTTTTCATGGACTAAAACTAGTATTCCAGCAGCGTTTGAGTCCCCCGTGCAGTGTTGTTATTGTTTGTAATTCATAGTAATGCAGAGCCCCTAGACCAGGGCCCCATTGTGCCAGGCGCTGTACGATCACAGAACAGAGAGAGGGTCCCTGCCCCACGGAGTTTACAATACACCACAGTTCTGGGCACAAGGGAGGTTGCTGGAGGAGACACTAACTGAGCTCCCCCTTCCCCATTGGGCTGTCCGGGTGGAAGTTAGACTCCCTAAGCCCACTCTGAGGAGTGGTGTGCGGAGAAGAACAGGGTCCTTCACTGTTGGGGAAATTTGAGTTTCTCTCCATGGGAAGGCTGTAGGGAGAAATCTGATTTCACTACTAACAGTCTGTCCTGACAGCCCATCGGGTTTGAAACAGGCCTGCGGCCTCTCTGACAGTCCCCCAGCTGCCTGGGGAGGATCATATCAAACTCTTCTCCGCAGAGAGCTGGTGCTGCTCGCTGCCTTGTGAGAGGCCTGTGGATTCTCTCCCCTCTGCGCCAAATGGGCCTGGAGAGAAAGTTGGGGCTAGGGGAGAGCATCAGGCAAAGCTGAGTAGTGGGCAAGTCGTGCCTAATATCTACCAGCATAAAGACTCTTCTGGAAGCCCCAGCTGTTGTCTTTCAGCCCCACCCCGTTTCTCCTCTCCCTGCTGTGCAATAGCTACTACTTGTGTTCCTACACCTTTATTTTCCCCCTTGTGCCAGGGAGGAGTCTAAAGCCAGGCCGATGCCTCTCAGTGCAGCTGCTCCTCTGGCTGCCCAACCCTGTGATGGAGTCTCCCCCGTCCGTGATTGATGGGCAATGCCCAGCCCCTCCCTGACTCCCACCCTTGGGTCTGTGTTGCAGGTTTCCGATAAGAGGAGGCGGCGACTGTGCTTTTCTGATGGATGAGGGCTGGTTCGGCAGCTCGCGCTGCAGCACAGGGAGACGCTGGATCTGCAGCAAACCCAATGCCTGTACAATGGGGAAGGACGTATTGTGGAGTCAAAACTTGGAGACTCTTAGAAACTAGGCTTGGAAAAGCTTTATTGGGGACACACCTTCCACTGCCTGAAGATGGAGGAGGCTGGGTCTGTATTCTTTATAGACTCTCCCCAGGGCTTCCCTAGGGCAAATAGGTCTCTGGAGTTAGATTCCATGGGACTAGAAGATATTTTCCCTTTGCTCAGTTTAATGCCATTAGTTTGAGTTCTCTACCCCACATGGTTTCTGCTTAGCCAGCCAGGGGCTGGCAATACAGAAGGGGAGGGGTTGGCTCCAGGTCACAGGGAGTCAGGGGGCCGAGCTGTGATGTGAACCCAGGAGTCCTGGCCAGTCCTTCGCTCACACCGCACCCCTCCCGAGTCCGGGGGGGCTCACACAAGTGTCGGCTATGGCGCTTTTGTAAGATGAATTTCAGGGGCACGCTCAGCCCGTGGCACTAACTGGACTCAGAGGCGGGAACCTGAGCACCTCGGCCACAGGGTGGCACCAGCACCTCAGCCATGGGAAGCTGCTTCTGTGCTGTGAGTTGTTAGATCCACTGGAAAAACTTATCTGGCCAGGGCAGTGACAGGCTGGGGCACAATCTCCGGGCAGCTGCACACAAAGCCAGTAGTTATGCTGGGTCTGGCTCTGCAGTGGTTTGCCCCAGATGGCTAGGAACGGACACACACAGGCGCTGCCGTCACTTGTATAGGCCAAGCTCAGGCACCCCCATGATGGGTGTAGTGTAGATGCCTAGACAGATGCACGACCTCCTGGCCCACCCTTCCTATTTATAAACCTTTCAGCATGCGCACACCCACCATAGCAGCACCCGAGTTCCCCACAAGCATGGTTGATTTTAGTCACATTTCCCCCGCCCTGTGAGGCAGGGAAGTGCAATTAACCACATTTTACTACGGGGAAACTGAGGCATTCTGTCCAGTCACCCAGGGGCAGATCTGGGAACAGAACCCAGGAATCCCAATGTCCAGGCCAATGTTTTAACCTCAGGCCTGACCCACAATTGGCTGCTGCGCAGAACTGGGACTGTCCGACTCCCTAATCCATATGAGCAGCACCAGGGAGGGGTTGGAAGGCGCCTGTGCAATGGTTTGAATGGGGTGAGTAACAGAAGTTACACTGGGGCTGGTCTTGCCTGTCACAGCATAACCGGCCTCCAAAGGTAATGGGGCCAGCCCTACTTGTCCCTCACTCCACCCTCCTCCCCAGCTGGGGAAATTCCTGGGGGCCCAGGACAGGCGGTCACGGGGTTAAAAACCAGTCCAGGCCTGAAGAGAAGAGAAGTTCCCAGAGAGGCAGCAGAGAACCTCCGAGGGAGAGGAGGACTGGTTGCCGGCTGCTCTCTGCGGAGAAGGAGTTGGAAGGGGCCAGCACAGACCCTAGAAAGAGGCTCAGAGACTCCTGATCCGAGGAGAGGAATCTACCCAAAGAATCACACAGGTCCAGGAGGGCTGGGTGGGGGATCCCTGACTCCAGGGGAACAGACGTTAGACTTGACGGGCAAAGGAACAGTTTGATTTGCTGTACAGTACTTAATGCAACAGCAGAAGAGGGGAGGAATCTTAATTTAAGGTACTTGGTACAAGACACAAAGAGGGAGCTGGAGGCAGCACACCTGCAGGGCCATGTTAGGCCACAAGGGGGCACCCTGAGACAGCTCCCCCTTATACTAGCCTATTAAAATACATAGACGCTCTGCATTAATTTCCATAGCAGCTGGGATAGGGTCACGGTGCTCAGTCCAAGAACCCTGATCATGTTATTTAATTCCCTGGCTTCCCAACAAGAGCCTAGTAAGCATGGCAGGGCTATTAGAGACATCACGAACATGTGCACTGCACAGCATGTTACCTCCCCACGATCACCTTAACTCTGCCCCCTTGTAGTGACGCTGGCCTGCTCCAAACACATGCCGAGTAGGGCACTCTGCATAGCACACTAATCCTACGTTTGTGTCTGAGCCCAAGCAGAGGAGCAGGAGTCTCACATGGACGGTGCTGCTTTCCGGGGGATGTCCCGGGCAGGGGGGAGGTTAGGTATTTAGACTCCCTGCAACTGGGCTTAGTGACACAGGGAGAGTTGGCTGCCTCAGAGAGCCCGAGGGCCCCAGCATGTGAGGGGCTGGGTAGCTACTATGCCAAGCCCTCTGGGCCAGAACAGAATGGGTCCTTCATGAGGAGTGGGGGTCTGATTGCTCTTGCACGGCACTGTGTCCAATCTAGATGGCAACGATATTGAACACTAACCATGCATGAGCCTCCATCAGGCACTTCACCACATTAGGCTAAAGAGGGCAGCAGCCTGTTTCCTGGGCTTGGCATGGCATGGCATGGCATGGCATGGAGAGCACAGCTGGATGTTCACAGAGTATCTATGGGGGGCAGAGTTAAGGTGGTCTGGATGCCCAGAGTCCTATGAGCAGCCTCTGCTATGCACTGCCTGGGTTTTTTAACGTTGAGGGAGTTATTTGAACTGCTGTTCTTGCCAGGCTCCAGTGGAGGGAGCCAGGGGAACATGGCAGCAACTGAAATGAAGGTCTGTGTGCGGTGAATCTATAATAAGGGTCACGTTTAGCAGCATAAACAGCATTTACGGCGTGTGCCAACTAGAGTGGTTAATAGCCGAGGTGGAAACTCTCCCATCTGTGTTCCAACTTGACGGACAGGTTTATTTCCCAGCTGGGCTGCAGTGACTCCCCCCCTCTCCCCGTGTCCACTGCCTAATCAAGCCTGTCTCAGAAACACTGTAGTACTTGCAAACCCTGTCCTGTGTCCTCACAGGAACACTGTGCAGATGAGCTAGAGATCCTGTGGTGGGAATTATGTTCACTCCATTGCTCCAGGTGTGTGTAATATGGGGCGTGTGTGTTTGAGCTGTACGGAGGGAGTGATGGGCACTGGGGTAGGCGGGGGGGAAGGAATTGGAAAGACATCTAACATGAATCCTTCCTGAACCCACTGCTGAGGTCAGAGAGGCTGGGAGGGGAGAACATGCAACTGAATGGGAAGCACAGAGGAGGCCAGACGGGCTGGGAACTCACCTGCCAGAGCTACCCCCAAACCACTGATGACGACGACCAGACCTGCAGCTGTGCCCCATACTAATGGTTTCCTGAAGGGACAGACACAACCTGAAAGAGAAGTCACGAATGCCCGCAGGGCTGCTCCACGGCAGGGGATTGGGGAGCCAACGTCAGTAACCAGCAGCAGGGGAGCAGCCACAGACCAGGTATTTATTTGTATTGCTGGAATGCGGGTGCCCTTGCATGTGCCTGGATATTAGTTAAAACCACAGAGTTCCAACAATGTCCTCCCCAAATCCCACCGAGTTACAGGGATCTCAGCTCCTGTTAGAGGATAAATGGGTCTAGCTAATCCCCCTCTTCCGGTCCAGGCTCTCCTGGAGCATCAGAAGGGTGACCAGCTCCCAGACAGAAGGGATAGAAACGGGTCTCTCACTCCCCTTCTCTGCAGTCTGTGCCCTGAGCAGTGTCTGGGCCCAGCTCCTCTGCCTTAGGTCAGGCAGCTCTGAGCCCAGAGCAGTTGAACACATGCCCCTCCCTCGGTGAGTGTGGGGGGAAAATCTACTATCTGTTCATAGAATATCAGGGTTGGAAGGGACCTCAGGAGGTCTCTAGTCCAACCCCCTGCTCAAAGCAGGATCAATCCCCAGATGGATTTTTACCCCAGTTCCCTAAATGGCCCCCTCAAGGATTGAACTTACAACCCTGGGTTTAGCAGGCCAAGGCTCAAATCACTGAGCCATCCCTCCTGCCTATATTGATTCCACCAGAGAGCTGAGAAGGTGTCGCAGCACCGAGACTTCAGACACTCTGAAAAATGAAGGAACTGGGGACACTGGCTCATTACCCAGGGAATAAACCCTGTGCAAAAGAAGTCCACCCTCTGAGCCAGTGTGGGGCTGGGAGAACAGCTCTGTGGCCCCACCCAGCCTTCACAAACAGCCTTCCCCAAATGCCCAGAGCCACATTTTCAGAAGGCCTAGGGAAAATCCAGCTTGAACATGGGCTCCTCAACGGAAGGTAGGAATTTCACTGTCCCCACACACCTGGCTCCTTGTCATGCACAAGTGGGGGACCCTGGGAGTGTCCCAAATGTGGTGAGACTAAGTGCTTTGGGGCTGGGACTTTCATTGTGCGTATGTTTGTACAGCACCCAGCACAACGGGCCCCAGCCTGGCTGGTCTCTAGGCACTTGACTAGAAATACAAGACTATGTGAGGGGACCTGTGCTCTCCTGTTTGAGAGTCTGGCCCTCACGGTAAGCAGAGGGATGAACACAGACCAGGGGCCCAGGGTTTTAGATATGGATGCTGTAGTGTGCAGAAATAGGGCTAGCGCCCCTTTAAATAGCTGGTGCGCCCTCCAGCAGCGCTCACTGTGTTTTAGATTTGAGAAGCCAGCCCAAGCAGCAGTGTGTTTGTAGCTGGGCCTGGTGTGTCTGTGTGTAGTTAGTACACACAGATATTTGGCACCCCACTGTGTCCTGGGGTTCGTTCGTAGCATTTCATTGCCTTTTGCTCTTTAAACAGGAGTGACACATTGCCACCCAGAACTGTTCATCCACAACCCTTCGCTGCACATAGAAAAGGGCGGTTACAAGTTCAGGCTGGGTAACTGCTGACAGGAGCCCACTGGGGCAGTCAGGGCCTTGCTACCTGGGCAAACGCAAGGAGACAAACCCTCAGTGGAAGGGGAAATTGCAAAGCCCAGCATGCGTCTCCCCCTCCCGTTCCCTGACCACGAAGCTGTGATTACCTGGGTCTCGTTCTCTTGTTGCATCTCCATTCCTACTTGGCAACTCCATTAATAACTGTTCTTGCTGAGGATTCTTTTGAGTTTCCATCTCCCTTCCTGCCTCAGGTTCCCCATTACAAAGTCCTTGTGGACTGTGCTCAGTTGAATCTGCTGTTTTCCCCATCTCTCCGCTGACGCGCACAGGCTGCTCTGAGCACCTCTGATCCGCTCCTCTCCGGCTGTGGCAAGAGTCACTCCGATTCCACTCCCTCTGCGACTTTCAGTTCTGCGCAGGAGCTAAGAGGCAACACTCAGAATAGTTCAGGGCACAGCGGAGTCAGTTCTTGTCTTTCCCTGTTCAGGCCAAGAACATAAGCACCAAGACATCCAGTTAGTTTTTGGCTTCTGAATTCTACTGCACAAGTTGAGAGCCCGCAGAACTGATCCTAATCCACCAGCAGAACCCAGACCCTGCCAGAACAGCCCAATGGCACCACAAACATTCACGCATTTGGCACATAGCTCTGGCCGGCTTTTGGTCCGAAATTCAAGACTTTGCCTAAAGGAAAAATGATAGTTATTGATGCAGTCTCTCCCCATGCCCTGGAATCCACCACCATTCGGCCCCTCACCCTGCTGCTCCTAACAAGTGAAGTTCCTACCAGGACAAACGAGAGTTTTTAATCGGACATTGCTGGGCAAGAACATTTCAAACCCTGTATCCAGCATCTAGACTCAACTGGCTCCTGCTTTTGGCCCAGAACCTCTAAATCATCTCAGTAGCAGGTAACAGACCTGGAAGTGTCCATTCACAGGAAGCCATTTATCTTTAGTTACTGTCACACCATGAGAATTTGGTCGCATCATGAAAAAAAAATAGCTTCCTGTTGTGGGTTTACTTCTTAAGGGATGCTATTCCCGCAAGCAAGGGCAGTCATACAGTTCCTCCTATTGGATCTCTTTCCAAGACTGTATTATTAAGATTGTTTAGAACAAAGAAATGTAAATGTAACCTTACCCAGCCTGGACCAGCCAAGGAGGGAACCAACGAAGAAAACTACGGCATCTGAAAAGGACACGCATTGATACACTATTCTGTGATAGCTAGCAACCAAAGAGCAAGAAGTTAGTGAGTGTCTGCCTGAGAATCCTGTACATGAAACTCACTAAAATATACACTATTTTTGAGACCTCCATGCACTCAGTTGAACCTCATCATCATAAGGCATTTCTGGTCCAGCAGTTAAACACATTCTCCTTCATACAAGTTTGTATTCATAGTTGAGAGACTGGGGCTAGATCTGGAACAACAAAAAGCAACCCACCCATTCTCCTTTCTTGGTGAAGATAAGCAGCACACTCTCACCCCTTTCTAAAAATCTACTACTGTAGTCATTTTCCTGTGCTGAAAGTATCAGTAATGCTTGGCACTGTTCCAGTAAAAAGTCAACAGGAAGTGTTTGCTTCTTAGATTTGGCAGAATTCAATATTTGTAATTTCAATGGATAACACAGGTTTATTTGTAATTTTTTTTATATCAATTTAAGTTTTCATAGTTGTGAAGAAAGTGTGGGTCAGTGGGTGGCGGTCAGACAATATTTAAAGACATCAGACGTTCATATTTTAAAAGTTAAAAGTTTTCTCACTTTGCCAGGCTGTACATTTCAAACATCACCAATGGAGATATTTTCCGTCAGCATGTCTGCGTGCCATCAGAATTGAATCCTTCCAAGCCTACTCTTTAGCTTAAGACAGGGGTAGGAAACCTACGGCATGTGTGCTGAAAGTGGCATGTGAGCTGATTGTCAGTGGCACTCACACTGCCTGGGTCCTGGCCACTGGTCCGGGGGATCTGCATTTTAATTTAATTTTAAATGAAGCTTCTTAAACATTTTAAAAAACCTTATTTACTTTACGTACAACAATAGTTTAGTTATATATTATAGACTGTGACAAAGTTCCTCCTCTACCTTGGTGGGTTCTGCACTTATTGGCGGATTTGCTCATCTCACAGATTCACCCTGTGGGTCAGGAAACAGCCCAGAGACCTTCCCCTCTGGTAGAAGCCACAGTCCAGGTCAATTCCTCCTGTGTTTGATCAGGAGTTGGGAGGTTTTGGGGAACTCAGGTCCGCTACTCCGGGTTCCAGCCCAGGGCCCTATGGACTGCAGCTGTCTAGAGTGCCTCCTGGTACAGCTGTGCGACAGCTACAACTCCCTGGGCTACTTCCCCATGACCTCCTCCCAACACCTCTGTGTCCTCACCACCGGACCTTCCTCCTGATATCTGATAATGCTTGCACTTCTCAGTCCTCCAGCAGGATGCCTACTCACTCGCAGCTTCTCACATGCCTCTTGCTCTCAGTTCCACGCATGCACGCACGCACTTCCTCTCCTCTGGCTCCCTGGCTCCCTTTGGCCTGACTGGAGTGAGCCCTTTTATAGAATCAGAGGGGCCTTAATTAGAGTCAGGTGCTTAACAGCCTCACCTGACTCTTAGCAGGTTAATTGGAGTCGGGGTTCTCATTAGCCTGGAGCAGCCCCTGCTCTGGTCACTCAGGAACAGAAAACTGCTTATCCAGTAGCTAGTATATGTCCCTTTGACTACTCTGTTGTACCCAGCGGGCCTGGGTCTATCACAAGACTTATAGAAAGAGGCCTTCTAAAAACGTTAAAATGTATGACTGGCACACAAAACCTTAAATCAGAGTGAATAAATGAAGACTCGGCACAGCACTTCTGAAAGGCTGCCGACCCCTGGCTTAATAGGTCATATTGTAATAGCTGCTGCACAGTCTATAATTTGTCCCCCAGCTGCTGAGCTCTTATGGGAGGAGGCAGCTTCAGCCCTTGCTGTTTAACCTCCTGTTTTCAACTGGGGTATGTTAGAGAGCTGCTAACATCCCCGCACTTCTCGGAGCTGAACCATGCTCTTGAATTAGAGCAGCAGGATGGGCTGCTTGGCCCATGCCAATTCCAGGAGAACTGCCCTGGATGGGATACAGACACCTCCAGGCCGTTTCCTACCCTAGCCTGCAGCAAATTGAGATTCTGGGGTGGGGTGGGGGGGTGTTTCACAGTTCAAATAAACTGCTCAGCACAGCCTCCAATCCCCTCCCCATCTGGTCAGCATGCAGCCCCACCCAACAACAGTCCCCCATTTGATCAGTGGAGAAACATACCTGTCCTAGCTCAACCAGTGTAACCCCCTCCCCAGTATCCCCCCATCTGACCCCTGCTCCACTCTCCAGGGTTTAGCTGAAGCTCCCCCCCCTTGCTCCATGCTCCCCCTCCCCACCCTGATCAGCACAGGATCCCCCATCCTCACCGAGTACCAGAGATTCCTCACTTCGTGCACTGCGTCTCCCTGCCCCAGCAGGACCCCGAACCTGAGCAGAGCAGGATTGGATCCCCTAGACCCAGGGGTGGAGAATCTCAGGGCTCTGCTCAGGGCTGTTTCTTTAGCAAAAGCTCTGAGTCAGCTCCCCTCCCTTCTCCTACAGATTCAAGCTGCAACACGAAGCCAAGAGTCAGAGCCTGGCAGGTTGCTCAACCCCCAGCACGCGCCTTCACTTCACTCTCCTGTGGCAGGTGGCACTTCCCATTCCAGCCAATCCCCGTGAGCACTTAGGAAAAACACCCTGAAAGGGCAGTAAATCTAAACATGACAAGAAGGGAGCCCCAAAGGAGAGGAGCCAATTCGCCAGCAGTGAGACTGTTTGCAGGTTCCAAGAAGCGCCCCACCCCAGACACACCTTGAGCCTTTCATGATTTTTTTAATAACCAGTAAATAAACTCACCCTATCGCCTGTAGGGGAGCACCTGTCACACAGCGAGCGTCTGAATCCGACTGATCCCTGCATAACACCTTGAAAAGACGAGTCTGGGAGCTTAAATTCATTCCTCTGCTAGACACTAGAAATCACGGACTGAACAGAGACACTGAATTTATGGCTTTTTACAACAGTGAGTAACCCACTAATCCCCTATGACCGCAGAGGCGTTAACCGGCCACTCTACCTTGAATGGTCCCTTAGAATATGTGCTAATTACTGATGCTAAACAATCTATTCCACCTTAGCCGGAAGAACCTTTCCCAGACCTGAAGACGAATGCCCTGTGTGGCTGGAAAGCCTGTTTCTTTCACCAACAGAAGTTGGCCCAGTCAACGATATTACCTCACCAACCTTGTCTAACCTCTCAATATTCAAGCAACTTATTTAAAAGATCCTTTGCCCATTAAGAAACACGTTATGCTGAGAGCTATGCAAAAATAAAGACTCCGTGATAATTATGGGCACCCGATGCATCCCCTCTCTTCCCTGGCCCTCTAACCTCATGCACAAAGATATTGCCCATGGTCTTCAGTTTTGTAGACAGTGAAAATGAAAACCATCAAGGAGCAATCGCAAGATCTACAATTGTCACACCCCACTCTCAGTAACAGCACTTCCCATAGCATTAAAACCCACTGAACTTTTGTGCGGAGGCTGCATTGTTTTGGATTAATGGTAGTTCCCCTCTCTCCACCAAGCTATTCTTCACAAAAGAAAGGTTCTCCTTCAGCAGAACAGATTCAGATACAATGGTCTGTTACAGAGAATGCCAGACAGAGCTGCCCTCTTTCAAAATGGTGTCCTCTCCTCTTCTCCTCAATGGGACAGAAGCCATACCGGGCCTCGCTTGGTGGCCATTTTGAGAAGGGCATCTCTCTCTCTCTCTTTACTTCCTCAAAGTGCAGGGACCCACCAGCTTTCCTGTGGGATCCTGTGGCTTCAGACCCATCAAGAACAATGCAATATGGAGGCCATTCTGAAAGGGGGCTATTCTTTCTGACAAAGTTTGTTATGAAAAATAGCCATTAATCCTGAATGTCTTTGCAGATGCCACCCATTCAGCCAGATCTACTCAACAGGTAGGTCACAAGGGAAGGGAAACTGGTGTATCTGAGCACACAGGGTTACCGGTAGGGTGGTACCAGAAGCAGGGAGAATTTTGAGGACAGACAGGGTGGGTGAGGGGAAAGAATCTAGAAAGGCTATTTTGCCCTGCTCCGGTCAAACAGAGCAGCTCTAAGTCTACTGCAACGGGCTCATATGCACAAGCTACTTTGTGATTCCTAGGGAATGAACAGAACAGATAATCATCAAGTGAGCCACCCCCTGTCATCCGCTCCCAGGTTCTGGCAAAAACAGAGACCCCGGATACTCAGAGCACAGTGTTGCAACCCTGCTCATCCTGGCTTATAGCCATCGATGGACCCATCCTCCATGAACTTATCTAGTTCTTTTCTGAACCCCGTTAGTGTCTTGGCCTTCACAACATCCTCTGACAATGAGTTTCACAGGTTGACTGGGTGTTGTGTGGAAAAAATACTTCCTTTTGTTTGTTTTAAACCTGCTGCCTATTGTTTTCATTGAGTGATCCCTAATTCTTGTGTTATGAGGAGTAAACGACACTTCCTTATTTACTTTCTGCTCACCAGTCATGATTTTACAGACTTCAACTTACTCATCTCTTTTCCAAGCTGAATATCCCAGTCTTTTTAATCTCACCTCATACGGAAGCTGTTCCATGCCCCATATCATTTCCATTGCCCTTCTCTGTACCTTTTCCAATTCCAGGATATCTTTTTTGAGCTGGGGCAACCAGACCTTCATGCACTATTCAAGATATGGGCATCCCACAAATTTATACAGAGGCATTATGATATTTTCTGTCTCGTTCTCCATCCCTTTCCTAATGGTTCCTAACAGCTTTTTCCTGACTTCTGCTGCAAATCAAGCAGATGTTTTCAGTGACACCATGCCACTGTTACTCCTGGGGGGATTCTGCGCCCCTGCAGGTGCACACAATTCATTTGGTCTGCCCATTCATTTTTCTGTGCCCCCTGTGCAGAAAAATACAACAAATAAATAATCAGCCTCTTCCCTGGGAGCCTAGGCAGTGCATCTGTTCCAGTGTGTTTGGAGGATCAGCCTCAGAGCCAGGGGAGGGGAGCCGGGCGTACTGTTATTATTTTTGTCTAGTAAGAAAAACATCACTCACCACTTTCTAACATAATACAAATATAAAAATTAAGAATCGGTACAAACATAAGCTATATAATTGCTTAAATAAATATGTCTAGATATACTATATTATCCTGGCTAGCAAATAAAACATACCTCCCCACCAAATTTAGTGTAAAGGCAAGTCAGCATGGTTTAATGATTTCCAACCAGTGAGAACCAACCTCTCTTTGGCACAGGAAGAAAGTGAGAAAGCACACAGGTCTGAATGAGTACTGTTGGAGGGAGGGGGCATCTTTTATATGCAAGAGGCAGGCTACAGGCACAAATAGCAGCTCTGTCTGAGTTAATTGATTCATTCACCAAGGCACTAGCTGCCTGCCTGCCTGAAGTAACATTGTTAAAGTTGCTTGTGATGGTTAATTGATCGCATTCTCTGCAGCAGAGATGTAGCAGCCTATTATGTTAATGTTGTTCACATTTCTACTGTTTTTCAACTGTTCTCATTCTAGATCAATTCCCCCAGGAACATGAAGTTTTAAAGCATAAAACTATGAAAGTTTAAGACACCTACATCGCCAGAGTGATTTAAAAGCCCCTTATCATAAATGACAGTAAGGGAATCCTGAGCTAGGAAGATCTCTGTGTTTTCTCACTTTCCACCTGTGCCAAAGAGTGGTTGGTTCTCACTGGTTGGAAATCATTAAACCATGCTGATTTGCCTTTACACTAAATATGGTGGGGGGGGGGTTGTTTTAGTTGCTAGCCAGGAGAATACAGTAAATATCTAGACATATTTATTTAAGCAATTATATAGCTTATGTTTGTACAGATTCTTAATTTTTATATTTGTATTATGTTAGAAAGTGGTGAGTGATGTTTTTCATACTTACTAGACAACAACAATGACTTGCGGCAAGCTCTGTTTAGATGGAAAATCAAATTCAATTATAAATGCACCCAATTTTTTTAATTTTTTTTATTAGTTAAATAAAAGCTACCTTAAATGTGCTGGATATATAAGAAACATTATCTAAAGCTGATTTGTTAAACAAAGTATTCTCTATAGTCAGGGGCAACACGTGGGGACCCAAGGGCCCTCATTGACCAGCCCTGGCAGTGGCCCCCACTGGCCCCTCCCCTTTTCTGGCACCATCCCCCAGTAGTAGCGCTCCCGTTTATATGCCTAGAGTTAATGAATTAAGCTGATTGTTTCTGGTCACTGTGTCCTTCAAGTTTTTCAGAACTAGGAGCGCTCATCCTGTTACATCTAGTTATTAGTCATAGATAAGAAGAAAGAAAACACAGAAAAGCTTGTTTATCCAACTAGGAATGAACTAGTCAACAAACTGAATTATTTAAATAAACTGAAATGAAGAAAATATTCTCTCTGCAACAGAAGCTTCTGCTGTTAAAAGCTGGTTTATCATTTCAGCAAACTCTGGTTCCAGGTGCTTAGCCAGTGCCTTCCACCAGTTCAGTGGTTTGCCTTTATTTAAGACTTTGCAGAAGACAAGTTCAACTTAATTCTTTTTAATTAAGAAATTATAGTACACCTCTACCCCGATATAATGCAACCCAATATAACATGAATTTGGATATAACGCAGTAAAGCAGCGCTCTGAGGGGCGGGGCGGGGCTACGCACTCTGGCAGATCAAAGCAAGTTCAATATAACACTGTTTCACCTATAACGCGGTAAGTTTTTTTGGCTCCCTAGAACAGTGTTGTATTGGGGTAGAGGTGTATGTTTAGGTTCTAACTCAGTTTGTCAAATTTAACTTTAGATAGGTGTATTTTTAAAAGAAAACCTGTATTTACATTAAACATTTGATTTTGTTTTTAAAAACCAATTTCTATCCATCCCATTTTAGGGCTGGTCCACACTATGGGGGGGAAATCGATCTTAGATACTCAACTTCAGCTACGTGAATAACGTAGCTGAAGTCAGATATCTAAGATCGGATTACTCACCCGTCCACACCGCGCGGGATCGATGTTCGCGGCTCTCCCTGTTGATTCCGGAACTCCATTGGGGTTGATGGAGTTCCGGAATCGATATAAGCGCGCTCGGGGATCGATATATCGCGTCTAGATTAGACGCGATATATCGATCCCCGAGCAATCGATTTTAACCCGCCGATACTGTGGGTAGTCTGGACGTGGCCTTAGAGACATTAAATGTTTTCACTTCTTCCGTCCTCATTATAGCACTAAAGAGCAGAGTTAAGGTTTCTGAGGAAGTTGAATCTGTTATTAAAATAGCGAGGGGAGTAATGAGCATTAATCCTAAAAATACATGTATATTCAACAGTAGCCTGTACACAAGATGGCAATGATCTAATAACACAGGAAAAGTTCAAAGAATCTGATGAGGCAGAATTTGGACACCCAAAGCTTAACACATTTATATTCCTTTCAAGTGTAACCATAATGGTAAATTCCTTAGATTAATAAATTCCTTTTGAGATAATTACTACATCCCTGCAATGTTGTTTATCCTCAATTACTGATGTGTGCGCTCAGCTGAATGCCATTTTAATGTAGTTTTTTGACAAAGAATCTATACATGAGGTTCTTCCTCACGTGTCCATCTTCCTTGTAGAAGAGGAAGTTGAGACCAGTTTCCTGCCTACACTAACTGATTTTTCATTCACGTTTCTTTCCCTGCTGTGTACCAGGGCAACATTTTAATTATGTGATTGACAGGCCCAAGAGTGCTAGGTGCTGTACAAAGGGCTGCCCCAATTAGAGTGTACTCTGGTGGCAAGCCATGGCACCATCAGCGGGCCTACTTCATTTCCTACTCTCAGGTAACCCAAGGACTCTTGGACAGGCCCTCTTGCCCCAACAGTACCCCTTCCTCGGGAAAACTTTGTGCAAATAGTCCAAAACCTAAATCCCAACACACAGTCCATATATCGCTGCAGTGCAAGCAGACATTGAAATCCCAGGATATCTCATCCCTTGATGCCCTACATACCACACATCTGCCACACCCAGACTCTGTCAGTCCTCTTCTATCCAGAGAGTCACCCCAGCGCTTCCAGCTGGAGTGCAACCCCACTCCTCCCCTGATCCCCAACTCTCTGCTGAGAGATCATCTTTACTAGGAGAGCGGGAAGTCCCTCACTCCCCCAGCCCTCTCCCAATTCTCCTTAGTTCAGCTCTCCAATGTGAAGACATCAGCGAGTCCTTCTACTGCCCGGTGTTTTCAGCTCTTGGCTCTGAAGCAGCAAGCAACTCCCTCTGCTGCTTTTCTGCCTTCAGTCCTCTCCAACCCTGCTTGCTGCTTCTGTACCTTCAGCCTTCCCCCAGGAACCAATGCTCCAAAGCACCGCTCCCTCCCCAGAGTCTCCCTGGTCCTGTATAATCCCAGGCACTGCCCTGGGTTTTCAGCTGGGACTTTGTTCCCTGGGACCTGACACCCTGTGACACACACTGAATGCATGATTGGGGCCTCCAGGTGTTACCCCCAATACAAATGAAGAATAAACAGCAGCCTGCAAAACACTGACTGAGATTACTGAGAACCATGGGATAATATCACTGGTGCTTAACAAGATGTAGAGGATGAAAATGCACATTCCCTGGTCTGTTTTTAGGATTTTTAGATCCTGCTGTTGGTGGTGTTCAAGTAGAGCTGGCTGAAAGTCTGTTGTTATTTTTAAATGGAAAATGGGCTTTTCCGATTAAAAAACGTTTTCACCATCTGCTGAATTTCTGATAAATCGAGAGCCAATAATTCCTTGGGTTTAAGCAACAAAAGTTTTTGGATGAAACCCACCCCAAGAAATTGGGCAACATTCCCCCCGGCCCATTTGTTAACATTTTTCATGAGGGGGGGAAAGTTTCCACTCAAGGGCAGGTGAGAGGGAGCCCAGTATCACTTTTAGTATCAGACAGGGACTAGACCAGTGATACTCAGACCTCAGTGATTCAGGAACCAAATTAGTGATCAACCTTACCCAAAACAGCCGCACAGTTGTGTGAATTCATTGTTTCACTTACTAGTGATGTTTGAAAATATGTAAGGGGAAAGATTTAATTACTCTCCCAGCAAGTAAGTTAACATCAGGGCTGCCCCACAGGCTGGACAGGAGGCGAGGTGTACAGAGGGAGAGAGAGACCGAGACACGGAAAATATGCCCGTGTGCCCTGCACAGAGCTGCTCACTTCCTGCAGCAACACCTGCATCATCTCCTCCTGTGAGACTGCCATTGGGGGACTGCACCTCTCTCCCTTGGGCCCCTGCACCAGTCTCAGTGCCCTTAGCATAAGCCGCCTGCTGCTGCAGCCGCTCACCCTGCCTGTGTCTGACTGGAAGAGTGTGATGCACTGTCCCTTCTCTGTTCCAAGTGGCGCTGGCTGCTCATCTTGCTGTGTGCCCTGGGGACAGGTGCTTTAATTCACCCTTACACCGCTGGGAATCCATTTTGCACCACGGTGTGATAGCACAGGACCTAACCACATCAGCTGCACCATAAGGGACTCCTTCACCTGCACATCTACCAATGTGATATATGTCATCATGTGCCGGCAATGCCCCTCTGCCATGTACATTGGCCAAGCCAGACAATCTCTAAGCAAAAAAATAAATGGACACAAATCAGACATTGGGAATGGTAACATACAAAAACCAGTAGGAGAACACTTCAGTCTCCCTGGACACACAGTCACAGACTTGAAAGTTGCCATACTTCCAAAAAAAAAAAAACAACACAATCTTTTCTGAGACTGGAAGGGACAGTAAAAGGCATTCACTCAAGCTTATGCAATTTCTCTGAGATGTTCACTCTACATTTCATTAATACTTTACACACATAGAACAGTAAAAATATGTAATAATGAGACACAAATGGCAAAAGCAAACCACAAACAAGTGACAACACTGAGAATACAAAGAGAAGTAAAACATTAAGTGGTTGGTTTGGGGGATTTTAAGTGAGTGTTTAGGACCCACACTGTGCAAATGCAACAGAGCCCTGTAAAAACAGGCAAAGTTCTCCTGCTTTCTCTCTCTGTGTGTGTGTGTGTGTGTGTGTGTGTGTGTGTGTGTGTGTGTGTGTGTGTTTTGTTTTTTTTGCAGGCAGATCTGTGCTTCAAAGAGCTTGCAAATAAGGTCTTTATCCTATAAAACACCTAGCAGCACCCCCACCAAACCCAGTGCTGCTTGCTACTTAAGAGTCAATGAGAGTACTCTTACACTTAGGGTATGTCTACATCTACAGTTTTGCAGCGC
Source organism: Gopherus evgoodei (assembly GCF_007399415.2). Classification (NCBI taxonomy): domain Eukaryota; kingdom Metazoa; phylum Chordata; order Testudines; family Testudinidae; genus Gopherus; species Gopherus evgoodei. Next base: position 5,142,921 of record NW_022059994.1, on the reverse strand, counting down.
TGGTTCTTATAGCTGTATTAGTACAGCTGTATAGGGCCAGCGCTGCAGAGTGGCCACACTTACAGCAACCAGCGCTGCAAGTGGTGTTAGATGTGGCCACACTGCAGCGCTGTTGGGCGGCTTCAAGGGGGGTTCGGGGAACGCGAGAGCAAACCGGGGAAGGAGACCAGCTTCGCCGCGGTTTGCTCTCGCGTTCCCCGAACTCCCCTGCAAACCGCAGGGAAGGAGACCTGCTTGCACGGGGGTTCCGGGAACGAGAGAGCAAACCGGGGAAGGAGACCAGCTTCGCCGCGGTTTGCTCTCGCGTTCCCCGAACCCCCCTGCAAACCGCAGGGAAGGAGACCTGCTTGCTCGGGATTCGGGGAACGCCAGAGCAAACCGGGGAAGGAGACCTGCTTGATTACCAGAGGCTTCCTCAGGTATGCTGGGATACCTGCTTATTCCACAGAGGTCAAGAAAAGCACTGGTAAGTGTCTACACTTGATTACCAGCACTGGATCACCAGCGCTGGATCCTCTACACCCGAGACAAAACGGGAGTACGGCCAGTGCTGCAAACAGGGAGTTGCAGCGCTGGTGATGCCCTGCAGATGTGTACACCTCCTAAGTTGCAGCGCTGTAACCCCCTCACCAGCCCTGCAACTTTGTGATGTAGACAAGCCCTTAGAGGCTGCAGACCACCCGCGGACCACAGTTTGAGAACCTCTGAGCTACAGCCAAAGACCCCGAGGGACTGGCTTCATACTCCTCTAGACCATCCCACAGGAGCATAGCTTGGAAATCTTGCTTTCTTCCCGCAACAAACCTCTAACCCTTGCATGCCAGGCTAGTCTCGTCCTGTTTCCTGACAGCCCTAGCAAGAATCATTTTTTTCTTAGCACGGATGTCTGTTTAGTAGGGACTCCCCAAACAAAACTTAGTGCTTGGAGCCCCCACACAGCTTGTCTGTGAGCTCATGCTATGTACAGCAGGCTACCAAACATGGACTGGTGTGCTCTCCCTCGCTCAGTGACACCAGGTAGATAAATCTCTGATAATTTTCATATAGCTTTACATTGTGCCTCTTCATATAACCTCGTAGTGGGTCTACCCACATGCGACCTCTGTTTTCATGAAACTTTGTATCAAAACCTCATATAGAAACCTTGTACTGATGAGCCTTGGTATATGGGAACTTTGTATCAAATCGTTATGTAGAAACTTTGTATTGAACCTTGGTATAATGTTATAGCCTTAAGGATAGAATAAGATAGAAGAAAGATGTCTCTTTGCTAAGAGTAGAATAAGATTCCCCCCTCCACACACCTTAGTCAATTGTCCTGTTGAATGAAAGAGGTGAGAATGAGCAAGGCCTGGAAGGCAGCACTTCCAGACAGCTGCGGCAGTTGGAGAGGGGATTGGAAGCCAGACCCAAGAACGATAAAACTAGAAGAGCAGACATATTGACAGCCTTGAGGGTTGGAAGCAAGCACCTTCTTTTGGAAACACCCTCTTTGAACAGCATTGGGACAACACCCAGAGGGAAGCAGCACAAAGGACTAATGAACACAGATTCAGATTTCGAATCTGGTACAGATTTTCATGAGAGGGAAGCTGCTATAAATATGAGGTGTCTTGCACAGGACCCCGGGTCTCGTCTTGTCAACATCCAAGCATCGATATGGATCAGCAGAAGCCTGGCTCCACCCCTCCCCTATCTAACTCACCTGGCCAGTGCAGTTAAGGGAAGCAACTAGATGGTAACAACATCAAGACAGTGTGTATGTGTGTGTGTGTGTGTGCGCACACGCATAAGTGGTATATATAATCATATGCATATGACACAGTGTTGATTGATACATGTATTACCAATAAATGTGGTGCTTTGCCTTATCTCCCCTGAAAAGATCCTGTGCAGGATAACAACTGCACAGTGGCTGTGGTGTGTTATTAAAATGATGTGCATGTCCCTTGAGCTTTATGTAAGGGCAAGACTGATGTATACACAAATCAGTGACCGAATACTGACAGCCTGGAAACACAGTGGAAAAACAGGACATTTGAGGTTCTGATAAAACTATTTTTTTTTTAAGCTGGAAAAAGTTTTGGAATGCAGAGAAAAGGTCCCTCAAATATCCTCAACTCTGCTCCTGTGTGTGTACCACCTAAACGATCACTGACGATCTTCCAGTTCAAGGGCTATGGGGACCACACAGTAGTTAACACGCTACAATTTTCTAGTGTGGAGAAAACCTAACACATCATATCACAGCAGAGACCCATGGAGTCACCCAGCCAGTTTTAGGGTATGGCTACACTTGAAATGTCAAAGCACTGCCGCAGCAGTGCTTTGAAGTGTGAGTGTGGTCGGAGCGCCAGCGCTGGGAGAGAGCTCTCCCAGCGCTGCACGTAAACCACATCCCTTATGGGTGTAGCTTGCAGCACTGGGAGCCGCGCTCCCAGCGCTGCAGCACTGATTACACTGGGGCTTTACAGCGCTGGATCTTGCAGCGCTCAGGGGGGTGTTTTTTCACACCCCTGAGCGCGAAAGTTGCAGCGCTGTAAAGTGCCAGTGTAGCCATGGCCTTATTATGCAGGGGCCAGACTTCCAGCAACTCTGGATATCTTAAATCTAAACATTCATGGGATTCAGTTAGACAAAGCCTGCTGTGTAAACCATGGGGGATACTGAGAAAGAGACTGCCAACAGATGCCAGCTGCCAATGTAGAAACAATTAAAGATGTTTTTGGGCAACACACCGGGATCATGGCCAAATCACCAAGACACACAGGGATGCAGATGTCAGTTCGCTGAGATGTTTGTAGTCAACACAGATTCCTAGACTTTAAGGCCAGAAGGGACCCATAAATCTACTTGACATTGGTTAGACGAGGGATGGTGGCCGATAGGCAGGAGCAGCAGGGCCCTGCACAGCACCCCAAGTAAATAGCATTCTTGACCAAATCGTAAACCACGATCTAAGCAGCAGGTGTTGTGGCTGACTTGCCAGGCAGCCACAAACATCCATTCTTAATTAACCAGTCTCTGCTTGTTACAAATAGGATACATAAATACCCTCCACATATCGGAGCCAAAAGGAAAATTACCGTTTTCACCAAAGACTGTTCTAATATAAGAGACTACTACTTTGCCCCCAAAGGAAGAAAAGTTTTAAAAGTTTTGACTGTTTTGCATAATCACTCACCCAATTTCAGTATAAAGGCCTGTTTTAATTTCTTGTTCTTTCTTCTGTTTAATCAATGGATGTTTAATTTAAATACATATTTTTGGGTGTTTGCCAAGTCACAATATGCATACAACAGAGTTACAGTACATCCTCAATGACCCCAACAAGCCCCCCAGCAAAATCAAGGAAAATCATTCCAGGCACTCAAGGCAAAAACAAACAAACAAACCCAAAGAGATATAACAAAACAAAAAGTGCACAAGCTTTACAAGTCACCTTTAAAAAGGCACGTTGGGTCCGTCCTTGTCCCTCCATGCAGGGCCCCTGTGCCTGGCACAATCTGACACTGGAAAATGGACCCATGAAACGCTCTTTATAACAGAGCTGAAAAGGGGATCGTCCCATCTATGCTGGCAGTTAATTCAGATTCCCCTCCCCCCTTGGCATTGGGGGCATGGAACCCTTTGCTGAGATACGAAACTGGCCTATGTCCAGCATCTCTGGGCCTGGTTCACCTTTGGCCTGCCCTGGTGTAGTCATTTACACCAAAGTGGATGCGAAACACAACCAGATCACAGGCATTGTTGTCTAGTGGATAGAGCACTGGGCTAAGCGTCAGGAGACCCAGGTGCTATCCCCAGCTCTGCCACTGGTGCGTCAGGTGACCTTGGGCACATCACTGCTCCGTGCCACGGTTTCCCTACCTAATACTTTCTGTCTGGTCTATTTAGACTGTTGGCTTTTGATGGGTGTTTCACATGATGCAGCCCTGCTCTCAGTTAGGATATCTGGGCGCTACCACAATACACACACAATAATAGCATAGGTGGAGACAGTAACTTGTCTCCATTAGAATTCAGTCCTGAGTGTTAGCCAGGCTCAGGGGCCCAGCACGCAGGGGGAGGGCGGACCGGCTGAGTGCCAGAAAGTGCTTAGAGCAGAGGACTGACCCAGAGCCGATGGTACAATGTACATCCCTGGCTCCCCGCAGTTCCTGACTGCTGGGCTCCTCTGAGCCGGACTAGGCCCTGGGCTCAAACTGCAGCATGGCCAGGAGTCTAAGAAAAGGTGGGGGTGGGGGCTCAGGGTGTTCCACGGGGCAGGTGGCAAAATAAGAAAACATGATTACATTTGAAAACATCATTAAACAATGGGCCCCTCGGAACAAGGAATGCAGAACGGGGGGACTGTATCCTAGAAAGTACTGATTCGGAACAAGATTTAGGGGCCATCACAATGGACAAGCAACTGAACGTGAGCTCCCTGTGTGATGTTGTGGCAAAAGGGGCTAATACGATCCTTGGCTATATAAATAGGGGAGAAGTCAGGTGATTTTACCTCTGTTTCCGGCACTGGTGCAATCAGGATTGGAATACTGCATGCAGTTCCGGTGTACACCTTCTAAAACGGATGCTGAAAAATTGGAGCAGGTGCAGAGAAGAGTCATCAAAATGATACAGAGGCTGGAGAAAATGCAGAAGAGCTCAACCTCTTTAGCGTGACAAACAGAAGATCGAATGGTGACTCGATTACACAGCACCTTCACCGGGGGAAATAAAAAGGTACTAAAGGGCTCTTTAACCAGGGGCAGCGTGTGAATTGCCAGCTGGGGGAGACTAGCCCTGCCCCTTCCAAATGAGGCCCTGCCCCTTCTGCATCCGCCAAAGCACCCCACCATGGCTGCCGGCCCTTGCCTCAGGCTAACTGCCCCAGCCCCTGAACCGTGGGGAGAGCGGGCGGCACAGCATGGCCCCAGGCCAACCCAGGGCCACCGCACAGGGGAAACCGCAGAGCGGGAAGCAGGAGGGGGAGCATGAGGGGTGGGGGGCATGGGCAGGGCCACACCTGGCTGTTTGGGGAGGCACAGTCTCCCTCAGCCTATGATACCCACCGCCAATGTCTTTAACCTAGCAGAGAAATGCATGACAAGAACCAGTGGCTAGACATTAAAGCCATCCAAAAATTCTGGGGCCTGGCAGACAAAGGAGACCTGGGAAAATTCATGCTGGGAAGGGAGGAGAGAGGAGGTGTATTTATGATCAGGGAAGGAAGGAGCACTGGGGATTTGGAAGAGGAAGAGCAGAGGGGAGTGTGAAGAAGGAGAGCAAGGTAAACTTGGTAGGAGGGAAATGGAGAAAAAACAGAACTGGGAGGAAAGAAGAGATGGGGGGTGTAGTCAGTCAGGAGCAAGAAGAAACACTGGGCTTAGTTCCCCATTGCCCTGCCACTTGTGTGGTCATTTCTGTCTGAGCAAAGTGGGTGTCAAACAGCACTACGAACCCTTTGGATCGGGCCCTATAAATCTGAATGATTCTTCCCTCGATACCCTGCAACAGATGTCGATAGACAAAGTCCCACGCATTTTCTTTCCACGTTTCACACAGCCCTAAGAAATGCTATGGCTGAACAATGTCGAGTTGCACCACAAGCCTGGCACACAGACATGGGCACAGAAATATCAGAGACGGACTAGTCTAGTGCACTCGCTGCCATGCCAAAGATGTGGGGAGCTAAAGGCAGAGGCCAGGGGTGTGCTGCCCTCCCTCCACCGGCTTGCTGCTCTGCTCCCTCAGCGGAAGCCCTGACAGGGCAGCGGGGGCTTCAAGCAGGTAGGATTTTCTTGGTTGGTGCCAATGTTCTTGGGATGGGGGAGGAGGAGCAGAAAGCCAATGGTGATTCCTCAGCTGTTCTCCTGTCCCTGATTACTGGGGGCTCCCTGAATCGAAGCATTCAGCGCTGAGATGCAGAGTCAGGAGGTACCTAGCTAGAAATGTCACTAAACCTGTATGTACCGCACAGTTATCCGCTCAGCACTGGCCCACAGTGCATTGGGCCTAGCGCATTGTCCCAGACGGTCTCCTCTTTGGTTATTCCCAAATCCTGCTCAGAAACATTGAAGGGCTCGTTCCCAGGACGTTGAGTAAGCAGCTCCTGCTGCCTCAACACTTGGCAGGGAACCGTGTATGATGTCACAACATTCAGGGTGAGGTATTTCTCTGAGTGCTGTGCTATTGTGCTCTGGTGAGGCTACGTGACTAAGGTCCAACCAGTCACAAGACAGAGGGAAAACAATATTCAGTTGCATAAATAGCCCCACAGAAAACTGGTGCATGAATAGCACTCCAGAAAGCTAAGGAATCTGGTGCAAGCTGGATCACGTGGCTTCTCAGTGTTTGTAGAGGAGGCTTGTTTGGGACAGAAAGAGGTGAGGTGGATAGGGTTATATCAACCCTGCTTCCAACTTGCCGCATGGGGGTGTTTTCAGGGAGCTGGGGAAGGCAGGGAATGCTGGCATTAGGATGAACGACTGGGCTATTTTTTAGGTCTTTGAAGGTGACAGGAAAGAATCCCATTGCGGTTTAGGAGTGGAGGATAATTCAGGCGTCTGAAGAATGCTCAGTGCTGATGAAGAAAGGGTGAATCTCCTGAGTAAATAAAAGGCCCAGAGTAGCAGAGTTAGACGCACAGGGCCAGATCCTGCTCTCATTTACACCAGTTCTGGGGCACTGAAGTTACCTCAGAGTTATCTTGGTAACCAGGATGAGAATCTGGCACACAGCCTCCAGGGAGCAGCAAGAGCCACTCTTCCCTCACTGCTGCCCCCACCCCCCATATGTTTCTTCATCACCGCCGGGGCATAGCTGGATTCATAAGAAACACTGCAGGGCTGAGATACAATTTTGCTTGGCCCCAGAGTTCAGTGTGAATCCCACACCAGCCTATGAAAGCTAGGGTGAAAGTTCACAGTGCCGGGATGCAGCTGCAATTACACCCTGTATCCCTGGTTTGGGGAATCAGTGCACAGCTTCTGCAGATGCTAACTAGTGCAGAGAGGCTCGGGAGGCTGGGGAGGGGTGGCTCACGAAGATCCTCCCCTGGTGCAGGGATTTCAACTCCCCGTCCCTCAGCAATAGTTCCCAGTTGAGTGCGATACAGTGCACACCTGCTCACTGCCCAAGCCCAGGCTTCCTGCTTCGCACTGCACAAGAACCAGTTTGTCAGTTGCTGATGCTAGGCTAATACATTTGCTCAGGGTTATAAATTAACCTGTGCCCTCACCATCCCCTCTTGTCTGCAGGTGGGGGTAGGAAGTATCTGCACTAAAAGGATCACACTTAACAACTACACCCTGCCTCTCAGAGGCCTTGGGGAGAGACTGGGAATTCCCCAGGGCCTAAGTCTAGAGATCCAGGATCATCTACAGACGTTAAAAAATAACCCCCCCTTAGGACTATAGCCCTTAAACCCTTAGCGCTAACCCAAAACTCTTCTGATTTAGTCTCATCACTTTAGGATCCACAGTATGAAACACAGAACTTCTTTTGAGACAGTAAAGAGCTTTATGTCAGCTTTCACCTTCTCTAGCTCGGGAACGCTGAGCAAACCAGTTTGTCAGGAACTGTGACGCAGTGTGTGTTTTGTGAGGGCACCATCATGAAAAGGGAGGGAAATAAATACCAAATGCTAGAGACAGAAAAGCACCCAGAGCTACAGAAAAAGCCCTTGCCAGCACTATTTGGATTTTCTGCTTTCTAGCCCTGGTGTCATTCCGCCAGCTTTTAAACCCCAGTGACTCAGTTTCTCTAGAGATTTTATTTTGCATGAGGTGAGGCAGAGTGTGCTTTTAGCACCAGCATATTTTTCTTTCTGTTGTTCAATTCATGCACAAACTTACAAAAATACCACCAGGCGAAGAGGCTTCCCCATTACTCAGAGCTGAAATGGGCTCTGTTCCAAAACAAGTCTTATTTGGGTATTTGTCATTCCCTTTGGGTGCGGTCTTGTGATCAATTCTTTTCTTTTTTATGCCTCTCTTTTGCTAGTACAAAAAGCACTCTGTTGCAATGCACTGTTAAACACCACCACCATGTATAGCCCCAAAGCTGGCTGCATCTCAGTGGTGCTTGAAATGCTTTCTTTATTACCAACATGGCCCACTCCTGCTTCCTTTCAGTCGACTAACCTTTCAATGGGCCCAGGTGCAGGCGTCTAGTTTGTGAGTGGTGATCACTTAATAAAAAAAAAAAGAAGAAGAAAAAAAAATCTTGGCAAGTGATTTTGGGGTCCCAGTTTGAGACATCTGAAAGGGGCTTTGTTTTCAAAAAGTGCTGAGTGCCCACCCTCTGAAAGTCAGGCTTCTTTAAGGGCTCTCAGGCTGGGCATCCAAGGACACCACCCAGGTTTTAGTGCTTTGGAAACCCTTCTTTCTTTAAGGTGCTATAGAAGAGTCTCTTCCAAAGCCCATTGAAGCCAATGAAAATATCGCTGCTGATTTCAGTGGGCTTTGGATCGGAGTCCTGAACGTGTAATCTATTCGGGGCCTGCCGCTGAGGTCAATGATAACTCTCCCATCGATTTCAATGGAACCCTAAATTATCTACATGACCATTTTTCCCTCCCCCATGTAAAGATTTTACATCCTAATAGATTTAGTCACTCCCACCTTTGGGAGTAATTTGTCAGATTCTCTGCTAAGTTTTTTTATTTCAATTATTGGGTCAATTTCCAGTCCAAAGAGCGAAGAATGGGGTTAAAGTTAGCACAGAGGGAAATTCTTTCAGTTTAGTCTACAAAAGCTGTATTATTTCAGTTGAATGGCTCCTTCTCCATGTCTATAGGGGAGGGTGGGGAATCAGCTCAGTGATTAGTGACATAAGTTAGATATTAATTCAGGATATTCTACATGTCCAACACAAGAGCCTCACAGTGAGTCCATCACAAAATCATCAAAATGCAACAATGGAAACTTACCAGGCTGGCTATGAAATAGAACTGATATTTAATACAGACATCTACAGGTCCTGGTGGAAACATAAGGAAGTACAACAATACTCAACATTAATGGTACATAACCTGAACAACAGTACTTCTGTGTTCACGGTCATTACTGTGAGGTCTTATTGATTAGTTTTGTTGTGGGTTTGTTTGTTTTTTGTTAAACATACGGGAAGAACCCATTTGTACTCAGGGTCGGCTTTAGGAAGTGCGAGGCCCAATTCGAACAGTTTTGACGGGGCCCCAGCAAGGATGACTTAAAAAAAAAAAAACAACCACGTAAAAAAACGCTTGGGGCTTGTACTCACTGGGCGGTTCTCCGAGTCTTCGGCGCCACTTCGGCGGTGGGTCCTTCACTCACTCTGGGTCTTCGGCGGCACTGAAGGACTGGCCGCCGAAGTGCTGCCGAAGACCTGGAGCGAGTGAAGGACCAGCCGCCGAAGTGCCGCCAAAGACCTAGAGCGCCACAGGGTGAGTAAAAATTAAAAAGGCGCCTCTAGCCAGGGAAGGGATTCTCACTGGGTGCGGGGCCCTCTTAGGCATAGGGCCCGATTTGGGGGAATTGGTGGAATAGGCCTAAAGCCGGCCCTGTTTGAACTGTTCCTGAAATGGAGCCTGATGTACATGCTCCAATATTTCAGTGATTCCTCTTTGGGATGCAGTAAGACTTCAGAAAACAAGGCAGACCAGCTACAGTGGGGAATAAAAAATGGTCCAGACAAGCTGGGCAAGAGAGCACCAAAGGAGTCACCCCAAACACTATGGGCACCAGAAGTTACAATCTGGAACAATACTAGGGTGGAAAAGAACACAGAATCAGGAGACTCCACTGTGAGGGATGAGATTTTTCCCACACCCCCTGATGCATCCCTCTCCCAGTGAGAAAACATCCACTATAGTCTACAGTTCTAGTCCCAAACACTGAATCTTATTCTAAAGGCTCCAGCAGTGCTGGACCATGCTAGAAAACAGCACAGCCTTCCTTTCTTCCTTTTTTTAACATGAAGGATCAGAGTATAATTCTGGGACCTGCCCCATCCCTCGGCAGGCTCAGAAGTTTTCCCCTCCCAGCCCCTCAGTTCTGCGGAGAGTCCCACTCCAGCGAGATCACTGAAGTCTGGGAGCCCCGATACTCTTTTTACCAAGTCCTCACACAGGGCTATCCTCTCATCAACCTCAGCCTAGACCAATCCACATAAGTGGTCCATTTCCTAGACACTACAGTGCTAATAAGCGATGGTCACATAAATACCACCCTATACCGGAAACCCACTGACCGCTATACTTATCTACATGCCTCCAGCTTCCATCCAGGACATACCACACGATCCATTTTCTACAGCCAAGCTCTAAGATAGAACCGAATTTGCTCCAATCCCTCAGACAGAGACAAACACCTACAACATCTTTATCAAGCATTCTTAGAACTACAATACCCACCTGGTGAAGTGAAGAAACACATTGGCAGAGCCAGAAGAGTACCCAGAAGTCACCTACTACAGACCCAACCAAGAAAATAACAGAACGCCAGTAGCCATTACCTTCAGCCCCCAACTAAAACCTCTCCAGCACATCATCAAAGATCGACAACCTGCCGTGAAAGATGATCCTTCTCTCACACAGACCTTGGGAGACAGACCTGTCCTCGCCTACAGACAGCCCCCCAGAACCTGAAGCAAATACTCACCAGCAATCCCACACCATACAACATAAACACTAACCTAGGAACCTACCCGTGCAACAAAGCCCGATGCCAATTCTGTCCACATATCTATTCAAGTGACACCATAATAGGACCTAATCACATCATCAGCCACGCCATCAGGGGCTCATTCACCTGCACATCTACCAACGTGATATATGCCATCATGTGCCAGCACTGCCCCTCTGACATGTACATTGGCCAAACCGGACAATCTCTATGCAAAAGAATAAATGGATACAAATCTGACATCAGGAATCATAACATTCAAAAACCTGTGGGAGAACACTTCAACCTCTCTAACCACTCAGTGACAGTCCTGAAGGTGGCAATTTTGCAACAAAAAAAGTCAAAACCAAACTCCAAAGAGAGACTGCTGAACTTGAATTAATATGCAAATTAGATACAATTAACTTAGGTTTAAACAGAGACTGGGAGTGATTGGGTCATTACACTAATTGAATCTATTGCCCCATATCACACCTTCTATGGGTCATCTCGATTATCGCTTCAAAAGTTTTTTTTCCTCCTGCTGATGATAGCTCATCTCAGTTGATTGGACTCTTACAATTGGTATGGGTACTTCCACCTTTTCATGTTCTCTGTATGTATAAATATCTTCCTTCTGTGTGTTCCATTCTATGCATCCGATGAAATGGGCTGTAGCCCACAAAAGCTTATGCTCAAATAAACTTGTTAATCTCTAAGGTGCCATAAGTACTCCTCTCATTAGAGTCACTGGGCCGAATTCTTTTCTCATTCGCTCTCAGTCTGAATTGGGAGCAACCGCACTGGAGCCCCTCCCTGGGTCTGATTCTCCTCTTGCTCACCCTGGGCATACAAGGAGTAAATTGCACTGAAGCCAACAGACAATCAGAATCAAACCTAGGCTACACACACCAGCTTAACCACAATTGATGTAGTTAAACTGGTGCAAATCCTGGGTGGACGTTCTTAAAGCAGTTTACAACTGCCTTATATCAAGTTAGTTTAATTCTGTTGCTCAATTTAGCTTAATAAAGAGAAGCTAGTTGTAGACAAGGCCCTGCTGGGAGTTCGACCTGAGCACTGTCTAGATGAAAACTGAGTAAGGGCTTCAGGAACTGGCTAAGGCCTTGGCTACACTCACACTTTACTGCGCTGCAACTGGGGTGTGAAAAAACACCCCCCTGAGCGCTGCAAGATACAGCGCTGTAAAGCGTCAGTGTAATCAGGGCAGCAGCGCTGGGAGCACGGCTCCCAGCGCTGCACGCTACACCCGTAAGGGATATGGTTTACATGCAGCGCTGGGAGAGCTCTCTCCCAGCGCTGCCGCTCTGACTACACTCACACTTCGCAGCACTGCCGGGGCAGCGCTTTGAAATTCCAAATGTAGCCATACCCTAAGTGCAGGGGTGCCTAGTAGGATTTTCAAAAGCGCCTGGAAGGCTAGGTGCTTTGCAAACCCCACAGGATGCCTAGCCGACCCAGTATGGCCGTTCCCATTCACAGACACCATCTGTATGCTCAGCACTGTTCAGAATATGCCAGAAAATACAGTCCCTGAGCCAAGGCGTATAAAATGTGTAGGTCTGGATAAGGTGGCTGAAGATATTTAAGTATGAAGCGCATAATTATTGAACACATTAATAGCTAAGAGCGGAGGTGCTGATGGAAATAGAAGTTTTATCTGATTAAGCACTGGAAGATTTGACCCTCCAACTTTCTTTCTGGACAGTTCTTCCTCTTAAGCTCCTGGGCCTTTTTATTTTTCTTTCCTGCCAGCAGTGGCCCTGATAGACCTCAGAAGATTCCATTTTTCCTCAGCTTTAAAATGTGGAATTTTCTTGATGCTTGGTTTTAAGCATTCTCCTGTGAGAACTGCAACTCAATCACCATATATCAGAGGGTAGCCGTGTTAGTCTGGATCTGTAAAAGCAGCAAAGAATCCTGTGGCACCTTATAGACTAACAGACGTTTTGGAGCATGAGCTTTCGTGAGTGAATACCCACTTCCTCAGATGCATGTCTGAGGAAGTGGGTATTCACCATGCATCTGAGGAAGTGGGTATTCACCCACGAAAGCTCATGCTCCAAAACGTCTGTTAGTCTATAAGGTGCCACAGGATTCTTTTCAATCACCGTAGTGTTTTTCTTAAGAGCCTTCAGGAAGGTAACTAGTCTTTAAACAGAAGTGAAAGCAGTGTTTTCAACTCTCATGATTTTGTCATGAGTCTCACGATAATTATTGTTTTCCTTAAGGCCCCAGCTCCTGGAGTCAAATGGAGATGTGATGATTTCAGCCTTCATTCTTAAAGAAAAAGTAAGTTTCCGCTCCTTGTAGCTGTGGAGAAAGCTTCACAATGTGACCCCAGTGCGCCCTAAATGCTCAAAAAGCAGAAGGCAAATAAAAATAACCCCAAATCTATTATTTACATAATATGATTTTTAAGCCAATCTGATGATTTTTTGTGAGCCTGATTCATGATTTTTAAACATCTGGAGTTGACAATACTGGGAAAGTAACTTGAAAGTGTCAGTTTCCTTCCTGTTTAAAGTCAATTTCTGGTCTATTATATGTAGTAGGGTAACACCCCAGGCAGGTGGAGGTATAAACTCACGAGGCCTTACCCTAGTAGGATGTTTTCAAAAGTTAAGTGATCTAGTCCAAGCTTGGTGAACTGCAAAAAGTAAGTGGCCTAAATGATAGAAAGTAAAGCTAGATTTTTCTACAATCGTTGTATTCAAGAGTAAGAATATACTTTAAAATTTTAAACCTAACCAGTGTCCCTTCAGCGACATGACACAAGATATTAGAATGTGTTAGTATTAGAGATATGAAAGAGAGAGAGACAGGCAGACACACAATTCCTAAGTTATTGTCTGCAAAAATACCCTGGAGTTTTCAGTTGCCTAAGCAGTCCCTGCAATCACGGTTAAAGTTGTCCCCACTTACCAAAACCTGAAATGGAGTCCATGACTGAGTGTGATCTTACTCTGCAAAGATCTTCTCTATTTTTATCTTTGCTTGAAAGAGCAGGAAGGGCAAGGAACTCACTGCTTTCCTTGTTTCCTTTAACAATCTTTTATGTCACTTTTGTGGTTACCACAGCTCATGCGCTTTCTTCACTTCACACTTAGCAGTAGGTTTTTTATAAGTCAGTCAGTCAATTCAGGAAATAAGCCACCCACCTGTACTGGGGGGTTTTAACCAGTATTTCAGTGGGCCTGTCCACACGCTAGGATAAAAGGGGTGTTTTAAAAGTGCGAAAGCTAACGTTTAAAACTCTAGTGTAGATAGGTTGCATTGTATTTCAACATGGGTTAGCTGGTCAAGGTGAACCACAGGCTACCCCCAGCTAACACTTGTTAAAATGCAACTTGCCCTGTCTGCATTAGCATGTTAAGACATGTTAGTTGTCAAATTTTAAACACATCACTTTTATTCAGCATTGCCAGCCCCAAGGATTCAAAAATGCTGAGGCAGGCCTCCAGAAATCATGAGATTAATAATAATACATGGTGAGTTCTTTCTTTGCCTTCTGGTTTTTGAGCATTTAGCAGTCACAGAGGGCTAGAGATTGACTTTTTCTTTTAAAATGAAAGCCAAGATTCTGTCTTCACTTGACACCAGGAGCTGTAGCTGTAAGAAAAACACTAAATATCATAAGACTTCTGATGTTATCATGAAGCTTGGCAATACTGACAGGCCCAGATAGAGCTACTTTATGTGGTGGTGATGGGTTAAACAAACTCAGCAATGATCAGACTTAGCACATACCTCTCACAAATCTGGCCCACTAACGAAGTCTTCACAACATAGCAGTGGGCTAGGTCATTACCACCATCCCCATTTTACAGATCAGAAAAGTGAGGTACGGCAAGTTTATGTTGTGTCAGGCCATACTGGGAGTAGGAGGCAGCGCCTGCATTAAAATTTGGGCATGCCCAGTTCCTCCAGGAAGATATACATTCCCAGACTCGCAATGCCTTCTAAGCATCCTTTTTATTTGTTCCCTGTGGTTGTATTATACATTTGTTAAATGCATTAGGACAGGCTATTTACCTAGTTCCACAGTTTTAGAACCTTTCTGCGTCTGGTTTCATAAGAACAAAGAACATAAGAATGGCCCTACTGGGTCAGACCAAAGGTCCATCTAGCCCAGTACCCTGTCTTCTGACAGTGCCCAGTGCCAGCTGCCCCAGAGGGAATGAACAGAACAAGGAATCATCAAGGGATACATCCCGTCACTCATTCCCAGCTCTGGCAAACAGAGGCCAGGGACACCATCCCAGCCCATCCTGGCTAATAGCCATTGATGGATCTGTCCCCCATGAATGTATCTAAATCTTTTTGATCCCTGTTATGATCTTAGCCTTCACAACATCCTCTGGCAAGGAGGTCCACGGGTTGATTATGCATTGTGTGAATAAATAGTTCCTTTTATTTGTTTTAAACCTGCAGCTTATTGATTTCATTTCGTGACCCCCTAGTTATTGTGTTATGACAAGCAGTAAACAACACTTCCTTATTTACTTTCTCTACACCAGTCATGATTTTACAGACCTCAATCATATCTCCCCTTAGTCGTCTCTTTTCCAAGCTGAAAAGTCCCAATCTTATTAATCTCTCCTCACACAGACGCCGTTCAATATCCCTAATCATTTTTGTTGCCCTTTTCTGAACCTTTTCCAATTCCAATGTATCTTTTTTGAGACGGGGCAACCACATCTGCACACAGTATTCAAGATGTGGGCGCACCATGGATTTATATAGAGGCAACATGGTATTTTCTGGCCTATTATCTATCCCTTTTTTAATTATTCCCAGCATTCTGTTCACTTTTTTGACTGCCCCTACACATTGAGTGGATGTTTTCAGAGAACTATCCACAATGACTCCAAGATCTTTGTTTTTGACTGGTAACAGCTAAAGATTTCCTTGAACCTTTCCTAATAAATCTCTGTCTTGGGGTTTTACAGCTGCCCATCCCTGTAATATCACAACACCCTCAGCAGGGAAACAGTGATGGGAACAACAAGCTCCCTGGTGTACTTAATGGGGTCTTTTCCCTTGTTGGGGTACAGAAACTCTACTTAGGGCAAGGTTATTTTTCTGTTCAGATGAATAGTTGCATTTTGCATTTGTTTGGGGTCTTTTTGTTTTTATCTGTTTAAATATCAGTGAACGCCAGTGAAGTTACAAGGACTTACACCTTGTTGTAAGGTGGACTTACACCACTGTAACAGGAGTGGTGTGAGTAACAAGATGCCCTATCCCCTAGGCGGTGGAGGATCATCTCTTTCTACCATTAGTGGCATCTTCAAACTACAACCAGGTTTTCTTGTTACAGCTGTTAGCCCCAATGAGGTGGGGACTTTCCCTTAGCCAGGAGAAAGCACTTATCACGTGTCTTGCTGTGGGCGCTGGATCCTATACAAATTCATATATAGGAAGTAGGGTTAGGAGCGTGAGCAGTGCCTTTGAACTCCTCGGGTGGATGCGGTGCAGTTATACAGTATATGTAGGACTGAAGGGAGAGGAGCCCTTGGGTGCTTATATCAGCTACTGCAGGAAATGGGAATTCCCCTCTGCCCCCCATAACAGCCCACCGGGGAGAGAGGGACGCACCCCGAATGGGCAGGGGGAGACCCCGACTGGGATCAGGAAAGTGGAAACCTCACGGCGAGGGGAAGGGGGTCACATCGACTGAAGCCCAGCGGCAGGCGGGCCCGCCCCGCTCCCTCCAGGAGCGATCGCGTCGAGCGGCACCGGCTGCAGGGCTGTGCCCGGGGATCTCCCAGCCCCCGCGGCTAGAAGGTAACGGGGGCTGCGCGGGGGCACCGGGCTGGGGCAGCCCTTTAACCAGCTGTGCCCGGGACAGCCGAGCCTGCGCGGTAGGAGCTAAGAGCGGCCGGGGCTGCTGCACCCCTGCCCCGGGAGGGAGGCCGCGGGGAGCGTGTGTCCGGGGGCAGATGGGGGAACTGGCACCAGACCGAGTGTGGCTGGATGGACGCTGCCCCCAGCATCCTCCCAGCCGCGGGCAGCTACAGGCTGCAGCTCTGCGTGCTGAGGTCAGGGTCCGCACAACGCAGCCAAACTCTCCAACTCCAGCCAAATTCACTAGCCGGGGACCCGGGGGTATCTTTGTCATGCCTGCGGAGTTGCTTTTTTAACCCCGGCCGCCCCTGCTACTTTATCAGCTTATCTCAAACTGCCTCCGGCCCTCGCCTCCGCTCTCTTCACTCCGGAAATCAATTCCCCCACTCCAGCCAGTTAAACACGTCGCAGCAATGTCCCTGCCTTGAGCAACAGCAGAGGTGTGAGAGAGAGGGTATGAGCGGGGCCCTACCAAATTCACAGCCATGAAAAACGCCGCACGGACCATGGAATCTGGGCTTTGGTGTGCTTTTACCCTATGCTATACAGATTTCACGGCGGACACCAGCATTTTTCAAATTGGGGGTCCTGACCCAAAAGGGAGTTGCGGGGGAGGGGTTGCAAGGTTATTTTAGGGTGGGGGTGCAGTATTGCCACCCTTACTTTTGCACTGCTGCTTTCAGAGCTGGATGGCCAGGAAGCAGCGGCTGCTGGCTGGGCGCCCAGCTCTGAAGGCAGCACCCTGCCAGCAGCAGCGCAGAAGTAAGGTGGCAATACCATACCATGCCGTCCTTGCTGCTGGCGGCAACTCTGCTGTCAGAGCTGGGTTCCCAGCCAGCAGCCACTGTCTCCAGCCTCCCAGCTCTGAATGCAGCACCCTGCCAGCAGCAGCGCAGAAGTAAGGTAGCAGTCCCACCCTCCACCCCCAACAGCTCCTTTTTGGGTCAGGGCCCCTACAACTACAGCACCATGAAATTTCAGATTGAAATAGCTGAAATCACTAAATTTAGAATTTTAAAAATCCTATGACTGTGAAATTGACCAAAATGGATCATGAATCTGGTAGGTCCCAAGGCATGAGTCACTCTAAGTGACCCTTGAAGGGGGGTAGGGGTTGTGGAGCTGCCTCATGGTTGGGGGCTGCGTGCTGGATATTTGGGGGGGGGCATTTCAAAGGTGTCCGCATAATAATTCCACCTCCCCAAAAGAGTGGCAGCTAGGTGGCCCCTACCTGCAACGTAGCCTAGTGCCTTCAGAGTAGGGGGGGGCTCTTCTCCACATGGGGTTGCTGGGCTAAGAGTTGGCCCCAGCTGGGCCCTATTTTCCCTGGATAGAGACTTTCCACCTTACAGGGGTGCGGGAACAATTTGTACAAGCAAACAGCAAACCCTGCAGATGATGAGAACCCCTTCGAGCCAGGGGGTGCGGCGGCAGCCCCATAGTCCCAGCGCCTAGGAGGGAAGCCCCCTGACATTGCCCCCTGCCCCCCCCCAGAGCACCCCGCCAGGGACTCAGCGGGCAGGGCCAGCAACTGGCTTCTCCTCTCTCCGCTCCTTACCTCGAGCCCAGGCGAGCCAGTCTGCCCAGGGCCGCTGCAGCGATGGATCCGGGCAGGGCTGGGAGCTGGGAACCTCCCTCCCCTTTCCTTGCTCCGGCCGCCCCTCCCCTCTCAGTCGCCCCCCTGCAGAGCCTGGGGCTGGCTCCAGAGCCCCCACCCGGCTGGGCACAGAGGGGGCTCTGCGGAGCGGTTTCTCCAGCTCCCCCCGGGGTCGCTCCCGAAGCGGCTCCCTGCTAACCCGGGCAGTTCAGCCGCCGATCCGCGGCTCACAGGAAATGGGAGAAAGGCAGAGAGGCAGCAGGATCCCAGCCCCGAGCGATACACCAGAGCCCTCTGGAGGGCACAGCTGCAGAGCCCTCGCCCCACCACCGCAGCCAACAGGGGCAAAGCAAGCGGGCTGGCTGGTGGGAAAGCACCCCCAGGCCCCAGCGCCAGGCAGGGCCGCCCGGAGGATTCAGGGGGCCTGGGGTCTTCGGCGGTGGGGGGGCCTCCGCTGCTGAATTACCACCACAAACTCCGAGCAGAAGCAGCTCCGGGGGCCGGGGACCCGTCAGACTTTTCCAGGACCCACCGAGCGGGTGAAGGATCCCGCTCCAGGGCCTCCGAGAAACTCTCGGGGGAGCCCCTGCGGGGCCTGGGGCAAATTGCCCCACTTGCCCCCCCCCCTTCTGGGCGGCCCTGCTCCCAGGGACTTCCCCCTTGGGCAGCCGGAGAGATGCCCTGGCAAGATGATAGCCCAGGTAGGGGAGGTGAGAGCTTTGACTGGACCAACTTCTGTTGGGGAGGGAGACGGGCTTCCCAGCTTAGCCAGAGCCCTGCCTCGGGGCTGGGGAACACCGCAGAGCGCACAGCTCGGCGCAAGGCGGGACATACTGGCCAAGATTAGGGGCTTTCAAACCTTAAAAGACCCT
Source organism: Gopherus evgoodei (assembly GCF_007399415.2). Lineage (NCBI taxonomy): Eukaryota > Metazoa > Chordata > Testudines > Testudinidae > Gopherus > Gopherus evgoodei. The sequence goes on along the minus strand of NW_022059994.1, from coordinate 5,123,950 downwards.
TTCAATGGGGTCACCAAGGCCGGTGTTAGACTTGTTGCAACCGGGGCCAAAGCCTGAGCCGTGTAGACCGGGGCAGAAGGACTTCAGCTTTGCCTCTCACCCCTGCCCCCCGGGGCAGCGGGACTGGGGTGGGCTCAGGCTTTGATCCCCCTCCCCGGGGTTGTGTAGTAATTTTTGTTGTCAGCAGGGGGGTCCACAGTGCAATGAAGTTTGAGAACCACTGGCTAGATGAGCTCAGGTCTATATGAATGGCAATGGGTAGCTGGGGGGGCCAGGCGGGGCTAGAGTCATCTGCGGGATCAGTGGACCAACAGACAGATCTGGGTGTTGTGTAATGATTCAGCACGGGAGTGCACCAAACTTCTCAATCCCGGCTTGGCAGAATTGGGGTTTTATTGGTTTACAGTTTCAACGGATAATTACCCGTGTTTATTTGTAAGCAGTTTTCTCTCTTTACATTTTCACAGTTGCAGCTGCAGTTAAAACTCCCTACGTGGCGTAGGCACCTCTGTCTGCACATGCTCAGGCTTGTCTACATCACAAAGTTGCAGCGCTGGTGAGGGGGTTACAGCGCTGCAACTTAGGAGGTGTACACATCTGCAGGGCACCACCAGCGCTGCAACTCCCGTTTTGTCTCGGGTGTAGAGGATCCAGCACTGGTGATCCAGCGCTGGTAATCAAGTATAGACACTTACCAGCGCTTTTCTTGACCTCCGTGGAATAAGCAGGCATCCCAGCATACCTGAGAAAGCCTCTGGTAATCAAACTGGTCTCCTTCCCCAGCTTGCTCTCGCGTTCCCCGAACCCCGAGCAAGCAGGTCTCCTTCCCTGAGGTTTGCAGGGGGGTTCGGGGAACACGAGAGCAAACCGCGGCGAAGCTGGTCTCCTTTCCCGGTTTGCTCTCGCGTTCCCCGAACCCCGAGCAAGCAAGTCTCCTTCCCTGCGGTTTGCAGGGGGGTTCGGGGAACGCGAGAGCAAACCGCGACGAAGCTGGTCTCCTTCCCCGGTTTGCTCTCGCGTTCCCCGAACCCCCCTTGAAGCCACCCAACAGCGCTGCAGTGTGGCCACTTCTAACACCACTTGCAGCGCTGGTTGCTGTAAGTGTGGCCACTCCGCAGCGCTGGCCCTATACAGCTGTACTAATACAGCTGTAACAACCAGCGCTGCAAAATTTTAGATGTAGACGTACCCTAGTCTGTATTTTTAAACACATTCACGTGAGAATGAAAACCTGACACAAATCATGCAGATAAAGAGTTGCAAAAACTGTAGTTAAAAAAAATAATCAAATTGCAACAGAAGGTGCTATGCTACACTCACGATTCCCTCTCAGAAAACTGAACCAAATTTGTGGCAAGGTAAACTCAGAATAAAATCCTGACTAGTGAAGTCAGCGGCAAAACTTCACGTTCGCTTCAGTGGGCCCAGGGTTTTACCCAAATTGCGTAATAGTACTGCTAAAGCACAAAGACTAATGGAAAATCTTAAGTGCAACACATAATCGACACAAAACCACCACCACAAAAAATGTGAGTGAAAAGAAATCTTGTAACATCTTTTAAAAAGTGTTTTCTCCCTTTCAAAACTGTTGGAGAGAGATTACAACTGAGTTAATTACAGAGATTATTAAACATTAAATCTGAATAAGTAGCTTCAAAAGTCACAAACATTCTAAATATCTCACCACAGCCATGTCTTCTAAACAATTTATTAAACCTGCACTGAAAGGAGATTTGAGAAATTTAGAACTTGTGGCTATGGTGACATGCATCCGATGAAGTGGGTATTAACCCACGAAAGCTCATGCTGCAAAACGTCTGTTAGTCTATAAGGTGCCACAGGACTCTTTGCTGCTTTCACTGAAAGAGTGACAACTTTTGGCAACAGCCAAAACCCAGCAGTAAAATGTATGGCTCCAAAATACACATTCTCGGGGGCTATTCCCCACCTCCCCACACACACGACAATGTATTCCACACAGCCGCTACCCTAAACCAATGAGGTCTTACACCAAGGGACAGATTCACTGTCACCAGCCTCACAAATTAGAACCTCATTCCTGCAAACTCTGACACGATTAACTTTAAGCACATAAATCAGGGGTTCTCAAACTGCGGGTCGTGACCCTTGTGGGGGTTGCAAGGTTATTAAATGGGGGTTACGAGCTGCCAGCCTCCACCCCCAAACCCCATTTGCCTCTAACATTTATAGTAGTGTTAAATATAAAAAGTGTTTTTAATTTATAAGGGGAGTCACACTCAGAGATTTGCGGTGTGTAAGGGGTCACCACTACAAAAGTTTGAAAACCACTGACATAAGTAATCCCACTGATTTCAGTGGGGTTAAGTGAAGGCCATGCATAGCCCCATTGAAATCAGTGGGATTACTTATGCTTAGTTAAGCAAATAACATTTAAGAGCTTGCAGAATCAGGGCTTAGATCGCAAATGTCAGACTGACACACACACATGGCATTACATATTCTGGGGAAGCAGCTACAATGCAATGTTTCTCCCAGTTCACAACTAGACCTATACAACAAAATTTTATACCAAAGAAACAGGCAGCCTCTCATAAGAGAATCTCAATATCTTACAATTTAAGCATCAAATTCCAAGCGGACATAGCAAACTGGAATCCTGTCTATGCTTACGGAGCTTGTTGGCACAGCTCTGTTGCCGCAGCAGTGCCAGAATAGCCCTCTGGCACTGCTAGCATGCCCACAAGCAGAAGCAGGTACTTCTAGCAGCACGGTAACACCACCTCCCCAAAGGAAATAAGCTAAGAAGACAGAAGTGCTTTTCTGTTGGCTTAGCTGCAATCTACCCGGGGAGCTCTGTTGACCTAGGTTGTTTGGTGGAGAGAGGAGGAAGAATCAGACCCCTGACCAATATAGCTAGGTTGCTAAGTTTTAAGTGCAGACCAGAAAGTGGTAGAAATATTTATATACTACTATCCAAAGTTAAAAGCATGTTTCCTCAGCGAAGTCCAACAAGAAATAGCACAGACACAAAATATTTTTAGAAATACCCAGGTGAGGAAAGGTTCCAGCACATTCATTTCAGAGGGTGATACAACTATAGAAATCATTCAACAACAACAACATTTCTGGGGAAAAGCCAAAGAGAGAACATTTAAATATTAACACTTTGGCATAGATGAATATTAGATCCAAGCCATGTCCATCCTGAGAATTGTCCACATCCAGCTTCCGCAGATTTGGTCTCATCATAATTTTTAATAAAAAGATGTTAGCCACCAGTAACTGTGGCTGAAGGGCTGACTCTGCATGACATCCTATAGCTCTGAGAGCTTTAGAGCTCGTTAAAAGCCATGTCCATTTTAAGCTCCATGAGGGCCAGCTGAGGAGATCAGAGGTTATATAAAGGGTCAAATTCAACATCAGAATAAACATTCCTGGAAGTAATTGCCTCAGTTCCTTATGCCTGAAACTCACATGGTCAGCGAACTCTGAGGGAAAAAGAGAAGGATATGAGTGGTATGCCTATGCAGAGACAACACTTTGGAAGAACTATTAAATAAATTCTCTTTCTTTTCTTTGAGATGACCTCTGCATATCCCCATTGATAGGAGTCAGAAAAGAGTATTACCCAGGTGGACTAAAGACCACTAAATAAGGGTTGTGTAAGCCCACTCTCCCTAACCTAGCGTCAGAGTGGGATGCTAAATCTAAAGTAGCGCTGTGTGAATGTACGTGCAGAACTCCCTGCAGCTGCTTTGCAAAGCTCAAACATTCCTGGAGGTAATCCATAGAAAGAGCCTCGACCCTTGTGGAATGAGCTCTAAGATTTACAGGTAGCAGGACCTTCACCAGTGTGTCAGGGTGTATCTACTTAGCAAATATGAAAGAAGGAGGCATTAATCTTATTCCACAGGAAGTCTGAGACTTTTTGAAAGGCTTTGCTCTGCTTAAATTGAAATTAAGGACCCTCTTGACATCTGAAGTGTGCCGTTTAATCGCTTCAGATTGTTTATGTGGCCTGAGGGGAAAATACTTGCCATATAATAGGCTAATTTAGGTGGACTTCAGAGATACCTTTATGGAGAAGCTTAAGCTGGGCCTGCAGAATCACCTGGACTTTGTGGAAGGCTGTCTAGGGTGGAGCAGCCATTAAGAACTGCAACGTGCTCATTCGTCCCAACTTTAGGGACAGATGGAATAAAGAGCATTCTCCCAGCTGCCCCAAAAGAGCCTCCCTCAGTCTTGTTGGTACCAGATTCAAATTCAACACCAGAATAGGGTCTCTGAACAGCAGTTAAGCATTGATCAGCCCTTTAATAAACCTTGATATGGTCAGATGACTAAACAGCTTCACCCTAGTCCACAGATTTATAAACCGAGATGGCAGGAAAATAGAACTTTATAATGAGATTGACAGTCCAGATATTTTAAGATGCAGCAAATAGTTCAAGACAAGAGGGACTGGTGTAGATTCAGGAGGCAGGTTATCCTAAGATGCCCATGCAGAAAATCTCCTTTAGTTTTGTGCATAACACTTCACGGCAGAGGGCGTTCCAGAAAGCAAAAGGGTGTCCTGAGCCCCAACAAAGAGAGGGTCCAGTGACAGTTAAAGCTCCATAACCCAAACTACCAGGTGAAGGACCACTCCAGTCATCTAGGTTAGTAGATCAGGAGATACTTGACATCTCCAGCAAGAATGAGAACCAATTATTATTATTTGTATTGAGATACTGCACAGAAGCCAGGACCCCACTGTGCTGGGCAATGTACAGATATAACAAAGAGACAGTCCCTGCCCAAAAGAGCTTACAGGTTAAGTATAAGGTGATACAACAGATAAATGCAACCGACGGGGGCAAAAGGAAATAATGAGTGTTATCAGCATAATAAGTAGTAGTCTCAGCACACCAGCTGCCTAGGCAGAACATAAGAACTGCCACACTGGGTCAGACCAAAGGTCCATCTATCCCAGTATCCTGTCTTCTGACAGTGGCCGGTGCCAGAAAGTTTAGAGGTAATGAACAGAACAGGGCAATTTATCAAGTGATCCATCCCTGTCATCCAGTCCCAGCTTCTGGCAGTCAGAGGTTTAGGAACCCCCAGAGCATGAAGTTGCTTCTTGAGCCATCTTGAACCCAGCTATGCTTTTGGCTTTCATAACATCTCCTGGCAATGAGTTCTACAGGTTGACTATGCATTGTATGAAGAACTTCCTTTTGTTTGTTTTAAACCTGCTGCCTATTCATTTCACTGGGTGACCCCTAGTTCGTGTTATTTGAAGGGATAAATAACACTTTCCTCATCACTTTCTCCACACCATTCTTGAATTTACAGGCCTCTATCATATGCCCTCTTAGTCGTCTCTTTTCTAAGAGGGACAGTCCCAGTCTTATTAATCTCTCTCATATGGAAGCAGTCCCATACCCTTAATCATTTTTGTTGTACTTCTCTGTACTTTTTCCAATTGTAATATAGCTTTCTGGAGATGGGGTGACCAGAACTGCACGCAGGATTCAAGGTGTGGGTGTAGCATGGATTGACATAGTGTCATCTTGATATTTTCTTATTATCTCTCCCTTTCCAAAGGGTTCCTAACATTGTTAATGTGCAGCAGCAGCAAAAAAACCTGAGTGGATGTTTTCAGAGAACAATCCACGACGACTTCAAGTTCTCTTTCTTCAGTGGTAATAGCTAATTTAGATCCCATCTTTTTATACATATAGTTCAGATTATGTTGTCCAGTGTGCATTACATTGCACCTTTCAACACTGAATTTAATCTGCCATTTTATTGCCTAGTTAAGCAAGATCCCCTTGTAATTCTTTGCAGTCAGATTTGGATGAAACAATCTTTGAGTAATTTTGTATTGTCTGCAAACTTTGCCACCTCACTATTTTCACCCATTTCCAGATTATATAGGAAAATGTTGAACAGTGCTGGTCCCAGGACAGATCCTTGGCAGACTCTGCTATTCACCTTTTTCCACTGTGAAAATGTATTCCTACCTGCCCTTTGTTTCCTATCTTTTAACCAGTTACTGATCCATGAGTGAACCTTCTCTTTTATCCCATGACTGCTTAGAACCTTTGGTGAGGGACCTTGTCAAAGGCTTTCTGAAAGTCCAAGTACGCTATAGCCACTGGATCACCTTTGTCCACATGTTTGTTGACAACTTCAAAGAATTCGAATAGATTTGTAAAGCCATGTGGACTCTTCCCCCAACATATCGTGTTCATCTATGTGTCTGATAATTCTATTCTTTACTATAGTTTCAACCAATTTTCCTGGTAAGGCTTTCTGGCCTATAATTGCCAGGACAGCCTCTAGAGTCTTTTTTAAAAAATCGGCATTACATTAGCTATCCTCCAGTCATCTGGTTCACAGGCTGAGTTAAGTGACAGGTTACATACCACAGTTGTTAGTTCTGCAGTTTCATATGTGAATTCCTTCAGAACTGTTGAGTGAACACCATCTTGTCCTGGTGACTTATTACAGTTTAATTTATCAGTTTGTTCTAAAACCTCCTCTATTTACATCTCAATCTAGGACAGTTACTCAGATTTGTCACCTGCACAGCAGAGCTCAGGTGTGGGAATCTTCCTCACATCCTCTGCAGTGAAGACTAATGCAAAGAATTTAACTTCTCCGCAATGGCCTTATCTTCCTTGAGTGCTCCTACGGCACTTCAGTTGTCCAGTGGTCCCCACTGATTGTTCGGCAGGCTTCCTGCTTCTAATGTACTTTAAAAAAAATGTTACTGTTAGTTTTTGCGTCTTTTGCTTATAACTCTTCAACTTCTTTTTGGCCTGTGTAATTATACTTTTAAACTTGACTTGCCAGAGTTTATGCTGCTTTCTATTTTTCTCACTAGGATTTGCCTTCCAATTTTTTAAAGGATTTTTTTTGTGTCTAACCATCTCTTTTACTCTGTTTAGCAATGGTGGCAATTTTTGGTCCTTTTACTTTTTTTTTAATTATTATTATTTGGGATATACATTTAGTTAATGCCTCTATTATGGTGTTTTTAAATAGCTTCCACGCAGCTTGCAGGCATTTCATCCTTCTGACTATTCCTTTTAGTTTCTGTTTAACTAGCTTCTTCAATTTTGTGTCATTCCCCTTTTTGAAGTTACATTTTACTGTGATGGGCTTCTTTGGTATTCCTCTTCACACCATCACCACCCCCGACATTAAATTTAATTACATTATGGTTGCTATTACCAAGTGTTTCCACTATATTCATCTCTTGGACCAGATCCTATTTTAGGATTAAATCAAGAATTGCCTCTCCCCATGTTGGTTACAAGACTAGCTGTCTCAAGAAGCAATCATCAATGGTGTCTAGAAATCTTATCTCTGCATCCCATCCTGAGAAGACATGTTCCCAGTCAGTATGGAGATAGTTGAAATCCCCCATTATTATTGGGTTTTCTGATTTTTGTAGTTTCTCTAATCTTCTAGAGCATTTCACAGTCACCATCCTGGTCAGGTGTTTATAGAAATAGGAATATACCACCACTCTTATTATTCGAGCATGGAATTTCTATCCATAGAGAGTCTAGCTACCTAGGCAGCACAGCAGAGAAGAATTTGAAAGGGGACTATACGGTGGCTGTGTGGATTTTCATGGGAAACTCCTTCCATGCATAAGGGGCAGGATGGGAGAAGGCCTGAAGGTGCTTACTGGAAAACTTGACCAATGGGCAGTGAAGGCTGGCATCGGTGGCAGAACAGATCAGGGGAGTCAGCATCTTGACAGCAAATGAGAGGTGGTAGGTAGCATGAGAACCGGCTGCAGAGGGCCTTAAAAAGGAAGACAAGTTCTTTGATGCTGTGGAGAAAGGGATGGGGTGCAAAAAGAGGGATGATGTGGTTGAAGTGATGAGCCAGAAAAATGCAGTTTTGTTTAAATAAGTGAGCCAAGAGGGGAATTTCCAAAGCCACAAAGGAGGATGATGCAATGGTCAAGATGTGAGATAAGAGGTTTACTTCTGTGGATGGAAAGGAAAGGTCACGTGTTAGATTTACTGCGCAAGGAGAAGCAGAAAGATTTAGATACAACATGGATTTGAGGATCTAGAGCAGGGTGTGCATCGAATACATGGCATGTAAGATGGATTTAACTCACATGAGGTATTTATGTGACTTTTGACATACTCAGATTGTGCAGGATCTAAACTTTCATTTAAAAAACAGTTTCTAGCTAGCAGAAGACTTACCAACTGTGGTTGGATGTATTCCTGGAGGTTTAATTACATGACATTAATCTTTAACTAAAGATGAATCTTTAATTCCTGGAGACTCCAGGCCAATTCTGGGAGGTTGGCAACCCTAGCTAGCAGGCAGCTGTGCCAACCCAGACAACCCCTAGAACTGACATCTGAGCCCTGACGAGTCCTCCACTAGTATAGCACTAGAGCTACCTAATGGGAAAGTGCCAAGTCAAGGAGAAAGAGAAGTCAATGGCACCATAATACTGATTCCAACAGATGGAATCAAATGGATTTGAGGAGTCTGGATGGTATCTGAGGCCTCCAGAACTGAGATCTGTGGAAGTGAATGACCTGCATCTGATCCATGACCTCTGCTGTGATGATGGTCCCTCTTCTTCCCAGGGCCTGCCTCTCTTCTCCAAACACTTCCTCTGCCACTCACGCTTAAGGGCAGAGAAAAGCAAACCAAGAACTTTGACATATTCCAACTATACTGTTGGATCTGGAGGCTCAAGGCTACACATTTGCATCCCCAACAGAGCCACCAAATATGCATCATCTTCCCGAGTCCTTCCCACCAGAGGTGGGCTCACCAATGCCCAGCACTGTCTTAGCCAAGACCTAGAGTCAGGATCTCGGCTTTGCTTGGCACTGGAGGGGGAGCCTGCCCTGGGGCCCCAGTGCTTCCAGGAGTCCCTGGTGTTCAGCCCTGAGGAGGTTGCCAGCACAACAGCTCTTGGTTCATTTGTGGTACTGAAGAAAGTGCTGGTGGTAATTTTGCACCATCACATGCAGATGACTTATGTACTTTAGTGTAGAGCAGGGGTAGGCAACCTACGGCATGGGTGCCGAAGGTGGCACGTGAGCTGATTTTCAGTGGCACTCACACTGCCCAGGTCCTGGCCACCAGTCTGGGGGGCTCTGCATTTTAATTTATTTTTAAATGAAGCTTTTTAAACATTTTAAAAGCCTTATTTACTTTACATACAACAATAGTTTAGTTATATATTATAGACTTATAGAAAGAGACCTTCTAAAAACGTTAAAATATATTACTGGCACGCGAAACCTTAAATTAGAGTGAATAAATGAAGACTCAGCACACCACTTCTGAAAGTTTGCCAACCCCTATTGTAGAGCCTGGACCAGAACTGATTCCAAGCTTTAGCATTGAAACCTTTGACTAAGGAATCCAGAGGCTTCCCTTTATCTGAGGATGAGGGTTTGGCAGCCGAAGATGGCCTATCTCAGTCCTTCATGGAACCACAGCATTTGCCCTGCTCCAGTGCCCAGCTCTGAAGAACCACTTGAGCTAAGGAGATCCCTGGCCTTTGGGAGATAAAACCTTGACAATCCTCACAATGCTCTGGAGACCAACGCTCCTTTAAACAAGCTTTTCTTGTCTTTAAAAGTACTCACCATAGTCTGTCAGAGTGGCATCAAGTCAGATCAGTGCTGCCCCACACTTCAGCCATCTTGTGATTCACGGTGTGTTTTCACTGCAGAGCTAACTCGGGCTTTTACTCACTTGTTGCCCCAATCCCTGTCCCGGACACATACACAAAATTCTAACCTGAGTTTGGCGGTGCTTTAAACCCAGGCTAGTTGGCCCGTCTGGGGCTACAGGCAAAAGCCTAGGTGCTCACTTCACTAGGTCTGGTAACCCATCTACTTTGCAGTGAGGATACAGGCTAAGCCACTCCAATGCTGATAATCCTCCAACGGCTTCACATAATCCCTGTTGTATGCCCCACAGGGAGGACAAGTGCTCCCACAACTCACTGGCAAAGAATCATAAAGCAGCTCACCTTCCTGCAGCACAAAGAACCATTGGATATGGCCCCAGAAGTCCCAGTGACTCACACAAGTGAGTGCCTCACCAGGACACAGTGACAGCTGTCCAGTGTGGCTGATCTCACCCAGTCTAGGCTAAACCAGGTGCTCAGACACCAGTGCCAGTCACCTGAGTTAACTCTGCAGTGAAGACCTCCCCTATTATAAAATTAAAGGTACAAAGGGGCTTGAAGTCTGGTCAAACTAGACTGCAGGAATAAAGAGACACCCACAGAAAGGAAGGAAATGCAGTGATAAAGCCACATCCCTGATATAATCTCGTACCACAGTGGAGTCATGAGTTTCCCAATGAGCATTGATTCAGAAAGAGTTCAACCACCCAAGGACCTCTTAACCATTGGTGGGAACATGAAGAGGCATCCTCAAACAATAACAACGATTTGTAAGACACCAATATATAAATAATCCATCATTACAAATAGGAATCTCAGTATGACAATGTTTCCACCAAGAAAAAGAGAACTTCAAAGCAATAACAATCAAAACAAATAGGGATCTCAGTATGACAATGTTTCCACTAAGAAAAAGAGAACTTCAAAGCAATAACAATCAAAACAAATAGGAATCTCAGTATGACAATGTTTCCACCAAGAAAAAGAGAACTTCAAAGCAATAACAATCAAAACAAATAGGGATCTCAGTATGACAGAGAATGTTTTGCTTTCACAGAAAAGAGAAAACTCACCCTTCAAAGCAGTAACCACAAACTTAGACAGTATGGGGATGGGTGCAACAGAAAACCCTAAAATAGGATAAACCTTCCAGCAATCTCACACTAACACAGCATTCCTGAAAATCAATCCCAACCACAGACAGACTCATTTCTGATCTCTGCTCATTAGAGGGAGGTATTCATGGCTTCAACCAGTCCTAATTTCACATTATGTTCTTACCTACTTACAGATAGGATATAGCAAACCTGTATCTCCACCTATTAAGCAACCCTCCATTTTAAATTAATGCTAAAAACAGCACCATGAGGTCCTGGTCTGTGACTGGTGTGGCCACAATATAAATAATAAACAACAGCAAATATTTAGAACTAAACAACACCTTAGTCTGTGCCTTCTCCACTTTGGGAAACCTGCAAAAGTTCAAGAAGTGAAGTATCTGAAAAACTGGGTTTATAAAGTATCAGAGGGGTAGCCGTGTTAGTCTGGATCTGTAAAAGCAGCAAAGAGTCCTGTGGCACCTTACAGACTGACAGATGTATTGAAGCATGCTCCAATATGTCTGTTTAGTCAATAAGGTGCCACAGGACTCTTTGCTGGGTTTATAAAGAAAACGGTTCTGCAGCCTCAACTATAGGTACCACCTTCCACGTAGCTGGAGTTGTGTAGCGTAGGTTGACTTACTGTGGTAGTGTAGTGTAGAGCAAGCAGGTCTCCTTCCAAACCGGGAAAGGAGACCAGCTTCGCCGCGGTTTGCTCTCGCGTTCCCGGAGCCACCCTGCAAACCGCAGGGAAGGAGAACCGCTTGCTCGGCGGTTCGGGGAACGAGAGAGCAAACCGGGAAAGGAGACCAGCTTCGCCGCGGTTTGCTCTCTCGTTCCCGGAACCCCGAGCAAGCAGGTCTCCTTCCCTGCGGTTTGCAGGGTGGCTCCGGGAACGCGAGAGCAAACCGCGGCGAAGCTGGTCTCCTTTCCCGGTTTGCACTCTCGTTCCCCGAACCGCCGAGCAAGCGGTTCTCCTTCCCTGCGGTTTGCAGGGTGGCTCCGGGAACGCGAGAGCAAACCGCGGCGAAGCTGGTCTCCTTTCCCGGTTTGCACTCTCGTTCCCCGAACCGCCGAGCAAGCGGTTCTCCTTCCCTGCGGTTTGCAGGGTGGCTCCGGGAACGAGAGAGCAAACCGGGAAAGGAGACCAGCTTCGCCGCGGTTTGCTCTCGCGTTCCCGGAGCCACCCTGCAAACCGCAGGGAAGGAGACCTGCTTGCTCGGGGTTCCGGGAACGAGAGAGCAAACCGGGAAAGGAGACCAGCTTGATTACCAGAGGCTTCCTCGTTCCACGGAGGTCAAGAAAAGCGCTGGTAAGTGTCTACATTGGATTACCAGCGCTGGATCACCAGCGCTGGATCCTCTACACCCCAGACAAAACGGGAGTACGGCCAGCGCTGCAAACAGGGAGTTGCAGCGCTGGTGATGCCCTGCAGATGTGTACACCTTCAAAGTTGCAGCGCTGTAACTCCCTCACCAGCGCTGCAACTTTCTGATGTAGACAAGCCCTGAGACAGTCTAGGGATGGAGCTATACATATACTTATGCACTGCATGTGCTTGACTTAATGTATGAACAGTCCCACTGATGGGACTACTCGTGCATAAAGCTAAGCGGGTGTTTTAAATGTTTGTAGGATCTGGGGCCAATGACTTAGGGTATTTTCACCTTTTCTTTCCTGCCAGCCCTACTAAAGTTTCCTCCCCTTGCTTACTGGGTGTATGTAAAGGGAACCTACCCAGGGTTAGAGCCTGTACAGCCTAGTGTTTGCAGTGCTTACAGGACCTGCCTCTGAGTTTGCCATGCACAGAGCACGCAATCAGCCATCTAACAGGTGTAAAAATCAGTTCAAACTCAAATCCATTTGCCACCCACTCAGACAGGACTGGATTAATGCAGGGGCTTTAAGGGCTGCAGCCCAGGCCCTAGGGCTAAGGAGGGCCCTGAAGGCCAGATACGGCCCACTGCTTCTTTTCATCCAGCCCACAGCAAATTTCTGCACCACGGGCCGAAAACCAGCCCCCAAGCCTCCCCCACTGTGGTCTGGAGCCGCAAGCACTGACTCCCCAATGTGTCCCTGCGGCCCTAGGCAAGGGGCATTCAGGGAATCTCCCTGCCCCCAGGGCCAGCTCTGCAGCTCCCATTGGCCAGGTACTGCAGCCCATGGGAGCTGCAGAGGCAGTGCCTGCAGACATGGGCAGTATAGACCACATAGAGCAGCCTGGCCCCTCTGCCTAGTGGCTGGACATGCTGGCCACCTCAGGGAGCAGAGCAGTGCGAAGCCAGTGCAGGCAGGAATCCTGCCTTAGCCCTGCTGTGCGGCTGACCAGGAGCCGCCTGAGGTAAGCACCTCCTGGCTGGAGCCTGCAGCCTGCACCCCCACCCCTTACTCCACCTGAGCCCCCTCCTGCACCCAAACTCCCTCCCAGAGCCCACACGCCAAACCTCCTGCTGCACCACAACCCCATCCCATCCGTGGCCCCACCCCCCAGCTGGAGCTGCAACCCCTCCCGCACCCCAATCCCCAGCCCTGAGCCCACTCCAAATCCCCTACAGCCCCACAAAATCTAATAGCCCCAGGCCCACAGGAGAGTTAATCTGGCCCTGCCCTCAGAGGCCCCATTTCACACTGGTGTAGGACAGCGAATCCATCCCAACCCCTTAGACGCCTGTGTCCTGAGGGGCACCCCACACACACTTGGTCTGTTAGTCTATAAGGTGCCACAGGAAAAACAACATCGCTTGCCTAAGTCATGCACACTTGGATGAGACCCTTTCACGGCCCATATTTTGCACTGTCCCACATTGTTTTGCACTTTTTCAAACTGAGACTATATCAGAACTGGTTATGAAATGAACTGACTCATTCCAGCTTCTCCCCTCTGATTTACGACAGTTCACTGGGACTCTCAACCTAAAAAAAACAGCTGAGAAAATACTGACGTACAGAGATGTATTACAAAGGCTGGGGCAAGGAAGTGCCTGCAGAGTTTAGATAAGAGACAGACAGACTGCAGGCAGGATCCAGATGAGATTTGCTGGGCTACGAGCACTACAGCAGCAGCGGAGAGAAAGCTGGTAACTTTCTGACCATCTAGGAGAGGAGCTGCCCCTGTGTCTTGTAGTGGGAGAAGAGGAACGGGGGGGGACAGGGGACTTAGAGACCTCCCCCTCCTCCTGCACTAATCCTGGGGGGCTTTGGGGGCTGCACTTCCCCCTTTTATAAGGGCAGCTGTGCTGGGGCACCCCAATCCTCCCCTCTTCCTGTGCTAATCGAGGAGGGCTTTGGGGGCTGCACCTCCCCCCTTTTATAGGGGCAGCTGTGCTTGGGCACCCCAATCCTCCCCTCTTCCTCTGTTAATGGGGGGGGCTTTGGGGGCTGCACTTCCCCCCCCTTATAAGGGCAGCTGTGCTGGGGCACCCCAATCCTCACCTCATCCTGCACTAATCGGGGGGGCTTTGGGGGCTGCACCTCCCCCCTTTTATAGGGGCAGCTGTGCTGGGGCACCCCAATCCTCCCCTCTTCCTGTGCTAATGAGGGGGGGCTTTGGGGGCTGCACTTCTCCCCTTTGTAAGGGCAGCTGTGCTGGGGCACCCCAATCCTCATCTCATCCTGCACTAATCGGGGGGGCTTTGGGGGCTGCACCTCCCCCCTTTTATAGGGGCAGCTGTGCTGGGGCACCCCAATCCTCCCCTCTTCCTGTGCTAATGAGGGGGGGCTTTGGGGGCTGCACTTCTCCCCTTTGTAAGGGCAGCTGTGCTGGGGCACCCCAATCCTCATCTCATCCTGCACTAATCGGGGGGGTTTTGGGGGCTGCACCTCCCCCCTTTTATAGGGGCTGCTGTGCTGGGGCACCCCAACCCTCCCCTCCTCCTGCACTAATCGGGGGCAGGCTCTGGAGGGGTGCACCTCTATTTCTGGGGGGGTGAAGTGGAGGAACCCTCGATCCCCCCCCGCACTGATGGGGGGTGGCCTTAGGGTTTCATCCCCTGCTTTCGGAGTGAAGGGGGGCGCGGGCCCCACAGATGGGGGGGCTCTGAGGCGCTCGTGTTCCGGGCAGGACGCCTGGGTCCCACCGCCACCTTCTCCCCCCGAGCTTCTGCCTTCGGGGCGGGGACAGGGGCAGCTCCACCTTTGAGGGGGGGGCTGCTGTGTGAATTCCCAGGCCTGGCCGATGCCAATACCACAATGGCGACGAAATTCCTACGGGGAGACGAAGGGGACAGAATATAGCAGCCAAAGCGGCGCCTGAGTGTGCTGCCTGGCACTGCGGCAGCGCACTGCAGAGTGAGGCGGGGGGGGGGGTGGGAATCCAGGTGGGAGGGGGTGCATGGGGGGAGACGGGCAGGGCTGAGCAGGGTGGGGTAGGGTGACCAGACAGCAAGTGTGAAAAATCAGGACAAGGGTGGGGGTAATAGGAGCCTATATAAGAAAAAGACCCCAAAATCGGGACTCTCCCTATAAAATCGGGACATCTGGTCACCCTAAGGTGGGATGAGGTGTGGCTGGGGGACAGGGAGAAGAGACAGTATCACCAACCCCAAGTGTCCAAAAATCACGCATCATCACAAGATTGGCATAAAACGAAGCAGTGATGTTTAAAAGTAATCCCGTCGGGTCTTTTTCCTAGCCTGGAGCTGCCCTCGCATCACGGTCTCGAGTTTTTCTCACCAAGCACGGGGGCTAGACACTTTGAGGGGGGGGTTGTTTGTTTGTTTTAATGAAAGCTGAGACAATCACATATTTCAGTAGCTGGGGCAAGGAGAAA
Source organism: Gopherus evgoodei (assembly GCF_007399415.2). Classification (NCBI taxonomy): domain Eukaryota; kingdom Metazoa; phylum Chordata; order Testudines; family Testudinidae; genus Gopherus; species Gopherus evgoodei. The sequence goes on along the minus strand of NW_022059994.1, from coordinate 5,108,421 downwards.
AATACCCAAATTCCTGCCCTGCTGCTGACAGCTCACATGGCCATGGTCAGGCAGCGGGAATGCTGTGATCACTGCCTAGCCCACTGGTCATAACTATCTCACTGGTACCTTGTGCTTCACCTCTTGCCTTGGCTTTAGGCTAGGTCTACACTGCAGCTGGGAGGTGTGACTGCAGTTTGTGAAGGCGTACCAAGCTAGAATACTAGAGCTAGCTCCAGTAACGAGAGCCACATAGCCATGGTGGCAGGGACTGCACAAGCTCTGTTGGTGTGCGTGCACGCACTCATGCTGCTAGCTCATGCCTCTGCCCCTGCCTTTCAGAGAGAGGACACGGAGATCGTTCTGGGGGGGAACTTCAAATGGAAGAGCGTCTTAATGGCAATGAAAACGCAGAGGGAGGAGGAGAGAATTCTGTTCAGCAGCAACAGCAGCTGATGGAGCCTCTTAATTGTAATGGACACCTGGACAGAGGAGATGAACCAGGTAACTTAGGACTTTGTGCAGAGAAATTTACCAGTATAATTATACCATTATAGTTAAAAAAAAATAATAATTGGAGATATACCTATCTCCTAGAACTGGAAGGGCTTGTAAGGCCATTGAGTCCAGCCCCCTGCCTTCACTAGCAGGACCAAGTACTGATATTTCCCCCAGATTCCTAAATTGCCCCCTCAAGGATTGAATGCACAACCCTGGGTTTAGCAGACCAATGCTCAAGCCACTGAGCTATCCCTCCCCCCTAAATCACAGCCTGTCAAGGTTGGAAGGGGCCTCAGGCAGTCACCTAGTTTGACCCTGCTGCTTAAGGCAGGACTGATTCCCAACTAAATCCCCAAAGGGCCCCCTCAAGGGTTGAGCTCACAACCCTGGGTTTAGCAGGCCAATGCTCAAACCACTGAGCTATCCCTCCCCCTACTAGTATAACTTCCTGTGTGAACACACCTATTCTAGAATAAATGTATCTTCATGGGGAGCTAGCCCAGTATAACCATAGTGGTGTAATACTACAGGCATGGCTTATACCAGTAAATTCTCCCATGTGGACAAGCACCTTAAACCCTCACTCTCTAGGAAATGGTTAGCAGGAGACACAGAGGCTAAGGGCTTGGCCACATGGGAAAGTTATCCCCATATACGCTAAGTTGTGAATGTAAACAGATGTACCTACCCTGGTACAACCCCCATGTGGACTCTCTTATTCTGATCTCTGTGTATGCAACTCTCTAGTCCAGTTGTTCTCAACCTATTTACCATTGTGGGCTGCATCCCCTACTACCTGTATGGCCCTGGGATGTCACATGGGCTGCAGCTTGAGAGCCACTTCTCTGATCAGTGTGCGTTACAGGCCCCCCTGTGCCAGATCCACAGAGGACTGGAGTCTGTTCCTGCCTCCACTATGCTTCCAGCGCTGGAGGGCTGTGGTTTGATTCCTGGTGTAATTGCAGATAAAGCTTATGGTACCTTGATACCTGCATAAATGTGTTCACACTAGGGAGGCTGTAGTGGTGTCGTTAAAGAAGTATAAATGTTGTAGTTAATGCCTTAACTCCCAAGAGAAACAGCATCCTGCACCCTATCCCAGATCTCTGATAATAGAACGAATCGCTACTTTATTGTTCTTTATATTACCACAGCACCTAGAGGTCCTGCTGAGATCAGGACCCCTGCCTGTTCTGGTAATGGTCATTGCCCAGCATGCGTACAGGGAGATTTTGTATTTCCTGACACCACCTGGCACAGAGTACATGTTACCGAGAACTCTGGGTTGAAAGAACCCCGGGGAACACATGGACCTGGAGAACTTTGTGATTTAGATACAGAGACCTGGGAATAAACAACTCAAAAAGCTAGGGCCTTGCTCCAGTGCTGTGGGTTGAGAGTAGGGAATGTGCTTCCCTAGAGAAACTGTGGGGACTTGTGGTTAAGGCACTGGATTAAAACTAAAGAGAATTGGGTTCAATTCATCTCTCTGACTTCCTTTGTAACCTTGGGCAAGTCACATAATATTTCTATGCCTCAGTTCCTCAACTGTAAAATGGGGAAAGTAAACCTTCCTTTGTGTGTCTTATCTATTTAGATTGTAAGCCCTTTATGGCAGGGACTGTTTCTCGCTGTGTCTGTGCAGCGCCCGGCACAATGGGGCCCTGATCTCAGCTGGGGTAGGGACTGTCACTGTGTGTCTGTGCAGCGCCCGGCACAATGGGGCCCTGATCTCAGCTGGGGGAGGAACTGTCTCTCGCTGTGTATCTGTGCAATGCCCGGCATAACGGGGCCTGATCTCAGCTGGGGCAGGGACTGTCACTGTGTGTCTGTGCAGCGCCCGGCATAATGGGGCCCTGATCTCAGCTGGGGCAGGGACTGTCTCTCGCTGTGTGTCTGTGCAGCACCCGGCACAACGGGGCCCTGATCTCAGCTGGGGCAGGGCCTGTCTCTCCCTGTGTGTCTGTGCAGTGCCCAGCACAACGGGGCCCTGATCTCAGCTGGGGCAGGGACTGTCTCTCTCTGTGTGTCTGTGCAGAGCCCAGCACAACGGGGCCCTGATCTCAGCTGGAGTCTCTAGATGTTACTGGAAATCAACCACTGTTGTTTGCAATGTACTTGTAGCCGTGTTGGTCCCAGGACATTAGAGAGACAAGCCAGGGGAGGTGATATCTTTTATTGAACCAACTTCTGTTGCTGAGAGAGACCAGCTTTTGAGCTTACACAGAATTGAAGAAGGTGTCTGTGTCGCTTGAATGCTGTCTCTTTCACCAGCAGAAATGGCTCCAATAAAAGCTGTTACCTCCCGCTCCTTGTCTCACTGGAAATCAAATCATTTCTGTTATTATTTAGATACCACCGCTCCCTCAAGAGCACTAATGGTTTTTCTCTCCCTATTTTAGGTTATTCATGTAACTGCAAGTTCATGAAACGTGCTTTTGTAGCAGGAATCATCTTAGTTTTGATCACTACCATCATTGTTCTGGCTGGTGAGTTCCCAGCCCTCAGTCTCTGTGCTTCGTGTTTTGCCTTGGAGCCATCGCAGTCACATATTCGCACCTCCCCAGCCTCCAACTTCCGGTCCTTCCTCTTACTACTTCATCACTGGCTCTTTAGATCAGCTCTTTAGTATTACCCATGGGGCACCATCCCTGTCCCTCCTCTACTGCAGTGAAAGGGTTGCATTTCATTGAGGGTTTTCAGCTAGATTTACTGTGCAGCCCCCTTTTTCTGCCACACCAGGGGAGAATAGAAATCTCCCCTTTTTCATTCTCTCCACCTTTTGTACAGACAGTTCCAGGAGCCTGTCAGAGGTTGGTCTCAGCCAGGACGCACCGCCTTGAAAAGTCAAGTGAGCGAAAGTGCGGCTGACTCTGGTTCCCCTCTGTTTGTATTGATGGTAAAGTCGACTGTCGGTCGTGCCAGCTCATTTGAGTCTCCGAGGTTGTGCTGAAGGCAGGCTCTGTAAAGTGGAACTGCCAGTTACCATTTCTGAGGGGCTTTCATGGGAGGGAGGATGGTCCAAGGGTTAAGGCGCTGGCTTTGGGTGCGGAAACTTCCTGTGCGCCCTTTCCTGTCCGGGGATGGGGCACCTACGGAAAAAAAAGAGTGGGTGCTCAGCACCTATCAGCAGCCCCACAGATTGATGCCCACTCCCACCCCCAGTGCCTCCTACCTGTCAGCGGGCCCCGACGATCAGCTGTTCCCCCCCAGCGCCTCCCCCAATCAGCTGTTCAGTGGCATGTAGGAGGTGCTGGGGGGGGCAGGAAGAGACTGGGCAGGAAAAGGAGGGGTGGGGGCTTGGGAGAGGGGTGAAGTGGGGGCGAGGCCTGGGGCAGAGCGAGGGTCGAGCATCTTCCCCCCTCCCCACCTGGAAATGCAGGAAGTCGGTGCCTGTGGTAGACAGGGGGGCAGAGATTTATCATAAACAGGGTCTGGAATCGCTGTGACAATCAGTAACATGAAATGGAATCAAGGTGTCATGGGGCAACTGGTTCCTTTAAGGGGGGATGGGGCCAGCCCCACCAGTGCGATAGTTAATTAGTTGTTTCCTAGCCTGAGGGAGGGAGACTAAGGAGGGTCAAGTAAGAGCTTAATCACCTGGGCCTTATAAAGGGACTGAGAGCGGGAACACAGGGACCAGGCAGGCTCCCTTGGAAGGCCTTGAGGAAGGGTCTGTAAGGAAAAGAGCTGGGAATTGGGTGTAGGGGGTGAGCTGATGGGAAGTCCTGAGGTTCAGCAGGACATCTTCATTTGTTTGGGACTTCTTAATTTGGACCCTTGGCAACCTGGAAGGGCATACGTTTGTCGTGGACTTGAACGGAGGGTGACGCTACATCTGCAGCACAGAGCAGTGGCTGGGAAGCTGAGGAGACCAACCTTGGAGAGGGAAACTGAGGCCCGGAGGAGCAGCAGCTGCACTATCCTTGGTTGAATGGGGGTCTCTGGTTCTGAGAACATTTATTGCCTCTTACCCCCCTCCTATACAGAGAGGGAGAGAATCTTTGACCCTGTTTGACTTTCTCATTTTCACTAGTTAACCCACCTTTGGCTCGTTCTGATCCTCCGGCCGCTGCCCGCTGCTGCCCGGACGGCTGGGTCGGGTACGGAGGGAAATGCTACTACTTCTCCGAGGCTGAAGGGGACTGGAACAACAGCCAGAGCAACTGCTCCTCCTTCAGTGCCTCCCTGGCTGAGATCGACACCCCTCAGGAAATGGTGAGAGACCCTTTCAGACTTTAGAGCAGTGGTCCCCAAACTTTTGAGGGTTGTGCCCCCGCCCCTTACTTCTGATCGTGCTCTCCTCTCACCACCCCCAGAGGTGGAGGTTCGTAGAGGTGAGTTTGATCTCCCCCATAGCTCCCCAGCCCAGCTCCTAGCTGCTAGTCCCGGGTGGGCTGGGGAGGGACAGGACTTGCTTTTCCCCTACACAGCTGCTTGCAGACAAGAGTTGACGGGGGAGATCAGACCTATCTCTGGGTGCCTCCCCCGGCTGCAGGGCACTCCCAGCAGCACAGGGGAGATCAGATCCACCTCCAGCTCTGGCAACCTCTTAGGGCTGCAGGAAGCCCTGGAGCTTCCACCCACGCCTGGAGGAGGTACCCAGAGGGATTCTGATCTCCCCTGAGAGCCCCTGTGCAAGGGAGGAATAAGTCCTGTCCCTCCCCATCCCAGGGACTAGAAGCTAGAGATGGGGACACGGCAGTAGCCCCCAGCTTAGGTGCCCCCGGCCCTGCCCCTCCCCCCACATAACTAGATTTCACAGAGGAGGTCTGATTTCACAGTCCGTGATGTGTTTTTCACGGCCGTGATTTTGGTAAGGCCACAGCCGTAACCTTAATGAGGAGGCTTTGCTGTCGCTGGCAGCTAGAACAGCGCTGCAGACTGCACTAGGCCCCATCAGCAGCACAGAGAGACTCACATGCAAGTCGTGGTGAATAATATCTTTCACTTCCGCTTTTGGAAAGGCTTTCATTAAGCGCCATAAAGACCTCTCTGAGCACTGGATCGGCCTCCGGAGGGAACCGGGCCAGGTCTGGAAATGGACCAACGGCACCGAATTCAACCACTGGTGAGTTCTCTTTCTTGTTAATGGGGAGGGGGGCTATCAGGGAAATTGGCTTAGCCACAAATGTGACTCCCAGCTGATGGGGCTGAGGCCAGGGATCCCAAGAGAGGATCCGGTGATTTGCAGGCTTAGTTTAAAGGCCAGCAAACTGCTCCGCTGAGAACTGCAGGGAGCAGGTAGGTGCTTGCTGGAGGCAGGGCCCGGTTTAGTTCTTTGCTTGATGTTGAACTGTTTTGAGTAGTAAAACATATCCCTGAGGAAATGGAGAGAACTGCTGTTGTGATAGCTCTGAGACAAGCCTTAATAGCATAGCTCAGCTGATTACAGCTGGGCTTACCCCAACCCTACTCAAGGGTATGGCTACACTTGCCGCTGTACAGTGCTGGGAGTTAAACCTGTCTTCGTACAGCCGAGTAGGAAAAGCGCTGCCGTCTGTCCACACTGACAGCTGCTAGTGCCCTGTCGTGGCCACATTTGCAGCGTCTGCAGCGGCACCGAGAGTGGTGCATTATGGGCAGCTATCCCAGCGTTCAAGCTGCAAGGTGCTTTTCAAAAGAGGGGGGTGGAGTGTGACAGGGAGCGTGGGGGAGAGAGAGAGAGTGGATTTTTGGAGCTGACTCTGTGTCAGCAGCTGCCTTGCAAGTTCCGACCCGTTTGCTGAAAGCAAATAGCCCTCTTTGGTTTTTTCCTCACAGACCAGATAAGCAGCCACTCCAAAATGGACCTCCACCCCCTCCCTCCCCCTCTCCTCAAGCAAACACTAGCTGTGGGCATCCCAAAGGGAGCTCCCTGCCTCTGCTCCTTCACAGCAAACAGTAGCTAGGTTTGTTTTTTAGATAAGCAGCTCCCGGAGCCTGGAGTTGACAACAAAACAAACAGAGGCATCACGACAAAACAAAGAGTTATCTTTACTTAAAAGCATTATGGGAAGGTTCCAGAGGTCAGTCACAACATAGTAAGATTATTCCCTGTTTATACTGGCACCCCAGTGCTGCAGCAGCAGCTATACTCTTTATTCGTCTCGTCCAGGTGGAGAACAGACAGCGCTGTATCCAGGGAGATATAGCGCTGTATGTGCCTTGCCAGTGTGGACGGGGAGTGAATTACAGCGCTGTAAAGCCACCACCAGCACTGTAACTCTCAGGAGTAGCCAAGGCCTAGGCTGTTTTCAACATCCACACGTAACTGTTTTGCTGCTGACCATTTTAACAGAAGCATCAAGACAGCAGACTTCCCCATCGGCACTGGATGAAGTCCCAGATCCTGGGACAGATAGTTGCTATCAAGGATTGCTGGCACTGTAAAAGAAAAATTCAACCCCCTTCCCCAAATGTAGTCTTCTCCATCATGTCCCCAAAATGGGGAAAGACAAAGGTGATGCACCCCCTCCCGGTGACAAACATTTCAACTGCTCGCTGGGTCCCAAAACCCAGTATTTTCCTACATAAGAAAAGCCCCAGCTGTCCCTACCCTAGCTGCTTCCCAGTTTCCCTTGGCAACTTCTGTGATGCAGTTATGTTTGGAACTTTGCACCAAAATTGTGCATCACAGTGAAATTTAAAAATTGGAGAGCAGCGTTGAATGTGAACCATAACCAGGGATGTTGGACTAACTGGACTATACAACAGTGAAAGGGGACGGTGTACATAACGTAGAGGCCCTAGCCGCTTGCTTTCTGTCTGCTGTGCTGCATAGAATACGAAGGCTTGACTTTAATTCTGTGGTGCTTGCAATGCAGGTTCAAAGTCAGAGCACAGGGTGAGTGCGCGTATCTGAACGATGAAGCCGTTACCTCTTCTTGGTGCGACACGGTGCGATACTGGATCTGCAGCAAGCCTGCCGGACTTACGCTGAGAGAGGAGAATGGAGCGCAGGGGCAAGCGGAGATGTCAGAGCTCAGCTCATAGACTCATAGACTCTAGGACTGGAAGGGACCTCGAGAGGTCATCGAGTCCAGTCCCCTGCCCTCATGGCAGGACCAAATACTGTCTAGACCATCCCTAATAAACATTTATCTAACCTATTCTTAAATATCTCCAGAGATGGAGATTCCACAACTTCCCTAGGCAATCTATTCCAGTGTTTAACTACCCTGACAGTTAGGAACTTTTTCCTAATGTCCAACCTAAATCTCCCTTGCTGCAGTTTAAGCCCATTGCTTCTTGTTCTATCATTGAAGGCTAAGATGAACAAGTTTTCTCCCTCCTCCTGATGACACCCTTTTAGATATCTGAAAACTGCTATCATGTCCCCTCTCAGTCTTCTCTTTTCCAAACTAAACAAACCCAATTCCTTCAGCCTTCCTTCATAGGTCATGTTCTCAAGACCTTTAATCATTCTCGTTGCTCTTCTCTGGACCCTCTCCAGTTTCTCCACATCTTTCTTGAAATGCGGTGCCCAGAACTGGACACAATACTCCAGTTGAGGCCTAACCAGCACAGGGTAAAGCGGAAGAATGACTTCTCGTGTCTTGTTTACAACACACCTGTTAATGCATCCCAGAATCACGTTTGCTTTTTTTGCAACAGTATCACGCTGTTGACTCATATTAAGCTTGTGGTTCACTATGACCCCTAGATCTCTTTCTGCCATACTCCTTCCTAGACAGTCTCCTCCCATTCTGTATGTGTGAAACTGATTGTTCCTTCCTAAGTGGAGCACTTTGCATTTATCTTTATTGAACTTCATCCTGTTTACCTCAGACCATTTCTCCAATTTGTCCAGATCATTTTGAATTTTGACCCTGTCCACCAAAGCAGTTGCAATCCCTCCCAGTTTGGTATCGTCCACAAACTTAATAAGCGTACTTTCTATGCCAACATCTAAATCGTTGATGAAGATATTGAACAGAGCTGGTCCCAAAACAGACCTCTGCGGAACCCCACTTGTTATACCTTTCCAGCAGGATTGGGAGCCATTAATAACTACTCTCTGAGTACGGTTATCCAGCCAGTTATGCACCCACCTTATAGTAGCCCCATCTAAATTGTACTTTCCTAGTTTATTTATAAGAATATCATGTGAGACCGTATCAAATGCCTTACTAAAGTCTAGGTATATCACATCCACTGCTTCTCCCTTATCCACAAGGCTCGTTATCCTATCAAAGAATGCTATCAGATTAGTTTGACACGATTTGTTCTTTACAAATCCATGCTGGCTATTCCCTATCACCTTACCACCTTCCAAGTGTTTGCAGATGATTTCTTTAATTTTCTGCTCCATTATCTTCTCTGGCACAGAAGTTAAACTAACTGGTCTGTAGTTTCCTGGGTTGTTTTTATTTCCCTTTTTATAGATGGGCACTATATTTGCCCCCTTCCAGTCTTCTGGAATCTCCCCTGTCTCCCATGATTTCCCAAAGATAATAGCTAGAGGCTCAGATACCTCTTCTATTAACTCCTTGAGTATTCTAGGATGCATTTCATCAGGCCCTGGTGACTTGCAGGCATCTAACTTTTCTAAGTGATTTTTTACTTGCTCTTTTCTTATTTTATCTTCTAAACCTACCCTCTTCCCGTAAGTATTCACTATACTAGACATTCCTTCAGACTTCTCAGTGAAGACCGAGACAAAGAAGTCATTAAGCATCTCTGCCATTTCCAAGTCTCCCGTTACTGTTTCCCCCTCGTCACTGAGCAGTGGGCCTATCCTGTCCTTGGTCTTCCTCTTGCTTCTAATGTAATGATAAAAAGTCTCCTTGTTTCCCTTTATTCCCATAGCTAGTTTGAGCTCATTTTGTGCCTTTGCCTTTCTAATCTTGCCTCTGCATTCCTGTGTTATTTGCCTATATTCGTCCTTTGTAATCTGACCTAGTTTCCATTATCTTTCCTAACCATCAGAATAGCTTGCTTTTGGGCCCTTAATAGCGTCCCTTTGAAAAACTGCCAATTCTCCTCAGTTGTTTTTCCCCTCAGTCTTGATTCCCATGGGACCTTACCTATCAGCTCTCTGAGCTTACCAAAATCCGCCTTCCTGAAATCCATTGTCTCTATTTTGCTGTACTCCCTTCTACCCTTCCTTAGAATTGCAAACTCTATTATTTCATGATCACTTTCACCCAAGCGTCCTTCTACTTTCAAATTCTCAACGAGTTCTTCCCTATTTGTTAAAATCAAGTCTAGAGCAGCTTCCCCCCAGTAGCTTTTTCAACTTTCTGAAATAAAAAGTTGTCTGCAATGCAGTCCAGGAACTTATTGGATAGTCTGTGCCCCGCGGTGTTATTTTCCCAACATATATCTGGATAGTTGAAGTCCCCCATCACCACCAAATCTTGGGCTTTGGATGATTTTGTTAGTTGTTTGAAAAAAGCCTCATCCACCTCTTCCACCTGATTAGGTGGCCTGTAATAGACTCCCAGCACGACATCACCCGTGTTTTTTACCCCTTTTAGCCTAACCCAGAGACTCTCACTCCCATCTCCTATGTCCATCTCTACTCAGTCCAAGTGTGTACATTTTTAATATATAAGGCAACACCTCCTCCCTTTTTCCCCTGTCTATCCTTCCTGAGCAAACTATACCCATCCACACCAACATTCCAGTCATGTGTATTATCCCACCAAGTTTCAGTAATGCCTACAATGTCATAGTTGTATTTATTTATTAGCACTTCCAGTTCTTCCTGCTTATTACCCATATTTCTTGCATTTGTATATAGGCATCTAAGATACTGGTTTGATCTTGCCTCCCAGCTTTGCCCTGACCCTCCTTTCTCTCTGCCATTATAGCCCGTGCTCCCTCCTGTTTCCAACCCATCTCCCAGGTCTTGTTCCCCACTTACCTGTGGGCTTTGCTCACCTGTCCCCATCGAACCTAGTTTAAAGCCCTCCTTACTAGGTTAGCCAGTCTGTGCGCAAATAAGGGCTTTCCCCTCTTCGAAAGGTGAACACTATCTGTGCCTAGCAGTCCTTCCTCGACTAGCATCCCGTGGTCAAGGAAGCCAAAGCCCTCCTGGCGACACCATCTTCGCAGTCAGGCATTCACCTCCACGATGCATCTGTCTCTGCCCGGACCCCTACCTTCGATAGGAAGAATCGAAGAGAATACCACCTGCGCTCCAAACTCCTTAACCCGTACTCCCAGAGCCCTGTAGTCACTCTTGATCTGCTCAGTGTCACACCTCGCAGTATCATTTGTGCCCACATGGATGAGTAGCATGGGGTAGTAGTCAGAAGGCCGGATAATCTTCGACAATGCCTCTATAACATCTCGGATACGGGCCCCTGGCAGGCAGAATACCTCCCGGCATGAATGGTCAGGGCGACAGATGGGTGTCTCCGTCCCCCTCAGCAGAGTCTCCAACCACCACTACACTACATTTCTTATTATCAGTGGTGGCAGCAGACCTCCCAGCCTTAGGGGTACGAGGCTTTGCCTCCTTAACTGTTGGGGGTGATTCCTTCTCTCCTGTATCAAGAAGAGCATAACGGTTATCTATTACCACAGCAGAAGGTTTCGCAGCAGGGGTGGAGCACTGCCTGCTGCCAGAAGTAACCAGCTGGCTGTGTCCACCCTGAGCCATCTCCTCCACTGGTGTGTCAGATACACAACAAAACAAGTAGCTGAAGTGCTACTCTATGCACAGGGACACACGCACCCCCTTCCCTGACTTTTCTACTGAATGTATTTGTATCAATTTAGATCAAACTTGATATTTTTTTTAAAATGCACTTTATGTTTTTAAGGTAGCAGGGGGGTGGAGGTGCTAGTAACGTGCTGTATCTTGTTTCTGTGCAAGTGAAGGTGGGCCAGAGCCTCTCAACATCTGCTTTTTCCTTAGTGGGGGTACCAAGATTTCGGCAAATTCTGAAGCATCAGACAGACTCTCAATTCCATGTCCTTGCGGTCTGTGAGCTGTCAGAGGGAAAACTGCTGCAGCGGGGATTCTCTGTACCTAGGTCCAGCTCATAGGCGCCATATCTGTGGGTGCTCTGGGGCTGAAGCACCCACGGGGAAAAAAATAGGGGGCGCTCAGCACCCGCCAGCTACAGTGGCTCCATGGCTCCCTGGCTGGCCGCAGATCAGCTGTTCCAGAACCTGTAGGGCTGGCTGTGGATCCGCAAGCGGCTAGCAGGAGGCGCTCAGGGGAGGAGCAAGTGGCGGGTGGGGAGGAGGGACCTCGGGGGAGGGAAGAGGTGGAGGGAGGGTGAAGCAGGGGTGAAGCCCCCACTGGGAAAAACAAAAGTCAGTGCCTGTGATCCAGCTGCTGGCACCCTGCACTTTAAATCCATCACTGTGACTAAAGAAAAGTTGCTGCTGTTTATCCTTCAGAGGGTACAATCACTATATTTGACCGTGCCACATCTGACCCCCACTATGCTTAGGGCCCTACCAAATTCCCTCTCTGGCCACCAAGCTCTGAAGGCAGCAGCACTGAAGTAAGGGTGGCAATACCTCGACCCCCCTAAAATAACCTTGCAATCCCCCTACAAACCCTTTTGGGTCAGGACTCCCAATTTGAGAAGCAGTCGTCTCTCCTGTGAAATCTGTATAATGCAGAATAAAAGCACACAAAAGACCAGCTTTTACAGAGGGAAAACAGATTTCACAGCCCATGACGCATTTTTCATGACCGTGAATTTGGTAGGGCCCTACCTATGGTGGTCGCTGTCCTTGGCCTGAGGAACTTACAGCCCAAGCCGATGAAACGGGGTAGAGCTGAGATACAAAGTGAGCGTGATGATGGGTAGGCACAGGTCGTAAGTTCCAGTTAAACCAGTGGGTGTGAATCCAAAGTCCATCTGCAAGGTTCTTTGAAATAGGCTTTTATTTCTGTATAATTTTGATGCATATTTTTTTTCACTTACAAAAAAATGTTGACGGGTTTCAGAGTGGCAGCTGTGTTAGTCTGCATCAGCAGAAACAACCAGGAGTCCTTGTGGCACCTTAGAGACTAACACGTTTCTTTGGGTATAAGCTTTTGTGGGCTGGAACCCACTTCATCTGATGCATTTTAAAAAAAAAAATCATTTTTTAAAAAAATTTTGTGTTCTCATCTGTTTGGTTTTTGTCTGGTTTTCTTTCTCCTCTAGTTCGGGGGTTGTGTTTTTTTCTCCTTGCATTCTTTCCTCTACCACAGTCTGTTTTCCTTGGTTCTCTGCCAGCTGCACATGCTGTACAGGATTATGTGCTACTGATCTGCTTCCTTTGCAAACCTTCCTCCTCCGCTATAAGGCCATTACATGGAAAGTGAGAGTCTGGATCTTGCCCCCTGGCCAAATAAAGAATCATGCGGCCTTATTCTCCTCTGCTTTGGGAAGATGGGACTCTCACAGTCCAGGGTAACTGCAACTATATTCCTCCTCTGTAAGGTCCCTCGAGGACACGCGTTCTAGGCTCCTGGCTCCTCAGCCATCACCTCTCTTGGGCAGAGCCCCACGTCTCTCTCCCTCCCAACCAGGGTTTTTCCAAGCTCCACAGTTCCCTGCCTTACAGTGTGACATTCCCCCAGCAAGCCAAACGGCCTAAACAGGCTAGTGGCTGCACCTCGGTGTCTCTCCAAAGGCTCGGAACAGCTGTAATTGCCAGCAGTTATAAGTTACCCCACAGCCCTTTATAAGCAAGCATTTATTCTTATAGTGAGAAACTACGAAGAAAAAAGAGGCGGAGTGAAGGTAGGGCACTGGGGGCTGGGATGGGAAGAGGTGGAGCGAGGTGGGGCTTTGGGGTGGAGATGGAGCACCCCCCCCGAAAGTAAAATCGCTTCTTTACAAAATCCTTGCATAGATTTTTAGATGTGCAATCTGAGTATTCATCTTTCGCCTTAAATGCTTGGATTTTCAGCCATATTGTTTTTTAAATACATCCTTCAAAAGACTCCCTTTATCTAAACCACACGTGAACGTGGGGTATAGAGGCCCCATAAATCCTATGGATGGCCCTGAAAAGGAGAGTAAATCAGGCTAACAATGAAATCTGAATTCAGCTGCAAATTGACCTTCAAGTGATTGCTGTAGCTCCATAACGGGTCAGCCTCACACGCAGGCCTGGCTCTGGGTCTTTGCCATTCCAGATCCTCTTGTAGTGTCCCTTCACTGGATGCGTCTCCTGATCCCTCTGGTTTCCATTGCCTCTCAGAGGCTGCTCCAACTGCTGTTTCTCCCCTATCTTTCTGTGAGGCCCTGGGGAGTGAGTCGTGGGCTCCTCTGAGGCAGAGTCAGCACAGTTGGTTGTAATCAGCTGCAGAGACTCAGACCCCGAATTTCTCCCCTTTCACAGTTTCTTCCACTCCTGGAATTTCAGATAGAGCAGTCTGGGGTTAGTGTGCTAAGCCTCAGGATTCCTCTTTTCATTCACAGCTCCCCTTACCAATGCACACATCCAGACTGGCTATCAATAAATTCATGGTCTTCCATTTAATTAGCTCCCTTACTCTCCCTAAAGATCCCTAAGCACCTTAGAAACCAACTAAAGACCCAGCTCCATTGAAGTGGATTCAGAGTAGCAGTCCTGTTAGTCTGTATCTGTGAAGTGGAGTGGAACGTAGCAGCAGCTGCCAGCAACATGAGTCAGTAATTTTGGAAAAGCCGGAAAGGAGACGCCTGTGTCCGGCAGATACTTTCACTGGACGTTGAATGAGTGAGACCAGATGTTGGGTTGGGGAGGGTTTGGTCAGGAGAACAAGGCTAACACTGAGCATTGCCCTGCTAAACCCAGGGTTGTAAGTTCAATCCTTGAGGGGCCACTTAGGGGACTGGGGTGAAAATCAGTACTTGGTACTACTAGTGAAAGCAGGGGGCTGGACTCAATGACCCTTCAGGGTCCCTTCCATATATATCTCCATATATATTATCTCCTGTAAATGTAAACATTCCTGCTCCTGGGAAAACAGTGTTTATATATGTGTGGGTGGATGTGTCTAGATACTGACCACAGACATGGTATCAAGCCATTAGTACAACAGCCCCCAGATATGCCTCTTATGTTAGCCCACCATACGGCTGTTTTATCATCATATTACTTCAAAAACAATGTGAAGCTACTTGGAATCATAGAAACGTAGGGCTGGAAACAAAAAAAGCTCAGATCAGCCTCAAGGCTGGATCTAGGCTGGAATTTTCCTGGGAAATGTGGAGTGATTTGAACACAGGGTTGCTGATTTACAACCTAAATATACAGGCATTTTTCACAATCCCAAAAGTTTTCCAAGCCGGGCTTTTCAAAGGTCCCGACCCTAAGGGTGTGATCTTGCCCAGATAATTTAATTCCCTTGGGTGCCTCTGCAAAGGGGTCAGGCTCTATCGGAAAGGCAGGAGAACCGTGAGACCTAGGGCTAGATGATGACCTCCTGAGGTCTCATCCAGCCCTAATCGTCTATGATGCTACGTGGGGTGGCAGTTTGTCACGTCCCACCAGCCACACACTGCTCTGTGGAGTATTGGCATCAACAGGCAGTTAATGAGGCCGCTGGCTTTGCTGTGCAGGCCAGTCTGGGACGCTGGTGACCTGTCTGAAGAGGGGCTCTTGCCCTGAGATCTGTATCTATCAGTGACTTTCCCTAGGAGCTGGGCCTGGCCAGACGATGATTGGGGAGGAGGGGAAGGTTCAGGAGCGGGGCAGGGCCCACGTGAGCGCAGCCAGTCCCGCGGGGAGAGGCAGGAGCCCTGCCCCGGCACTGCCGCCTGCGGCCGCTAAGTATCCCCGCGCTGCAGCGCCGCGGCCCGCGGGCGAGGCCCCTGGTAAACAGCTGAGGCCAGGCTGCAGCCGAGCGGGGTGGAGGGCGCGGGCTGCGGCCGGAGCACGGTAAAGGCGGGTCCTGCGGGGGCCGGGAGAGCGGGAGGGACCGGAAGCGGGGAGGGGCTGGTAGCCCAGCGGCTCCCAGCCCCTTCTAGGGCAGCTCTGGGCTCGCTGCAGCCAGCTGGGTCCGTCCCCCCCTCGGTCAGGTCATTGCACCGGGGATGCAGATTGCTGCCCGCGGGATCTGCCTCGCCCCCAGCCAGGTCCGGGACAGCTGGTATGGTGCGCTGGGGGGAATATCCTGTGTCTGTGCAGGAGTCGTGGGGAGTGTGTGATCGGTGCCTGTGCAGGATGCGTATGGCTGCTCTGTCTGTGGGGGGGATCGGTGTCTGCAGAGTGTGCATGGCTGCTCTGTCTGTGGGGAGGATCGGTGTCTGCAGGGTGTGTATGGCTGCTCTCTCTGTGTGGGGGGGGATCGGTGCCTGTGCAGGGTGTGTATGGCTGCTCTGTCTGGGGGGGGGGGGGATCGGTGTCTGCAGGGTGTGTATGGCTGCTCTCTCTGTGGTGGGGGGGGGGGGGGGGTCGGTGCCTGTGCAGGGTGTGTATGGCTGCTGTGTCTGTGGGGGGGATCGGTGCCTGTGCAGGGTGTGTATGGCTGCTCTGTCTGGGGGGGGGGGAATCGGTGTCTGCAGAGTGTGCATGGCTGCTCTGTCTGTGGGGGGGATCGGTGTCTGCAGAGTGTGCATGGCTGCTCTGTCTGTGGGGGGGATCGGTGCCTGTGCAGGGTGTGTATGGTTGCTGTGTCGGGGGGGGGGGGGAATCGGTGCCTGTGCAGGGTGTGTATGGCTGCTCTCTCTGTGTGGGGGGGGGGATCGGTGCCTGTGCAGGGTGTGTATGGCTGCTCTGTCTGGGGGGGGGGGGGGATCGGTGTCTGCAGGGTGTGTATGGCTGCTCTCTCTGTGGTGGGGGATCGGTGCCTGTGCAGGGTGTGTATGGCTGCTGTGTCTGTGGGGGGGATCGGTGCCTGTGCAGGGTGTGTATGGCTGCTCTGTCTGGGGGGGGGGGGAATCGGTGTCTGCAGAGTGTGCATGGCTGCTCTGTCTGTGGGGGGGATCGGTGTCTGCAGAGTGTGCATGGCTGCTCTGTCTGTGGGGGGGATCGGTGCCTGTGCAGGGTGTGTATGGTTGCTGTGTCGGGGGGGGGGGAATCGGTGCCTGTGCAGGGTGTGTATGGCTGCTCTCTCTGTGGGGGGGGGGGGGGGATCGGTGCCTGTGCAGGGTGTGTATGGCTGCTCTCTGTGCAGGGCTCGGTGGGGGGTCTGTGTCTGTGCAGGGTGTGTACGGTAGGGGATTGGGTGCTTTCTGTGCAGGGCTCTGTGGGGGAAAGGGGGGATCCGTATCTGTGCAGGGCTCTGTGTGGGGGGGGGGGGGGGGGGGGGTTGGGTGTTTTCTGTGCAGGGCTCTATGAGGGTGCAGGGTGGATTTGATTTATATCAAATTGATTTAAATCATGATTTAATTCATGATTTAAGTCAAGTCTTCCTGACTAGTGATTTAAAGAATAGATTTCTACATAAAAGTGCATTCTTGTTGGTTGTTATAACCTTAATACATATTCTTCACAACTGGGAGGTAGATGTAGGTTTCATTTTTAGAAGGTACACACTATACATTTTTAAATAGTGATTTATTTTGAAAACTTTTCAGATTAGTTTTACAGCTATATCAGAAAATGTTTGTTTTGGTTATTTCGTTTACCAAAGGTAATTGAAGCAGATATTTATGAAGTCATTGGGAGGTGAACTATCTCCAATTCAACAGGTTAATCATTAATATTTGGAGGATTTTCTTGTCATGCTGTATTAGGAGGAGAACATCACCAGACAAACATTTAATTGTTTTATTTAACTAAAATAACAATGTTCTGTATTCTGGATTTTTCTCTTCAACAGCAAACATATAATATTATAACAAAACAAGCATATGAATTTTTAAATTTAAACATTCAAGTTTTTTTAAAATTGTTTTCCACTAAAATTAGTTAAATGAAATTTAAAAAAAATTAAATCGACTGTCTACCAGGTCAACATGAGAAACTTAGAATATTGGCTTCTGCAGATAACTCAGTCATCTTAACCTTCATTTTCCTGTTTGTTCATATTCTGGAAAAGAAAAATAAGCTTTCCTGCTTTGTCAGGTTCCAAACAATTTCTCAATTTGGAATGAATTAGTTCAAATAAAGAAAATAGTCTTTCTACACTGACAGAAGAAGAAGCTACTGCTGTTAAAAGTGAGATTATTACTTCAGCAGTCTCCAGATCCAAGTACTTAAGTGACTTCCACTGGTTCACTGGTGTGACTTTCTTGAAAACATCAGCAAACATCTATTTCTTGAATGGCTTACCTTTAGCTCTGAAGTTTATTCTAGTTGGCATTATGGAGGGATGATCGCTGCATGTCCATGTCATAGCCAAGTCCTCTTCTTCAGCAGTTAAGGTTTGACCCAGATACCGAGTATTGAGAATATTTGCAAGAAAATGAGCTGGAGATAGTGCCTGTCCAATTTGATTTTTTTAATGCTTGTAATTTAAGTCTGTCATTGCATATTTCTCTTTTTAAGGTCTCACTCAGTTCCTTCCAGACCTTGGCTGTGACGGTGCCATCTGTTTTTTCATGATTTTCTTCACAAACTGTCATCCGATTAGGCCAGTTCTTGATATAGTGCTCAAAACAGTCCACTCCTGAGTTCCATCGCACGTCTTGTGGGAGAGTTGGCTCGGTTCCTCCCACTTTTTTCAGAGCAGCTGCTGCAAAGTGGTTGTTATGGAAGTATTTTGCAATTTCGATATTAGCCTTTATTTCTGGAGCAATGAAGTCTTTGGCTAAGGAGGTGCATCAAATGAGCACTGCAACCGTATGTTGTTAACTTGGGACTCTCTTCTAAATAATTTCTTCTCATCTTGGCTATATTAGCAGCACTGTCTGTGACCAAACTGCTTCTAGACACTTGAAATTTTTTTTACAGTTTGTTATAGCTTTTACTGCTACTTCTTGTACGTATTCTGCTGTGTGTGCATTTCCTGATGTATCAATTGTTTCTGTAAGGAAGACATTCCCTTCTTCTGTCCTCACACAAGCTCATACAACAGGATCATTGTGGACATTGCTCCACCCATCAAGACTCAGGTTAACAATTTCACCTCCTAGACCTTTTGCACACTACTCAATTTCTCTTTCATACATTTTATCGAGCAATTTGCCTGCGACATCTGCTCTGTTGGGTGGACTGTATCCTGGTCTTAATGACTGAGCCATGTTAATGAAGTGAGAGTTCTCAATCATACGGAAAGGAGAGTCTGTTGCATAAACAAACCGGGCAATTTTTTCATCAATTACCTCTTCTTGTAATCTGCTGGTTCTTATCACAAACTTATCTATGATTGTTTTTTTGGGTGATGGAGATTTTTTTTTTCTTTTTGCTACAGGTGATCTACTGTGGCTATGTGACATACATGATGTGACTGAAACACTGTCATTGGCAGATAACTCTGAAACTATAGAAAATGATGGTGATCTTGAAGGTGGATAGTCTTCAGAATCCTGTCTGTTGAGGATGGATTCTCCTAAATGAAATAAGGTAATGCAGTTATTTAATTATTACCGTACTGCTCATTTTGTATTACTCGTTGCATTCACTGACACTCAGTACTACTTTAAAGGTGAAATTGTAAAAGGAAGATCTGCCTATTTCAGCTATTTATTTTTTTATCACAACTGCATCAAAAAGGATAGTACCGTAGAGTAACAACTATATTTTTTGCTCAAACATGAGAATTCAAGAATAGTCCAGAAGGAAGACAGGCAGCCCTTAAGAAAGAAGTATGAAGTAAAAAAGTTTACCAGCCTCAAGATCCTGCATGTTCAGACATGTTGCTTTCATCGTCTTCAAGGCAGCTTCCTCCTGAGAAGGAACGCTTCTCATGATGTTTCATTCGGTCAACCAGGCCTTGCATTTCTTTGTTGCACTGTTTGCATTTTGCACCCCTGTCTGTCCTACCCACAGGTAGCGGAACTTCATTAAAATATTCCCAAACTGGGTCTCTTTTATGGCCTGCTGCCATTATAGGTTTTCCCCTCTAGTGAGAGAATGGTATGGTAGATCTCAAAGCAATGAAGGCTACACTTAGAAAGACCTCAAGGCTTCTGGAATATGCTGCTCAAACAGTTTCACTTTTGTTTCTACTGCCTGTCCCTCCGTTCTCACATTTATCTCCAGATAACTTCTCCTTGTGCAGATCTATTCAAGCCTGTTATCTCTGGAGACACAAATCCAAATTTGGAGAACTGCAAAACTAAGCATCTCTGATGGTCTCTTCTAGACTGAGCACTGAGTCCCAGTGGGTAGATAGCAAGATTAACCTAAATAATCTATACAGAAGCCCCTGGAACCCCATAAGATTGTGTCCTTAATCAATGAACTATTGGAACTCATTTACAAAACTTTTCTTAAACATGACATGAATATATTGTCTCATACTTTAGGATTAGAATTTATAATCCCTATTCCATGATGAGAGATCTTTGAGCTATAATGTATCTTAATTAAAACTATCATTAGATAGGATTTTTTCTCAAAAAGCATTTTATCAAAAAAATCTGTTTTTGTTTTTTTTTAATAATTGATTTTTATCCACTCTGAGCTACCATAAGGTGGGTGCAGAACTGGTTGGAAAATCGTTCCCAGAGCCCACGTCCAGACTAACCCGCGGCATCGGTGGGTTAAAATCGATTGCTCAGGGATCGATATATCGCATCTAGTCTGGACGCAATGTATCGATCCCCGAGCGCGCTTACATCGATTCCGGAACTCCATCAACCTGAACGGAGTTCCAGAATCGACACGGAGAGCCGCGGACATCGATGCCGCACCGTCCAGACGGGTGAGTACCTCGATTTTAGAAATTCGACTTCAGCTACGTTATTCACGTAGCTGAAGTTGCGTATCTAAAATCGATTTTAATACCCTAGTCTGGACGTGGCCAGAGAGTAGTTATCAGTGGTTCACAGTCATGCTGGAAGGGCATAACGAGTGGGGGTCCCACAGGGATCAGTTCTGGGTTAGGGTTCTGTCCGGTTCTGTTCAATATCTTCAATGATTCAGATAATGGCATAGCGAGCACACTTATAAAGGTTGTAGACGATACCAAGCTGGGAGGGGTTGCAGGTGCTGTGGAGGATAGGATTAAAATTCAGAATGGTCTGGACAAACTGGGAAAATGGTCTGAAGTAAACAGGATGAAATTCAATACGGACAAATGCAAAGTACTCCACATAGGAAGGAACAATCAGTTAGTTGCACACGTACAAACTGGGAAATGACTACCTAAAAAGGAGAACTGCGGAAAGGGGTCTGACAGTCAGAGTGGATCACAAGCTAAATATGAGTCAACAGAGTAACACTGTTGCCAAAAAAAGCAAACATTATTCCCGGATGTATTAGCAGGAGCGTTGTAAGCAAGACACAAGAAGCAATTCTGCCGCTTTACTCCACATTGATAGGCCCTCAACTGGATACTGTGTTCAGCTCTGGGCGCCACATTTCAGGAAAGATGTGGACAAATTGGAGAAAATCCAGAGAAGAGCAACAAAAATGATTAAAGGTCTAAAAAACATGACTTATGAGGGAAGAGTGAAAAAACTGGGTTTGTTTATTCTGGAGAAGAAAAGACAGAGAGGGGACATGCTGACAGTACATAAAAAGGTTGTTACCCTGACGAGGGAGGTAAATTGTTCTCCTTAATCTCTGAGGATAAAGAAGCAATGGGCTTAATTTGCAGCAAGGGCAGTTTAGGTTGGACATGAGGAAAAACTTCCTGTCAGGGTGGTTAAGCACTGGAATAAATTGCCTAGGGAGGCTGTGGAATCTCGATCATTGGTAATTTCTAGGAGCAGGTTAGAGAAACACCTGTCAGGGATAATGCCTGGTCCTGCCACGAGTGCAGGCAACTGGTCTCGATGACCTCTCGAGGTCCCTTCCAAGCCTATGATGAGGAGGAGTCAGGCGAGGTGCTGCTTTGCAATGGCAGCACCAGCTGGTGATTGCTCTTTGGCCGGCAGTAGAGCCGTTTGGAGATCAGGCCTTACGGCTCCGGGCCCTGCACGAGCACAGAACGAAGGCGTTCCTTGTGCCAAGGAGTTGAGGTGCTGCCCCAGCGGCGGGGGTGGCAGAGCAGGGTCCCTGGGCGTGCTGTGGAGTGAGGGGGGTTTCCTCATTAGTGTCAGGCGCTAGATCGAATCCAGTGGGGTGATGCTGTCACGTTTCCAGCAGGAGCACACTCAGGGCCCTGCGGCTCAGAAGACCACAGAGCCGTTCCCTGTACAGCTCTGGTGGCCAGGTCCTGTGCTCTGGGGCTGGTTGGGGGCTCTTTTGGGAAGGCCCTGCAGAGCCTGAGTACTCAGTCTGCTCTGGAAAGTGCAGGCGTCTCTGCTACCCCCTTGTGACCACGGGGATCACTGGCTCTGCCCCATGCAGTGGGGTCCCCGGTGGGGCCGTTGGCTCACGGAATGTGGGCTGAGGTAACTGGCATTTCCCTGGCTTGCTCCTTTGCACGGAGTTGGTGTTCACCACACAGGGTGGCCGTAGCCAGGCCAGCTGTTTCCCACCCGTCCCGTTCAGAGGCTCAGCCCTGGCGCTGCCTGGAGCCAGTTTGGTTTGAGGGGCTTTTCTACCCCTGTGTTAGCGAACGGCTGTGGGGCCACGCTGGCACTATGGCTCAGGGAGCCCTGGGATCGTCTCCCCTTCACTCTGATTGTTTGTGTCTGAATTGACTCTCCTGTGTTTCCACGGGCGTTTCCTGGCTGTCCCGTCCGTGCCAGCCCCAAGTGGCAGATGAACGCCGAACCGGGTGGGTATTTACCTGGATCCCACCTGCTCTGATCTCTCCCAGCAGGGCCTCAATCCTTATACTGGATGGAGCAAGGGGAAGAGCTGCAAGTCCCAGATCTCAGCAAAGGCGAGGATGATGAGAGCTGTCCAAGCCCCCAAATAGGTGAGGGATAAATAAGCCCAGCTGAGAGGGGTGGGGGCAGCTGGGACCCCCACAGCCACCCCTGCAAGCCCTCCTGGCCCAGCTCCTCTCCGAGGTTGTCACCACCCTCTCCCTGGTCTACGTGCACCTGGCACCCATCCCACCACCTGTGCCAAGGCCCCCAGAACCATATGAGAGCCAGGTCTTGGCTCTCACTGAAAAAGCCAATAATATTTCCAGCCCGCACAGAGGCGAAGAAAGGCCTGTGAACGTGAGCTGGGTGGTGCCGACGCCTGCCTGAGTCAGCAACAGCCTGAAAAAGATGCAAGAGGCGTGACCGCCCCCTTCAGTCCCAGTTCGGAAACCCCCTCCGGGGAGGGGCGGGGCAGGGTGGGCGGGGCCTCGGGCTCTGACTGCCATAGCTGAGGTCCTGGCCTCCCATGGGGATGGCTCAGGCCTGATTGCCCGTTTGTTCCTGCAGGTGAGGGGCTGGCGAGCGTGGCCGGGGCAGAGGATGCGGCACCGGGAAGGGGCGGCACCAGCACTGATGTGGAGCCGGTGAAGGGAGCGTGGCACAAAGACCCTGCTGCGGGGGCAGAGGAAGCAGCGCCCAGAGGCTGTGCCAGGGTGGAGGAGGCAGTGCCGGGAGGTAGCGCTGATGCAGAGCTGGCACGGCACAGAGACCTCACCGTCAGGTGGCCGTTTAAATGCTGCGAGTGTGGGAAGAGCTTCCGGCAAAGTGCCATGCTGACCAGGCACCAGCTGCGGCATGCGAGCGAGAGGCCGTACGTCTGCACCACCTGCAGCAAAGGCTTTTGCGACGGCGCGGCACTGGCCGCGCACCAACGGGCGCACATGGGCGAGCGTCCCTTCCCCTGTCTGGCGTGCGGCAAGGCCTTTGCCAGCAGCTCGGCGCTGCTGGTGCATCAGCGCGTGCACACCGGCGAGCGTCCCTACCGCTGCGGGGAGTGCGGGCAGAGTTTCCGGCAGAGTGCCCACCTGACGCAGCACCAGCAGGGCGCCCACGCTGGCCCGCACCCCCATGCCTGCACTTACTGCGGCAAGAGCTTCGGGCTGCGCTGCACATTGGCGCGGCACTTGCGGACGCACCATGTCGAACAGCCCCACGCCTGCCCCGACTGCCCCCGCCGCTTCCGCCACTGTGCCCACCTGCTCCGGCACCGGCTGGTACACACGGGCGAGCGCCCCTTCCCCTGCCCAGTCTGCGGCAGGGCCTTTGCCCTGAGCGCCACGTTGCTGCGGCACCAGCTGGTGCACACGGGCGAGCGCCCCCATCGCTGTGAGGAGTGCGGGCGCAGCTACACGCAGAGCTCCTACCTGCGCCAGCACCAGCGCAGTGCCCATGCTGGCCAGCGCCCCCACACCTGCCCTGACTGCGGCCAGGCCTTCGCCGACCGGGCCAACCTCCTGCGGCACCAGCGAGGCCACACGGACGCCCGGCCCCACACCTGTGCTGAGTGCGGGAAGCGCTTTGCCCAGCTGGCCAGCCTGGTAGAACACCGCCGGCGGCACACGGGTGAGAAACCTCACGAGTGCCCCCGTTGCGGGCGCTGCTTCCGCCACCACTCGGCCCTGCTTCGCCACCAGCGCTCCCATGCCGGGGAGCGCCCCTTCCGCTGTGGGCAGTGCGGGCGTGGCTACACCCGCAGCTCCAACCTCCTGCTGCACCAGCGGGTGCATGCTGCTGAGTGACATCCCCTCCGCCAGGACATCACCGGCAGCCGGTGCCTCCCACGCCCCTCGTGCTGGGATGGGCCTGGCCTGGCCCTGACCAGAGTGTGCACTCCTGCATGGCCACTCCCCGCCCACTGCCCAGGAATGGGGGTGGCTGGACCCATCCAGGCACTGAGTGTGCGTGAAACTGCTGCCAGCACTCACGGTTTCTCCAGCCCCACGTAGCAACATGGGGACAGAGCTTCCTTCAGGGTGGGGGCTTTGGGGATGGAGGCTGTGCCCAGGCAGTGCCTGACCCCCTTTTTTTCTCCTCTTCGGCTGGCTGGTGCTGCCCGATCTGCTGCCCCAACTCACTGGGCCCTGCCGTGTGGCCCAGCCAAGCCAAAACCCGCCCTGCAGCTGCCCAGCTGTGCCAGGGCGGGGGCACAGAAGCAGGGGGATGCCAGCACTCAATGCAGGCTTGTGGGAAATGGGGGAGGGGCTGGCTGGAGGGATGGAGAGGCTGCGGGTTGGGGGGAGCAGCTTCGAATGAATTTTCTAAAATGTTTTGTTACAAAGTGAAAATAAACCCGTGACGTTCCCAAGGCGCTGTGGGGTGTCTGCAGTGGGCAGGCACCGAGCCCCGTGTCCTGAGGGGAATGCAAGCTCGGCACAGGCACCTGGGGTTGCTATGGCTTCATCCTGACTTCACTTTGGAGAAATGTCTCTTTGGGGGGTTTTGTTGCCGCCACAATGTGTGTGACCGTGGGCAGTGCCACCTCCCTGCTCTGTGCCAGTTGCTCCGAGAGGAGCAAGCCGCCTCCCTCCTCTGAGCAGGGACTGATCCTTTGCAAGGCCTGTAACTGTTTCACGTCCAGGGCTGGCTCCAGGCACCAGCTGACCAAGCATGTGCTTGGGGCGGCACCTTGGGGTGGGGTGGCGCTCGAGTTTTGGGTTTGGCTTGGTGGGGCAGCGCTGGAGGGGTGTTTTGGTTTGTTTGTTGTTTCAGCTGGGGGGCGTGTTTCAGCGGCGTGGCGCTCAGGGGGGCAGGGGCTGGTGCAGCGCTTGGGGCTTTTGGTGGTGCTGCATTCGGGGGGGGTGGGCGTTCGGCGGCCTGGCGCTTGTGGGGAGGGGTGTTACGTCGGGGTGGTGCTCTTCTTTTGCTTGGGGCAGCAAAAAAGTTAGAGCTGGCTCAGACCATGGGGTGGCAGCCCCAGCCCTGGGGGAGAATGGGGCCCAGCCAGCCACCAAGGTGTGGGAGGGGGCTGCAGTGCTGCTGCTATGCTGGGTCCTTGCTCCCAGGCTAGAGAGCTCAGGGCCAGGAAGGATCAGCAGCACCCAGGCTATGTGAACTCAGACTAGAGTCTAGTCTGTGGCTGAGCAGAGACCACACACTCCGTCCCTCGATCCATCCATCCATCCAGTCCAGAGTGAGACTCCCACGCCCAGGAGAGTTGCCCCCAGGCCTGTTTAGTGAGAGCTGGGTAAGGACAAGCCACATGGGCAGGAGCCCCCCACCTCCCGAGCACACCAGGGTCACGTAGGGCAAGGTCTGGGTCCAGCCAAGCCCCATATTGTGGTGGGTGGGGCTGGTCCTGTACCCAAGAGGGAAAGTTCCATTCCCCCCCCACCACACATACACACGTGACTCATAGCCTCACCCCCTCATCTTTGGGGTGGAGCAGCCACCCAGAAAAATGAAAGTCAGCGCCTGTGATATTAAAAACAATAAAAGAACCAACACACATACGAATACACCTAGCAGAGATCACCCCCATTGCAACGACCACCCGGGCCTCTGCTAGGGGTCAGTCCCTGACACCCTACACAGGGGTTTTCTGTGGTTACAAGTTTGTAACAGCCTTAGCTCAGACCAAGCAGCCCGTGAAGAGATCAGTCTGTCCTTTATCCGGCTTGAGCCTCTGTTGCTCAGATTCCCGGTCCAGGGGATCAGCAGACAATGCCCCTCTCCATGGTGGGGCGTAGCTTCCAAAGCCTGGGCTTTGCATATGTGGAACTGGGAAATTTGCATTCTCCTCTCCTTAGAGGTTCCCACAGGCAACCCCCTTGACCTGGTTTGTCCCAAACTCTGTTCTTGTCCGGCACGTGGTTCGCTATAGTCCTTTGAAGTTCATAACACTTCCCAGTGTTCACATCACATCTTCCCTGCAGAGAGAGATCACACACAACCCTGGCCCGCAATAATACATAAACCATTCACTTAATATAACAGGGAGTCCAGTGGGACCTTAAAGACTAATGGATTTATTTGGGCATAACCTTTCGTGGGTAAAAAAAACCCTCTTCTTCAGATGCGTGGAGTGAAAATTACAGGTAGAGGCATAAATATATATTGGCACCTGAAGAGAAGGGAGTTACCCTACAAGAGGAGAACCAGTTTGATCAGGGTGGATGTGGTCCACTCCCAGTAACTGATGAGGAGGTGTCAGTACCAAGAGAGGGAAAATTGCTTTTTCATTTGCAAACATAACACCATTAATTTGGGCTTGAATGGGGACTGGGAGTGGCTGGCTCACTACAAAAGCAATTTTCCCTCTCTTGGCCCCAGCCCTGAGCTGCCCCCAAACCCAGAGCCCTTTCCTGTCCCCCAAACACCTCATCCCCAGCTGTACCCCAGAGCCTGCACCCCAAGCCCAGAGTCCTGACCGCCTCCTGCATCCCAACCCAGCTCCCCCTTCTGCTCCCCAAACCTGTCATCCCCAGCCTGCACCCAGAGCCCTGACTCCCTCCTGCAGCCCAACCTCCCTGCCCCAGCCCGGAGCCCCCTCCCACACCCTGAACCCCCTCATTGCCAGCTCCACCCCTTGGCCCTCACCCCTGTTGATGTCATTGGCCCACTCGGGAGGGTGGAAAGCCACTGTGTCTCAATGAAGCCCCCTGTTAAGGCCTCAGTGAACCAAAGTCCTTCCATGTTTGAACTCTCAGCGACCTGACAAGCTGGCTTAAAGAATGGAATGTAAGGGGGGCTAACTATCAGCTACAGTGCCGGTACCAAGAGGCACTAATGAGGCCTGTAGGCACCTGGCTAGGGGAGTAGAATAACAAACTAGGATGAGATAGTAGTTTAGAGAAGAGTCACTAACGAAGATAGATTAGTAGGTGCCAGGAGTGATCTATCTACATGGGATAATTGCTTTTGTAACAGTCACAGGGAAAGGCGGGAGGGGGGGAAGAGGGGGGCATGGGGGGTAATAGAAACGGCTTGGCTAAAGTATGTATAAAAAGAAACTGTTTGTATCAGTGTGCATGATCTGAGACGTGCCTGTCTCCGTGCATCAGGTTTGCTTTGAGATCTCAAATAAACTTAGTCTGCTTCTCCACCTTGGTGTGTTCTTTGGCGTGAAGCACACTGGGCAACGAACACCCCCACTGTTGCTGTCCTCGGGCACCCTGTGTGCTGGCAACAGTTTTGGCGTCCCTGGGTGGGCATCGAGGCTAAAACTGGCCTTGCCCGGACCCCTCCTGGAGGTCGACGGATTGCGGCAACGACCGACGCCCAGCGCGCACCGGTGACTTCATCGGGGGCCTCAGCGGAGACGCGGTGTGGTCGACCCCAGAGGGCACAACGGTGCAACGCGCTTGAGTAGTGGAGAAGCTGCTGCGGGCGACGGTGGGGAACCGGTCCCGTGGATAAGGTAGGAACAGTCCAGTACTGTAAACCTTCTTTTGCCTGTTTTGACCTGGGGACGCCCAGTGTCTCCCTAGAGTATGGGGCAGGGACAGAGTACCGGTAGGGCACGGTGTACGCCCTTAGAATGCATTCTGATGAATTGGAAAGTGTTTGGGTCGGATCCGATGGTTAAGAGCAAGCTGAAAAGATTCTGTACAGTAGACTGGCCTCAGTACCAACTAGAGGACCAGGAAAGGTGGCCACCGGAGGGATCATTAAATTATAACACGATCCTCCAATTAATTCTGTTTTGTCAACGAACGGGTAAATGGGATGAGCATATGTATGCACAACTGTTTATGTTGCTAAGAAATAGGTCAGACCTGGTGCAAAAGTGTAATCTGACTCCGGCAGGTCCGGTAGTAGCTGCTGCTAGTCCCCCGAACCCCTCCCCAGTTGTAATGGCAGAGTCGGTGTCCCCTTCGGCTCCAGCACCCCCACCATATAAGAACGAGGTGCCTAGGGTGTCAGAGATTGCCCCCTCAGAGGGATTCTATCCGCTAATTACTGAAACTCAGATATCCCGTCCGGGAGCAGAACATCGCCCGGCCACTACTATGCAGGTTTACATGCATGTACCTTTTAACCCAGTGGATTTGGCAGCCTTTAAGGCACAGGCAGGGGAATTCTCCACGAACCCCAGTAAGTTTATCTCAGTGTTTGAGGGATGCCTGGCTAGCCACAAGACAGACTGGGATGACTGTAACGTCCTCCTAAGAACCCTGCTGTCAGAGGTAGAGCAAAATCAGGTCCTGGCTAAGGCACAGGAAGAGGCACAGTGGAGACATGACCGGGATCCTCGGAATGTCCCCATTCCTGATAACGTGCTCCCCCGAGCAGACCCTGGGTGGAACCCAAACAACCCCAGGGATATGACCCGCCTCATCGTGTACAAGGAGTTGCTTTTGCATGGACTCCGACACTCAGCTGTCAGACATAACAATTGGGCTAAGCCTTACGAGCTCATACAGGAGCCCAAGGAAAGTCCGGTTGCTTTTCTGCAGCGCATCCGGGATGCAATTCGCCAAAATACTAATGCAGACCCTGATAACCAGGAAACTGAGGCAATCATAAAGGGTATCTTCACCAGTCGGGCTGCCCCTGATATTAAGAAAAAGTTGCAGAAAAAGGAGGATTTAATGGGCATGACTATGGCACAGATTTTGGAAGCTGCAAACAGGGTTTACAGCAACAGGGAAGGAGAAAAGGAAAGAAAGCAAGCAAAACTGATGGTTGCAGCAGTACAGGCTGGTGGCAAGGGAAGATTTCAGGAAGGTAGAAGGGGCTGGGGAATGAGAGGCCGTGGACGTGGGCGCCCCGGCTCACAGGAAAGATGTCTGGGTCGCAACCAGTGTGCCAGATGCCGAAAGGAGGGACATTGGAAAAATGAGTGCCCTGAGAGGGAAGTTACCCCTATGATGGCAGCAGAGGATCAAGACTAGGGGTGTCAGGGGAGACGGACTATCCTGCCCCCGGAACCCCGAGTAAAGATGCGGGTGGGAAATTCAGAAATAGACTTTTTAATAGACTCTGGAGCAGCACGAACCGCTGTAAATCAACCCCTTCAGCTGCCTGTGGCAGACTCCCTCACTGTGGTGGGCGCCACAGGGAAAGGAACCAAGTGTCCGGTATATGCTCCAGCAGAGTGTGCTTTGGGAGACAGAACTCTATCTCACAAACTAGTTTATCTCCCCGATTGTCCAACGCCTCTGCTGGGACGGGACCTGCTTTGTTGCTTAGGTGCCACCCTGCATTTTACCCAGGATGAAATAACCCTCACCTTGCCCCCAGAGAATGCCTGGATAATAACCCTTGCAGTTGAGCCTTCAGCCATGCAAGCCCCAGAGTGGAGCCAGTGGGAAGACCAGGTTTTCCCTCTAGTGTGGGCATTGGGGGTCCCAGGAAAAGCAGCCCATCACACCCCCATTAAGGTTCAGCTCCTGCCGGGAAAAGGTCCAGTGCAGATTAAGCAGTATCTGATCAAGAGAGAAGCCAGAGAGGGACTACAGGAAACTATAGACCAGTTCCTAAAGTATGGGGTACTGCGGGAATGCCAGTCAGCTTGGAACATCCCCATCTTGCCTGTGCGAAAACCCAATGGCACATATCGGCTGGTCCAGGACCTGAGGGCTGTGAATGAGCGAGTCAAGACTCTGCACCCCCTTGTTCCAAACCCGTATACACTGTTGGCTTCTGTAGGGGGGCAGTACACCCACTTTTCAGTCCTGGATTTAAAAGATGCTTTCTTCACGATTCCAGTTGACATTCAGTCTCAGGAGATTTTCTCCTTCGAGTGGGAAGACAACAACAGGGTTAAAAAGCAGCTTTGCTGGACAGTGCTGGCCCAGGGATTTAAAAACTCTCCTACCCTTTTTGGCCAGGCACTGGCCCGAGACTTAGAGGAATGGGACAATGAGGATAAAGTTCTCCTCCTGCAGTATGTAGATGACCTGTTAATTGCTGCTGTGGGTCTAACTCCCTGCCTTAAGGCTACTGTGAGCCTCCTAAACTTTGTCGGACTCCGGGGATATAGAGTAGCTCGGAGCAAGGCTCAAATTGCCCTCACAGAAGTACAGTACTTAGGATTTCACCTAAGGCAGGGGGAACAGCAGCTTTCGAACGAGAGAAAGGAAGCTATCTGTCAAATTCCTGTCCCAAGCAATCGCAAACGGCTCAGGGCGTTTCTGGGCATGGCAGGCTTCTGCAGAATATGGATTCCAGAGTTCGGACTGTGGGCTAAACCCTTGTACGAATGTGTTAAGGGAGCAGATCACGACCCCTTTCACTGGTCAGCAGAAGCTGACAAGGCATTTAAGGGTTTGAAAAGAAAACTGATGGAAGCCCCAGCCCTGGGTCTGCCAGACCTCTCTAAGCCATTTCAACAGTACTTGCATGAGAGGAAAGGGGTGGCTCTGGGAGTGCTTACTCAGATATTAGGCACTTGGAAGCGTCCTGTGGCATATTTCTCTAAACAGCTGGATCAAGTTGCCAAAGGGTGGCCGGCATGTCTGCGGGCGGTTGCAGCCACTGCCCTAGTGCTTGGGGAAGCAGAGAAGCTGACTTTGGGGGGAAGGGTGCAAGTATATACTCCCCATATGGTCCAAGCCCTGCTGGACACTAGGGGTGGTCTCTGGCTTACACAGGCTCGAATGGCTCGGTACCAGGCTAAACTTGTAGAAAATCCTGAAGTTGCCCTGCAGACTTGCCCCTCCCTTAACCCAGCCACCCTGTTGCCAGAAACAGAAGAACAGGAACATGACTGCTTGGATGTAATAGATACCCAATACTCTAGCCGTCCAGATTTAAAAGACCAGCCACTCCCGAATGCAGATTACGAGTGGTATACTGATGGCAGTAGCACTGTTGTAGACGGACAAAGGAGGGCGGGCTATGCTGTTGTAACTCTCCACGAAACTGTGGAAGCGGAGGGTTTGCCTGCTGGAACATCAGCCCAGCTGGCTGAACTGGTAGCCCTAACCCGTGCACGTGAACTGTCGAAAGGGAAAAGAGTTAACATTTTCACTGATTCCAGATATGCCTTTGGAGTTCTGCACGCTCATGCCGGTCTGTGGAAGCAAAGAGGAATGCTGACCGCCCAAGGCTCTCCGGTCAAGCATGGATCCCAGATCCTCCGGCTTTTAGAAGCGGTACAGCTCCCCTCGGCGGTAGCAGTGGTACACTGCAGGGCTCACCAAAAGGAAGATCAAAACGTGGCTAAGGGCAATGCTAGGGCGGACAGGGAAGCCAAGCAAGCCGCTACCCTGGAACCACTGGAAGTTAAAGATGCCCATATGCATGCCCTCATCCCATCGGTGGGAGAGCTTCCAGCCCCTCAGTACTCTCGTGAGGAGAGGAACCTGGCGGACACACTCGGGCTGAAGGAGAAGGAGGGATGGCTCCACTCCACGGAAGGAAAAATCCTCCTGCCAAAAAATCTAATACTGCCAGTGCTGCAGAAACTACACCAGACTACTCATGCGGGCAAAGAGGCTTTAACCCAGCTTGTAAATAAATATTTTCTAACCTCTGGGCTTAGACCCCTAGTATCCCAGGTACAAGCTGAATGCCTAGTCTGCCAAAAGAATAACCCCCGACCGGGAGTGCCCGTGCTGCCAGCCACACTGAAACCTACCCCAGGCCCAGGATTGGTTTGGCAGATAGACTTTACTGAGTTCCCTCGGGCCCAGGGGTTCAGATACCTCCTCGTCCTAACGGACCGATTCAGTGGATGGCCCGAAGCTTTCCCATGTCGTGACAACACTGCCAGAACGGTAGCCCTTAAGTTCGTCAAGGAAATCATTCCACGATTTGGGCTTCCTCAATGGATGGAATCTGACAACGGAACGCACTTCACGTCACAAGTTGTCCGGAAGATATCGGATGCCCTACAGATCCCCTGGAAGCTCACACCCCCTGGCGACCTCAGGCCAGTGGAGTAGTGGAACGCACAAATCAGACCCTCAAGCGACATCTCTCAAAGGTTTGCCAGGAGGCATCTCTCCGATGGCCTGATGCCTTACCCCTTGTTTTGCTTCGAGTTCGCGCTCTCCCAAAGGGCAGGTTAGGGCTCAGTCCCTTCGAGATTATGTTTGGAAGGGCATGGCCTCTGAATGGTACACCGGTTCTGTTAGGGGAGTGGGAGGTAGGCTGTGGTTTCTTGTCTCAGTACCTGTGCTCTCTGTCTGCTGTTCTTTGTTCTCTCCACAGGTATACCAAAGATTTGCAGCCCCTCCCGCTGGATGCTCCTGTCCACTCCCTGCAACCAGGTGACTCCGTCCTCGTTCGTACCTGGAAGGACGAGCCTCTCCAAGAGAAGTGGAAGGGACCCACACTGTCCTGCTGGTCTCACACACAGCTGCAAAGGTTGAGGGACACAAGCACTGGATCCATCACTCTCGTCTGAAAGCAGTGCCTGCTCCTGAACGGTGGACCGTCCAGCCTGCGGAAAACACTGCCAGCGACGATTTGGGACTTAAGCTGTTGTTTAAAAGACAGTAAGGTCCGCTGGAAATGCCCTGTGCCCTCTTCGGACAGTCAAGGCATATTCCCAGCGATCACTCTGAGCATTGGTTCTGTTTATTTTCACAGGGCCGGCCTAACCTCGTGGCCTGGTCCCTTCTGTTTTTAATCTGTTTGCTATTGGGTTGTTATTTTGTGGGTATTTGGGGAATTGTAATTGTTAGGCCTCACGGTTACCAGCCCAGTATGAAGTTCAGGTCAAAGCTAGCCACAGTATTACTCCTTGCCATGGGAGCACTCATTTTGGTAACTCCTGGTTCTCCCCAGGCACATATGGGATGGAGAGGAATCCCTAACAAGCTGGGGACAAACACGTATGAGGCCCTGAAAGTTTGTTTTGCCCAAGAGTTTAACCTCTCCAACTGCTGGATATGCTCCCAAATCCCACACCATGCAGCTGGATTGCCCTGGAGGGTGGTTCCCCAAAATTAGTCAGATCTCTGCTGGAGATGGTTCAGTAGGGGGAAAAACATTTCGGGTACCCCCTTGTCTCAGAACTGTACAATTGAGTCCCAGTATGCATTAAGGGACGACCCCTGGGAACCGCAAGCCAACTCAATGCATCTCCCTCCCCCTATCAGGCTGCGGCCAGTGAGCCCAGGGTTGGTGTGCTATCAGCAGTCCAAGTCCAGCAATCACACCTGGTCCGCTGGGAACAGCACCTGCCAGTATTATCTATCCCCTGGCAGTAATGCCTGTATCCCAGTCTATGTCAATGGAAAACCCAATTCTACTGCCCGGTTCGGAACTTTCAGTAGCTCCCAAACTGAAAGGTGAAAAAATGGTTCTAATGGGCTAGTGGAAAATGGCCACTCCTTTTATGTTTGTGGTACCTCTGCCTATAAGTGGCTCCCACATTGGTGGTATGGAAGCTGTTATGTGGAATATCTTGCTCCTCCTCTACGAGTGCTTCCTGAACTGCCCCCTGGCCGCCCCAGGCATCGTAGGTCCTTGTATGCCACCCCTGAGCCCATTGGTGAGGGAGACAGACTCGGTATGATCCTCCTCCCCTCTTATGGGGTGGGACGGCTGTCTCAAATGTATCGTAAACTTTCTATGTTTCTCACCAAGTTTGCTAATGAGACCCTGGCCATAGAGAAAAGCCTTAACTCAGAGCTTTACCAGCTCCGATTGCTGGCCCTGCAAAACAGACAGGCCCTGGATTATGTTTTAGCCTCCCAGGGCGGAGTGTGTGCCCTGGTTGGCAGCGAGTGTTGTACTTATGTCCCTGAAAATGCACAGGACATTAACAAACACATTTTGTCCACCGAACAGGCTCTCATCCATTGGAAGGCCCAGGAAAGGGAACCCACAATTTTTGATTCCCTCTGGAGTTGGTTGCCTAATCTAGGAGGGCTGGGGAACGGCCTTGTGCGTCTCCTCCTCACAGGTGTGGCCCTGTGCCTGATCACCCTCCTCCTGATCGCGTGTTTCAAGCTGTTACTCTGCAAACTTTGTGACCCCCAGGCCCCAGAGATCCCTACGTACCCTCTTGTTGAGAGTCCCAGCTCCATAGAACTCAATCACTTCTTGGCTGTAGAGTATGAGAAAACTCGGCCAAAGGTTTGTTGAGTGTTCTCAAAGGAGGGAATTGTTGGTGTCATTGGCCCACTCGGGAGGGTGGAAAGCCACTGTGTCTCAATGAAGCCCCCTGTTAAGGCCTCAGTGAACCAAAGTCCTTCCATGTTTGAACTCTCAGCGACCTGACAAGCTGGCTTAAAGAATGGAATGTAAGGGGGGCTAACTATCAGCTACAGTGCCGGTACCAAGAGGCACTAATGAGGCCTGTAGGCACCTGGCTAGGGGAGTAGAATAACAAACTAGGATGAGATAGTAGTTTAGAGAAGAGTCACTAACGAAGATAGATTAGTAGGTGCCAGGAGTGATCTATCTACATGGGATAATTGCTTTTGTAACAGTCACAGGGAAAGGCGGGAGGGGGGAAAGAGGGGGGCATGGGGGGTAATAGAAACGGCTTGGCTAAAGTATGTATAAAAAGAGAGAAACTGTATCAGTGTGCATGATCTGAGACGTGCCTGTCTCCGTGCATCAGGTTTGCTTTGAGATCTCAAATAAACTTAGTCTGCTTCTCCACCTTGGTGTGTTCTTTGGCGTGAAGCACACCGGGCAACGAACACCCCCACTGTTGCTGTCCTCGGGCACCCTGTGTGCTGGCAACACCCCCACACCCCAACTCTCTGCCCCAGCCATGAGCCCCTCCCACACTCGCTGGGTCACAGGCCTCAACAATTTTCTTCAATGAAACAAGCCTGTTACCCCATTGTTCTGTCTCTGAGGCTGATTGGTTCCTACTCCTTGCACAACTGATGCAAGCCAGGGGGACTCCACCCAGAGTTCCCAGCACTGCTGGACAGAGACCCCCTTATTCCTGCTCTCTCCCCACTGCCTAGGGTGACCAGACAGCAAGTGTGAAAAATCAGGACGGGGTGGGGGGTAATAGGAGCCTGTATAAGAAAAAGCCCCAAATATCCGGACTGTCCTTATAAAATCGGGACATCTGGTCACCCTACCAGTGGGCCCCCACCCCACGAGATTGCTACCACATGCCCTGCAGTGACTGAAGCCGTGACTTTTCCTCTGGGGCATCCTTTCTTTTTCTTTCTGGAAGTCTTTGAGATTCCCTCCTCCCTTGGGCGGGGAAGGAGCAAGGGGACCTGCTCTGAAGAGTCCCTATAAGGAGCTGGGATTGTGCAATGCAGGCGGGGGCACGTACTCTACCGGCCCACGTGCACCATCACCCCACTGTCATCTCATCCTGTTGATTGGGTGTCAAGCGGCTGTCTGGGCTGGGCTTTATCAGACTCAGCTTCCCATGGTCTCCACATCCTCCCCCCCCCACCCATGGGTGGCAAGTTATAGACTCACATGGTGCCCACGGGCCCAGCTCCACCAATGTTTGGGGCTGGGTCTCCCCCCAGCCCCACCTGCTCTCACCCCACACCTCCCTGCAGTGTCCCCCAGCCCTCTCCCCTTTGCTGGCCCCATGCACATCGCTGGCCCCAGAAGGAGCAGAGCATCCCCGCCTCTTCTGTGCAGCTCCATGCTGCCTCCCTGCAGCAACCGCTGCCATAGGGTCCTAGTGCCCCCCTACTCCACTGCCAGGGCAGACTGACTCTGAGCCTGCCCTTCCACCTCAGACCCTTCCCTTTTCCAGTGGGACCCTCCAACAGCACAGCCCCCGCCCCCGCAGTCACCGCTCCTGCCCCATGCTGGGCAAGGAGGTAGCCCCATCCCCCACCCCTAGTGAGGCTACAGTCAGGGGCAACAGCAGGGGAGGCACCCACCGCGGGGGAGGCGAGGGAGATTCCTGGACCTGGGAGAGGCCCTAGGAGCACCTGCAATGACAGTGGTGGGGGTGAGTGTGCTGCTGGGGAGGGGAGCGGGAAAGGGGGGCTCCTCCCCCAGAGCTAGGGTGACCAGGTGTCCTGATTTTATAGCGCCAGTCTCACTATTTGGGGCTTTTTCTTATATAGCTGCTAATTACCCACCACCCCGTCCCGATTTTTCACACTTACTATCTGGTTACCCTACGCAGACCTCGCTGCTGCTTGTAGGGAAGGGGCTGGGGGGAGTCCCCGGAGCAGCCTGCCTGCACCCCAAACTCATCCCCAGCTCTGCCCCACCCCAGAGCTTTCATCCCCCCACCGCACCCTCTACCCTAGCCCTGAGCCCCTCCAACACCCCAAATGCCTTATCCCCAGCCCCAGCCAGAGCCCTCACCCCCACACCCCAACCCTCTGCCCCATCCTTGAGTTCCCTCTGACACCCCAAACCCCTCATCTCCAGCCCCAGACAGAGCCCTCAACCTGCCCTGCACCCCAACCCTCTGCCCTAGTCCTGAGCCTCTCCCACACCCCAAACCCCTCATCTCCAGCCCCAGACAGAGCCCTCACACTCCCCTGCACCCCAACCCTCTGCCCTAGTCCTGAGCCTCTCCCACACCCCAAACCACTCATCTCCAGCACCAGACAGAGCCCTCACACTCCCCTGCACCCCAACCCTCTGCCCTAGTCCTGAGCCTCTCCCACACCCCAAATCACTCAGCCTCAGCCCCAGACAGAGCCCTCACACTGCCCTGCACCCCAACCCTCTGCCCTAGTCCTGAGCCTCTCCCACACCCCAAACCCCTCATCTCCAGCCCCAGACAGAGCCCTCACACTGCCCTGCACCCCAACCCTCTGCCCTAGTCCTGAGCCTCTCCCACACCCCAAACCCCTCATCTCCAGCCCCAGACAGAGCCCTCACACTGCCCTGCACCCCAACCCTCTGCCCTAGTCCTGAGCCTCTCCCACACCCCAAACCCCTCATCTCCAGCACCAGACAGAGCCCTCACACTCCCCTGCACCCCAACCCTCTGCCCTAGTCCTGAGCCTCTCCCATACTCCAAACCCCTCATCTCCAGCCCCAGACAGAGCCCTCACACTCCCCTGCACCCCAACCCTCTGCCCTAGTCCTGAGCCTCTCCCACACGCCAAACCCCTCATCTCCAGCCCGACAGAGCCCTCACACTGCCCTGCACCCCAACCCTCTGCCCTAGTCCTGAGCCTCTCCCACACCCCAAACCCCTCATCTCCAGCCCCAGACAGAGCCCTCACACTGCCCTGCACCCCAACCCTCTGCCCTAGTCCTGAGCCTCTCCCACACCCCAAACCACTCAGCCTCAGCCCCAGACAGAACCCTCATCCCCCTGCACCCTATCTGCCCCAACTCTGAGCGCTGAGCCCCCTCCTGTATCCCAGCCTCACCCCACAGCCCACACCCCAACCCTCTGCCATAGCCCTGAGCCCCCTCCTACACTCCAAACCTCTCATCCCCAGCCCCACCCCAAACCCAGCCCCACCCCTGCACCCCGTCCCTCCCCCAAACTCCCTCCCAGTGCCTGCACCCCCTCCCTCCACATCCCCCCCCATCCCCAAACTCCCTCCCAGCGCCTGCACCTCTCCTGCACCCCAGACCTCCTAACCCACCCAAACTCCCTCCCAAAACCTTGGGCAGGTGGGAGCGGAGTTTGAGCACTACCAAAATTTCTACAAACCTGCCGCCCATGCGAGCGGTCAACTAGCTAGTTACATGCAGTGCTGCCAATTCAATAATTTTCCAGCCTGCCTTGTAAAGCTGAACACCCTCTCTGATTGCAGTTCCTGGGGAAAACACCATCAGGGCCAAGCTGCAGAGCCAGAATGAGATAGATTGCTAGTGCCCCCACCCCAGGTAGGAATTGGGAAAGAGGCCAGGAGGGGGCTCCCTCTCTGGGGTGGAAACTTCACTTCTTTGAGGGGTGGGAGAGGAACCACCAGCTCTCAGTTTCTGCAGAGTCTGGGGCAAGGGGACCCCTGCACTGGGATTCCCCAGGGACAGGGTGCTGGAGGGAGCTCTGCTGAAGGAAAAGGGGGCAACTGGAGCACAGATTCATGGGGATCCCTGTTGGGTGGTGTTTTCAGGAGCAATGGGGTGGTGAGGTTTGAGGGGGAAGTGTTTGCTGGAGACATGGGGGACCCTGCCCTCCAGTTTCCCAGAACTGATCAGGGACAGAAGGGGAATTTGGAAAGCACATGCACACACCTCCACCCCTGGAATCCTCTGTCAAGCTCCATTGAGGAAACGAGTTAGCAACCTTCCTTCCTGGTGAGATGGATGCTGCTGACACGGAAGCAGGTAGATGGGGCCTTTTTCATTGTTCGTAGAAGCCCGGGGCCTCTCCAAAGTTGCCTTCTTTAACTGCAGTTAAAAATAGCGTCTGGGCTGTGAGTGTGAAGCTATTTTTCAGTTTGGGTTTGCTCCTTGGTTCGTTCTCTCCCTCTCTAACTTCAGCTGGTGTAAAACAAACTAAAATATTGGTAGGAGATCAGCCTGTCTGGGCAAATTCCTTTTTTAAACCAACTAAAAGCTTCACTAAAAGATTGGTTTGTGCCTGACCTCGGAATGCACGCACAGCATTAACTGCTTGCCTTTGCATATGCATTTCAACTGTGGGGCCAGACAGTCTGCACTTAAAAGGTTACCCCGCCATCGCTGTAGCCACTTCAGTGTAGACACTGCCTGTCCACCTGCCTGAGAAGCGGTGGCTGTTCACAGGGGAACTTGGGTTGGCTTAGCTACGCTGCCCAGTATGTGCATTTTTCACCCACTAGTGTGACCAGCTAGTGCAATTGACCTAATTTTCTAGCAGAGACCGGGGCTTAATGCCTGGAAAAGAGGAGGGTGGGTCCAGGAAAGGGGCATGATCGATTTTCAAGTCTGTGAAGGGCTGCTATAAAGAGGCCAGTGATCAATTGTTCTCCATGTCCCAGTCCCTGTAGGACAAAAAGGAATCGGCTCAGTTCCCCTTGCTCTTCAAGGCACCTTGGTGTAAAGGACGGCACCAGCCGCCAGGCTATGGAGAATCAGGTCTGTTGTTTTTATGTTGGGTGCTGGTGAAGGTGTACAGAATGGAGAGACACTGTCCCTTAGTGGTGGGGTAGATGGTAGAATCTTTATCGGTATGATTACAGCAGTGGTTCTCAACCAGGAATACGCGTCCCCCTGGGGTATGCAGAGCTCTTCCAGGGGGTACATTGACTCATCTATATATTACAACAAGTGACACAAAAAGCACTAGCAAAGTCAGTACAACTAAAATTTCATATTGACAATGACTTGTTTATACGGCTCTCCATACAACGTACATTGACATGTAAGTGTGGTATTTATATTCCAATTGATTTATTTTATAATTAGATGGTAAATGAGAAAGCCAGCTTTTTTTTCAGTAAGAGTGTGGCTGTGACACTCCTGTATTTTTATGTCTGATTTTGTAAGCAAGTTGTTTTTAAGTGAGATTAAACCTGGAGGTACGCAAGACTAATCAGCCTCCTGAAAGAGGTACAGTGATCTGGAAAGGTTGAAAGAACCACTGGATTACAGCCTGGAAAGACTCTTGTCTCCAGTGCTGATAAGCAGATGAAAAGAATGGGCCATTAATTAATTAATTTGGAACCTACACAAGGAACTACTTTGGGCAACATATACACAACCTGTGGAACTCACCGCTGCAGAAGTCAGATGCTGGTGGATTAGGGTTGCCAACCCTGCAGGGTTGTCCTGGAGTCTCCAGGAAATTAAAGAGCAGTCTTTAATTAAAGATTATGTCAGGTGATGAAATCTCCAGGAACATGTCCAACCAAAACTGGCAACCCTAAGCTGGATCTTTAGGACTGTTGACAATATTTGTGCAGTGGGCAGAGGTAAAGCGTTCTTCTTTCACCAGTAGGTAGAACCTGACCCATATAAGCAGCTGTCACCTGTAGAGGGCTGGAACTGTCAGAAGGGCTTGGCTCCCACCATCGGGGCAAGAGCGTCTAAAGGGCTCAGCGTGTTGGGTACATGATGGGCACTGAGACCTCTGGAAAATCTTGGCCCACTTACGTAAGTGCCTAATTGGGAACTGAAAACTCCAGCCCCAATGGTGAGTGCTGGACCCTTGTAAACCTGGTCCGGAGTTCTTCTGTCAATAATGGGGCGCCCCTCCAGAGCTGGGGTCGTATCTGACCTCGTGGGAAAGAGCTAAAATAATAATAATAATTAATTAATAATCTGGTTCTCTTCATCAACACATCTCAAAGCGCTTCACAAAGCAAGTTGGCATCACTGTACCCAATGGGGAAACTGAGGCACTGGGCAGGGATGAGACTTGGCTACGGTCACAGCAAGCTGGTGGCAGAACAGAACCTAGCTCTCCTCAGGGCAGGGCCAGTCTAGTGCTCTAGCCACTAGGCCACATTGCTGCTGAAAGAAAACTCTAACGGTGCCCAGTGGTCGTTCTGCCAGGCTGTGTTAGTGCCATGTGGGTGACCAAACACCATGATCTAGTGCAGTCCTTGCCAAGTACCAGTGCCCAGGGTGTGGCAAGGTGGGGGTATTTTGCTTTTTTCAGAAGCATCCAGGGCCGGTGCAACCCATTAGGCGACCTAAGCGGTCGCCTAGGGCACTAGCATTTGGGGGGCGGCATTTCGGGTTCTTCAGTGGTGACCGCGGTGGCCGGATCTTCGGCCGGCCCAGTCGTCATCGGCATTTAGGTGGAGGGAGCTGGGCAGGGGCGTGCGGGGAGGGCCGCCTGCTGCAAGTAAGTGGGGAGCATGGCACGCAGGGGAACCGCTCCCTGCCCCAGCTCCACCTCCTCCCCTGAGCACTCCGCCCCGCTCTGCTTCTCTCCCTCCTAGGCTTGTGGCGCCAAACAGCTGTGAGCAGAGGTGAGCTGAGGCCAGAAGCTGCTGCATGGCTCCCTGGGCCAGGGGAGCTGCCATGGGGTTTGGGGGGCGCTTCAGGGCGGACAGGGGGAGTTGTTGCGGGGGGGTGCCTCAAGGCAGGGGAGGTGGGGAGCTGCCATGGACGAGGCACCTTAGGGTGAGGGAGGGGGCAGAGAGCTGCCACAGGACTCGGGGGGGACGTGCAAGATGGAAGTTTCGCCTAGGGTGCGAAACATCCTTGCACCCAGCCTGGAAGCATCCTGCGTTGGCCACAGGACACAAGACTAGACCGCTGGGGGATTTTCAGTGCTGCAGATCCAGGCATGTGGAGGCTCAGTCCAGAGTTTCCAGCTCCTCTCTTGGCTTTCCTCCAGGTGGTGCGGGGAGCAGCCGGCTGGCTTGTAAACTGCCTGGGAGGGGAGGAGAAGGCGGTTAGGTACATTTGACTCCACCGGGTGTGCTGAACCAGGTGTGCTGGTCCCAGGCCAGTCATGGGGGGAGCTGGGCGAAAAATGCCTCTTATTTGTTGTAGGAAATTGTGAAAAAATGTCTGTTTTTTAAAAATTAATACTGTCCCCCCCCACCCCCCGTCACAGCCAGGGCAGAGCCCCCGTCACTCAAATCTAGCTCTCTCTTCCCTCACACATGCACCCTCCTGTCTAATTTCCAAAGTGCATCTCCCCTCAGGCTCCACCAGCAATCACCAAACAGCAGTTATGGAGAAAGCTGTGGCCAAGGATGCACTGATCAGATTGCAGAGTTTGCAGAAATGGTGTTTCACTGACTATTTGCATTCCAGGCCTTGCAAAGCCAGATTTAACCTGACACCAGTTTACTCCACTGGAGGATCTGGTCCACACACCCTAACGGACAATACACAGAGCTGATGTGGCTCAGCTTGAGAGCCAATCCTTTCCCCAGGCCCTCCAGAGGCATCCACAGCAGCAGGGCTCACTCACCTCTCCCACAATCAGCCCCAATATACAGAGAACCAGGACTGCTAAGCCAAGGCGGATGGTGTTGGGCACCAGGCTGAATCTGGCTCTGTTCACTCTTCCCATGTTCGCTGGTGCAGCTGCTGAGAGAGGCAGAGGGGCATCTGAGAAACCGACTTCTCTGTAGGCCTGATCCAAATCCCACTGACATCTGGCTATCTCCATCATACTCACATGGTCCCCACTGCTGTAGTATCGGGGCACCTCACAGGCTTTAATGTCAGTGGAAAGACTTTCATTGAGTTTTAGATCAGAGCTTGTATTGTGATAAACCAGGGCTCAAGTGAGAGGGGATGTGGTGGGACAGCAAACGCTCACCCTGCCGCTGCTGCCTTCCTGTGCTCCAGATTCTCCACTTTCTTTCTCATTAAAAAAACAAACAAACTGTGTTTTGGGGAAGTGAAAAATGTCTCTAGCCAGGTCGATGTTTGCAAGAAAAAAATAAACCTAAATAAACTGAAAAAATTATGATTTTTAAAAATGGTCAGTTTCAAACACTTCAAAATAAAAACAACTCTGACATTTGGAAATTTGTTGTGGTTTTTATTGTTTGAGCGGCGGTAGTGTTGAGCCAGCTCAACCCAGCTTGGTCTCAGCATGCTAAAACAGCTTATGGCATGCCCAGAAAATGAAATGATTCAAGGATTAGAAAAGGTCTTGTAGTGAGAGACTCAAGGTGCTCAGACTGTCTCCTTTATTGAGGAGAAAGTTAAGGGTGATTTGATTATTGTCTGTGATGAGTAACTACGCTGAGAACTCAAATCTGACAACAGACGGCTCTTCGATCTAGCAGACCTTAAAGGTACAACACGATCCAATGGCTGGAAAGTGAAGCTAGACAAAAGCAGACTAGAAATAAGAACATAAAACTGGCCATACTGGGTCACACCAAAGGTCCAAAGCCCAGTAGCTTATCTTCTGACAGTGGCCAATGCCAAGTGCCCCAAAAGGAATGAACAGAACAGGTGATCCTCAAGGGATCCATCCACTGTCGCCCATTCCCAGCTTCTGGCAAACAAGGTGAACATTTTTAATATGGAAGGTAATTAACTATTGGAACAATTGACCAAGGGTCATGGTGGATTATCCATCACTGGACCTTTTTGAATGACAATCGGATGTTTTGCTAAAAGGTCTGCTCTCGCTCCACCACAGCAAGTGGGCTTGAAGCAGTAATTAATTCAGGGACGTTCTCTGGCCTGTGTTATGTGAGAGGTCAGACTGGAGGATCACGATGGTCCCTGCTGGCCGTGGAATCTATGAATCTGACATATTCCCTGCAGTACCTGTAGGCTACAGAGCGAGTGCCTGGAGCTGTGTCTAGGATTCTGAACTGGAATCTTTGAAATCCAGGCTCCCCGGCTCCCGACCAAGGTTTGCATGTCCTAGGTTCCGTGGAAAGCGCAAAGGACTGGGGTGGACTCTTTGGGTCAGGAGAAGTCCCTGGATCAAACCATTCTACCCTCCTTCAGCTGATCTCTCCCATCTCTGCCTTTCCCTCACCCCAGTCCCACACATCTCCAATCCAGATGTGCTCATATCACATGGAGACTCCTCTCCAGGGGTGACAGGTACCGTAGGCTAGGGGAGGCCCAAGCCGTAACTCTGCCTGTGCTCCACCCCTTGCTCCTCTCTCCCCTGAAGCTGGCTGGGGCTCTGCTCCAGCCAGCAGCCTGGAGCCCGGGGCTTGGGCCAGCTGGGGAAGGCTGGCTGGCAGCTCAGGGCAGGAGGGCTGGGGCTCCTCTGGCCGTGGGTGGCAGGACCTGTGGGGGAAGGGACAGGGCTGGGGGCTAGCTTCCACTAAGGGGGGGGTTCCCCCGCTGCCCATTCTCCTCTCTATGTCTGTTACCTCCAGTCACTGTCAGGTTCACCTCTGCCATGACAAACACATCCAGGCCTCGCACTGTTATCTGGTACGTCCCGGCGTCCACGGGCTGCACACGCTGGATCACCAGGGAACCGCTCTGCAGAGAGACGTTTGCTTGCTGCTGATATTCCTCCGCCACCTTCACGCTGCGCTGGCAGGAGCGCCGCCCCCACTCGGGGGCGCTGCCGCTGCACTTGGTCAGCACGTAGGCTAAGACGGGGCGGTGGCCCGAGAGGAAATCCCATTTGAGGTGGAAGAATTCCCCCAGCGGGGTGGAGAATTGCAGGGAGACGGGCAGGACGGCTGTCTGGTTGGCGATGGCGTGGACTGGATTCTCCGGAATGGCTAGCAAGAGAGTGGAGGAGGCACCTGTAGAACAGAGAAAGACTCGCGAATTCTATAAAGCGGATTTAAAATGCTGGCAAAGGCCCCCACTCAGCAATCCCTGGACCCCTAAGGAATGTGTTTCTCTCCAGAGTGGGTACAGCCCAGCCTCTGCTCCCTACCACTGTGCATGAGTCTTCTCCTTGGAAGGGAGAGCAACTGAAATAAAAAAGGTTTTTTCTCTTTGTTTTGATGTCAGTTCCTCTCCGTTCCTTAGCTCTTTGCCATTGGAAAAGAAGGACAACACTGTTTTAAAAAGGCCATATAATTATATCCACCTCCCACTGCAGACGTTAATCTCTCTTTGTTATGAAACTTATCCCACCAGAAAAAAGGAGGGGGAAAACGGGCGGGGGGAACCAAACAACCTCTTACAAAACATGATTTCCTTTTCCAAACACCGAAATGAAGCAACATTTTCTAAACGTTCAAAACGAAACCAGCCAAAAAGATCGGTTTCATTTCCATTTTTTTGGTTGAAGAAATGAAAATTTCTGCAAACAATTTCAAAAGAAGCAAAATTTGTCAAGCCGCATTTATTTCTATTTTCAGACCGGCTCTAATGACAAGTAATCTACCAGTATTTATGGTCACCGATGAAGTTAGACCTGGTCTGCACATAGATTTGGGGCCAATATAATGACATTGGGGGAGGGCTGGCTCAAATTGGTTTGAGCATTTGCCTGCTAAACCCAGAGTTGTGAGCTCAATCCTTGAGGGGGCCACTTAGGGATCTGGGGCAAAATTGGTCCTGCTAGTGAAGACAGAGGGCTGGACTCAATGACCTTTCAAGGTCCCTTCCAGTTCTAGGAGATTGGTATATCTCCATTTATTATCTATTATTATGTGCTTTTTATACCAGTACCG
This sequence comes from Gopherus evgoodei, assembly GCF_007399415.2. NCBI lineage: Eukaryota > Metazoa > Chordata > Testudines > Testudinidae > Gopherus > Gopherus evgoodei. The sequence goes on along the minus strand of NW_022059994.1, from coordinate 5,063,426 downwards.
CCCCTAATGTGGCTGCAGCTATACCAGTATAATGGCACCATATGTCAGTATAGCTCATTTCCCCTCTCCGTATGGGGCAAAGCTCTACCAGTATAAACACACTTCTACCGCTATATCTGCATCCGCACCGGAGGGGTTGTACTATTTTAACTAGACCGGCGTTGAATAGTGAGGAGAATTAACTGCTCCTGAGAAATGGACTCCAGCACTCAAAGTCTTTATGTTGAGGCTGGATCCAGGGCCGGTGCAAGGAAGTTTCATGCCCTAGGCAAAATTTCCACCTTGTGCCCTCCTCCCCTCCACCCTGAGGCGCCCCCACCCCCGCGACAGTTCCCCCTCTGCCCTGAGGCTCCCCTTCCCGGAGCCGTGCAGCACCTCCCCACCCCAGCTCACCTCTGCTCCGCATCCTCCCCAAGCACGCAGCCCTGCTCTAATTCTCCTCCCAGGCTTGGGGCGCCAAACAGCTGATTGGTGCTGCAAGCCTGGGAGGCAGGAGAAGTGGAGCACACTCGGGGAGGAACCACTGCAAAAAAAAAATTGGGGGCACCGCTTTTTGGCACCCCCAAATCTTGGTGCCCTAGGCAACCGCCTAGTTCGCCTTAATGGTAGCACCGGCCCTGGCTGGATCAGTCTTTCTAAAAGATACGCTCTAGCTCAACCACAAGCTATGGGCTGGATGCAGGGATCCCTGGGTGAGCGCCTCTGGCCTGGGTTATACAGCAGGTCAGATTAAATGTCCATATTGGGCCCTTCTGGGTCAGAATAACCCATGACAGAGGTTCAGTCTCAGTTGTAGCATAGAAATCGCTGTTCTCTTGTGTAACAAACCACCCCCTCTTTGCTACAAGCCATTCCTCCACCTCCTTTCTTGTTTACCTTCGCTTCACTACAGCCTTTGACAAAAGCATGGATGGAGCCCGTCCAGCCAGGTCTTGAGACAGTCTGTACTCACCCTTGAAGGCAAAGAACAGTAACATGGTGCTGGCGATCATTTCCCTGGGCCACAGGCCCTCGTATCGCATGAGAATTAGTCACACCTCAAACTGTAGCCCCTGCCTGAGTTTTGGAAAGGCAAAGAAATTTCTCCTCATCCCAGCTGGTGTCCCGGTGGCAAGGAAAGTGCCGGGCATTTACCAAGCACACAGCACAGGGCTGGGCTTGTCTGAAATGCACCTGACATAACGGTCACTCTCTCTCTCAGGAACCAAGGATGTGGTCTCGCATTAGTGCCTCCAGGGCTCGCCACAGGATGTCACAGGCCTGTTCTGGGGTACAGCAGAAATGGCCAGATTCTGAGAACCAGCTCCTGGGTGTCCAACAAAGAGATGGGACAAAACGACAAAGCTGCCCTGGCAGCTACGCTTGGTTGAACGGGAGCTGTTGCTCTACTGGGATTGAGAGGGTAAGGGGTTAATGAACAAAGTGGTTGTGTAGTTTGGTTATCTCTGCGGCTGAAAACGCCAGATCCTCGCTGTTCTAGGTCCAGGATGCAGGATTGCGGTTGAAGTCGGGAGTGGAAGGAAGGTAGCTAAGCAGGCTTTTAGCTTCCCCGTTGCTGGGACTGTCCAGGGGACCGGTTCAGCCATGGCATAACTCAGAGCAGCCTGTGGGCTGCTCTAAATTATGTCAACTAAAACAGGCGCTGTGGATCGTAACACTGGCCAGGGATCACCAGAGTGCAATGAACTCCAACCATGTTCCCGTGTGTCCCTTCCATCTGGAGAGGAGCAGGTGGCGCACAGCCTAGGTCAGCCTTTTGTCACCTGGTGAGTCCTCTACATCAGGGAATCCCCACCAGCCATTTTAGGGCTGGTCTCTGCCCCTTTTTTATGCTGCTGGAGCGCCTCAAACGAGCCAGGGGCAGAAGCAAGGATCTGGCCCTGGAAATGCTTTGTTCGGGACAACAATTCTGCTGTTTTGAATGGAGCTAGGCATGTCAAGGCTCTTTAATTTAGACATTGGGGTGGGGGACAGAGAGAGAGAAAAAAACTCCTCTAGTTAGGGCTGCCATGTGGGAGATGTGGAGTCAAATCACTGCTTTGTGTCTGTTAGAGAGAGGATTTGATCCCAGCTCTGCTAGAGTCTAGGTGAGTGCTCTAAGCATATCCCAGGCTCCTGTTGTGCTAGGTGCTGTACAAACTCAATAAAAGGATGGTCCCTGCCCCAAAACACCAGGACCCATCATGACACTAAAGCCACTTTTGCAGTGACTTGTACATGTGAGGTTAGCTCCGTTTGGCCCTGTGGATCTCGGCTCATAGTCAAACCTTCCTGGCTAGACTGTGACTGTAATTCACTCCCCAGACCAAAGATTGAACGAAAGCTCTCAGGACAGATTCTAATGGGAAGGTGACCGGACAGCAAATGTGAAAAATTGGGACAGGGGTGGGGAGTAATAGGAGCCTATATAAGAAAAAGACCCCAAAATCAGGACTGTCTCTATAAAATTGGGACATCTGGTCACCCTATCTAATGGAGCGACACCAATTTACACCAGGGGAGAAACTGAGCCGGGGTGAATTTCACCCTGCCAGCCACAGAAGCACCCAATCAGGAAAGGGAAAGCTGCTCTCAATGTGTTTGGAGGGAGATTCAAAGCTCAGGCAGCCAATGAGAAATGCCTGTTTGCTCTGAGCCTGCTGTATTGGTGGAGGATGCAGAAGAAGCACCCAGATAGTAATAGAGAGATGAGTGTGCTTCTTTACCATGCTGGGGTAAGGAGTTTCCTGTACGCTGAGACATGTGGCAATCCAAGCTGCTTGCTTTGGGATCTAACATGCAGGAGACGCTCCCCACCATGGCCTGGCTGAGGCAGGTAAGAGATGGCTTTTATTCCTTCCCAGGGCTCATTTACACCCAACAGCAGGAAAAAGCTCAGGGGCCTGGGTTTTCCAGCTGTGACTGGTGATTCTGGGGGCCCAGCAGCTGGAGATACACATCAAAAGCTGGGGCCCCAAATCACCAGTTTGGGTGGAAAGTCTTGGCCTGTAGCTCCCAGGGCATTTTTGAAACAAACATGGACAAATATTGGGATTGATTTGTAGGAGACAATCCAAGTGAGATCACTTAGGGTAGATGTAGCTGTCAGGGGGGAGCAGTCACCCGCCCACACCCCACAGGAGTTATAGGAGAGGAGGGAGGAAGCAGAGGGCTTTTTTAATGCTCCCACTGCTTTTGAAAATCTGGTGCTTACATGGGAGCTGAGCTCTGTTCTGAAAATCTAACCCCAGATATGTTCCCTGTTCATGGAGAGCACGATTCAGCTCTCCCATAACTCCCCCCAGCCCACCCCGTGTGTGCTCTATGGGAGACTCATTGTCAGGCTGGGGTGGGAAGACCCCAAAATTGTGCCCAGTTTGGCGTTGACGGTTATAGCTCAGTGCAAGCACATGGCACAAGGGGGAACTGGGAAAAACACATGTCCTCTCTCTGTGTGAGCTATTTCCCCATCCATCCCCATAGGCACTTTCTAGATCCATTTATCTACCCCTTCCCAAACATAGCCCCTATCTATCCTTTTTATAACATGTTTGATGAAAAGTTCAATAAGATCTTGGATTTAAATTTTTTGTGGGGAAATGTTTAAAAAAACCCAACCCACTGCATCCCCCCAAAGAAAGAGAACAGATGGGTCCATTTTGGAGAGTTTGAAACAACTTTGAAATTTCTAAACGTTTTGCAAAAATGTGTGTTTTTCAATCACCTCTAGAAGAAAGTTTTAAGTAAGGACAATAGACCAGATCCTTCATGCAGTTTCAGCTTCCTTTGATCTCGGGGCAGCTGGCTGCTAAACTCAGATCTCCTGGCTCAAATTACAGCAGCCTGCAGGAGGCTGTGACACACACAGCGTGGCCAACCAATCATGCCCTCACGATATCTGTTGCTTTCCCTGAAGCCCTGGCTCCTGGAGTCACGTGATTTTTTTTAGAGAACCTCAGCTTTCATTTAAAAAGAAAAGCAGGCCTTTGTGGTGGGGGAGAAAAGCCTAAAAGGATGAACTGAGTGTACTGGAGAAGCTCAAAGCCCCAGATTAAAAATCTCATGGTTTTTAAGACAATCTCATGATTTTGGGGGGATCTGGCTCAAGATTTTGGAATGAGTGGGGTTGGCCGCACTGTAGACGGTCACAGGCTGACTGGCCCCTTCAAAGGGAAATGGGACCACCCCACTTGTGCCATTATTAATTAGCTGCTTCTCAGCCTGAGGGGGTGGGACTAAGAGGGTCAGGTGATAACATAATAGATGCCTAGGCCTTATAAAAGGGCTGAGAGTGGCCAGACAGGCTTAGTCTGTGGAAAGCTCCGAGCTAGCGTCTGCAGGAGGCTGGGCACTCAGCCTGGGGGGCAGGGCTCTGTACTGGAACACAGATGGTCCAAGGTCCAGCAGGGGCTGAAAATAGTGCCCAGGGGGACCAGGTTGTGGTCGATCTCCTGCAGCCAGAAAGACTCTCAGAGGTAGCCCAGAAGGGGGCTGGGAACAGGGCCAGGAGGGGAGGGCAGAGGGGCAGAAGAAGCTGTTTGTTTACTGGGACTTGTTTAGCTGGCTTTTGGTAACCCCTTCCAGGGTAACTTGGTTTGTGACTTGGCTGGAGGGTTAAGCTGCATCTCCAGCATGAGTGTGTAGAGTTAGTGGGGACTCTGAAGGAAGGAAACTGAGGCAGGGGTATGCTGCCTGTAGTGCTGTGCTTGGCCAGCAGGGGATGCTGTAGAGCAGTTCTATCCTATGAACAGACACTAGGTGCCTACCAGAAGCAGGTCCTAGATGACTGTTGCCTTATCCACTCCCAAGGGGCTTGTGTAGCTGGTAGCCTTGCTGCTGCCATTGTTTCTGCAGGCTGAGCAGAGACTGGGAAGCTGATGTTGCTCTGGACTTGCCAGGGAAGGGGAGTGGGGGGAAGAGTTTGATTCTCCCTTCCTGCTCTCTCTCCCCACCCCTGCCTGACTCCCTCTCTGGTCCCCACCCGTAAGAATGGGGCTCTAATGCAGACAGGCCTGGAGTTCGTGCTGGTGCAGCTCATCCCAGCCGATTCAGGCTTTACCTGTCTACACTGGGCATTTGCACTGGGGCAGCTCTGCCTGTGGCTGGCCAATGCACTGGCTGAAATCCCCAGTGTGAGCAGTGTCTTAGCTGAAAGCCTGGGGCCCGATTCTCGCCTGCCTTACCTCTAGGGCAGCTGTTTACACCGGTTCTCAGCACAGCTGGTGTAAGTTACGCCAAGCCCACATGGGGCAGCTGAATAAGTAGTGCTGGGGTAGGCAACCTGTGGCACGAGCTGATTTTCAGTGGCACTCACACTGCCAGGGTCCTGGCCACCGGTCCGGGGGGGCTCTCCATTTTAGTTTAATTTTAAATGAAGCTGCTTAAACATTTTAAAAACCTTATTTACTTTACATACTACAATAGTTTGGTTATATATTATAGAAAGAGACATTCTAAAAATGTTAACATGTACGACTGACACGCAAAACCTTGAATCAGAGCAAATAAATGAAGACTCGGCATAGCACTTCTGAAAGGTTGCCGACCTCTGAACTAGTGCATTAAAATCCGTGATACTTTCGACTTATAAAGCCATTTCTCCAGAGCCTTCCCTGGACAATAGAACAAAGAAACATTGCCTTTACATTAATTGTGATAATTCAGCAGTATCGTGTTCCCTCTTCCTCCTAACTTCCTTTTCAATCGGGACAACGGGTGCGGGTGTGTGTGAGAGATAAGTGCCAATCCTCTGGCAGTTTGTTCCCCAGCTGAAACTGGTTTTGAGCTAGACAGCTTAAAAAAAGTTGAAAAACTTTTAATAGCGCCTGGGTTCATTGTTCCTCTTTGTCTCCCGAGCGGTTTGATTTGCCTCAGACTTCTTAGAAAATATGACTCAGAGAAATTCCAAAAAGTTTGAGGGGGGGGGTGTAAAACTAGTGGGCTTAGGTCAAAATTGAGCTAGCAAAGCCAAGTGCAGCCTTTTCTAATTGCTGCATCTACTGGAACAAAGTTACAAAATTTGGGGGTGGGTAGGGGTGACCAGCCTCAGGAAGCAAACCATTATTCAGAAAACTCGCATCCCATTGCAAAGCAGTTCCAGAGCTGTTTTTAAATTAATTTCCAGCCCTCTCTGGTGGAACTTCCCAGCAGGCACCATTTACACAGCCAGATTACCACTCTTTCGTGGAATCAGGTTATAGTGGGCTGGACTTGGCTTCTGGTGAAGCTGCTGCTGATCTCTCCCATTCCTTTCTCCTCTTTGCCATGTGGTGGGTTGGTGTGTTTCTGAGGCTCTTCCTTCTAGCCTGCCTATGTGGGTTTTTGGATGGCACTTCAGGTAAGAGATCCCAGCTACCATCTATACAGTTCAGTGGGGCTGGAGGTCTGAGCAGAAAAGGGGAGGGAGATGCATGTTGTCTGGGGGTTAGAGAAAAGAGAGCTTGTGGGGGGGGGTGGATGGCAGCTGTAGTGCCCATGTGTTCCCAACACCTCTGCATGCCCCTTTCTTCAGGCCCTGTCCTGCCCAGGGACGCTGGAGCAATTTGTACCGTGAGGGGCCGAGAGCCATTGAACCAAACTGTAAACCCTGTATAGGATGGAAACCACTTCAAGTCAGGGGGTGCAGCAGCCCCCTAGGTCCAGCCCCGATGGTCCTGCCCATGTCAATTTTACAGAAAATATTTAGGGGCCTTTTTTTCTCTGGTATTTTTTTGCTTTTATTTATTTATTTGCAAATCCCCAACTGCTGGCTGAGCAGGTGAGACTTAGAGACCCAGAGAAAAGGGAGAGAAGGAAGAGGGCATGGAACGAACATACAGAGGAGATGTGTGGGTGGGGGCGTTATTTTGTAAAGTTTCTTTGAATGCAGTTTAGTAGCTGGAGACAGAGAGGATTGGCCAGCACCTTGCATCCAGCCAGCTCCATTTGATCACGAGCAGGGAATCCCCTGGCAAGCCCCAGCTTGGGGAACTGGGGGTGCGGTGTGGGGCTGATTTGAAGTGTGCATTTTCTCTGGCAGGGGGAGTCGACCTTGGGTTTTAAGGTCTGAGGGAGGGGCAGGCATGCCCTCACTGCAGAGTTTACTGGAGCTATGGACACTGGGAGTTGTAATCTGCTTGCAGAGACGTGCTGTGTAAATGCATGAGATGAAATCAGATCTGGTGCCAACGTGAGGGTGTGTGCGTGCGCGCGCGCGGCATGATAGGGGTGTGTATGGGAAGCAGCCCTTGTTAACTCTGCACGCTGCCCATTCATAGCGGGGAAACCCCAGCACCCACTTCTAGATCTTTCTGTGATCTAACCATAGGAAGGAACAGGTGAATGTGACACACCTTCATTCACTGCCTCAGGATCTTCCCAGGCCTTCCCTACCTCTGACTCTGCTCCGCTCTCCCGGTTGATTGTTCCGGCTGAGCTCTGTCTCTTTGTCCGGACAAAGCCCCAGCAGGAAATGCACAAGCCCCATTTGTGTGGAACAATTTGCAAGAAGTTCAGGGTCACGTTCCTTTAGATCAAACCCCCCTTTGTTCTGCAACAGCAAATATCTCAAACTCTTTCGTAGCAAGTCACTCGTTTAAAATAATTTTGTTGAACAAGAGCCCTACCCTCTCTGAGCCAGCATTGTTGATATTCCTGGAGATGTTTTGCTCAGTCATGGAATGTCAGGGTCTTTTTAAAAAAAAAAAAAAAAGTCACGGTTTGCTACGAAAAAGCCGTAAGTCATTAGCAGGTTTTGCAAAATAATCCCCAGAGTTCAGCTCCTAAATCCAGGCATAAACGGGGAGAGCCCTGGAAATCAGCAGAGATCCGCTTCATATCCGTGGACCGTTTTTGAAGCTTGCGTGCGGAAACAAATTTTGTATCTGTGCAGGGGTCTATACGTGTGTCCTGATGCCCAGGAGCATGAGACCCTCTAGCTCCCGCTGGCTTTAACTGCAGCTGCTGAATGCCCGACACTTCAGTGTCATTAGAGTACCTGGAATGAACAGAAAGACAAAAGCATGATTGCGTCATTCGCTTCCTGTTGTGCAGCCCTACAACAGAATCACATGAAGTGCGATGGGTGGGGAGTGGAGGGTTGTCAAGGGAAGAGGTACTTTCAGGCACGAAACCACTGATGATCCTGGCATACCCATGGCCTTTCCCTCCACAGGGGGAGGAGTTAAAGAGCCAAACGATGCATTAATTAGAGGATTCCCTACAATTAGTTCCCTGTGACTTAGGCAAATGTTCCTCATTCCCACTGTTGGCAACTCTCCTGATTTTTTCATGCATCTCATGATATTTGGTGTTTGATTTTCTAAAAGCCCCAGTGCCTGGAGTCCTGTGATAAGCATATCCATTTGTTTAAACCAAAATGTGGGGTTTATGTAGGAAGGCTTGAAAAAAGTGACTTCCCATGCCCCCCATCCCGAGGCTCAAAACTCAAAAGATGAAAAAGCAGACCTCTCCCAAAATAATTGATTATTTTTAAATATTTCATGATTTTTAAGGTAACTTGATGGTATTTGAAGGCTGTGGGTTGGCAAAACCCTGCAAGATGCAATAAAGTGGCATTCCAAGAGGGCAGAGTTAAGGTTATATGGGGGAAATGGCATCTCCTGGTTAACATAGCTCTGTGGTTTGTTTTCCCCTGTAATGCTAAGATTCTTTCCCAGTGTTACATGGGGAAGATCTTAGCTGAGCATTTCCTGGTTCTCTAACAGCTGAGTTTGGGACAGTGACATTCCATAAGGGCCTGGGGAGCAGAACTGCCTGTTAGTCAGCAAAAACAGGGTGGATTCGGTTTAAATCAAATTGATTTAAATCATGATTTAAATCACTAGTCAGGAAAATTAGATTTAATCATGGATTTCTACATATAAATGCATTCTTGTTGGTTGTTATAATCTTAATACATATTCTTCACAACTCAGGATGGTAGGTTTAATTTTTAGAAGGTACACACTGTACATTTTTAAACAGTGATTTGTTTTGAAAACTCTTCAGATTAGTTTTACAACTTTATCAGAAAATGAATAATTGTTTGGTTATTTCATTTACCAAAGGTAATTGAAGCAGATATTTATGAAGTCATTGGGAGGTGAACTATCTCCAATTCAACTGGTTAATCATTAATATTTGGAGGATTTTCTTGCCATGCTGAATTAGGAGGAGACTGTCATCAGACAGACATTTAAATTGTTGTATTTAATTAAAACACCAATGTTAAGTATTCTGGATATTTTTCTTCTGCAGCAAACATATAATATTTTAACAAAACAAGCCTATGTCCCTCGCTTCTCACATTTATCTCCAGGTGTCTTCTCCTTGTCCACATCTATCCCCCGCACCCAACAATCTTCTATTCATTGCACTTTTTGAAACTTTGCACTTTTAGAGTGAGGTAAGGGATTGACTCTGTGTACACAAATTTACAGAGTGACAATAGGGCTGAGGTCTGTTGTTTCTCACTTCTGTTTGTTTATTTAAAAATATTTTTGCTGTTAACAAGCATGTTACCTCTGGAGGCACAAATCCACAGTTTGAGAACTGCAAAACTAAGCATCTCTGATGGTATCTTCTAGACTGAGCACTGAGTCCCAGTGGGTAGATAGCAAGATTAACCTAAATAATCTATACAGAAGCTCCTGGAACCCCATAAAATTGGGTCCCTAATCCATGAACTACTGGAACTCATTTACAAAACTTTTTCTTAAACATGACATGAATATATTGTCTCATTCTGTAGAACTGGAATTTATAATCCCTATTCCATGATGAGAGATCTTTGAGCTATAATGTATCTTAATTAAAACTCTCTTTAGATAGCTTTTAGAGGAAAAAAACATTTTATCCAAAAAATCCAATTTAAATACAAAAAATCTGATTTATTTTATTTAAAAAAAATTATTGATTTTTATCCACCCTGGTTGCGAGTGAACAGCAAAGCTGGTCTCGGCAGGGAGCCAGAGTGTCAAAAATTCTTAGCTGGCAGGAGAGCCTCTCTGAGCATCTACAAAGCCTCTCACTTAAACAGTGACTGGCTGAATGATTTATTGTAAGGGACGCCCTTTGTCAGACCCTTTTTCTTTACTGTCCCTCCCTCCCCCCCCTTTGTCAGTCCCTGACCCAGGATTGCCAAGCCAAACTAAAATACTTCTTGTTTGAAACCTCACAGCTCACGAAGCTTGTCCAGTTGTCCACGTGACTGAGCCCGTAGGCGGCTCTGTGAACACCGCCATACCAAATGCCACCCACATTTCAGAGACGTCTTTCTTCGTGCAGAAATATGACACCTCAACTTCGTCGTGGGAAGATGTCATTTACTCCTCTGATGAGGACTCCCAAAACGTCCTCAGTTCCTTCAAGGAGACACTCTCCTTTTCTGGTGGCTACTTCAAGATGGAGAACGTGAGCAAAGGGGCTGAAGGTGTTTACAGGATTCAAGGTGAAATGTACAAGAAGTGTGTGGGTATTGTAAACCTCATCGTGGTAGGTAAGTTCTACACTCGGTGATCCCAGAAAAAACTCTGCTCCCATGCATCCCACGAAGTGGGGATTCACCCACGAAAGCTCATGCTCCAATACGTCTGTTAGTCTATAAGGTGCCACAGGAGTCTTTGCTGCTTTTACAGATCCAGACTAACATGGCTACCCCTCTGATACTCTGCTCCCATTGCACTTCTCAGGCAGCATAAAGCCTGTGGAAACAGGGCTAGCTTGGTGGTTTGAGCATTGGCCTGCTAAACCCAAAGTTATGAGTTCAGTCCTCAAGGGGGCCACTTAGGGATCTGGGGCAAAATAATCTGTCAGGGACTGTACTTGGTCCTGCTGTGAAGGTAGAGGACTAGACTCAATGACCTTTTGAGGTCCCTTCCAGTTCTACATTTCTATGATTAAACTCCCAGAATATGGAAGACCCCAGCAGACATTGAGCTGGGAAAGCCATCTCCTCTGCAGCCCCCAGCCCAAGGGGAATGTGTGAAGAGAGGAACCATGCACTCTGGCTATTCTCAGTGGATTGATGGCCCCCTGCCAGCTGGCACACATTAGAGCAGCCCCCAGGCTGCTATAACTAATGATGGGACTGGCCCGAGAACCAGGAAGGTGTAAATCCTGTTGTGCCAGAGCAGGAGCCTTGACTACACTAGGCCCACTGATTCTAATGACAATAAACATTTTTTGCAAACATGGCCAGCTAGTGACCAGGCCACCAAGGGAGGCTAGTCCCTGGCCCCTTCTTGCCCTGCAGGAGCCCGAAGCATCCCCACTGTGGCCCTTGGCCCCAGTGCTGGGCAGCTGTGGGGGCAAGGCCCCAGGCCCAGTGCTCCCAGCAGCACGGTTGCCGCGTCCCCAGGCCTGGCACTCAGGGTGGCAGGTGCTGGGGGCTTGCCGCCCAGAGTCCCAGTGGGAGGCAGGCCAAACAGTCCCAGCCAGCCTGGGCCAGCCATGGCAGAGTGCTGGGAACAGCAGGAGGGGGGCCTGGCCTGGTAGCAGAGCATGGGGCCACGCTAGGCTGTTTGGGGAGTTACACCCTCCCCCTGCCTATGATACCTGCTGCCCATGTTTGCAAAGATTCTGCAGTGCAGGCAAGGTTTAAAGCACCCCAAGGGCTCACAGGGAGAGCAGCATGTGTCCTATAGGCTACAGGGTGACTCATTTCTGTTCATCAGACTGCTGGCTGCATCTGACTGCAGGATGAGGAACAAACATTCTTGAAGTGTCAGCATTGAAATCCCTGGGAAATATGTGGCAGGCTGTGATCTGTTTTATCTCTGGCCACTGTCACGCTAGTATCTGAGGCTCAGATCTTCAAAAATCAATGGGAATCAGATGCCTAAACACCTTGGAGGATCTGGGCCTAAGGGCCAGATTGTCAAAGGTATTTAGGCACCTCAAGCTGTAAATAGGAGTGTAGGGGGATTTTCAAGAGCACGCAGCTGCCTAACTCTCATTGAAGATGGGAGTTAGTCACTTTTGAAAATCCCATTAGTGGCCTACCTGCATCTTCAGGAATGCAAATACCTTTGAGTATCTGGCCCTAGATAATCAAAGGGCTCTGTGGCAAAGGCTGGAAGTGAACCTGGCACTCCTGGGTCCTAAATCAGCACTTTCCCCCTTAGACCACCCTTCCGCAGTGCAGGCAAGAAGAGGAGAATCAGGCCTGTGATATACAGAGTCCTCACCAACACTTTCCTCTTTATTGTCCCATTCCAGAGCCCAGCTCAATCCCACCTACTGTGTCTGGGATGTCCGGTGCTGAGGAGGAACCTCGCAGTGAGACCAAAGGGGAAAGTAAGTAGCTTGTGATGGGAGATTTCCTGCACCAATAGCGTCTCTCATCCCAGCCACACACATGTCCCAGCTCCCACTTATGTAAATGTGAGCTTGAGGGAATCATGCAGTTGCTCCAGATCTTCTCAGATGGCCTGAAGGCTTGTGCCACAATTGGCCAAAAATGGACCACTGGGAGCTGGCATAGCAGAGTTGGCTACGCCCAAGGACAAGCCCTTGGCCAATTGAGGAGCCGTGTTTGGGGCCTCCCAATGCGAGTGCAGAGTGTCAATAATAACGAGGAGTCCTTGTGGCACCTTAGAGACTAACAAATTTATTTGGGCATAAGCTTTTGTGGGTTCGAACCCACTTCATCAGATGCATGGAGTGAAAAATACAGGAGCAGGTATAAATACATGGAAGGATGGGGATTGCTTTACCAAGCGTGAGGTCAGTCTAACGAGATAAATGAATTAACAGCAGGATACCAAGGGAGGAAAAATAACTTTCGAAGTGGTAAGAGAGTGGCCCATTACAGAGAGTTGACAAGAAGGTGTGAGTAACAGTAGGGGGAAATCAGTATTGGCGAAATTAAGTTTAGGTTTTGTAATGACCCAACCACTCCCAGTCTCTATTCAGGCCTAATCTAATGGTGTCCAGTTTGCAAATTAATTCGAGTTTTGCAGCTTCACATTGGAGTTTGTTTTTGAAGCTTTGTTGCTGAAGAATTGCCACTTTTAGGTCTGTTATTGAGTGACCAGGGAGATTGAAGTGTTCTCCTACTGGTTTTTGAATGTTATGATTCCTGATGTCAGATTTGTGTCCATTTATTCTTTTGCATAGAGACTGTCCGGTTTACCAATGTACATGGCAGAGGGGCATTGCTGGCACATGATGGCATATCTCACATTGGTAGATGTGCAGGTGAATGAGCCCCTGATGGTGTGGCTGATGTGTTTAGATCCTATGATGGTGTCCTTTGCATAGATATGTAGACAGAGTTGGCACCAGGGTTTTTTGAAGGGTTTGGTTCCTGGGTTGGTGTTTTTGTTGTGTGGTGTGTAGTTGCTGGTGAGTATTTACTGCAGGTCGGGGGGACTGTCTGTAAGCGAGGACTGGCCTGTCTCCTAAGGTCTGTGAGAGTGAGGGATCGTCCTTCAGGATAGGTTGTAAATTGTTAATGATGTGCTGGAGAGGTTTTAGTTGGGGGCTGATGGTAATGGCTAGTGGCGTTCTGTTATTTTCTGTGTTGGGCCTGTCTTGTAGTAGGTGACTTCTGGGTACTCTTCTGGCTGTGTCAATGTGTTTCTTCACTTCACCAGGTGGGTATTGTAGTTTTAAGACTGCTTGATAGAGATTCTGTAGGTGTTTGTCTCTGTCTGATTGGAACAAATGCGGGTGTATCTTAGAGCTCAGCTGTAGATAATGGATCGTGTGGTGTGGTCTGGATGGAAGCTGGAGGCATGTAGGTAAGTGTAGCGGTCAGTAGGTTTCTGGTATAGGGTGGTGTTTATGTGACCATGGCTTATTTGCACTACAGTGTCTAGGAAATGGACCTCTTGTGTGGACTGGTCCAGGCTGAGGTTGATGGTGGGGTGGAAATAGTTGAGATCTTGGTGGAATTCCTCAAGGGCCTCCTTCCCTATGGGTCCAGAAGATGAAGATGTCATCAGTGTAGCGCTAGTAGAGTAGGGGTGTAAGGGGATGAGAGCTGAGGAAGCGTTTGTCCTAAGTCAGCCATAAAAATGTTGGCGTACTGAGGGACCATGCGGGTACCGTAGGAGTCCTGCTGACTTGAAAGTATAAATTGACGCCAAATCTGAAATAGTTGTGGGTGAGGACAAGTCGCAACGTTCAGCCACCAGGTTTGCTGAGATGGTGTCGGGGATGCTATTCTTGATGGGGAATTAGGGGAAAGGGTTCAGGGCAGAAAACTGCGATCTCCAAAAGCCAGCATACTCTGAGAGGGAGCCAATGGAAGATGTTGATGAGAGGGGTGTGTCCCAAGCCCCACCCCCTCCATGTTCAATGCCTGTTGTGGCTTGTAATCCAGGGAAACCCCTCTCTTGCAGTCAGGTGATTTCAATGCTGCTCAAGTTATACCTTGCAGTAATAAGTTAGGTACCTGCCTTGCTCTATGCAACATGGTGGGGAGGGATAGTTCAGTGCTTTGAGCATTGACCTGCTAAACCCACAGTTGTGAGTTCAATCCATGCAATATGGCAGAGGAGCTGTCCTAACCTAGCCCTGTGGCTGGAGCACTCAGCTGGGAGAGCCCCATTCAGTTCTCCCATCATTTAAAAAGTCCCAGTCCATTCTTCTTAATAATCTGAGAGAGGCAACTCCTCTTTGTCTGGGTTGGGTGAGGGAGTTGCTTAGGCACTGTCAAATTACTTAACAGCCCAATTAATCTAAGTATTATACTTAACGGGTTTCTGGAATTTGTAACCGGTTTAGCAAGGTGATTCCACGACAGGCTGGTGCACCGTTAAAAAGAAACAGGCGCTAGACAGAAGTAAGCAGCAGCATGGGAAAACCATTTGTCAACCATTAAGCTTTCTTCAGATTGCAAGGAGAGAGGCTTGGAGACGGCCTGGAGAAGAAGTCGCTTTTATTGAGGATTCTGTAGCTGTTTAAACGGACGGGGTGTTTTCTGCAAAGGGAGGAGGTGGGAAGGAACCTGCTTTATGGCTCAGGCTGCATCTGCACTTAAAACACTACAGCTGCTGTAGCCCTTCAGTATAGACTCTCCCTACAGCAATGGGACACCCAGTCCAGCGCTCTGCGCCACGTTGCCTCCATGGGTCCCAGCTCTCACGCACACCCTGACATCACTGAGAGCTCAGCATGCACAAGGATCAGGCCCAGTGTCTGACCTGACCAGGGTGTCACTCCTGACCCCAAACTCCCTTTGAGTCCCCTAAGAGCTTATGGTTGCTTCCATCTCCATCCCCCAACGCTGTGCTTGTATGCAATGACTCATTCCACTGACGAGGTCATAGCCTGCCTTCAGCTCCTGGCCCTGACGGCAGCATGTGTGGAATTCCCCCTCCCGGCCTCTAGGACTTCCCCAAGCATCACAGTGACTCCAAGGAAGAGATCTTAAGAGATCTCGGATTCTCTGAAAACATCCACTCAATGCACAGCAGCAGTCAAAAACCAAACAGTGCTGGGAATCATTCGGAAAAGGATAGATAATGGACAGAAAATATCGTAGTGTCTCTATAGAAATCCACATCCTGAATACCGCACGCAGATCCAGTTGCCTCATCTCAAAGGAGATATATTGGAATTGGAAAAGGTTCAGAAAAGGGCAGCAAAAATGATTAGGGACATGGAACAGATTCCGTATGGGGAGAGACTAGTAAGACTGGGACTTTTCAGCTTGGAAAAGAGACGACTAAGGGGGGGATAAGGTAGAGGTCTATAAAATCATGACTGATGTGGAGAAAGTAGATAAGGACGTGTTGTTTACTCCTTCTCATAACACAAAATTGGGGGGGAGAAGTAGCTCAGTGGTTTGAGCATTGGCCTGCTAAACCCAGGGTTGTGAGTTCAACCCTTGAGGGGGCCATTTAGGGAACTAGGGTAGAAATCTGTCTGGACATTGGCCCCCCTTTGAGTAGGGGGTTGGACTAGATAACATTCTGAGGTCCCTTCCAACCCTAATCTTCTATGAAGATTCAGGGGTCACCCAATTAAATTAATAGGCAGCAGGTTTAAAACAAACAAACAAAAGGAAATATTTCTTCACACAACACCCAGTCAACCTGTGGAACTCCTTGCCAGAGGATATTGTGAAGGCCAAGACTATAAGAGGGTTTAAAAAAGAACTAGATAAGTCCATGGAGGATGGGTCTGTTAACTGCTGTTAGCCAAGATGGACAGGAATGGTGTCCCTAGCCTCTGTTTGCCAGAAGCTGGGAATGGGTGACAGGGGATGGATCACTTCATGATTACCAGAGCTCCTGTGATTCTGTGTTTTTGTTTTTTGGGTTTTTTTTAAATCTCTCCAGAGTTTTGGTTGCAATTGAAACTTCCAGTTAAAGCAATAGGTGTGAGGGCTGGACTCTCTGTTGCCTTGCACTTTGTTTGTGTCACTTTTACACTGATGCAAAGTGAGCATGAAATACCAACAGACCTACAGGTACTAGTGTAAATGACAGACACTAGGATCAGGGTAAGGCTGGACTGGGGCCCAGAGCTCTCCACTCACCCACCCATCACTGCACAAGGAGTTGGATCCTGGGCCCCAGGCCAACTGCCCTAAAGGGGCAGCTTAGAAATTCCAAGGTAGCACAAAGCGGGTGTGTCTCTCTAAGTCACCTGCCTCCTCCCAGTCTTTAGAATGGGGACGTGGTGTGGTCATGAAGAGGGTGTGATGCATAATGCTGGCTCAGAACTGCTGCCACTACAGCCAGTGTAACTTAGAGCAGCCTCAGCAGTGTTCTAAGTTATATCAGGTGCAATTTCAGGCACCAGCCAACCCAAGTTTGGGGGGAACAGAAGGGTGACTTAGATCCCCCTTTTCTGACCCCCCTCTGCTGAGCCAAGTGAAAACTTGGCGCTTCTGAGAATTAAGACCCAAGCATAAGGCAATGGAGAACCCCCATCTTTTTTCCGCTGTGAAGAGTTGGTGAAACTCAAAGCCCAGATGGCACCCTTGTTAAGCAAATTATTTTTTTCTCCCTGCTATTTAAAAATAATTAGATGCAAAAACAATATTAGTGCAACATTAATGTTGTATGGTTAGGACATACACATTAAGTGTCCTATCACAACATTAACTTGATCAACTTGCATGTATGTAGCATATATTTCCCCTTCCTGTTTTTCTTGTTGTATTAAAAAGACCCCACAGACACAAACTTACAGGAATGGGTCAGAACTCCTCAACTTACAGGAGGGGGTGCTGCAGGGATTGGGGCTGATTTTTAAAGGGCCCAATTTTCAAAAGCCCCAAAGTGACTTGGAAATGTTACCCATAATCTTCCTTAGGAATTGATTTTTTTAAAACAAGAGAGTTGTAGCCTGTTTTCCACAGGGTCAGTCTGAGTTCAAGCCAATGCCCTAGGGCATTTCAGGCTGCTGTCCTGTCTGATCCAGCCCAGGGGACAATATCTGATGCTTCCAGAGAAAGCAAGAACCTGCTGTAACATAGTTCTACGATGCTGTAACTGCAGGTGGGGAATTAACTCCTGACCTCCGTGGCGTTCAGACTATGCCCTGAAGCATGAGATTGGGCCAGAGGGACTGCTGCCGCTGGTCACAGTGCCTAGGGTCTCTTGGAGGGGGAAGTTCCTTGGAGGATTCCATTGGGTGGGGGACTCAGCTGCGAAGGGAGAGGGTGGGCAGGAGCCTCTGATGAGCCCAGGACTGGACTAACTGAAGTAATGTTCCCTTTACACGGAGCCTCAGCTCTTTGGAACCTCTGCGAATGCTTTAGCCACGTGTTTAGCTCCATCCGTAGGAGTAGCCTTGGATCGCAGTGGGAGGGCTCAGGTGTGTAAGTGTTTGCAGGGCAGGCTCTCAGGGCAGTCCCTGACACCAGGGCAAAGTGGATGTGAAGTGCCACTGTCTGGATTTGGGAGCTTGCCCGCACACCGAACTCACTAGGCGCTGGGTATGTGGCTGCAGGCGCTGGGTCGTGGAAAATCAGCCCCGGGTGGTTATTTCAAGTGGAAAACCAGAGTCACTTCTCGGTCTTTTCACTTCTAATTCCCTTTCCCTTCTGCCGCCAGATTTCAGCGTATGATAAAATCCCTCTCAATGCCAAGTCGGTGCCACAAATCACTGGACCGGGTGCAGGAATCACTAGGCAATGTTCTCTGGCCTGGGTTATACCAGGGCTCAGACTAAATTAATGTTCCCCAAACTTTGAAAAGCTGAGCCCCCTCCTCAAGGCAAAGAAACCAGTCATGCTCCTCACCTGTCAGCCCCACCATGTGTTAGCAAACCCACCCCACATCTTCATGTATACATCTTCAAACCCCTCCCTTCCCACCATGGCTAGCCCTTTCCCACGCTTCAGGAGAGGCTGGAGTCGATGATCGTAACCACTGCCTCTAACCTTAAGATCTGAGGGACCCCATCCTGGAGCATCTTAAAATTCCCGGTTCCCATACTCTGTAACGGGCTGCTTTGCCAGGCCCACCTTTCTCCCTCCGTCAGGCTGACCGATAGGGATAATGAGCCTGGAGATCTCATTCCTGCTGCTCTGAGTGGTGCCCATGTGTGCACGGCTAAACTTAGGTCTTCCTGTATCCCAGGAATATCATAATCTTCTGGGATCCTCATGGCAGCAGTGGGATTATTTAAATGAGTCCCTTAGTAATGGGGCCTTTCTCTCTTTTGTTTCAGAGCCAGCGCCCTCGAATCTTCGCACGATTGTTCTGGTGTTAGTGGGAGTGCTGGTGTTAGTGGGAATGCTGCTAATCTTACTATACAAATGTGAGTTTCAGAAAGCTAGAGGAAAAGTGTCTGCCTACCTTGGACTCATCTTCAGCAAGCTGCTGACTCATCTGTCCCAGGAGCCTGGAAATCCGCAGGATTCACAGGAATATGAGCTCACCACAGTGTGTGTCAGGGACAGGGACTGGGACCAGGACCAGGGAACCAGAAACAGGAATCAAGACCCAGCCCTGGAGAATGGTGAGGGAGACCTGCTAATGGAGGACAGACGCTTCACCCAGGAAACCAGAGAAAGGGATCCATTAGGTGGAGACACGGGCCAAGCCCAGGGAACTGGAATAGCGTTGCCAAACCTCCAGGATTGACCAGGAGTCTGCAGGAATTAAATAGTAATTTTTAATTAAAGATTATGTTGTGATCAAATCTTCAGGAATATGTCCAATTAAAATTGGCAACCCTATACTGGAGTGGGTGGGAGGAACCCATTAGCTGGAGACAGACTTGAGCTGGGGAACCAGCTAAAAGAGATGATCCCTCCTTACAATGCCCATCAATAGTGGGGACTGGACTGAGTGAAACGTTTCATCTAAACCTATTTTAGGTGAAAAATGCAGATTCAGCAACATGGAAACATTTTGCAAATTCATATTTGTTCTGCTGAATTGTTCATGTCCAGACTCTGACCCCAGTTCTTAAAATGTCGAAGCATTTCGTTTAGACACTTTCCAAACAAACCGTTTTGATTTTTCAGTTTGACACTTTTTTTTGTTTAAAAATACCCTTCAATTTTATTTAAAAAATTCAAAGTTACATCCCTCGAAATGTTCCCATGTCTTTTTTTTTTTAAAGCTTTTTGGTTCATCAAAATTTGGAAAAAATTTAGTTTTGTTCGATGGGTCACTTGCTGGAGCATTCTCTGCACCTTGAGGTCTTTAAACCATGATTTGAGGACTTCAATAACTCAGATATAGGTTAGGGGTTTGTTATTGAAGTAGATGGGTGAGATTCTGTGGTCTGCATTGTGCAGGAGGTCAGACTAAATGATCATAATGGTCCCTTCTGACCTTAAAGTCTATGAGTCTATAACCTGAAGCCAATTTTTTTCTGTTTATTTTATTTTTATTTTTTTGGAATTGCCAGTGACCAGAAACTTCTGTTGTTTGCCCAGCTCTAGGAGTGAGTGAGGATTTTAGCGGTTATATGGTGGGTCTCTGAGTCTCCTTGTCATTCAAGCAGCAAAGAGTCCTGTGGCACCTTATAGACTAACAGTTTTGGAGCATGAGCTTTCATGGGTGAATACCCACTTCGTCGGATGCATCCAACAAAGTGGGTATTCACCCACGAAAGCTCATGCTCCAAAACGTCTGTCGGTCTATAAGGTGCCACAGGATTCTTTGCTGCTTTTACAGATCCAGACTAACACGGCTACCCCTCTGATACTTGTCATTCAAAGTTTTCTTACTGTAACAAATTTATTTGGGATGATGGTAGGATGGGCAAAAGCTTCCTAAAAGTGTGTGTAGGGGGTGCTGCTGGCCCCTGAACTGTGGCCCTACCCTGGACCACCCCTTCTCCTCGAGGCCCTGACCCCTTACACTGCCCCATTCCCTGCCCTCTTATACCGCCCCACCCTTACACCACCCCTTGCCTCCAAGACCCCACCCTCCTGCTCGCTCCTCTCCCCCCTCATCCAGTTGCTCACACTTAGGGCCAGTAAAAGTGGTGGGCTCTGGCCCCAGAGGCAGCTCCAGCCCCCAGCACGCCAAGCGCATGCTGTGGAGGGCGCTCTGCCGGTCGCCAGGAGGGCGGCAGGCAGCTCTGGTGGGGCGTCCCTCCGGAGGGTTCGCTGGTCCCGCGGGTTCGATGGAGCATCCGCAGGCAAGCCTGCGGGAGGTCCATTGGAACCGCGGGACTGGCGACCGGCAGAGCGCCCCCCCGCGGCGTGCTGCCATGCTTGGGGTGACGAAATGGCTAAAGCCGCCCCTGCCTGGCCCCCCTGGATGAGAGTGGGAGAGGATGGATGAAGAACTCCTTTCAAAGATAACCCCCCCACACCTCAAAAAAGAGCAATTTGCCAACCATAGCAACACATACAACTAACCAACCTGTGCCAGTAACGCCGTGTTGTATGTTACATTCCCACCCTGGGGTGGTTTGTGCCTTTGAGAATGTCAACCCTGTGGGCCTGGGAGTTTCTCTAGGCAATGTGACCTCAGTGCTTAGGAGAGCCATTGTTTGGAAATGGTTCAGTAGCACATATATTTATCATTCATGTACATAGACATATTGATTAATATTTAGAACTACTTCCATCCCCCCTACCTCCTCCAATATTCTTCAAACTTATTTGTAAATATTTTTAATTATCACATTTCTGTTTAGTTTTGGTGCAGAAAACTCCATGTTCTCTCTCAAGTGGGCAGAGAAATCCAAAATATTTTTTTTGAAAAGGGACATTTTTCAAAATATGAACAATATAATCAAAAGTGGCACTTTTAATTAGAAGTTGCATTGTCAGTGTAGAGCCATTTTTCACCAGCTCAGTTACTGTATAAAAAGCTGAGTTTATTTTTCATGCTGCATCGTTTGGACCAGGTGCCAAGCGGTGTCCAGTTTTCGCACAGGTCTTCTCTTCTTGCATCTGCGCCTCTCAGGAGCCTTGGCCTTAATCTTGGCCCTGAAACACTTATGCACGTGTTTAACTTTAATTACTGCTGTGAATAATTCCATGTCAATGGGACGACTCTGAGGTCGGTTTTACACTATGGCTCTATATCGGTGTAACTCGGGGGGGGAAAATCCACTCCCTGAGGATGCAGACCTAATCCCCCATGTAGACAGGGCTATTGTCAGAGGGAGAGCTCCCCCTGCTGGCCGGGGACATAGCTACTGCCTT
The DNA here is from genome assembly GCF_007399415.2 of Gopherus evgoodei. Taxonomy (NCBI): domain Eukaryota; kingdom Metazoa; phylum Chordata; order Testudines; family Testudinidae; genus Gopherus; species Gopherus evgoodei. Next base: position 5,041,885 of record NW_022059994.1, on the reverse strand, counting down.
TTGGGGAGGCGAAATAACTACACCAACAGGAGAGAGCTATCCCAGAGCGTCTTCATTGAAGTGCTATAATTACGTGGCTGCATTTGTGTAGCTGAATTGATGCAACGTTTTTAAGTGTAGATGTGCCCTTAGTAGACAGGCTAAGCCCTTGCTTAGGTGTTTGCTGAATCAGGGCCATAATATATATCTGGCGATTGCCCATGTAAATGTGATGGAACAACAAATAATCTGTGAGGATTTGGAAAGAAGGGCGAGGTAAAGCGCCTTCTTAGTGTCGGAAATGGATAAAGTGTGTGTTACAACAGAGACACAAGGTGGGTGAGGGAATCTCTTATCGTATCCCAACTTCTGTTGGAACGAGGGAGACGAGCTTTCGAGTCACACAGAGCTCTTCTTCAGGTCCTATAAAAGTGATCAATCACCTCACCCACCTCGTCTCTCTAATATCCTGGGACCGACACGGATACCACTACTGTCTACAATAGACGTATATCTTTTTCTATTTTTCTTTCAAGTGTTTCCTCCTTTGCATATACTCTTGAATGCTGTTTAATACCTGTGAATACTTAATGTGTATAAATAAATTGTATTTTAAAGCTAACTGTGTGCTGGGTGTTTTTGATGTGAGAAAAAGTAGCTAGCAAAAAACCCGATCTTAGAACTTGAAAGTGCCCATCCTCTAAACATGCTGCCATAACATCTTAGAGGCAATCCAAGAAAAAACTATGAACACTGAGACTTGTACAAGAAACGAGTGTTAAATAGATACCAGCCTAACTGTCTAGGTAGCCATCCCTATATCTATCTATCCTTGTATTATTATCATCTGTCATGAACCAGGACCCAACACTGTACAAACACTGAACAAAGGGATGGTCCCTGCCTCAAGGGATTGAAATTTGAGAATAAGACAAGAGAAAACATATGGGGGGTGGGGACGCACAGGGAAACAACAAAGTTGTATTCATCAGCATGATGAGAACTAAAGGTCCATCTAGCCCAGTGACCTGTCTTCCGACAGTGGCCAGTGCCAGGTGCCCCAGAGGGAATGATCAGAACAGGAAATCAAGTGATCCACCTCCTCTCGCTCATTCCCAGCTTCTGGCAAACAGAGGCTAGGGACACCATCCCTGCCCATCCTGGCTAATCGCCATTGATGGGCCTGTCCCCCATGAATTTATCTGGTTCTTTTTTGAACCCTATTAGTGTCTTGGCCTTCACACCATCCTCTGGCAAGGAGTTCCACAAGTTGACTGTGTGTTGTGGGAAGAAATACTTTTCTCTGTTTATACCTGCTGCCTCTTAATTTCATTTGGTGACCCTTAGTTTTTGTGTTACAAGAAGGAGTAAATAACACATCCTTATCTACTTTCTCCACATACATCATGATTTTATACACTTCTATCATAACTCCACCCCCTTAGTTGTCTCTTTTCCAAGCTGAAAAGTCTTATTAATCTCTCCTCAGAGGGAAGCCACTCCAGACTCAATCATTTTTGTTGCCCTTTTCTGAACCTTTTCCAATTCCACGATATCTTTTTTGAGATGGGGTGACCACTGCACGCAGTATTCAAGACGGGGGTGTACCATGGATTTCTACAGAAGCTGTGGTCTCAACACACCAGTAGCCAAACCAGTGTCAAGTTGGTTTCAGGCTTCCCGGCCCAGGAGAGTTTTTGAGGGTGATCTGGAAGAGGCCAATGTGACAGCTTTGATGGGGAGCTCCTCCCAGGTGTCAGGGGCTGCGTGGCAGAAAGCACGAAAGGGCTTGGTGGGAAATGGAGGCTGACATCATTGGCTGAATGGAGGCGAGTCAACATCAATAGTGAATGAGAGAGGCCAGGTAGGGTGGGGATTGTGAAGACAAGGCTGTACATCGCTCTATGGCACTTATGTCCCCCCCACACCCCATCACTGTTGTACGGGAGCATCTCACAGTCTTTGGATGAATTAACTTCCCAACACCCTGTGAATCTAACCTGACTTCTCCCTTGAGGAAAAACTGCACCTGGACCAGCTGGAGAACAACCCATCATTCCGCCTCCAAACTGTGTCAGAGAACATCTGTACCCACTCATGTTCACCCACCCATGTCCTCGCCCTCATGCAGGGCCGCCCAAAGAATTCAGGGGGCCTGGGGCAAATAAATTTTGGGGGCCCCTTCTAGGAAAAAATTGCAATATATATTCTCCTGGGAGCCCTTGCAGGGCCCAGGGCAAATTGCCCCACTTGCTCCCTCCTCTCCCCGCACAGGCGCCCCTGGGAAAAATAAACCTTCCGCATCTCGGCACAAACCTAGTTTTGAGAAACTTTTTTCTTTATCACTGGTTCTCAGCATCAGCTACTGCTAAAAGGCACTAAAGCTCATTAAAAGGGTTGGACAAATATTTTCCATCAAAACTATTTCTGGATCGAAAACTACGGGTTTTTAAAAAGCAGAAAAAAAATCACGGACAATGTCTGCTTTCCTTCAAACTTTGTTGTGGTTTTTTTAATTGAAAAGCTGAAATTAGTCTGCCAAAACCTGAACATGGTTTGAGGTTTCAGAAGTGTGTGCCAAATATTTGCTGCTTGCTGTATTTGATTGTTTAAAGAAACAATAAAAAAAATTCTGCTTAAAAAAAAATCCAAAACTTTTGAACCACCTCAGCTTGTAACCAAACACCTGGGCCTATCCAGTCAGAGATTTTTCCAGGTTTCTGATACTCTGCTGGCTTCCTTGACTCATATCTGTCTCCTTAACTTTGGATTCATTTAGGGTAGAACATAAGAACAGCCATACTGGGTCAAACTAAAGGTCCATCCAGCCCAGTATCCTGTCTGCCGACAATGGCCAATTCCAAGTGCCCCAGAGGGAGTGAACCTGACAGGTAATGCTCTCCTGCCATCCATCTCCACTCCCTGACAAACTGAGGCTAGGGACACCGTTCCTTACCCATCCTGGCTAACAGCCATTAATGGACTTAACCTCCATTCATTTATCTGTTTCCTAGAGACTGGCTCCATGAGGTCCCTCACAAACTGGAGACGGTTCCTGTGGGTTTGTCTTTAGTATACTTATGTACATACTCCATGAACTGAGCATTTGAGCTTGGTCCAGAATCTGGGATGAGCCTATGTTGTCAAAACTGAAATGCTCAAAATAGCACATGCATGTGAATGGAGACTGGGTGCTAAAATTAAATTAACCCAGGGGGTCTCAAACTGGAGGTCAGGACCTCTCAGGGGTCATGAGGTTATTACTGGGGGTCGTGAGCTGTCAGCCTCCACCTCAAACCCCGCTTTGCCTCCAGCATTTATAATAGTGTTAAATATATAAAAACGTGTTTTCAATTTATAAGGGGGGGGTCGCACTCAGAGGTTTGCTATGTGAAAGAGGTCACCACGACAAAAGTTTGAGAACCACTGAATTAACCCCTCTGAAGCCTCAGGGAATGGAGGGGAGGGGGGGTCTCCCTTGGTAATGTGGGGGAGGCTATTGCTCTTCTCATGTGATCCCTCCCCCAGCGGCTAATTTTAAGGGAAGCTACCCTCCCCTGATATGAATCTCCCTGTGGCACTGAAATTAAATACAGACTATGATTTGGCATTTGGGAAGTGAAAGAGATGGTAGCTGTAATGGAAAAGCTAACAGCTTGCCTCTTCTGCAAGCCTCAAACTGCTGACTGAGCTTCAGGGTAGGGAAGGCTGTGCCTCCCAAACCACCTGGCCCTGCCCCCTATCTGACCCCCACCCACATCCTGCCCCCCAACTGCCTGCCACCCTCAGAATCCCTGACCCATCCTGCTCCTTGTCACTTCACCATCCCCCAGAGATCTCCCCAACTACCACCCCGGGACCGCACCCCTGCTTCCTGTCCCCTGAGTGCCCCAACCCCTATCCACCCCCCCCCACTGAGTCCTGACAGACCCCCCCCAGAATGCCCACAATCCACCTCCCCATTCTCTACCCCCTGACCGCCCCCCCATCTCTGTCCCCTTCCTGTGCCCTGACTGTCCCCACAACTCCCTGCCCCTTAGCCTACCCCCCACGCGGGCCGGAGCGCAGCAAGCCCCGCGGCACCCTCTCCCGGCTGGAGCCCCGGCCGGAGCGCAGCAAGCCCCGCGGCCTCGCTCTCCCCGGCTGGAGCCCCGGCCGGAGCGCAGCAAGCCCCGCGGCACCCTCTCCCGGCTGGAGCCCCGGCCGGAGCGCAGCAAGCCCCGCGGCACCCTCTCCCGGCTGGAGCCCGGGCCAGAGCATGGCAAACGCCGTGACCCCGCTCTTCCGGCTGGGGCTCCTGGCCCTTTAAATAGTCTCCAGAGCCCTGCGGTAGTGAGGGGCGGAAAGCTGGTGGGTCGGAGGCTCGGCGCGGCACACCGCTCTGAGGGGGCGGGGCTTCGGGTGGTGTGTCGCTCGGCGTGAGCAACCCTCCCGTTTTCCAACTAGCTGCAGTTTCTGCCACATAAGGAAACCATCTGTGCTCCTGCTCAGGAATTGCTGCCGCCTGGTGATCGCCTTTTTGTTGGGTGGCTGAGAGAAAAGTTACAGCTGCCGGAGGGTATAAAAAGGCCAGTTCAGGGAAGCGGCATGCGCTGTGCTGCGGGCTCCTGGGCTGCCGGAGCCTCTGCTCCTAGCCCGCTCCCCGGGGGGCTCTGGCTCCGGCTCCGGGGGACACGAGCCTGGGCGAGTTGCGAGCCGGGCTCCAGGCTCCGGCTCCCCGCGGAGCGATCGGTTGCTGCGGGTCTCCGCCAGCAGGTGAGGAGGGGCCGGCGTTGTGCACAGAACGGGGACGGGGGCGAGCAGGGAGCTGAGGGTGCATCGATCACACTGGGGAACCGGAGTCTATTGGGGAGGGGTCTGTGCGCTGATCGGGCGGGGGGTAGTGGGGAGGGGGGTGTGCGCTGATCGGGTGGAGAGGGGGGGTCGGGCGGGGGGTAGTGGGGAGGGGTGTGTGCGCTGATCGGGCGGGGGGTAGTGGGGAGGGGTGTGTGCGCTGATCGGGCGGGGGTAGTGGGGAGGGGGATGTGGGCTGATCGGGCGGGGGGTAGTGGGGAGGGGTCTGTGAGCTGATCGGGTGGAGAGGGGGGTCGGTCGGGGGGCAGTGGGGAGAGGAGTGTGCGCTGATCAGGTGGGGGAGAAGGTCTATGGGGGTGGGGACAAAATAAGCGGTTAAACTGCAGGCAAGACAAGAACTCCGCTGCCCAGGGAGGAGATCGCGGGAGCGGATGGTTTTGGGGTGGGAGGGAAAATGATGTTTCTCTGTACTGAGAAAACCCGTCCCCGTTGTTCCCTGGCTGCGCAGGGCAGATCCTGTTTCTTTGCCTTTGAACTGATGGGCAGAAGCGTCCTAATGCCCCTCTGAGCTGAGTCCCAACAGCCAGGGGCGGCTCCAGGCACCAGCGCGCCGTGTGCCTTGTTACCCTGCTTCTGGAGGGGGGGCGCTGAGAAGCGCTGTGCCTGGAGAAGTGGAGCCGGCTGGGGCCGGGTGGCTCCGCTTGGCGCTGCTGCCGGTGAGTGTGGGGTCGCTGGGGAAAGAGGTGGAATGGGGGCAGAGCAGAGGGGGAGGTAAGAGATGGGGTGGAGGGAGTTGCCCGGGGGCTCCCCAGTGACGGCCCTAACCCCTGCAATGGGCGCAGCCCATGGGCGGTGGGATGTGGCCCGGGGATAGGGCTGGTCGTCAGGGCTGGTGCTGCCGCGGGCACCATGAAATTTGGGGCAATTTGGTGCCCCACTCAGCTGCTGTATGTTGTGTATGCCTAGGGATGGCCCTGCTCGGGAGAGGTGGTGTCACAAATCCACAGGATGAGAGCTGCACCCCAGCTGTTACCCAGGCTCTTGGAGGGTGCCCTTCAGAGTGGGCCTCACTGCCTCCTAGCCTGAGCCCCTGGGCTCCAGCCCTTCTGGTTCACACTGACATAGGCTCCTGCTCAGAGACTTTTACTGGCTTCAGGGACCAGTGCACCCAGCCAGTGTTTGCAGTGACTAAAGCAGCATTTTCAAAACAGCTGGATTTGTCATTCATCTGGCACACAGCGAAGTCCTTAGCTTAGCAGAGCCACAGAAAGGTGGGACCAGAGTAAACCAGTGGCCAAATTATAGTGGGTTCCATCTCAGGCTCTGACTCCTTTGTGAGTGGTGGGAGAGAGCAGCCGGCTTCCTCCAGGAGCTCACAATTTCGCCTCTACTGATCAGGTCTCAATCCTTTTGTCCTCAAGCTGGTCTGCGCTCAGGTTCCCTGCTGAGAGGTAGGAGGAAAACCTCCTTGTGTGGTTCTTGGTTTTTAGGTGTCAGTGTTTTGGTCAATGGGGTTTTTCCATTGTCTCTTTTGGCCCTTTGTTCATCTGGGTCCATTTCAACCAATTCCTTAATGACCCTGTTTGCTGCAGCCCAGATATCAAGGTGACACCCACACCTTATGTGCTGTAGTGCCCCCAAGAGAAGACATAACCCCTTTCCCTTCACTGAGTAACAGGTCTGAGTACAGAGGGAAACTGAGGTAGAGGTAGGATTCCTAACAATTACAGAAAATTCCAACTTTGTCATGGGAGGGTAGATGCTGATGGGTGGGTTCCGCACCAGATCAGATCTCTGAAGCCCTTTGGGGTTGGAGGGGCCAATGGGATTTAAGGTTGTGGATAGTTCTCTGAAAACATCCACTCAATGTGCAATCAAAAAAGTGAACAGAATGTTGGGATTCGTTAAGAAAGGGATAGATAATAAGACAGAAAATATCCTCTTGCTTCTATATAAATCCATGGTACACCCACATCTTGAATTCTGTGTGCAGATGCAGTCACCCTATCTCAAAAAGATCTACTGGAATTCTAAATAATTCAAAGAAGGGCAACAAAAATGATTAGGGGTTTGGAAGGGCTTCCCTATGAGGAGAGATTAATAAGATTGTGACTCGTTAGCTTGGAGAAGAGACAACTAATGGGGGATATGATAGAGGTCTATAAAAATCATGACTGATGTGGAGAAGGTAAATAAGGAAATGTTGTTGTTTACTCCTTCTCATAATATAAGAGCCAGGGGTCACCCAATGAAATTAATAGGCAGCAGGTTTAAAACAAACTAAAGTATTTCTTCATACAACGCCCAGTCAACCTGTGGAACTCCTTGCCAGAGGATGTTGTGAAAGCCAAGACTATAACAGGGTTCAAAAAAGGAACTAGATAAATTCATGGAGTACAGGTCCATCAATGGCTATTAGCCAGGTTGGGCAGGGATGGTGTCCCCAGTCTCTGTTTGCCAGAAGCTGGGAATGGGTGACAGGGGATGGATCACTTGATGATTCCCTGTTCTGTTCATTCCCTCTGGGGCACCTGGCACTGGCCACTGTTGAAAGATGGGATATTGGGCTAGCTGGACCTTTGGTCTGACCCAGTCTGGCCGTTCTTATCTTATATAATCATTGTGGCATCAGCTCTGGCAGGACGTTGGGCTGCTGGCCAGGGAATGAGAAACCACAAATCAACCCCCTACCCCTGACCTGTCCTGCTCGGTCCGTATTGGCTTTCTGATCAGGTGCAGAGTCTGGAACAGGGAGGAGACCAGGGCCAGGACCTCCGCCCCGGCTCCACTTCGTTGCTGCTGGATCAGACCCAGTCAGACAGAGGAGCCAACCTCAGCCCAGCACCTGTAACAGCGTCTCTAGCCTGAGTGTCGCTGAGAGACAATGTGGTCAGCAACTGGGGCTGCTGAGAGCAAAGTGCCGCTGCAGGAGTTGCGTGTTGATGGCAATGGAAACCTGGAGGCTGGCGTGGAGCCAGGTAATGGGGTGTTGCTGCCTGGGACCAGGCTGGAGAGTGACCCTGAGGCTGCCCCACATGGGGCCATGTTCTCAGTGGCAGCAGCCAGTGCCCAGCAACCTCCTGTCCCTGGGCAACAGGAACCGGATCTCCCCCAGGGGCTCTCAGGGCACCGATCCCTGGCTCACAGCTGCTGTCTGGCGCACACAGCGGTGGCCGTGGGTCTGTGCAGGGGCCTTTTGGGCTGGATGTGTCAGACCCCCTGTGACAGCCCTGGCCCATCTCTGCCTGGTTTGTTCTCCCCCCTTCTGCTGTGTATGGCCAGTGCGAGACCCCAGTGTGAGGGGACAGGTGTACTCAGCAGTGTGGACCCAGCCAACTCTTGGCAGGGGGCACAGGGGGGGAGGGGGAATCAGCTTGAGGTCCTGCAACCAGAGCAAATGAGTCCTTGTCTCTGTGCCCCTGGACTCATCAGGCCCCGTGACAGCCTGGCTGGAGGTGCTGAGGGAGGGCTCTGGGCTGAGGGGAAGGAGGGACTGTTCTGCCAGCCCCAGCCTGCCTGAGCCTCCGGGCTCCTCTCCCAGAGCGTCTGACAGAAGGAGCAATCGACAGAACTGGGCATGTTCTAGGGCAGCTCGAGACGAGTCCTTGTGGTCGGCCTGATGGGTCTTTGTGTTTCAGAACCTTGTTATAACTGCAAGAAAAGTCAAACTGGTCCAGTTGTGGTTGCACTGATAGTTGTATCATCTGCTTTGATCGCCGTCATCATTGCTCTGGCAGGTGAGTTCCCAGCTTCCACCCTGCTCCCTTCCCCTCCCCTCCCCTCCCCTCCCTCTAAGATCTCTGTGAATCCCATTCCCCTGGGACCTACCACCATCACTCTCTCTTCCTGGCCTATCTGGCTTCTGCCCTTGAGACTGAGGATTCCTGGGGGATGTTCTTTCATGACCCTCCTCCTGCTCCCTCCCAGATCGCGGCACCTGGGCAGTCTCTGTGTCCGACGATGTGACTGACATTAGCTCCCCCCGGCTCAGCTCTGAGCACTTTGGGTCCAAGTCACTTTTACCATGTGCCATGAAGCAGTCACTTACCAGGGTGTCCCATGGGACAGGGCGCAGAGCAGCAATGAGCCCTTTGCCTGCTCTGTGTTGCTTTGAGGTTACCAGCCTGGCCTTCCTGCATCTTCAGGTCATGCCTGTGGCTGGGCAGCAGGTGCTGCCGTGTTATTGAAATGAGCCATAGAATTCAGTCTAGACCCCTCCATCAATGCAGTGTTGAAACCCACCAATCACTGATCTTGGCCATGAAGCGTCACTTAGCACCATTCACTCCCCCGGGCTGCACAGCCAGCACGTGCTAGTGCAGAGGGCGTGTGTTTGCTGTGAACATGAACCCTGCTGTACCTGCCAGTAGTCTGGGGCGGGGGGTGCTGTAAGATGGTCAGTGGGGTGGGATTTAGCTGTGGGCCCCAGGAGGGTTTAGCAGCTGGCAGAGGGGATTGAATCCAGGTCTGTCTGCATTAGGAATAGTCTGTGCCGATGTCATGACATCCGTGCAGTTGAATTGGTGCAGACTCAAAGCAGACGCACTGCACTGGTACACAAAGGAGCTTGCCTGGGTGCAGTTCGCTGCAGGAGTTACCAGAGTGAGCCACACTGCTCCAGCAGGAGCGGCGTGAGGGTTTTTGGCGCCCGTGGCAGGGGTCCTTCCGCGCTTCTGGTCGTTGGCGGCAATTCTGCGGTGGGGGAGTCCTTCCGCGCTCCCGGTGTTTGGGGCACTTCGGCGGCGGGTCCCGGAGTGAGTGAAGGACCCGCCACAGAATTGCCGCTGAAGACCCAGAGCGCGGAAGGACCCCCTGCCGCCGAATTGCTGCCAAGGGTGGCAAAATGCCGCCCCCCCCAATCCTGGTGCCTTAGGCGACCCCCTAGGTCCCCTAAACAGAAGTGCTGGCCCTGTGCTCTAGCGCATCTCCAGGAGGTGTTTGCCCTGATGGAACTGTGGCACTAGTGCAAATTCCTCTGATGCAGATGGGCCCTGAATCCCGGCTCCCTGTGTAATGGCAGGCTGTTGCAGTGGGCAGCACTGGCTCTCAGTGTAAGGCGGGACCTGTGAGCGTAGGGTTGGTTACACTCCTACAATTGCAGAGAGCTCTGCAGAACACGTGGCATCTGACCTGGAGATGGATGGTAGAGACAGCCTGTGCCATCAGCTGTTAGTCACTGACTTCTCTGCTCAGTTCTGTAAGGGAGGGGTGTGGACTACTGTGCACTGCACAGTTAAATCTACAGGGCAAGACATGGCTTGTGAGTGCGATGTGTGCATGCTCTTTCTTTGATGATAGTGGCCTGATTTCCTGACTCTTCCAGACTTAGTGTCCGTTCCTCCCTGAGGGCCAGCCACATGGGAAGGCTTTAGAACCACTTACCCAGTTACTGTGGTGCAAAAAAAGGGTGATATGCTCAAAAATGTCTGGAGGGGTTTGAGTCGGACTCCTCGCAACTAATCAGGCCTCTCAAATATCTCTTGGGTGTCAATTATGGGTGACCCCACTGCTGTTCTTTCCTGGCACTGAAAGGGTTACACTGTGTGAGGGCTTCCAGCAAGTGTCCTTCTTGCTGCTGTATTGGGGAAAGAAAAGTCTGCAGGTAGGAGGTGAATTGCAGGGCCGTCCTTAGGATTTATGGGGCCCTAGGCAGTATTATTAAACTGGTGCCCCTATGCCGGATGGCAGCCCAAGCTCACAGCCTGGTGGGGGAGGGGGAGGAGGGACTTGACAGCAAAGGATAATGAGATGCCCAGCCTGCCTCATGGTGGCAGAGAGTCACAGTTCCCCGCAGAGACTTCCATGCCCTCTCCCTCATGCAGAATGGACATGAAGAAAGTACCTAATTAAAAGCACTAAAATTTGGGAATAAAAAATGTCAGTCACAGGTTTTTTGATATGCCCTGAAGTTTGTCAGAGATTTATTTGCAAAAACTTCATAGTAAGGGTGAGTCAGCTGTCCTGCTGAATACAACATTACATATAATGGAATACATGATGCAGCTCTTCTGTTTTACATTTTCTTCATTAGTATTTCTAAGTTGAATGTATATTTTAAATGTACTCAAATCTTAAACCAGCATTCCAGATTACTACATATTTAACTCACTGAAACAAAGACATTCTTTTAAATTAATCAGAGAGGTTTAGTGTGTTCATAACAATGTTCATTGCTTTTAGAAAAAGGGAACAGTAATTTACTTTGTGTGATCTCCATAACAAGAGACATGGTTATGAAATTTCACCAACTTTAAAAAAATATGTTTCCAAAGATTTTAGGTATAACAAGGATTTTGTCTTACTAAGGTACTGATTTTGCTGGAGGGTTCTTTTAAAACTAGTTTGTCGGATAGTCAGAAGTAAAAAAAGGGAACTCTTTGTCCAGCTATCTGGAAGGGAAGGACTGTTGTCCCTTTAAGGGCTCTCTTCAGTGGGGAGTGGGGGGAGAGGTGGTGAAGGGATGGACAGAAAGGACAGGAAGACTTGGAAGCACCTTTTTTTTAACTATAGTAATTAAAATGTGTATTTTAGATAAGGGAGGTCTTTTGAATGATTTATTTAAAAAACTATGTGTGAAGATTCACACATTTAAGGCTAAAGATGATTGTGCATCTAAAACTCTGTGCAAGCATTTTTTAGAAATGTGATTTTATAATCTTCACCAGCTCACTAATGAAATATTTTTAAAGCAAATTTTAAACTAAGGTCCTGTAGACTGACATGTTCTGTGTAAATATTAGATTAATGCACAACTGTTTTTGTCAGTAAAGTCAGAAACTGACAGTATAAAAACGTATTTGGGCATAAGCTTTCGTGGACATCTGATGAAATGGGTTCTAGTCTACAAAAGCTTATGCCCAAATAATTTGTTAGTCTTTGAGGTGACACAAGGACTCATCCTTGTTTTTGCTGATACAGACTAACAGGACTACCACTCTGAAACCTGTCAGTATATACCTTGGGGTTGGCAAATGCCTGTTAAATGGCTTTATTACCCCTTGAATGTCTCTTTAACAGTTTCAATGTTGTGCTAATAGGTCTGGCAGGCTGGAGGTTTTTTCACTTTTAACTACTAGATTCCCTCCCAAGGAAGACTCACCAGGCTAGAGCAGCCATCTGTGGGAGCCTGCAGGAAGGGTCAGAACAGGGATAGGAAAACAAGGGGTGGACACTAAGACCCAGTGGTGCCCCAAATTTTCAGGTGCCCTACGCAGCTGCCTATGTTGCCTGTGCCTAAGGACGGCCCTGGTGAATTGAGTTACATCATTCCTGGCTGACAAGGTAACTGGTCACTTCCTGTTGCTGCGGTTTCTGATGCCACCTTGTGGCTTCATGTCCCTGGGTGAAAGTTACTGCACATTCTTCTGTTATTCACCTGCTGTTTGTTGCTAGGTTGAACATCCAGCAGTTGATCTTGTGCCTGGGATGAAATGCTCTGAGCTGTGTTAGTCTCTCCCAGGCTAGGAGTGTCCCTGGAATCCTCCCTGCCAGGCAAATTTACTGTGACAAACATCTCTGTCAACCTGCATCTGATTGCAGTGGACAGGCCCAGGCTGGGGATCCCAGTAGGCGTGGCACGTCGGTCAGTTGACTGCCTGTTTGGCTGCAGTCACAGTATCAAATACTCCAGCAAGAACCCTGGGGGTAGGAGTCCACCTGCCTTTTTGATTGTGTGCGTGTTTTTCAGAACTTCCTTTCATTGTTTTGCTTTTTGATCTGAGTTAAAATAAGTCAGTTAAGTACTTTTTTTTTATTTTTATTTTTTAAATTAGGTGTAAGTATCTATCTAAAGCTAAACCTCCTGGAGACAATGAACTCTTGCTCTTGTTTGTTACTGTTCTGATAAATTGGTATTTTAAAATATTTGACCGTTTTCTGACATATTTGACTGGTCAATTGAACGATTATTTTTGTACTAGTCAAATGCCCAATTGTAGATGCAGCTTTTACCTTGCATGTTACTTTCTCATTCTCAGTGCTGGCATCTAAGCTTTCATCAGCTGATCTGTGCCCCCCTGCATGCACAGACGGCTGGATCGGGTACCGAGGGAAATGCTACTATTTCTCCGAGACTGAAGGGAACTGGACCTACGTTCAGAGACTCTGCTCCTCCTTTGGTGCCTCCTTGGCTGGGATTGACAGTGAGCAGGAATTGGTGAGCGACTCTCTAATTGGGATACACTGTCCTTAGCACAGCAACTGCTGCAGTAGGATGTGGGCTCTGCCCCTGCGGGGCAAGGAGCAGCTCTGACCCCTCTCGTGCTGGGAGGCCAGAGCGAATGGACTTCCAGCCGCTCAATGCTGGGCCCAGGGCCCTACTGTCTGTGTGTGACCACAGGGATTGCCCATTCTCAGCTGCCCCCTCCCCAAATAAGTAGACAGCCCCTGTCTAAGGCAGGGATGGCTTAGGCATCTCCTGGCGTGCTGGCTGCTGGAGTGGGACTGAGAAAACAGACAGCGCTCCTGCTTTGGGGATGGGAAAGAAGCAGCCAGCTGAGGATTGACCCCTCCCACTTCAGCTTGATTTGCTCCCACCTCCTACCTTGCTGTGGGGAACGGCAGCTGCTCTGTGAGAACAAACCCGGCAGCTGCCCCCAGCCCAGGGGAACTTGGGGTACAGGTGACTGGGAGCACAGGGGCAGGGAGGGATAATACAGCCTGGGTGATCTTGTGCTTTGCAAGAGGGAAGGGGAAATCCAGTTTCCTTCTAAAAATAAATTGAGCCCCTTCAGTGTGTGACTAGGATTCTCTGCAGTTCAGAGCCCTGAAGAGGGGGGCGGGGAAAGCACCAGAGCTGGGGTTGATCCATGCTGTCCCTCTTTCTTTCAGATGTTCCTGCTGCGCCATAAGGATATCCATGAACACTGGATCGGCCTCTGGAGGGAGCAGGGGCAGCCCTGGAAATGGACCAACAGCACTGAATTCAACGACCTGTGAGTCTGTCTCACCCTCTGTACTAATTCCCTGGGCTTGGGGATTCTGGTGTCTGAGCTGTTTGAGTTCAGCTGGACCCACCATTCAGTGGTAGTAAAACAGCCAGACACAACCCTAGTCCGTTCGCATACTGCGTGTATTAGAGACCAATGGGAGCCAGCCACAGCCAGAGGTGCCCTTGCAGTGTGCTGGGATTTCAGCTGGGACACTTGCTGTTCTTCTGCAGCCCTCATCTGAGACACACCATCCCTGTCACTGGAGCTAAAGAATCCACTTCTTTAACTGAAAACCCCTCCTGACTGATAAAGTTCTTACACAGGCCAGCCACTAGAGGAGGATGGAGACCCCCCACTTCTCTGGTCCGGGTTACTTCAGTACTTTGAAAAATCAGGCTGTTATGGCGCTGGGTCAGTGCTCCCCAATGGCCAGTCCCCATTCTGCTGTATTGGGCCCAACCTTTGGATCCCCCCTGCTTCCAGCTCCACTGGGCCCGAATAGCTACCAGACACTGTCTCTAGTTCAGGCCTCTGTGGCACACTTCTGGGGTACAGACTCCCTGTCTGGTACCCTCCTTAGGATGTGGGACCCTGCAGTCCAGCTGCTGTAGGACCCCGAACCAGTGCTGAACTCTCCGAAACCTCCTTAGAGGCCATGCTGTCCCAAGAGCTCCACCTTCCACTCCAGAGTAACTCTGGGAGAGTCATGTGACGGTTACAAACAAGGAACTCCTGCTTTCGCAAAGGAACTTCTCAAACACACTCTTTTCCCTCTTCCCAATGGAAAGCTCAAGAGTTTTATAGATCAATGGAAGAGGAAACCCTGAATGCAATTTCCTCTTTCAGTGTCATCTTGATTCTGCTCAGAGTGTTTCAAGGAGGCAAGTGCCCCCCACTTTCCCTGCTCAGTCATCTGGTTCTGATGAGGGTCTGCCCCTCTTGTTAGAGGACTGGTCCCTTTTGAAAATTAGTCTTTCAAATTCTCTCCGTCCTGCTGGGGACTTTCCATTCTCCAGCACCCCCGTGGCTGCTCAGCGTAGAGGGGCACTAACAATCAGTGGTTCTGCAAAGCCCCCACTGTCCTGAGCTCTGCTCTTGAGGGGCTGTGAGAGTAGCTGCTCCGCACTCAGGCCTCCACTGTGGAGAACGGCTCCCCTGGCTGTGACTGGTGTGAAATACCCAGGCTCTGCCTGACTGCAGCTCTCTGGCTTCTGTGTTGCAGGTTTCAGATAAGAGGAGGTGGTGACTGCGCGTATCTGAATGACGAGAAAGGGGTCAGCAGCTCACGGTGCTACATGGAAAGACGGTGGATCTGTAGGCAAACCTGAGGTGTATGTGATGGGAAAAGGGACTGCACTGGAAGGGAGCTCAAAATAAGCCTCCTAGAAATGACACTGATACAACTCATACCTACTTGAATGAACCATGTCCCTGTTCATCAGCCTGGCCAACATCTCAAAATCGGGCAGTGGGGCCCTCAAGCAATAAGTGTGTGTCGTTTAAACTGTGGATTCTTTGTATGTGCCTTCTGCTTCTGAGGGTATGTCTACATCTACGATTTTGCAGCGCTGGTTGTTACAGCTGTATTAGTACAGCTGTATAGGGCCAGCGCTGCAGAGTGGCCACACTTACAGCAACCAGCGCTGCAAGTGGTGTTAGATGTGGCCACACTGCAGCGCTGTTGGGCGGCTTCAAGGGGGGTTCGGGGAACGCGAGAGCAAACCGGGGAAGGAGACCAACTTCGCCGCGGTTTGCTCTCGCGTTCCCCGAACCCCCCTGCAAACCGCAGGGAAGGAGACCTGCTTGCTCGGGGAACGCGAGAGCAAACCGGGAAAGGAGACCTGCTTCCCCGCGGTTTGCTCTTGCGTTCCCCGAACCCCCGAGCAAGCAGGTCTCCTTCCCCGTGGTTTGCTCTCGCGTTCCCCGAACCCCCCCGCAAACCGCGGGGAAGGAGACCTGCTTGCTCGGGAGTTCGGGGAACACGAGAGCAAACCGGGGAAGGAGACCTGCTTGCACGGGGGTTCGGGGAACGCGAGAGCAAACCGTGGGGAAGCAGGTCTCCTTCCCCGGTTTGCTCTCGCGTTCCCCGAACCCCCGAGCAAGCAGATCTCCTTCCCCGTGGTTTGCGGGGGGGCTCGGGGAACGCGAGAGCAAACCGGGGAAGGAGACCTGCTTGCACGGGGGTTCGGGGAACGTGAGAGCAAACCGGGGAAGGAGACCTGCTTGATTACCAGAGAGGCTTCCTCAGGTATGCTGGGATACCTGCTTATTCCAGGAGGTCAAGAAAAGCGCTGGTAAGTGTCTACACTTGATTACCAGCGCTGGATCACCAGCGCTGGATTCTCTACACCCGAGACAAAACGGGAGTACAGCCAGCACTGCAAACAGGGAGTTGCAGCGCAGGTGATGCCCTGCAGATGTGTACACCTCCTAAGTTGCAGCGCTGTAACCCCCTCACCAGCGCTGCAACTTTGTGATGTAGAAAAGCCCTGAACCTTTAAACTCAGGGACACGTTGTCAAGCTTCTCTCTGCAGCTGAGTGGGTGAGATCTTATGAGAAGGATTCTCAGACACACGCTGGGGTAGTAAGAGAAGGGGAGGCCTTGTTAGTTTAGACTCCAGAACAGCGTTTCTAAGGAAAGCAAAACAGAAAGAAAAATGAACATTTCAGCACTGGGGGAAGGGCAGTTTCTTGTGTTTCTGAAGCCTTCTGATTCTGTTTCTGAGCAAGTTGCAGTGTGCGCCGTTTGTAAGAGAAATTAATCAAATTGAAATGTTGTGCAATGTCCCTATAGCACTCATGCAGGGGAAGTTGAACAAAATTAGCACGGTGAATTTCAGAGGCACAAGCTTTTAAGTGATGCAAAAACCAAGCTGAAAACACAACAGCAGTGGCTCAGAGAGTTTGTTGTTACTATTATCATTATTATTACTGGGATGGATGGATAGGTTTTTTTGGGGGGGTTTTTGTCTGTGAAAGAAATTTTGGAAATATACTGGCAGATATGTTCTTTAATTATTATTTGGACTTCTTTTATGTAAAGTATGTATTTTTAAATTTAGTTCAGAATTGTTGTACAGCCATCCACCTTTTACCGAAAAAGCAAAAGAACAAAAAAGACAAGAATGTGCAAATAACTTGTTTTATGTTCATGTCCAGTAATGAATAAGCACAACTCTACCTTATATCTATTACTGAGTCTGCAAAAAACCCCTGTGTAAATATGCACATGTAAATTCACAAATCCTGGTGCCCTAGACGACCGCCTAGGTTGCCTAAATGGTTGCACTTGCCTTGGCTGGATGGTGCTGGGCTTCCCGGCCCTGGGGCCCCCTGTGTGTTTCATTGTAAATCCGCCTCTGATATTAGAAATGAACTCTAGGGTAAAAGAGGGGAGATGAACAAAAGTACTGAAATTTAGTGACAAGGAACGGCCACACGGTAGCACGAGAGCGTTGGAGGTGGCCATGCTGGCAAGTGACTGCTAGAATTCTATCTACTTTACTTACAAGAGCCAGTTGTCTCACCAAATGCAGCAGCATTGCAAGGGTTAAAGGGGAACCATGCCCCAAAGCGTCCCCAGAAATTTACTGCTGTCATTGCCCCGAGGGAGCAGCAGTCGGGGAGTTACCCATAAATTATTTATTATTCATATTCAGGGGCGGTTTTATGTATTTTGCCGCCCCAAGAATGGCAGCCAGGTGGCTTTCAGTGGCGTGCCTGCGCGAGGTCCGGCTAGTAACGCAGATTCAGTGGCATGCCTGCAGGGGGTCTGATGGTCCCATGCCTTCGGCGTGCCTGACGTCAAATTGCCGCCGATGCCGCGGGACCTGCAGACCTCCTGCAAGCAAGCCACCTAAGGCAGCCTGGCTGCTGCCATCACAGCCCCAGGCAGGAGCTTGGAGCCCTGGTGTCTGGAGCTGCCCCTGTTCATATTACAATAGTGTCACGGAGTCACCGGGCGATGCTCTGCAACTGCACCCCACCAAGCCAGTCAGGACTTTGGGGAACCTCCTCTCCCTTGGAGCAGACTTGTTCAGGGCAAGAAGCTCACACAGCTTCACCTCCTGGGTCTCTCCTTGGAGCATTCAGCATCCTCTGCCCCTCCGTGTGCTTCCCACAGCGAATCCACCCCAGCGGGGTCCTGGGGAAGCCACCGGGTCCTGCACCCCCACTTTGCAGTCAGACGTGACTCTCAGCCAGCCAGTAAAACAGAGGTTTATTCGATGACAGGAACAGGGTCTAAAACAGAGCTTGTAGATACAGCGAACCGGACCCCTCGGCTGGGTCCATTCTGGGGCCAGTGAGCCAGACCCCCAGGTCTGCCCTCCACCCTCGACCCCAGCCAGCTTCAGACTCACAACCCCTCCCAGCCCCTCCTCTCTGCTCAGCTCCTTTCCCGGGCCAGGAGGTCACCTGATCCCTTTGTCTCCAACTCCTTCAGCTGGCACCTTTGCAGGGGAGGGGCCCAGGCCATCAGTTGCTAGGAGACAGAGGGTCAGGCATTTAGGTGCACTGGCCCTTGGCTCTGCCAGAGACTTAAGAACTGACATGGGGACACTGAGGCACCAACACAGTACTCAGAGAAAACATTAAGAACTTTCCCAGTTCGTCACAAATAGCACCTAGACCTCCCTCCCAACCCCTATCAACCAAGATCACCTCTCCTTTCCTATTATGGAAGACAGCACACAGACCCACACCCTTCCCTGCAGTCAAGATGAAGGACCTGTTGTGCTGGGCACTGCACGGACACACAGCGAGAGACAGTCCCTGCCCCAGCTGAGATCAGGGCCCTGTTGTGCCGGGCGCTGCACAGACACACAGCGAGAGACAGTCCCTGCCCCAGCAGAGATCAGGGTGCCGTTGTGCCGTGCGCTGCACAGACACACAGTGAGAGACAGTCCCTGCCCCAGCTGAGATCAGGGCCCTGTTGTGCTAGGCACTGCACAGACACACACGGAGAGACAGTCCCCACCCCAGCTGAGATCAGGGCCCTGTTGTGCTAGGCACTGCACAGACGCACACGGAGAGACAGTCCCCACCCCAGCTGAGATCAGGGCCCTGTTGTGCTGGGCGCTGCACAGACACACAGGGAGAGGCAGTCTCTGCCCCAGCTGAGATCAGGGCGCCCTTGTGCCGGGCGCTGCACAGACACACAGGGAGAGACAGTCCCCACCCCAACTGAGATCAGGGCCCCGTTGTGCTGGGCGCTGCACAGACACACAGGGAGAGACAGTCCCTGCCCCAGCTGAGATCAGGGCGCCCTTGTGCCGGGCGCTGCACAGACACACAGGGAGAGACAGTCCCTGCCCCAGCTGAGATCAGGGCCCTGTTGTGCCGGGTGCTGCACAGACATACAAGGAGAGACAGTCCCCACCCCAGCTGAGATCAGGGCCCTGTTGTGCCAGGTGCTGCACAGACACACAGGGAGAGACAGTCCCCGCCCCAGCAGAGATCAGGGCCCTGTTGTGCCGGGCGCTGCACAGACACACAGGGAGAGACAGTCCCTGCCCCAGCTGAGATCAGGGCCCTGTTGTGCCGGGTGCTGCACAGACACACAAGGAGAGACAGTCCCCACCCCAGCTGAGATCAGGGCCCTGTTGTGCCAGGTGCTGCACAGACACACAGGGAGAGACAGTCCCCGCCCCAGCAGAGGTCAGGGCCCTGTTGTGCCGGGTGCTGCACAGACACACAGGGAGAGACAGTCCCCGCCCCAGCTGAGATCAGGGCCCCGTTGTGCCAGGCGCTGCACAGACACACAGGGAGACACAATCCCCACCCCAGCTGAGATCAGGGCCCCGTTGTGCCGGGTGCTGCACAGACACACAGGGAGAAACAGTCCCCACCCCAGCTGAAATCAGGGCCCCGTTGTGCTGGGCGCTGCACAGACACACAGGGAGAGACAGTCCCTGCCCCAGCTGAGATCAGGGCCCCGTTGTGCTGGGCGCTGCACAGACACACAGGGAAAGACAGTCCCTGCCCCAGCAGAGATCAGGGCCCTGTTGTGCGGGGTGCTGCACAGACACACAGGGAGAGACAGTCCCCGCCCCAGCTGAGATCAGGGCCCTGTTGTGCCGGGTGCTGCACAGACACACAGGGAGAGACAGTCCCCGCCCCAGCAGAGATCAGGGCTCTGTTGTGCCAGGTGCTGCACAGACACACAGGGAGAGACAGTCCCCACCCCAGCTGAGATCAGGGCCCTGTTGTGCCAGGCGCTGCACAGACACACAGGGAGAGACAGTCCCCAATAGCTGAGATCAGGGCCCTGTTGTGCTGGGCGCTGCACAAACACACAGCGAGAGACAGTTCCTGCCCCAGCTGAGATCAGGGCTCAGATTATCTGGTCCCACAGCCTCTAAACTCTTCCACAATCTGTCAGCGTGTTGCGGGTTGGGCTTGAGTTTTTCGTTTCTAGTCTCAGTTCCTTTCCTGTGAGCTGCGTGGAAGGGCGGAGAGGAAGGACTCATGAGATGGAATCTATCTGACTGGCGCTGACAAGGGTGTAAAACAAGGGTGTAATCCCCCTTTCTGGGGATGTCAGCCCAGAGCCAGAGGAGCAGGAAGGGGCTGCGATGTTCGTGCTGAGAGCAATGGAAGGAAGTTCACCAGCCACCCTACGGGTTTGCGAGGCGGGTTTGCAGCAGCTGCTGTAATAGCTCCGCGATATGTGTTTGTTTCTGGTGTAGGTCCCGCTGCTGCCTGGGACTCGGCTGTGGGACCCACCCACCGAGGCTGGTAAGTTTCCACTGCTGCTTATGGTGGCACTCGGGCAGGGACCCCCAAGTCTTCCCCACCCGCTGCACGACTTGGGCCCTGCAGTGGTGTCCCAACCCCACCCCTCCGCGGCTCTCCCTCCTCTCTGCCCCCCATTCTCTGCCCCCTTGCTGGGCCTCCCCCAGTCCCTGCCAAGGCAGAGCCCGTCTCCCTGCCCCTCCCTCTGCTGGGTCTTTCCCCTCCCTGCCCCACAGTCCCTGCCTGGGCAGAGCCCCCTTCCTGTGCTGAGTTTGGGTTGGGTGGGGGGCATGGCTGGGGGGGGGCCTGCGGGAGCCTGGGATGCAGAAAGGGGAAACGACACGTCACTTTGTTGACTTGGAAGAGTGGAGGGAGGAGAAACGCAAGAGCTAATCTTCACTTCTGCTTTGACTGCAGCCAATCAGAGCACACTCAGGACTCGAGTGATTGCAGGAAAACCCCTGTAAACATCCCCTGGGGCAGGCAGAAGTGATCAGTCAAGAGGGCTGAGGGTGAGGGTTGGAAAGTACCCGCAGTGCTGGCCCCAGTGCAGAAGAGAGTCAGGGATGCAGGGCTGGGTGCCTGATTGCAGGGGTCATTAAGTACTGCAGCTGGCAGCAGCGGGGTGGGGGGGTGGGGGGAGAGATTGCATGAGGGGAAGGAAGGGGAGGGAGGAAAAATCCGAGATGCCCCCCAACCACTTGGTGCCCTAGGTGACCACCCAGTTTGCCTAGTGGTTGCACCCACTCTGATTGCAGTGTTTACACTCAACTACATCCTTTTCTCCCGTTTTGGTTTCTGAAAAACTTTTGAATACTTCCTTGTGTGCTGAACCGTATTCTGAGACAGATTTTCGTTTTCTTCCCGTGTTAGTGTGTCAGATCTTTAAACCGTTATCTGCTAACAGCTTGAAACGTGTACATGATGGGCATGAGATTCATACAGTCAGATGCACACACACTTCAGAGCTTGCTTGCGTGCCTTACTTCAACGGGCCGCTTTGCATATACAGTGGAGTTGCGTTGTATGCGCATTTAACTTATGCAAATTCAACTATACACGATCGACAAAAAAAAAAAAAAAAAAAATAATGAGTCCGCCCACCACTAAAAGATCCTCCCTAGGAAATATGTGTTGACATTTTATGGCCTGTGTTGTACAGATCACAATGGTACCTTCTGCTCTCAGCGTCTATTAATTTTTTACAGCATGGATTCCCTCTCATCCAGAAAAACTACAAAGAAGATGGAGGCAGAACTGAGAATCTGCTGCTGATCGGAACCGACTTTGTTTTGAGGCCGTGTGTACCCACACTTGAACAGCTTCAGCTGAACTGGTGCAAGCGCGTGTGTAGACACTCTTATTTCAGTTTAGTTTAAACCTCTTCCTAGAGGACGTGGAGCTAAATCGCAATCAGTCTGGTTAAAATGGGAACACATACACACGCTTTTCACTGGCTGAGCATCATGCCTTTAAACTAAACCGGTGCGTAACTGAATGTACATGGATCCTGAATCGCAGAGAGTTGTAGCCAGGGAGATTGAACTGCTCGGAGTCCAACATGCCCCCCAGGGACTCCAAGAGAAAGGCGAGATGGAGGAGCACTTTCACTGCAGTGGAGATGTGAAGAGAGGTAATTGGAGCCTCTGTGCAAGGGCTTGGATGGGCAGAAAGAACGAGACTGACTCAGATGGGGGTGCATTTTCAGTGGCAGCTGCAATTTGTCCGACCTCCTGTGTGTATGAGTAGCAGGAGGCTGATCACCCCAAGGGCTCCTATGGCCCAGGGACCCAGCTTGCCCCTATGGCTGGTACTTGGGTGGACCCAAGTGGCATGGTAATGGATTCAGAGACAATTTTGAAGGGACGGGGCACGGGAGGGGGGAATGTTCACCCATCTGAAATACTGACCCAGGTCTCCATTCACTTTTTCCTCTTCCCTTCTCTCTCTCCTTATCCAAAGGCCAGGCTTTGAAACAGGAGAGCAGTAGCAGGTTCGGCTGTGTGCATGTACCCAGGGCCCTGTGTCTGTGTGAGTAACAAGCAGGTGTCTGGGGACAGCAGGTAACTCATGTTGTGGGGGCACGCCAAGCCAGTGCATTCACCTTTCTCTGCCAGTGCCGCTGGCATAGGGTGACCAGACAGCAGGTGTGGAAAATTGGGACAGAAACCCCTTGTTTCTCAGGCTCAGTGGCTGCAGTCTGGGCTGAAGATGCCTTCAGACAGCCTTGTCACGTTGCAGACTTTGTATGAGCTTCCCTTAAGGGAGGGGTGTCACCGGGCCTCCGTGGGTCACAAATTCAGGACAAACTGCTGAGAAATAGGGCAGACACTCCCCAGACTGGTGGTTAGTCTCCATTAGATATACCAAGCCAGTAATAAAAGTAAACTTCTGTCTCACCTCACCAGCTAACAAGAAGTCAGAAAAGCAGTTTTCTTAGTCATTCCAGTTCTTACATTACCATCAAAACCACCAAACTTCATGATGTGAGGCTATTTAAAACCAATTTCATCAAACAAAAGGTTCTTCTAATCTCACAAGATCATTCACATACCCAGGTCAATACATAGCTCAGATCTTACCCAATAATCATGCTGTTGCCAATCCTTTAGTATCTAAAGGTTTATTTATAAGAGAAAGAAGGAGAGAGATAAAGTGGTTAAGGCAATCGAATGAATGCGCTCAGTTCTTGGATCAGGTTTGTAGCAGTGATGAAACGAACTGCAAATTTGCAAAAGTCTCCCTGGAAATGACCCAAACAGGTTGGAGGTTATCAGTCCCGTTTAGAGCTTCCTTGTTAAAAATCCAGACCAGAGAAATGAAGCAGGAAATGAAGGCAAACTGGAGATATTTCCAAGGTCTTTTCTCTCTTCTCCCATGTGGCTGGAATGTCACTGTCCCAAAACGAAGCCCCCAGCACAGTGTGTGGAAAAGTACAGGCACAAGATGGAGTCCAGGGTCACATGAGCAAGTCACATGCTCATGCATGCTTTGGTGACTCTCAGGAGCAGCCATTGCCCAAATTCTGTCTAAAGCAGCCCCAGGAGGGCTCACTGGTGGGGGACAAGTTTCTTCTATGACGCAATGGAAAAGTTAAGTTTTCTTTAAAGGTCCATCAGCTTGAATAGTTTATTCACAATGTGTTGATCAGAGTGGATGTAAATAAACTACCTTGTAGGTGTTTCTCCAGGAGCAAACCCATTTGAAATATTGGTACATAAGTCAATATTCATAACTTCAGATACAAAGATGCTACATGTTCATGCACCGGATAATCATACTCAGCAATCATAACTTTTCCGTTGACACCTGCCATGACATATGTTGTACAAGGTTTGTTGCAATTATATAACAGTGGCGATATCAGTGATATCAATGGTACATTTCAATCATACACCATTGACACCAGATAGCCTTTGCATGAGCTTCCTGTAAGGGTGGGGGGAAGGAGTTGAGTGTCCAGTCTCAGGCTCTGGGGTGGGGGTGGATACAGCTGGAGCTGGCAGGCTTAGCGGCTGGGTGTGGAGGGGGAAGTCTGATTCCTTCAGGCGGAGGGCAAAGGCTGAGCATGGGGCAGAGTAAAGGTGAGTGAGAGACATGTTCCCATCCCTCACCGCTCTGGGGAACTGTGAGCCAAGAGCCAGTCTGGGTAGCAGCTCTGTGAGAGTCTGTGGGAGGAGCAATGGGAGAGATTAAATAAGTATTGGTATTGGACCATCCTGGGTGGTGAATGTGGGATCATTTGGGACTGGGCGAGTTTATCAGTGTGTTTAGCCCTCTGACTGGGGGCTGTAGTTAATGTCTGTACCCAGAGCGGGAAGAGCAGCACCCTGGGAATCACAGTAGATACTTGCTCCACAGCGGCTCAGGCACGGATACTGTTAATGAGTCTGCTCCCCAAAAGCACTGATGGGTTTGTCTCTTTCAGGCCCTGGGTCTGACCACACACTCAGGAAATGTGCTTCCCGTCGAGTCTTAGTCCCAGCCGCAGTCACAGTTATGTTGATCATCATTATCGCTGTTCCAGCAGTACTTTTAATAGGTAAGTTCATGTCCCAGCCAGTCTCTGCTCCCCCTGGAGCTGTCGCAGCCACAGAATCTCTCCTCCCTGTCCCCTTTGGCTTCGGCAGTCAGATGAGAAAGGAGTTTGTCTAAAGGCTTATGCAGCCCCATCACCTTAGCAGCTGGAGATCTGTGAGGCACAGAGAGCTTGTTATCTCTTGTTTTCTGGATGGGGAAACTGAGGCCCAGAGATATCAAGTGGGGACGTTTTCATGGTGCTAAATCTTCCTACACCTCAGAGCTTCTCAGCTCCCCATACACATATTGTGTGTCTAGGGTACAGTGCACATGGAGCTGTAGGATCAGCAGCGCTCAAAGGGCACATTATTGACAGACCTTATTGATGGATTCTATACCTGCTATCTCATAGTTGCTAAGCAGCACGTCCCGTCTGCAGCACACCGCTCTGCCGTTATCGGGCTGGTCTTTCTGCAGCCCCTTTTCAGGGCTGGTGGGTGCTCCTGTGTCACTGACTCAGGCCGTATCTTTCAGTATCAAACCCCGCCTTGAGGCTGAGATGAAAGAAATCGGAAGTGAAGGTCCCCCAGAGATGCTAACTGGCCCAGTCGGTGCCGTTTGAGGGCTGCTGTTTATACTGTTCCGGGTGCACTGTACATTACGGTCGCTGTTGCTGAGCAGTTCAGCTACATTCACCTCTTGGGCCAGATCCTCTGCACCACTTAGAACTAACTCAAGAATTGCTTCTTCCCTTGTGGGTTCCAAGACAAGCTGCTCCAAGAAGCCCCTGGGTTTGTTTCCTGTTGTGAGTCTAATCCCGTCTTCATCTCAAGGCATCTCTAAAGCAAAGAGGGGAACCAGGCAGCTGGGGGAGCAGGACATCCCTGGGTTAGCAGACCCAGCATCCCATGTAATTATATTGAACTCTGTCTGGTGTCAATATTGGTCTGTGCCGACCATCAGGTATCGTTCCCCCTACCTAGGGTGACCAGACGTCCCATGTTTAAAGGGACAGTCCTGTATTTAAGCCCTCCTGCAGGTCTCCTGACTTTTTCTTAAAAATGGGGAAATTTGTCCCAAATTTTCTGTCTCCTTCCCATCAGTACTGGCGGGTCCTGCTCTGGCCGGATCCCTGATCACCAGCCGCCCACCCACTAGCGGTGAGCGGGGGGCAGTGGCCAATGATGGGAGTGGGGAGGGGGGTGAAGATGCAGTGCACGGGGCTGTCAGCTCCCCCTGCTGGTCCATCAGCACAGCCCTTGCTGCGTGCCGGCTCTCAGGCAGCAGGACCCTGCTCCCTCCCCAGCCCCCATCCTGTTTCCAGCCAGTCAGCGGTGGCTGGTGAGCACGGTGTCCAGGTAAGTTACATGTCGCCCCTGCTGCCCACCCATCGGCCCTTTACACACTCCCCCTCTCCCTGCTTTGCCCCTTCACCCTCCACTAGCCCAGCTGCTCCTCCATATCCCCCCTCCCCCAGCAGGGCCCGTCCCTCTCCCAGCGCTGCGCAGAGAACCAGCCCCTGGGTGGAGCGCTCAGCTCATGAGCAGCCTGGCTGGCAGGCTCCTTCCTTCCCCCACAGGGGCTCAATCGACTTGCTGTTAATTTAAATGATTGCACTGCATAGTTCTGATTGATTGCCATTGAACTCGCTTGAAGACGAGTAATTTTACCAGCTGTCCTGTATTGAGCGTAGGGAAATATGGTCACCCTACCCCTACCTGCCTGCTCCACGCCTTCATGGTGACTCTGGTGTTGCTGCACTCTGCTCTGGGGTGCTCGTCAGCTGCACTTCCTGTGATTGTGACCCCCCCAGAGACTGAACCACTAAAGAAGATGAGGGGGAGGTGGCTGTCCATTTCTTGTTCCAAATAGTCTCATTCCTCCCTTGGCATAGTTACCAGGGGGTTAAGCTTGGATCTGAAGCGATTCTCTTCGCTCATTCACTCAGCTACAGAATCAGGCTGAGGGGAACAGTGTCTCTGACCCTGTGTTACTTGTCTCACTTTCAGTGGAAAAATTCAAAGCACCTCTTGCTGCTCCAGACCCCCCTGCAGTGCCCTGCTGCCCAGACGGCTGGATCGGGTACCGAGGGAAATGCTACTATTTCTCAGAGACTGACGGGAACTGGACCTACAGCCAGAGCCAGTGCTCTGCACTCAATGCCTCCCTGGCTGGGATCGACAGTGAGCAGGAAAAGGTGAGAGAGCGGCAGATGCTTTAACCCAACAGACTGGGCTTGGCAGGGCTGGAAACAGGCTGGGCTCAGCCCCAGAGGTCCAGAAATTGACCTGTTGCCTCTCATGCTAGGAAACCTGAGAGTGTTTCTGGTGGCCGAATCCCAGCTCTTGGGTTTCCAGTCAGGGATCACTCCCAGCCCACCCTTCTCTTTCCCAGAGCCCCACATGGGAGGATCCCCCTCTGTAGGGCTGGGCTGGCCTGGTCAGCTCCTGACCAATGGGCTACCTGTTGAGAAAAAAGTTACCTACCTTTCGTAACTGTTGTTCTTCAAGACGTGTTGCTTATCTCAATTCCAAGTAGGTGTGTGCGCGAAGGCGTCGGAAGGTTTTTCCCCTAGTGGTACCTGTCGCGTCAGCTGTGGAGCCCCCTGGAGTGGTACTTTCATGGCAGTGTATAAAAGTCCCTTCAACCCGCTACCTCCTCAGTTCCTTCTTGCCGGATACTTCGACAGAGAGGAGGTGGGTGGGTCTTGGAATGGACATGAGCAACATCTCAAAGAACAACAATTCTGAAAGGTAGGTAACTGTTTTTTCTTCTTCGAGTGCCTGCTCATGTCACTTCCAAGTCAGTGACTCCCAAGCATCTCCTAAGAGGAGGGGTCGGAGTTCACCAAGTCGCAGACTGCAGCACTGCCCTGCCGAATGCTGCATTGTCTCTGGCCTGCTGAGTAATGGGGCAATGCGATCTAAAGGTGTGGGTTGATGACCACGTCGCTGCCCTGCAGATGTCCTCAATGGGGACCTGCGCCAGGAATGCAGCCGAGGAGGCCTGTGCGCTGTTAAAGCTGGGGCAGGTATCTTTGCTGGGTGGTAGCACGCTCTGCAACAGGCTGTGATCCACGACGAGATCCTTTGGGACCACACCGGGAGTCCCCTCATCCGCTCAGCAATTGCAATGAAGAGCTGTGTCGAATTTCAAAATGGCCCCGTCCTTTCCACGTGAAAAGCTAAGTTTTCAACTATTTACAGGTACAACAAAAAAAGTCCACTAGGGGATCGTTTGCCGTGGCAAGAGAAAAGCTGCCCCGATGACTGTCACGGCGGTAAGGAGGAACTGAGGAGGCTGCGGGTAGGCAGGGACCTACATACACCACCATGAAGGCAGGATTCCAGGGGGCTTCACAGCCCACCCGACGGGTACTGCTAGGGGAAAAACCTTCCGACGACTGTGCACACACACACCTACTTGGAGTTGACATGACCAAGCACTCGAAGGACCTGCCTCTCCAGCACACCACAGCCAGTGACCCCGTGGACGCCAGGGGAAACACTCTTGGGCTGTGCAGGGAGTGAGCTCTGCCCTTCTGCAGAGCTGTTCCTGCCTTCTGGCTGGGAGGAGGCGGGGCGCTATGTGCAACGCTGCTGGGAAGGAGGGCAGAGGTGCCAGCAAAACCCAAGAGCTGCCCAGCCCCAGAGGGGAGTTGTCATAAACAGATAGCTGAGGGTTAATGTCTCTTTCACCTGGAGCACCTGACCAGAGGACCAATCAGGAAACCGGATTTTTTCAACTTTGGGTGGAGGGAATTGTGTGTCTGAGGTCTTTGTTTTCTGGCTGCCTGCTTTCTCTGAGCTTTGGAGAAGTAGTTCTGTTTTCTAATCTTCTGTTTCTAAGTGTAAGGACAAAGAGATCAGATAGTAAGTTATATGGTTTCTTTTCTTTGGTATTTGCATGAATATAAGTGCTGGAGTGCTTTGATTTGTATTCTTTTTGAATAAGGCTGTTTATTCAATATTCTTTTAAGCAATTGACCCTGTATTCGTCATCTTAATACAGAGAGACCATTTGTAATTTTTCTTTCTTTTTTATATAAAGCTTTCTTTTAAGACCTGTTGGAGTTTTTCTTTACTTCAGGGAAATTGAGTCTGTACTCACCAGGGAATTGGTGGGAGGAAGAAATCAGGGGAGATCGGTGTGTGTTGAATTGGCTAGCCTGATTTTGCATTCCCTCGGGGGGAATAGGAAAGTCCTTTTGGTTTCCAGGACCGGGAACGGAGAGGGGGAGTCACTCTGTTTGGATTCACAGAGCTTGTGTCTGTGTATCTCTCCAGGAGCACCTGGAGGGGGGAAGGGAAAAAGGATTATTTCCCTTTGTTGTGAGACTCAAGGGATTTGGGTCTTGGGGTCCCCAGGGAAGGTTTTTCAGGGGGACCAGAGTGCCCCAAAACACTCTAATTTTTTGGGTGGTGGCAGCAAGTACCAGGTCCAAGCTGGTAACTAAGCTTGGAGGCTTTCATGCTAACCCCCATATTTTGGACGCTAAGGTCCAAATCTGGGACTAAGGTTATAACAGGAGTGGAGAAGGATGGGGTAGGGGCAGGTCTGTCCATGTAACATGGATGTGGGGATGGAGACAGATGGGGTAAAATGGCCTCTGAGCAGCCCACAGCTCCTGCACGTGTCCCCAGGCTCCCAGCTGAGCAGGCCCCAGTCTGATGGGACGTCCATCAAACTGGGATTCTCAGCCAGCTATTGGTTCACCGGCTGAAGCTGCTGTCAGAGGAGGGAGCTTCCAGCTGCTCTCCTGATGGCCCTTCCCTTGCCATCTCTGACCCCTTCCAAACGTAGAGCAGAGCTGGTGGAGGGGAGAACTGCTGCTGTCACTGAGTCCTGTCTTCATGACCCACAGCTGGTTTGTTAAACTGTGACTTGTTCTCAGCCCCCCTGTGGCACAGGCTGGGCTGGTGTCATTGGACCTGGGGCTCTCAGCTGGCAAACTATAAGTGGCCCAACCAGAACTTCTGACTGGGTACCACACAGAGCCACAGGGGCAGGCGAGCACCAGAGCCAGGGGCCTAAACGTAATCTGCCTTGTCTTATTTTTCAGGATTTCCTGCTGCGCTATAAGGGCTTCCTCGACCGTTGGATCGGCCTCCAGAGGAAGCTAGGCCAGCCCTGGAGATGGCCCAATGGCACGGAATTCGACAATCGGTGAGTCCCTTTCCCTCTAGTAACATTCTCCGTGTTAGATTGTGAGTGTCTGCCATGCTGCCAAAAGATGAAGAATATATTCAACCAAGGTTGTTTGGGCTCTTCTTGGTATTTGGTTTTCATGGACTAAAACCAATATTCCACCAGCAGTTGTGGCCCCTGTGCAGAGTTATCATAATTTGTAGTAACATAGCACCTCAGTGTCCTAGACCAGGGCCCCATTGTGCTAGGCGCTGTACGATCACAGAACAGAAAGATGGTCCCTGCCCCACGGGGCTTAGAATGCATCACAGTTCCGGGCACAAGAGAGGTTGCTGGAGGAGACACTAACCAGAGCTCCCCCTTCCCCATTGGGCTGTCCGGGTGGAAGTTAGACTCCCTAAGCCCACTCTGAAGAGTGGTGTGCGGAGAAAAACAGGGTGCTTCACTGTTGGGGTAATTTGAGGCTCTAGGGAGAAATCTGATTTCACTACTAACAGTCTGTCCTGACAGCCCATCGGGTTTGAAACAGGCCCGCGGCCTCTCTGACAGTCCCCCAGCTGCCTGGGGAGGATCGTATCAAACTCTTCTCCGCAGACAGCTGCTGCTGCTCGCTGCCTTGTGAGAGGCCTGTGGATTCTCTCCCCTCTGCACCGTATGGGCCTGGAGAGAAAGCTGGGTCCAGGTGAGAGCATCAGGCAAAGCTGAGTAGTGGGCAAGTCGTGCCTAATATCTACCAGCATAAAGACTCTTCTGGCAGCCCCAGCTGTTGTCTTTCAGCCCCACCCCCTTTCTCCTCTCCCTGCCGTGCAATAGCCACTACAGTAACGCCTCACTCAACGTTGTAGTTCTGTTCCTGATAAATGCGACTCTAAGCGAAACGATTTTAAACAAATCCAATTTCCCCATAAGAATTAATGTAAATGGGGGGTTACGTTCCAGGGAATATTTTTTCACTAG
This sequence comes from Gopherus evgoodei, assembly GCF_007399415.2. Lineage (NCBI taxonomy): Eukaryota > Metazoa > Chordata > Testudines > Testudinidae > Gopherus > Gopherus evgoodei. The sequence goes on along the minus strand of NW_022059994.1, from coordinate 5,011,321 downwards.
ACAAAAGACTATATTATATATATACACACACACAGTATAAGTTTTAAACAAACAATTGAATACTAGTACACAGTGACGATGATTGTGAAGCTTGATTGAGATGTAGGAGTCAGAAGGTGGGATATTTCCCAGGGATGCCTTACTGCTAAATGATGAACTAGCACTCGGCTGAGCCCTCAAGGGTTAACTCTCACACTGTGCAAGGCAGCAGGAACGGAGGGAGAGGAGACAGCATCGCAGACAGAGACAGAGTCGCGCACCGCACCGTGTGTATGTGAGAGATAGATGCCCATTGCCCCTTTAAGTACATTGCCTTATTAATTAGATCAGCTTGCTGAGACCGCAGCTGCTGCCAGCAAGCTCCCTTGGTCCTGAGCCCTGTCGTATGTCCCCTGCTCTATGGAAGATGGGATAAGTGGGGTGTAGGAGCAAGGGGGAGGGACACACCCTGACCTTAGCCCCCCTCTTTCTCCCCTCTCCCCCCCCCACCCCGCACAGCAAGCAGGAGTCTCGGGGAGCGGCTCCAAGGCAGAGGGCAGGAGCAGCACATGGCAATGGGGGGAGGGACAGCTGCAATTGCTAGCCTGCTGGGCAGCTGCTGCAGAGGGAACTTAGGGGAGCGGGGAGTTGATGCGGGGCTGCTGGCCTAACCTGGTTCCAAGCCTTATCAGCTAGCTCCACCGGGCTGCTCTTCCTGCAAGCAGCGGACAAAGCAGGTGGCTGCCAAACGACATTAGAAGGGAGCATTGCACAACTTTAAATGAGCACGTTCCCTGATTGATCAGCAACGTAACAACGAAACAGTGTTAACTGGGACAACTTTAAGTGAAGAGTTACTGTACTTGTTGCCTACATCTGCCAGGGAGGAGTCTGAAATGGGGCCGATGCCTCTGGGTGCCACCCTGTCCGTGAGTGATGGGCAAAGCCCCGCCCCTCCCTGATTCCCACCCCGGGTGTCTCTGTTGCAGGTTTCAGATAAGAGGAGGCGGCGACTGTGTTTTTCTGATTGATGAGGATTGGTTCGGCAGCTCGCGTTGCAGAACATGGAGACACTGGATCTGCAGCAAACCTGATACCCATACAATGGGGAAGGGATATGCTGTGGAGTCAGAACCTTGAGACTCTTAGGAACTAGGCTTGGAAAATCTGTATTGGGGAGACACCTTCCACTACCTGTAGATGAAGGAAGCTGGGTCTTCATTCCTTACAGACTCTCCCCAGGGCTTCTCTAGTTTTTATTCACCCATTGGAAGGAGTGGGGTGGAGCAGAAAAGCTTTTCCAACTCTTAACTTTGAACGAACCATTCACTGAACTGAACTTGCTGAATAAATTGAAAAGAAGAAAATATTTTCTCTACACCTGCAGAAGAGGCTGCTGTTCTTCAAAAACTGGTTTAGCGCTTCAGTAAACTCTAGTCAGATCCTCAGTGGTTCCGGAGCCAAATTAGGTATCCGTGTGACCCAAAAGAACCACACTCGTGTGACTCCATTGTTTCATTTCCTATTATATATATGATATATACACCGCTATGTGTTCTCACAGCAAGTGACCAAGTATTCTTTTATTTTATTGACTGTCCAGATATTATTTTATCAACTACAATTGGTTAATAACCATAGTAAAATCATCCTGATTGGTTAATAACTTAGCTTAGTTAATATTTAAATCACAGTATTTTAATATCCAGGGCTTCAGGAGACACATTAGAGAGCAACAGTGCTCTAGGATGGTGATACAGGAAAGGCTGAAGGCAAGGGCGTGGCAGAGGGATTAACCGGCTGATGTCTCCATGCTGGAGCCAGAGGGAGCTGAGGGCCAGGGGAACAGTGGCAGGGCTGATCTGCTAGAGATGAAAGGTAACAGAACAGGGTGAGTGCTGGATATTTCTCGGGTGAGGATGAACTCCCCGGGGGAGAGGCTGCTGGGAAGACTGGGTTTGCACTCCAGCTGGGGTGGCTGACATGGCAGAAGGACAGAAGCAGATCAGAGAAGAGCCCTGGGGTGGTGAAAGACATTGATGGACCAAATGTCATGGGATTTTAAGGACTATATGCATGGGGGGTAATAAATGGACTATGTTTTGGAACCTGTTGTTGTGGAGTATTTGCACAAGGTTTTCATAATAAACTGATCCCAGGGATGGGTCTGATCAGGGTGGATACGCTGTGACTTTAAAAATCAGAATTGGATTTTTTTCAGATTTTTTATTTAAATTAAAACAAGTTTATTTTTTTGCATGCAAGCAGAGTCAGGATGAGCTCTGGTGAATTATGGCAAGTGTGGAAAAGAACGTCAGGGGCAGATCTTGTTTGCATAGGCATACCAACCTGCCTAGCATGAGCCCACAGCAGCCCAAATGGTCACTTTGGCTGCTGTGGGATCCCCAGTGTCTCTGTTATTGGGGCAGGAGGAATAAAGTGTTGTTACCCTGATTATGTTAATGAAGGACAATGAAACTGTTTTATGACAGAGGGACTCACTGTCACCTAAGTAGCACTTGCTAGACAAGGGACATGGATTCCAAAACCTAGTGAACTGAGAGGTTTGGTGCAGAGATTGGTGCCTTGTTGTGTGGGTCCTTTTTCTGAGCCTGAAACACCAATTTGTTGTTGTTATTGCTGCTGCTGTCAGAGCTAACTTTCATTTTATTAGGAGTCTAGTTACAGGCTACTGCGGTGAATTTGCTTTGGCCCAATGGTGCCCCAGCACTGAGGCTCCCCTACTAGAAGCTGAAATCACCAGAGAGCTGAAGTTACTAAGAGCTGAAATTACTGAGTGCTGTGTTAACTAGTGGGGGAGCCTGAAGATCTATTGCTAAGCAGCTGGTGGAGTGGAGCAGTTTGTGGGAGTGTTGGAGCAGTCCATGAAACGGTGGAAAGGAGTGGAGCAGTTTGTGGGGATGGCTGGAGGAGCAGCATGGCTGGTAGAGTGGAGCAGTTCGTGGGACAGCAGGAGCAGCACGTGGTGAAGGCTGCAGTGGAACATCATGGAGAGGTGGGCAGATGGCCTCAGACCACGTAAGGTGCCCCTTACACCCTGCATGTCCCCCTTTTCTCCCTCCATTTCCACCCAGTCTGGGGGGAGGGTAAAACCCTGCAGATAAACTTTTGAACTGTGGGGCTGCACTGACCAGGGACAGAGACTTTTGGGACTTTGGGTGATCCTTGGGTTGCTGGACTCAAGAGATTTTTGGGTTGTTGGACTTCGGGGGATTTTTGGGTTGCTGGATTCAAGAAGCAAAGATAAAGGACACAGCCCAATTTCCTGGCGTGAGTCTTTGCTCATGGTTTGGTCTATGAACTCTAGCTGAGGTGTTCTCCCGATTTAATGCTGATGTCGTTTACCTCATGTTATTAAACATTTTCTGCTACACCGAGACTCTGTGCTTGCGAGAGGGGAAGCATTGCCTCTTTGAGGTGCCTAGGGATGTGTGTAAGATTTTCCCAGGTCACTGGGTAGGGGCTCAAGCTGGTTTTGCATTATGTTGTTGGGAGGGGACCCCTATGTACTGAACCAAGCCCTTGCTGCTATCAGCTTGTCCTGGCAGGAGGGTTACATACACATAAACCTGGGTTGAAGCCTAAACATGTCTGTATTGCAGGTCACTGATGAGTTGTTACCTTGTGTTGAAAAGGCTGTCTGGGGTCGCTGCAGATACTCACTGAGGGCACTGCACCCTGGAGAGGAAAGTCTGAACAGGATCCTACCTCAGTTCAGCTTGCCAGATGGGTTGCTTGGGCCCCACAGCCCCGGTCTCAGAGTCGTTGAGGTTAAAGGCTGGCTGTTGCAGAACAGTGGGGATCGTTGGGGTCCAGGGCACTAAAGTAGTTACTAGAAGCGGACTGATGGAAGGTTCGGGCATGGCACAGACCCTGTGTGTCTGACACTGCCCTGCCCCTACCACCAGTATAGCTGAAAAACGGGGGCTGGTTGAGCAGTTTATGGACAGAGGGTGATTCTTAGTGGCTAGCAAGTGCAGGCGCTGGATCCTGTGGATTCCCAGAGCAGTGCCTGCAAAGATTTTAGGATCAGATTTTCCAAGAGAAGGTCTCGTATTATGCTCAGAATTGTAATTCAAGGATATTTGGGGTGGGGGAAATCCCAGACAAACTGGGCATTTTCTGTAATATTTTTCACATGTGCCTCAGTTTCTCTCTGCATTGCTACCCAGGGGTGCAAAAGGGTTAAACCTGCTCTTGGAGGAAGATTAAGAGACAGGTGGTGTTGGAGTCACACAGCTGTCTGGGATGGTATGAAGGGGTCATTAAAGGACTGGTAGAAACCAACCCAGATCAAAGGAGAATGTGGAAAGGCAATGGGAACCCCAGTGACCATGATGTTCAAACAAAGGAGATGTCCCCTGCCACCTCTCAGAAGGGAAGTGGCAAACAGACCCCAGCTAGAGAGCAACGGGTGATGACTCGGAGAAGGGCTGGACTCTGAAGAGACAAAAGAACGTGGAGCAAAAATGGATCCCATGCCAGCTCGTCTGGTTGATGGCACTGGCTTGACCACTGCGGACCAGGCCTTAACCTTTGCGTCCCTATGCTGCCCTAAGGGCTTTCAGATTGTGTAGGCAGGTGATATAAATTGTTACTTTGTTTTGAAAAGGCTGTCTGGTGTTGCTGCAAATACTCCCTGGGAGCAGTGTGTGCTGCAGGGGTACAGTACAAGCCTCTCATAGGAATCTGGATTCGCTGCAGGGAGCCACAGAGAGAGACAGGGATCATTGGTGCCAAAGGCCTAGTTTTGGAGTCTTGGAGGCCACGGGCCAGGCCCAGCCCACTAAAGGCTGGACATAGACCAGATCCTGTGGATCTGTGACAAGAACTATTGTGTGCTCAGATTTGGGTGCATAAATGGTAAGCAACTACCAGATGTGGGAATACAAACTGGCACTTCTTCACCTAAATCTCCCACAGAATTAGAGGCTATGGCTGAAAGTGGGGCTGGGTGGAAGAATGTTCAAAACTCTGAGAGGGGAACAAATGGCACATAGGTCTCCAAAAGTGTCATTGGGGCTTTACAACTTTTAATTTTCAAACTGTTCCTGAGAGCCAAGAGTGTCTGCTCACACACGATGCCCAGGAGACAGCCAGCTTCTCATGAAATCAGACCCAGATCCTGAGGAACAAATGAATGGATCTGGCAAAACAAGGAGCAATGGTCTCAAGTTGCAGTGGGGAAGGTCTAAGATGGATATTAGGAAACACTATTTCACTAGGAGGGTGGTGAAGCACTGGAATGGGTAACCTAGGTAAGTGGTGGAATCTCCTTCCTTAGAGGTTTTTAAGGTCAGGCTTGACAAAGTCCTGGCTGGGATGATTTAGTTGGGAATTGGTCCTGCTTTGAGCACGGGCTTGGACTAGATGACCTCCTGAGGTCCCTTCCAACCCTGTATCTTCTATGATTCCTTGGAAAATGGGTTTGTCTGAGACTTTAGAATTCTTCAATTAGCAAATCTGTTTTTTCTTTTAGAAAAAAAAAAAACAAGGGTGCTTGCTATTTCAGTTACGCAAGTGCAGCTCACTGGTGTGACTGCTTATTTCAGGGGAACTTTCTCACAAATCCATTTAGCTACAGCCATGCAGGTTTCCGAAATAGTGCGGTTCCCTTTGCTCATCCCACAGCTCTCCCTGTCAGCAGTGCCTTTTAGCTGGAACCCGAGGAACAAAGAACAGGAATCACAGGAGTCACTTTCTCCATACTAGCTTCCTTCATCCGTACTTTTCCACAGAGCCCTAGTTAGTAACGTGCCTCCCAGAGTGGAGAAGGAGCTGGGCAAGTTCAGTTCAGTGCTGGAAAACATCACAAAATCCACTGCGATGATTGACCAACACTGCCTGGGGGTTGTTCAAACCCCACTGCTGGGGAGCCAAGCCCAGGAGCCCAGCAGCACCCGTGTGGTCCTATTTTGTACAACTGTGCCATGTGCACTGAGTGGTCTCTGAAGTGGGTGGAGCTTAGTTGGTGGGCGGGTCTTGGGAAAATACCACCACTTTCCCCACCCCCATGGCAGCCTGGTGGAGGTAAAATGTGCTGCTCAGCAGGAGAGGGGACCCTGACCTGCATTAACTAGCACATTGCTGGACAAGGGCCACCTTACTCAGGCAGAGCAGCACGGCCGAGAGCTAACATAGGCGTGAACAGCTAAGTGCCTCTTCAGCAAGACAAGGATTGTGCTTAAACTAGTGTCTTCCCAGACATGTCCATTCTCCAAACAGACCCTGGCCTGACCCCCCTTCATCCTGTGGTCTTGCAAGCACACGGGGGCTTGAGACTGACCAGCTCTCCATGGGGAGGACTCTGCCTGGTGCTTAACTGTACTTGTGCTCACAGACAGCCTCTGCTCCTGCTAGCACTACAGAGCACTAACCTTGTGTTCCCACTTGTGCACTGTGCAAGACACACTCAGTTTCAAAGCCAGAATAGGCCCCATGAACACTCACAGTGTTTCATCGAACATGGCGCCGTCCACCCAGGTCCATTTCCTCTCTGGGGATGGAACCCGGAGTCCAAGCCAGACCAGGTTCAGCTGTGGAATACTCAGTACGTACGCCTGTAAGTGACAGGATGGAGGAGTCTGGGTGAATATAACCTGCTGGAATTCTCTGGCTCCTCTGCTCTCTCGGCAAATGAAGGAAGAGAACCTGCTACACAGCTCTGCAATAGGTATAAACCCAATTTCTGATGTTTCCTTTTCCCATTCTCAGCCCCTCCTTCCCTTCCACGTATCAATGACATTTTAATGTGCTCTGGAATAGATTTTTCTGAAGCCAAATGTCATACAGCTGGGGGGTTGTTGTTTTGCTGCGAGCCCATTGTATTACATTATGACTAGCGACACATCTCTCAAGGGGCGGGTTAAGCCATCTTTATTTACTGTACCATCTCCTCCTTGTCCTGGATCACCAGGATCTGAGAGCTCTTCGCTGAGCAGTCCTCACGACTCTCACTCCAGGTTTTACTTTCTTTAGAGACCCAATAGCACTTGTTCTTGTGCGGCAGCCAGTCAGCGGGGCAGAGTTTGCATCCATAGCCCTCTGAAAAGAGACATGGAAAAGGCAGCATTAAATAGGCTGGAAGCTTCTGAACAATGCTGAGCTTCCCTGTGTTCACGAGGGGCTTTCAAACGATAAACATTCTCAGCCAAGACATTTCTCTTTGTTCATTGCTTGTTTGAGGAAAGGCTCACTGGGGGTGTGGGGCAGGAGAGAGGTGCTCTGGCAGAGCTGTAATGTGAACAGGAATTCATGAGCTCAGGCACACAATTCACATTTTACAGGCTCAGTAACACACAATGCATTTCCCCCCAAGGAGCACCGAACCGCTGAAATGAAAGAGACGACAAAACTGTCACCTTCTCTGCTGAACCACTTCTGGAGCCCTGTCATAAACAGATAGCTAAGGGTTAATGTCTCTTTCACCTGAAAAAAAGTAACCTGAAACACCTGACCAGAGGACCAATCAGGAAACCAGACTTTTTCAACTCTGAGTGGAGGGAAGTTTGTGTCTGAGTTCTTTTTCTTGTGTCTGTCTCTCTCTCGGCTATGAGAGGATTTCTGTTTCCTGCTTTCTAATCTTCTATTTCCAAGTTGTAAGTACAAATATAGTAAGGCAGTAAGGTTTCTATTGTTTTCTTTTGTATTTACCTGGGTATAGCTGCTGGAGTGTTTTGAATTGTATTCTTTTTGAATAAGGCTGTTTATTCATATTTCTTTTAAGCAATTGACCCTGTATTTGTCACCTTAATACAAAGAGACCAATTTTTATGTATTTTTCTTTCTTTTTACATAAAGCTTTCTTTTAAGACCTGTTGGAGTTTTTTTTTAGTGGGGAACTCCAGGGAATTAAGTCTGTGCTCACCAGGGAATTGGTGGGAGGAAGAGTCAGGGGGAAATCTGTGTGTGTTAGATTTACTAGCCTGACTTTGCATTCCCTCTGCGTGAGGGAGGAAGAGAGATTAGCTCTCGGTAATTCTGTTTTCCAGGACTGGGAACGGGGAGGGTGGAGTCCCTCTGTTTAGATTCACGGAGCTTGCTTCTGTGTCTCTCTCCAGGAACCTAGGGAGGGAACACCTGAAAGGGAGAAGGGGGGGGAAATGGTTTATTCCCCTTTGTTATAAGACTCAAGGAATTTGGGTCTTGGGGTCCCCAGGGAAGGTTGTTGGGGGGATCAGAGTGCCCCAAAGCACTCTAATTCTTTGGGTGGTGGCAGCTTTACCAGGTCCAAGCTGGTAACTAAGCTTGGAGGTTTTCATGCTAACCTCCATATTTTGGACGCTAAGGTCCAAATCTGGGACTAGGTTATGATATGAGTGGCAGTGTTTATTTAAAAGTAGAAGGAGGGAGGTAAGGGATTCTTGGAGGAAGTTCTGGCTTCCCAGAGTGCTCCCAGACAGTGGAGGGCTCTGTGCAGACCTCTCTCTCACACACACACACCCCACCCCCACCCCCCCTTATGGTTGCAAAGTCAAGCACTCAGAAGAAAGTTAGGAAGTGTCAGAATTAAGGTTGCCTGTGCAATCTTTATTAGGCCTCCTTGTGCATATCCATTATGATCCAGTCTGTAATTACATAGTCACATATCAGTTTTCTGCACCGGCCCCTCCTTCATTCAGGGCACATGACAGACGGTGCTGCTGACTTACTGAGCAGCTATTCAATATTTTGTCTTCTTCTCATTCAATGTGTAGCCCCAGTACTACTGCGCACTATTCAAAGTCGGCTCTGAAGACAGAACTATTAATCTCCTCACAGGCTTTCCTCTGGCACCCAGCCCTATAGTATCTGAGTGCATCACAAAACAATAATGAATTTTCACAGCACCCCTGAGAGATCAGAGAATTGCAATATTTCCATCTTCCAGATGGGGAACTTAGGCATGGAGAGTTTGAAGTCAAAAGTGTCCACTAACATTGGGTATCCAACTTGAGACACCTAGACTCAGCTCCTGACAAGGTATTTATGCAGGAATTAGGCACCTAAATGCCTTGATTTTTTCAAAGTACTTAGCATTCTCTAGTACTTCATACGTTCAGTGCCCAGCTTCTGTTGATTTCAATTACAGTTGCTCAACACTTCTACAGTTCAGGCACCCAATGAATGAGGAACACAGAGTGAGCACCTGTAAAAGGATTGGTTTAAGTAACTCTCCCCCAGCGCCGGCCCCAATGTACTCTCTCCCCTGCCTTCTGGCTCTTGTCCCTTCTGCATTCAACTCAGGCCATTCCTCCTCCATATTGCCAGAGCTCAGTGAGGTACAGAAAGCGTAGGGGAGACAGGCTCCCCGCTCTCAGTGCCAGTGTCAGGCCCCAAACCTTGCCTGCAGCAGCTCAGGGCTGCAATTGCACGGGAAGTCCTGCTACTCAGCCCCCTGTAGCTCTGGGGCTAAAATTTGGCCAAATTCGAGTGGATATTCACAGGTGCAGCAAAAGGCAGACAGATTCCTGTTTTGTAAGCCACCTCCTTGCCAAATGTCAAGCCTCTATTCCAAAGCATGGGGACAGGGCTGGCTCCAGGCACCAGCGCAGCGAACACGTGCTTGGGGTGGCCAATGGAAAGAGGCGGCACGTCGGCTCTTCGGTGGCAAGTCCCTCAGTCCCTTTCAAAGGGAAGGTCCTGCTGCCAAAGAATGAAATGCCATTACCATAGTATTTGTGGTCTCAGATTTTTTTTTTCCCGCATGGGGTGGCAAAAACACTGAAGCCAACCCTGCATGGGGACAGCACTAAAGCTGCTGAAAGACAAAGTCTCCAGAATCTTTTGAACATGAGGAAAATAATGTATTTTCACTAGCCTGGTTTTCAGAAACAGCTGGACAGTTTTGGCTTAAATTAAAAAAAATTAAAAATAAAAATCAGGCTGAGGCAGACCCCTGGCATGGAGAGGTTCAGCCCGAGCATTTAATCTTCAGCAGAAATATAAGCAACTGAAAACAGGCTCTCACAGTGGGAAGTATTAAGTTACATTTGCAGATATGTTAAAGTAATGTTATTTAGGCTGCAAATGTGAACAGCTGAAATCTAGAAAGTGTAAGAAATCAGATTGCCCAGGCAACTTTTAATCGGCCTTTGTAAAACATTGATTCAGTCTTGAATGACATGATCACATTCTGTTTTTTCCATGAGACCCTGCCTCATTCAGTGCATAGGATGACAGTGGATGGGTCGGATGATTTTAAGAAAAGTAAAGATGCTCTCGTGTTGAAAGCACTGGACTGCACTCTAGCAAGAGTCTACTACAAAAGGACAGAGTTCAGGTTTTATAGACAACTATAAATCTGTCACTCCCTAACTTCTGAGTTCTTGACTTTGCAGCCAAAACATTCTTTTAATGTAGTTTTTTTATGTAATAGAAATTTTATTACATTATAAAATAAGCCTGTTTCAAAAACATTGAAAGGACTTTGAATGACCATTAGATGTCACTTCTACTACTTTGTACAAACAGCTGAAAACCTATTTATTAGAGCTGCTTGAAAAGTGGGACCTTCCAGACAGAAATTTTCAGAGGGTTTTCCCCTTTTTTATATTCTACCTTTTTTTCTCACTAGAGAAAATATGGGGTAAGATAAAATGTATAGGAAAGTGGGGAAAAGGCCATGATTTTGAAACAAAATATTTAGTTTGTCTCTGAAAATTTCCCCTTTAGAAAAATTTCAGAAAATTTTAAAATAAATTTTGCCATGGAAAAAAATGTGACAAAACCCTCTTTTGTTTAAAAATCAGAAAATGTTCAGCCAGTTGTAGTATTTATTTTGCAGCCATCAAACAGAACAAAGGACAAGAAAAATAAAGACGAGAAGATGAAGCTCTAGCACCTCTCAGCTATGTATAAGTTATTGTGACACAGTAGCTGAATTTTCAATCAGTGAGTTTGGAGTGAGCGTTCTTCCAGATGGACACAACGTTGCAAAGAGCGCAAAGAATAGCAGATACAGTTACCTGTTGAGTTGTTATCTGGCTTTGGATACAAACTTTGATTCAAGCAAGACTGGGAAACCTTCAGGCTGGAATTACATTCAATTCCATTTGCTGTTCTCTGTCTTCCAGTCTGACCTTCACAAGGAAGTGTAACAAAAGAGAGAAGGTACAAAGTATCAAGTCACCAAATACCGTGAGAGATCTATCCAGTTAGGATGGGGACAGAGAAGTATGAGATGAAATCTCGCTCATTATCCGTTGTAAGGTGCAAAAATGTGGAATGAACGTCTCACAATGGTGCTGTTACAGCCAAATAATGTAGGTTTCACATATCAAGCTCTCAACTCTACTTTCTTTACGTAACACTCTTGATATCCATGACAATGATGAAACGACTGGTAATTTATTCAGAAATGTTTTGGAGGCCAAAAAGTAGAATCTAAATGGAATTGCAGAGGAAGAGGAGAATTCACTGAGCCGATGAATCTGAGGTGCTGAGATACTCACCCCAAACACGATCACAGCTACCGCCAGGATGATGTTCCCAGCCCATCCACGCCAGAGAGCCAGCCGATGCCAGCAAGGGCACTGAGCGCTATCTGCAAGAATCAAAACCTTGGGTAAGGATTTATAAGAAAACATGGAAACTTGCTCTGTTTTGAAGGCTGCACAACTTACTTCATATGCAGATAAGGATTAAGTTCAGGCTCATGGAATATGAGGAGGAAAATGATCATGCACAGAGTTTAAAACTCTGAGGCCACATCACCCTCACAAGGGCAACATTAATTGTCCGACTGGATGGAAGTAGCGAGAAGCTGAAGAAAATGCCGAAGAGAAAAAGTTTAAGTTTGCTGTCAGGATAGACTAAGGCTGTGTCTACACTAGGAACTGAATGACAGAACTTGTCTTTCAGGAGGTATTGAAAAAAACACCCCCTCCAAAAGACAACAGTTTTGCCGAGGACTAGCACCAGGCATGAACAGCGCTCCTGCTGACAAAGCTAACGCTCATTTGAGGTGGTAATATTTTGTCTTCAGGAGAGGTGACAAACAGTGGCTACGCTGTGTGCCTTTCAGTGGCACAGGTGTAGAGACACAGCTGTGTCGTTAAAGGCTGTGTAGTGTAGACATAGCCTGAGAGAGGTGTGTGTGTGTGTGTTTGTGTGTCACTGAGCTGACCGGATGGGTCATCAACAGGACTAGCCAAGGCTGACCCATATCAGTGGAAATTCTGAGAAGACAGTGAAAAGCCCAGTCACCAGGGCACTGACACCAAACATCCAATGATCCGAGGGGGCAGGATTTGCCCACCTCTCAGCAGAGAAGCAGAGCAGAATCCGCAGCTTCAGTACAAAGGACTGGGCAGAGTGAGGGTAAGTGTGGGGTCTGGAAAAAGCTTGGGGCTCTCTCTCACCTGGGAACTGACTAAGGAAGAAAGTCAAAGAGAGAGAAAAAGTCTGAAAAT